>NC_089504.1:45557597-46157597 GCF_036850995.1 Saccopteryx leptura | reverse complement strand
TGGCTCCTCCTGTGCATGTCTCAGCAGAACGACCTCCCCCGGTGCCATCTTGGATTCTACTGTGCATGCCTTAGCAGAGGAATTTCCCCTTTGTTGTTTTATATCTCCCTCAGTGATCCCAACTAATGACCTGCAAGAATCTTTCCCGCCTGCTTCTGGGGATTAGGTCCTGAGGGCAGAGAATGTATAGGTCCTCTGGAGAGTTTATGTATACTGCAGCTTCCTAGGGAAGCTGGTTTATTGTCCCACTCAACTCCTTAGTTTATTATGTTTAATGTCTGATTCCCTTTGCTCCTTTTCTTTGTTAATATCTACCTACCTATGCTAACAGATAAGCCTTAATGGAGGCACAGTTTTGCCTTATTTCTCACCATGAGTACAACACAGGCACAATAATTGAAGCTATTTAGAGGACATGTAGAGAGGAGAATATTTAAAGAGTAGGGATACGTGGGTAGTTACACTCCAAATATGTGGGAATCAGTAGTTCTATTCTTTATTTAATTTTTGATATTTTAAGGACATTTTCTTAGGT
Source organism: Saccopteryx leptura (assembly GCF_036850995.1). NCBI lineage: Eukaryota > Metazoa > Chordata > Mammalia > Chiroptera > Emballonuridae > Saccopteryx > Saccopteryx leptura. Next base: position 46,157,062 of record NC_089504.1, on the reverse strand, counting down.
CAATATTTATAAAAGGGTGCTTGGTAGAGCAATAAATGGTATTTTTAAAAAGTTAAAAAATTATGTGGCTAAATAAATTTTAGAAATGCTTGGGTTAAAAAAATTAAACATTTTTTAACGTGCAGGATTTATCAGATCTTTACATATGGTAATGTGCTTTTTGAGTTTATAAGAGAGTATGTGATTCTTATCATTTTCTATTTTATGACAAACTAAGATCCACTGAATACAATATGGAAAGTATTGCTCTAGATCATAATCTATATATGTTTTGGCCCTGGCCGGTTGGCTCAGCCGTAGAGCGTCGGCCTGGCGTGCGGGGGACCTGGGTTCGATTCCCGGCCAGGGCACATAGGAGAGGCGCCCATTTGCTTCTCCATCCCCCCTTCCTCTCTGTCTCTCTCTTCCCCTCCCGCAGCCGAGGTTCCATTGGAGCAAAGATGGCCCGGGCACTGGGGATGGCTCCTTGGCCTCTGCCCCAGGTGCTACAGTGGCTCTGGTCGCAACAGAGCGATGCCTGGAGGGGCATAGCATCGCCCCTGGTGGGCGTGCCGGGTGGATCCCGGTTGGGCGCATGCGGGAGTCTGTCTGACTGTCTCTCCCCGTTTCCAGCTTCAGAAAAATACAAAAAAAAAAAAAGAAAATTTATATATGTTTTCTTGGATAAGCCACTTCACTGCTCAACTGTAGTTTTGAAATGTGCAGATCGACATGAGAGCACTTGGGATTATACGAAGACCAAGTGAGATCTTGAGAACTATAAAGTACTGGGCAAGTGTTAGAAATTACTGCTCTATAAAATTTATGTCTCAAAAATGGAACATTATAGAATTATTATTTGATGTAGTAAAATTTTAATGGTATTTCTACTGTTTTATTGATTTCAAAAATCAAAAAATGAGAAGGAAGTTAAGAGAATACCAATTACCAATGGAAATTTGAGGTCTAAGCCACTGTTTCTTCCATAAAATTAATAAAGGAGATACCTTTAAGTCTTTCAAGAAAAAGTTTATTTACTGTAGGAAAATAATGATGCCTTTGGGGGGCTGGAAATAATTTACAGATATTACATCATAGCAGGCTTTCAGGGAACCAAAAATACTAAGAAGTACAGGTTTTATCATATAATCAACCTCAGCTCATCAATCCAGAGATTTCACAGGTATATCAGTATAAATAGAAGGAATGTAATATAATTAGACAATGAACAAGAGATAAATAAAAGAGAGCCCCTTTTCTCCCTGATTATTAGTGTGAAATGTCAAATGTTTAAGCTATTTTAGATTGGAGACTGTGTCTCACACTGTCTTATAGTGTACTCCCAGCACTTGAAATAGTGCTTAGTAAATTTTTTAATACAAATTAAAGGACAAACCAGGTCTTGTGTCTGTATTCTTGGAAAAACACAATTTAAATTAGATTACTGGGCCCTGGCCGGTTGGCTCAGTGGTAGAGCGTCGGCCAGGCGTGCAGAAGTCCCGGGTTCGATTCCTGGTCAGGGCACACGGGAGAAGCGACCATCTGCTTCTCCACCCCTCCCCCTCTCCTTCCTCTCTGTCTCTCTCTTCCCCTCCCGCAGCCGAGGCGCCATTGGAGCAAAGATGGCCTGGGCGCTGGGGATGGCTCCTTGGCCTCTGCCCCAGGTGCTAGAGTGGCTCTGGTCTCAACAGAACGACCCCCTGGAGGGGCAGAGCATCGCCCCCTGGTGGGCGTGCATGGTGGATCCCAGTTGGGCGCATGCGGGAATCTGACTGTCTCTCCCTGTTTCCACCTTCAGGAAAAAAAAAATAATAATAATAAAAAAAAATAAATTAGATTACTGTTTAGTGACTTCATACCTAATTGGCAATGAGATTTATAATGATTCAGTGTCCATATAAGAACATTTATGAGTTGAAGGAAACTCCACAGTTTCTTTGGGCAACTCAGTGGGGATCCATTCAGACTAATTCATTTAAAGAATAAAAAAGAACCCTAAATATCAAGAAGATAAACTCTTTACTGTTTTTGATTGTGTAAGAAAGAGGAGTTAACATCAAACATATACTGATGCAGGACAACAAAGCCAATTGCTACCAAATCAAGACTTTTTTTTAATCTTATTTTTATTAATTTTAATGCAGTGACATTGATAAATCAGGGTACATATGTTCCGAGAAACATCTCCAGATTATTTTGACCTTTGATTATGCTGCATACCCCTCACTCAAAGTCAAATTGTCCTCTGTCACCTTCTATCTGGTTTTCTTTGTACCCCTGCCCTCCCCCCACTCCCTCCCTCTCCTTCCTCGCCCCTTCCCCACCCCTCCAATCCACTCCCTGTTACCATCACATTTTTCTCCATGTCTCTGAGTCTCATTTTTATGTCCCATCTATGCATTGGTTCATATAGTTCTTAGTTTTTTTCTGATTTACTTATTTCACTACGTATAATGTTATCAAGGTCCATCCATGTTATTGTAAATGATCTGATGTCATCATTTCTTATGGCTGAGTAGTATTCCATAGTGTATATGTACCAAAGCTTTTTAATCCACTCGTCCTCTGATGGACATTTGGGTTGTTTCCAGATCTTCGCTATTGTGAACAATGCTGCTATAAACATGGGAGTGCATTTCTCCTTCTGGATCCGTTCTATGGTGTCCTTGGGGTATATTCCTAAAAGTGGGATGGCTGGGTCAAAAAGCAGGTCAATTTTCAATTTTTTGAGGAATCTCCATACTGTTTTCCACAGAGGCTGCACCAGTCTGCATTCTCACCAGCAATGCCGGAGGGTTCCCTTTTCTCCACATCCTCGCCAGCACTTATTCAGTGTTGTTTTGTTGATGAGCACCATTCTGACTGGTGTGAGGTGATATCTCATTGTGGTTTTAATTTGCATTTCTCTAATGATTAGTGATGTTGAGCATTTTTTCATATGCCTATTGGCCATCTGTATATCCTCTTTGGAGAAGTGTCTATTCATTTCTTTGGCCCATTTTTTGATTAGATTGTTTGTCTTCCTGGTGTTGAGTTTTATAAGTTCATTATAAATTTTGGTTATTAACTCCTTATCAGATGTATTGTTGAATATGTTCTCCCATTGTGTAGTTTGTCTTTTTATTCTGTTCTTTTTGTCTTTAGCTGCGCAAAAGCTTTTTAGTTTGATATAGTCCCATTTGTTTATCCTGTCTTTTTTTTTCACTTGCCCGTGGAGATAAATCGACAAATATATTGCTGCGAGAGATGCCAGAAAGCTTACTGCCTATGTTATCTTCTAAGATGCTTATGGTTTTATGGCTTACATTTAGGTCTTTTATCCATTTTGAGTTTATTTTTGTGAATGGTGTAAGTTGGTGGTCTAGTTTCATTTTTTTGCAGGTAGCTGTCCAATTTTCCCAGCACCATTTGTTAAAGAGGCTGTCTTTACTCCATTGTATTTCCTTATCTCCTTTGTCAAATATCAGTTGTCCATAGAGCTGTGGGTTTAATTCTGGGTTCTCTGTTCTGTTCCATTGATCTATGTGCCTGTTCTTATGCCAGTACCAGGCTGTTTTGAGTACAATGGCCTTGTAGTATAGCTTGATATCAGGAAGTGTGATACCTCCCCCTTTATTCTTCTTTTCTAAGATTGCTGAGGCTATTCGTGTTCTCTTTTGGTTCCATATAAATTTTTGGAATATGTGATCTATATCTTTAAAGTATGTCACTGGTATTTTAATTGGTATTGCATTGAATTTATAAATTACTTTGGATAATATAGACATTTTAATGATGTTTATTCTTTCTAACCATGAGCACGGTATATGCTTCCACTTGTTTGTATAATCCTTGATTTCTTTTATCAATGCTTTGTAATTTTCCGAGTACAAGTCTTTAGTCTCCTTGGTTAAGTTTACTCCTAGGTACTTAATTTTTTGGGTTGTAATAGTGAAGGGGATTATTTCCTTAATTTCTCTTTCTGACTGTTCATTGTTGGCATATAAAAATGCCTCTGATTTCTGAGTATTGATTTTATATCCTGCCACCTTGCTGAATTCATTTATCAGGTCCAGTAGTTTTTTGACTGAGACTTTAGGATTTTCTATATACAATATCATATCATCTGCAAATAATGATAGCTTTACTTCTTCTTTTCCAACTTGAATGCCTTTTATTTCTTCTTCTTGTCTGATTGCTGTGGCTAGGACTTCCAGGACTATGTTGAATAAGAGTGGTGAAAGGGCGCACCCCTGCCTTGTTCCTGATCTTAAGGGTATTGCTTTTAATTTTTGCCCATTGAGTATGATGTTGGCTGTGGGTTTGTCATAGATGGCTTTTATCATGTTGAGGTATGTTCCCTGTATTCCCACTTTGCTGAGAGTTTTGATCATGAATGGGTGCTGGATTTTATCCAATGCTTTTTCTGCATCTATTGAAATTATCATATGGTTTTTCTCCTTTTTTTTATGTGATGAATCACATTGATTGATTTACGAATATTGTACCAGCCTTGCCTCCCCAGAATAAATCCCACTTGATCATAGTGTATGATTTTTTTCATATATTGTTGGATCTGGTTTGCTAATATTTTGTTGAGGATTTTAGCATCTATATTCATCAGGGATATTGGCCTATAATTTTCTTTCTTTGTGTTGTCTTTGCCTGGTTTTGGAATCAGAATTATGCTCACCTCATAAAAGGAGCTTGGAAGTCTTCCTTCCTCTTGAATTTTTTGAAATAGCTTGAGGAGGATAGGAGTTAGTTCTTCTTTGAATATTTGGTAGAATTCACTTGTGAAGCCATCCAACCCAGGGCTTTTGTTTGTTGGGAGCTTTTTATAACTGTTTCAATCTCATTTGTTGTAATCAGTCTGTTTAGGTTTTCTGATTCTTCCAGACTGATTTTTGGAAGATTGTATGTTTCAAGGAATTTGTCCATTTCATCTAGGTTGTCTAGTTTTTTGGCATACAGTTCTTCATAGTATTTTCTTACAATCCTTTGTATTTCTGTTGTGTCAGTTGTTATTTCTCCCCTCTCATTTCTAATTTTATTTATTTGAATCCTCTCTCTCTTTTTCTTGGTGAGTCTAGTTAAAGGTTCATCAATCTTGTTTACCTTTTCAAAAAACCAGCTCCTGGTTTCATTGATGCTCTGTATTGTTTCTTTAGTCTCTATGTCATTTTTTTCTGCTCTCATCTTTATTATTTCCTTCCTTTTACTACATTTAGGCTTTACTTGCTGTTCTTTTTCTAGTTCTTTTAGATGCAGGGTTAAGTTGTTTATTTGAGCTTTTTCTAGCTTCTTAAAGTGTGCCTGTAGTGCTATGAACTTCCCTCTCACTACTGCTTTTGCTGTGTCCCATAAATTTTGAGTTGTTGTATGCTCGTTATAATTTGTTTCTAGGAATTTTTTTATTTCTTCTTTGATCTCATTCTTAATCCATTCGTTATTTAACAACCTGCTATTTAGTTTCCATGTGTTTCAGAATTTTTGAGCTTTTCTCTTGTGGTTGATTTCTAGTTTCATGCCATTGTGATCAGAGAAAGTGTGTGATATGATTCCAATCTTCTTAAATTTGTTAAGACCACTTTTGTGCCCTAACATGTGGTCTATCCTAGAGAATGTACCATGAGCACTTGAAACGAATGTATATTCTGCTGCTTTAGGGTGAAAGGTTCTCTTGGTATCTATTAAATCGAGTTGATCTAGTGTGTCCTTTAAGTCTGCTGTTTCTTTGTTAATTTTCTTTCTTGAGGATCCATCTAGTGATGTTAGTGGGGTATTAAAATCCCCTACTATTATAGCATTGCTGTTGATCTTGCTTTTTATATCCATCAAAGTCTGCTTTATATATTTAGGTGCTCCTATATTAGCTGCGTAGATATTTATAATAGTTATATGTTCCTGTTGGATTGCTCCCTTTATCATTATGTAGTGGCCTTCTTTATCTCTTATTATATTCTTTGTTTTAAAGTCCAATGTGTCTGATATAAGTATTGCTACCCCAGCTTTTTTTTCATTTCCATTTGCATGAAATGTTTTTTTTCCATCCTTTTACCTTCAACCTATGTGCATTTTTTGTTTTAAGGTGTGTCTCTTGTAGACAGCATATGTACGGGTCCTGTTTTCTTATCCATGCAGCTACTCTATTTCTTTTGATTGGATCATTTAATCCATTTACATTTAGGGTTATTATTGACATGTTGTTTATTGCCATTTTATTCTTTAAAGCTGTATTTCTCTTTTGCTATATTCTTTTCCCACTTTGATCTGTTTACACCATGCCCCTTAACATTTGCTGCAGCATTGGTTTGGTTGTAATGAATTCCTTGAGTTTTTTTTTATCTGGGAAACTTTTTATTTCTCCTTCAATTTTAAACGATAGCCTTGCTGGATAAATTAGTCTTGGTTGTAGGTTCTTGTTTCGCATTACTTTGAATATTTCTTGCCATTCCCGTCTGGCTTCAAGTGTTTCTGTTGAGAAGTCTGATGTCATCCTTATGGGGGCTCCTTTGTAGGTGATAGCCTTTTTTTCTCTCACAGCTTTTAATATTTTCTCTTTCTCACTTAGCTTTGGTATTTTAATTATGATGTGTCTTGGTGTAGGTTTCTTTGGGTTTCTTTTTAGTGGAGTTTTCTGTGCTTCTTGAATTTGTGAGAGTTTCTTCTACATTAATTTAGGGAAGTTTTCAACTATGATATGATTGAACAAAGCCTCTATCCCTTGTTCTTTCTCTTCTTTTTCAGGAACCCCTATGATGTGGATGTTATTTCTCTTTATGTTGTCACAGAGCTCTCTAAGAGTTTCCTCAGACTTTTTGAGTCTCTTTTCTTTTTTTTTTCTCTGCTTTCATACCTTCATTCCAGGTGTCGTCTAACTCGCTGATTTGATCCTCAGCTGTATCCATCCTGTTTTTAATTCTTTCCATTTTGGTCTTCATTTCTGATATTGTATCTGTCATCTTCAACTGATTCTTTTTTAATATTTCAATATCCTTTTTTATACTTGCTATTTCTTTATTTAGGTGTTCGTGATGCCCATCCATTGTTGTTCTAAGATCCCTAAGCATCCTTACAATCATTATTTTAAACTCTGCATCCGGAAGTTTGATTATTTCCATATCACTCAGTTCATCTCCTGATGGTCTCTCTTGTGGTTTCATTTGGATTGCACTTCTTTTTCTTCTCATTGTGCCTGGGTGTCTGGGTGTTTTCTTTGTAGAGCTGGTTGAGTCTAGGCTTGGTGTTGTCTGCCTCTAGTTTTTACTTGTGTTGTTTCCAAGTCTTCTTAGGTTGGCATCAGCTATTATTTGTAATCCACTTTAACATTTGGGCCACTTTGAAGTCTTGATTTGTTTGTTTTCTTAACACGTGATTGTCTTGTTTGCTGATCTCAGCAGGGGGCTTATTTGAAACTGTATCCAGGAATGTGGTGGGTGTGACCTGAGACTCTGAAGTCCTCTTCTGCCAGTTAATCTCTCTGGGGCGGGTTGCTTTCTCAGCTTCAGTAGGGGGAGGTATATCTCATATCTCCAAGGAGACCTGAGTTACTGCCCCTCCTCCCCACTTCTTGTTTTCAGCTGTGTCTTGTTGCGCTGATTGGAGCTGGAGAGATGTCTGTATCTCTGTGACCTGGAAGTACTTTTGTATTTTGCTTTGTGGAAGGATCAGCCCCTCCCCCAGTTATGGCCACCTCCAGCACTGAATGAGTCAGCTTTTTATGTCATCACCTATATTCCTCTCCCCCTCACCATCCATCTCTCTCTTTCTCCTTTCTTTTTGGAAGACAAGCAGGCCCTTTCAACACACCTCGTTCCCTGGTCGCCAGGTAAATGGCTGTGAGCTGTATTTACTGTTCTTTTCCTTGGAATTGAGAGCCCAGCCTCCCCGCCCCACCCTGTTCCTGTAAGCAGGGAAGATTCAGGCACTCCCTCCCAGGTTTGTTGTGGCTTCTTCTTTGCTCCTTGATTTTTGAAAGCTGTTCTTGTAGTCCAGATTTGGTTTTTCATGCTAATTGTTCATAAATTAGTTTATAATCCAGTTCGGTGGTGTGAGCTGGGAGTCTGTGCGTCTGCCTACTCCACTGCCATCTTCAGGTCTCCCAAATCAAGACATTTAACGTACAATTAATGAAGTAAATAGGTCTTTTGTCTATAAAAGTAAATTTCTGAGAACTTTGGATATATTATTCTTTAAGAATATAGATAACTTTTTCCAAAGCTGTATTCATTTATCTAGGCCTTTTTATTATTTTTTAATTTTTTTAATTATTATTTTTTATTAAGTGAGAGAAGGGGCGTGAGAGAGACGGATTTCCGCATGTGCCCCACTGGGATCCATCGACAAGCCCTCTAAAAGCAATGCTGTGCTCATCTGGGCCATTGCTCCGTTGCTTGGCAACCGAACTATTTTTAGTTTTAGTGCTTGAGGTGAAGGCCATGGAGGCAGCCCCAGTGCCTGGACAACTTGCTTGAACCATGGAGTCATGGCTGTGCGAGGAGGAGGAGGAGGAGGAGGAGGAGAAGGAGAGAGAAAGGGATGGGGAAGGGTGGAGAGGCTGATGGTTGCTTCTCTTGTGTGTCCTGATTCGGAATCTAACCAGGAACATACCCATGACTGTTGATGCTCTACCACTGAGCCAACCAGCCAGGGCCTCTAAGCCTTTTTATATTAGGCTAGGATAATGTTTATATTTTATTTGTTTTTGTTTTTAAAACTAATATGTTCCCATGTCATTTCCCTATTGACACCATGGTGTTATATGTAAAATTTTAAAAATCAGATTTTGAAATCAATTAGATCTCTATTGGGCTATTTTCTGCATTTGGGAGCTACTAAAGTTAAATAAGCTAATTAGAAAATGAATGCTGTCCTAAGTTGCACCATCCAGTATGCTAGCCACTGGCCATGTGTGTCTATTTAAATCTGGATATAAATGAATTAAAATAAAACACTCAGTTCCTCAGCCTCACTGGCCACATTTTAAGTCCTCAGTGGTCACATGTGGATAGTTGCTACCATATTGGTAGAACATTTCCCTCATTGCAGAAAGTTCCACTGGACAATGCTGTTCTAGATAATAAAAATGTAAATGTTAAGATATAACTCTATGTGGGAAGATTTGAGTTATTTAGCCTTAAGGAGACATCTGGACTAGAATAGTCATTGGCTATACAAAGAACTGTGCATCTTGCAACTGCAGAAAGAAACAATAAATTAAACTCAGGGAAAAATTGTAGCAGGAAAGATTTAATTTATACTTTTTAAAGTCCTTTCTGCCTATGAGGATTAAGAAGCCCTGGAATAAACTGAATATGCAAATAACAAATGTTTTCTGGCTTGTTGTAAAAGTGTATAGAACAGAAAATTCTAACAGTTTAATGTAAAAAGTATTCAAATATATGGATGTTATTCTTTTATAAAAAGTTAACTTCAAAAAATATTCACATATTATTGTTTCCTGCCTCCAACCCTTTAGTGTCTGTTGTTTGAGAAGCCACTTATGGAAGAAAAACTACTCTGAAATCAGCTTAACACTTTGAAACAAGTATCTAAACACTATTTAAAATATGTTATTTTTCATTTATGTGGGACGTACTGTTTAGGCATCCCCAGCCAACACTGGCTGTTCATGTTAACTCTTAGACCTCTTTTAATAACTGAGCCCTGTCACCTAGGGGCCTGTGGTTTATGCCTGGGAATCACTGGTGTACACTTTCACCTCAGCAGGGGTTCAAGGAAGTTGGATTAGAGGGTATAAGCAGGGTTAAATGACTTTTTAATGTTATTTTTAGACCTCAACTTCATGATTAATTACATCTGCTGATAGGTTTGAGTTGTGCTTTTTTTTTTCTTTTTTCTGGCTGATATATAGATTTTTACCCATTTGATTTGAAATGAAATTTTTCATTTGATTTAAAATCAGGCCATTGTAGGCTTTCGAAAGCTCAATGATAGCTTCTTCTGTCTTATCTTTAGTACCCTGAAAGATCATTTTATTAAATGTAAAGCCAGATGATCTCTTTTATCGAAGATGTCCATTGGAATAAGCCATGTGCACACATTCTACACCTGGCAGGACCTTTTGTTATGAACATTTAAGCATGAAAATCTCAGGTTCCCTTTTTAGTCATGCAACCTTGAATTCCTTGAGAATTTGATTGTTTATTTTTTTTTCACTTTTCTTTAAATCTACATTAATAACACAGGTCTGTGAACATCTCATTGAAAAGGATTAGCCCTTAGGAGAAAAGGGATTTGGATTCTTGACTTGTACTCATTAGCCCAGGATGGGAGGAATTCAGGGCCATTGGTTAAAGTTATGAAAACTTGGTTATCCTGTGTGTAATTCCATGGGGACAACAGATTCTGTTGGGGAAGCAATTATGACTGTTAATTTTTTTTTTTAAACCTTGCTTTATTCTGGCAGCTCAGCTCTGGTGGCAGGAAAACAGACTCAGCAGTCCAGCAGAAGCAGTCTGCATCATGGTTCAGTGAAACCCCAAATCCCTCAATCACTTTAAGAACAATGTTTCCTTCAGAAGTGCCAGAGGCACAGTGTATACAAATCAGCATTCAGGTCATTTTAAGCTATAGGAGTAGCCCTGTCAATACTGAAGATGAAGTCATTTTTTCCCCTTACCTCTGGACTAGTCTAGGAAAAGAGACATTCTTTTACAAAGTGGACTACAAAGACATGTTATTGATGAAAATATGTCATCATTAAGTTCTAGGGTCCATAATTATTTTTGTGACTTACTAAATTTATTCATCACAGTAACTCTCTAAGTAATCTGATAAATTAGTAGTATTTTATTAGCTTCTCATTATCCTTTTTTTTTTTTTTACAAAGGAAAAACTGAATCTTAGGCAGTCTTGAGTAGGTTTTTTTTTTTTTTTTTTTTACAGAGACAGAGAGAGAGTCAGAGAGAAGGATAGATAGGGACAGAGAGATAGGAAGAAAGAGAGATGAGAGTCATCAATTTTTCATTGCGGCACTTTAGTTGTTCATTGATTGCTTTCTCATATGTGCCTTGACCGTGGGGCTACAGCAGACTGAGTAACCCCTTGCTCGAGCCAGCGACCTTGAGTCCAAGCTGGTGAGCTTTGCTCAAACCAGATGAGCCTGCGCTCAAGCTGGCGACCTCGGGGTCTTGAACCTGGGTCCTCCGCATCCCAGTCTGACGCTCTATCCACTGAGCCACCGCCTGGTCAGGCTTGAGTAGTTTTTTTAAAAATAAGTTTTATTTTTCAATTACAGTTGACATAGAATATTATATTAGTTTCAGGTGTAGATCCCAGTGATTAGACATTATATAACTTCCTAAGTGATCATCCTGATGAATCTTGTATCCATATAACACCACACATAGTTATTAGAATATTATTGACTATATTCCCTATGCTGTACTTTACATCCCCATGACTGTTCTGTAACAACCAATTTGTACTTCTTAATCCCTTTACCTTTTTCCCCACCCCATTCTCATCTGGCAACCATCAGAATGTTCTCTGTATCTATGAGTCTGCTTCTGTTCTGCTTCTTCATTTTTCTGTTTGTTTTTTAGATTTAAATGTTGACAGAAAAGCATTTATTGCCATTTTTATTGATCATATTTTTATACTCCTTCCTCTTCTTCTCTTCCTCCTCCTCCTCTTCCTTCTTCCTCTCCTCCTCCTCCTCCTCTTCCTTCTTCCTCTCCTCTTCCTCCTCTTCCTTCTCCTCCTCCTCCTCTTCCTTCTCCTCCTCCTCCTCTTATTTCTTCCTCTCCTCCTCCTCTTCTCCTCCTCTTCCTTCTTCCTCTCCTCTTCCTCCTCCTCCTCTTCCTTCTTCCTCTCCTCCTCCTCCTCTTCCTTCTCCTCCCCCTCTCCCTCCTCCTCCTCTTCCTCCTCCTCCTCTCCTCTTCCTCTTCCTCTTCCTCCTCCTCCTCCTCCTCCTCCTCCTCCTCCTCCTCCTCCTCCTCCTCCTCCTCCTCCTTCTTCTTCTTCTTCTTCTTCTTCTTCTTCTTCTTCTTCTTCTTCTTCTTCTTCTTCTTCTTCTTCTTCTTCTTCTTCCCTTTAACATTTCTTGTAATACTGGTTTGGTGGTGATGAACTCTTTTAGCTTCTTCTTGTCTGGGAAGTCCTTTATATGTCCTTTGATTCTGAATGCTAGCTTTGCTGGGTAGAGTAATCATGGTTATAGGCTCTTGCTTTTCATCACTTTCACTCTGGCCTGAAAGATTTCTTTTAAGAAATCAGCTGACAGTCTTATAAAAGTTCCCTTATAGCTATCTAACTGCTTTTCTCTTGCTGCTTTTAAGATTCTCTCTTTGCCTTTAACTTTTGGCATTTTAATTATGATGTATCTTGGAGTGGGCCTCTTAGGGTTTTCATGTTTGGGACTCTCTGTGCTTCCTGAACTTGTATGTCTATTTCCTTCATCGAGTTAGGGAAGTTTTCTGTCATTTTTTCAGATAGGTTTTCAAGGTCTTGCTTTCTCTCTTCTCCTTCTGGCACCCCCTTGATGCAAATGTTGATACTCTTGAAGCTGTCCAAGGAGCCCCTTAAACTATCATCATTTTTCTGATTTTTTGTTGTTGTTGTTCTGATGTGGTGTTTTTGCTTCCTTATATTCTAAATCACCAATTTGATTCTTGGTTTCATCTATTCTACTCTTTATTCCCTGTAAATTATTGTTATTTTCAGTTAGTGTAGCCTTTATTTTTGATTACTTATTTTTATGGTTTTCATGTCCTTTATGCTGTGGAAGTTCTCACTATGTTCACTGAGAATTTGTATAATCAGTGTTTTGAACTCTGCAACTAGTAGACTGCTGGTCTCTGTTTTGTTTAGTTCTTTTTTCCTGGAGTTTTGTTCTATTCTTTAACTTGGGACATGGTTCTTTGTCTTCTCATTTTGGCAGCCTCTCTGTGCTGTTTCTGTATATTGGGTAGAGTGGCCTTATGTGGTAGGTGGCTCATAGGATCCAGGGCACAGTCTCCGCAGTCACCCTCGCTGGGTCCTCCAGGTGCACTCCCTGTGTGGGCGGTGTACACCCTCCTGTTGTAATGGAGTCTTGATTGCTGTTGGTACCTCAATTCGAAGGATTTACTCCCTGCAAGGACTGGCTGCAACTACCAATCACCGTTGGAGGATCAGCTGTGCAGGGGCCCACTCCAGAGAGTATGACTTACTTTGACAGGGCTTTGGTGTCCGCTGCATCTGTCCCTTGAGTATGTTGCTTGTGGAGGTGATTGGATGGTTCTTTGATGTGGTCTGAAGCTGTTCACTGGGTGTGCTGGCTCTGGGGCCTCCTGGGAGATACAGGCCAAGGTGAGCTGCCACCTGGTATGAGCTACAAAGCAATCTGCAAATGGCTGCTTCTTGTGCTGGGATTTAAGGTGCCCAAGTGAGGCCAAGTTGTTAACCAAGGCAGGGTGCTGCTAGTGCCAGTCCTGGGGCCACTTAGCAGGAAGTATGGGGTATGCTGAAGCCAGCTGCTGCTTGTTTGAGAGATTTTAGAAAATTTAAAGTCTGAGCCAAGATGAGCCATTTGCATGGAAAAGCCATGGGAAACAGCTTGGGTGGGCTCATAAGTTGGGTGGGCTGACAATTTGGGTGAGACCAAGCTTCAGGGAACTACCCGGGTGGAGCTAACAATGTTAACTAGGTTGATGGAGACTCAGATATGTCACCTGCCTGTAGGCTCTGTGTGTGGGGTTCTCATAACAGGAACAATGACCTGTGCTAACACTTCTCTTTGGCAGAAAGCTGCCCCCCACCACCCAGCTTTTGTCCTGATGTCAGACAATTAAATTTCTCCCTGTATGTCCCTGGTTCCTTTCAAGCTGCTGCCCCAGTGCTGCAGCTGAGAAGGAGTGAGTCCGAGGAAGTCTGTGCAAGGGCCCTTTAGGAGAACGGCCTGAAACTCCAGCAGCTCTCCCATCTCACTCAGCCACAGTCCACACTGGTTAGAAGTTATGGGGACTTCTCTTCCTGGCACTGGAACCCTGGGCTGGGGCATGTGTTGTGGGACTGGGACCCCTTGCTCCTCAGGGGGGCCCTCCACAGCTCAGATATTCCTCACAGTTTTTATCTGCCACATGTGGGTGCGGGCCCAGACTATTGAGTCTCCACCCCTCCTGCCAGTGTGGATGCCATTCTTTTTTAATTTCCTAGGTACAGGACTTCTGTTCAGCCAGATCTCAGGTGATTCTGAATGTTCTATTGTTTAGTGATAATTCTGATGTGACAGTGGAAGGAGGTGAGTGCTGCTTTTACCTATGCTGCCATCTTAAGAATGGAAAAGGAAAAAAATATTTTAGATATTGTGTAGTTTAAGGAGCATTTATTATCAACTCTTTGTCAAGCACTGAGGATATGGTGCTCTTTAATGGGAAAGCCAAACAAGTCAACATAAAATTATAGCATAGTGCAGTAAGTTTGGTGTTAGAATGGTGTAGAGATTTTCATGGTAGCACAGAGGAGCTGTGCCTCACCTAGCCTGTGTCAGTGACAGGAGGCTAAGATCAGGGAAGTCTTTACCAATTTCTAAAAGACTGAATATCTTAGAATCATGAGTGATGTATTTGTTTTTTTAAATGGTAAGGAGATAGAGTTGGGGAAGAGGATAGCATAAGGAGGATGTAGTATGATAAGTGCAGAGTGCTAGGGAGTGTTCTGTTCTGGTAGAACATAGATGGAAAATTGAGTGTATCAGGGGGTTTAGAAACAAAGATTGTCACAAACTTCCCCTGAACGTCACATAATCATCTCTTCTTAGCTCAGTATCCCAAAGGAAAATAACTGAACTAAAATATGTTCATATGCACACCGTTTTCAAATAAAAGGAAAACGGGTGCTCTAAAGCCAGGAAGACAGCCTTAGAAAGAGCTGTAGCTGAGGTAAAAAGTATAGCCATCAGCCAGGAACCCAGAGCCCAATCTTGTTAGAGCCCAAGAGCAAGGGAAAAGTTTCAAGTACTAATTAACTCTTGAAAACCAGGATTTTTAGTTTCTCCGGTTAGCTCCTCAAACGGCCTAACAACAAATAATTTGGGGGTTTTTTGATTTCTCATTTTGAAGGCTGTGATGCAGAAACAAGAGTGGATCTAGAAAAAAAGAACAGTTGTTCCCTCAGTTTGAAGGTGACAAGCTTTGTTCTTTGGCTGATGGGGCCTCTGCAATAGACAGCTAACCACCTCCATGCTCACCATCATTGATAGTTTGGTAGGCTCAATCTCCACCATAGCCTTGACCAGAAACAGTGTCTCCCTCCCCTCCAAAAAAGGTATTCTTTATGTAAATAAAACTCTAACTTGTTACTTAAAGAATTTTGGCACTTGAGTCCTTCATCAGCAAACTCTTTGAAGTCTGGGTCCCAGCACATCTATGAAGGGTCTTCAGCTTTTCCAAGGCTATTTTTGGAACTGAACAGATTTAACAATTTCTACAGCATGGACACCACATTGTTTTCTTATAAACCTTAGGATTTAAAAAAACATATCACTTTAATTTTCTTCTGTTTTAGTCAGAGACTGACATTTTCATACTGGTCAGAAAAGAACATTTTCCTAAAGCAAGGGAAATTTACAAAGCCATGGATAATTTTTATTTTCTTTCTCAGCACAGCATGAGAATTGGAAAACTCTTATGTGAACTGATAAAGGGCACAGAGCGTGTTCTTTGTTTCTTGGCAAAAGAAGCTTCTTCTGTTCCAAGTGCTGTAGCTGAAGGAAACATAAATCTACCCCCAAAAGAGCCCAAATCATATTTGGATTCAAGTGGTAAACCACTTTCCTGGTTACGCTTGGGTGGCATCCTTTGGCTGGTTCGAGTAACACTTTCCCCTCAGTGGAAGGCTTATGAGTTCCTATAAGTGGGGTGAATATGTTATGCCTTTTCATTCTAGGAAACTCAATCCACATATTTTACAGAAGCAGGAGGTTGTCTTTTGAGGCTGCTTGGGAAAGAATGTCTTGTGGTGAATATCAAGCCACCTGAACAAACATGAGCACAGTATGGGTCTCCCCAAGAGGGCTTTCTCAGGATGGAAGGTAGAGAAGCCACTGTTTTCATCTCTAGAAAAGCTGAGAGGAGTTTACTTTCTTAGGGAGAGATGTGGCTCCATCTGGGCCTGACTTGTGTCTTGTCTAAATCTTTGGAAGGAAAGAGGTGGCAGGTCTGTACATAAAACCTGCAATGACTCATAGGGACTTGTTTCAGAAGGGATAACTATATCTAACTTATGAATTAAGCTGTATACTCTGTTACTTTTCCACAAGCCCCATTTTGGTTGCCAGAGAGGAAAGGGAGAATGGGGAAAGTGAAAAACCAGATGCAGGAGAAGTAGACATTAAACAGGACATATCTTTTTAATTGGGAAATTCTTAGGTTAGTATACTTTCCAACCAATGTAATTGTGGCACTGAACTATGAGTATTCATAATTCCACCCCTCATGAAACACTGAAACACTGCTATAATTCTCCAGGGAAGATTGCTCTTAATTTGTGCTTGGGGCTGCTCATGGAACCAGATTATGTGAGAAGGTCCTTGTAATCAGCCAAAAATGACTTCCCCCTCGCCCCCATCTACCTCCTAATCCCTGGAAACTTGAATGTTAGCTTATTTGAAAAAAGAGTCTTCACAGATATGACTTAGGTAAGTATCTTGAGATGAGAAGATTATCCTGTACTATTTGTGTGGACACTGAATACCATCACAACTGTCCTAATAAGAGAGAAGTAGAGGGAGATTATACAGACAGAAGGGGAGGAAGCGAGGTGACCACAGAGGCAGAGGCTGGAGTGATGTGGTCACAAGCCAGGGAATGTCAGCAGCCACCAGCAGGCATGGAATGGAGTTTTCTCTAGAGGCCCTGGAGGGAGTGTGGGCCTACCAAGATCTTAATTTTGGTTTATGTTACTGATTTTAAACTTCTGGCCTCTAGAAATCTAAGAGAATATATATGTTTTTTCCTGCACCCACAGTCCTGTAATGAAACCATTGACAAGTTACTAAGAGCTCAGTGCCTTCATCATGGTATTGCGTGGTAAACCAGGGAGAAAGACAGCTGTTTAGGAGCAGGTCACATTGGTCCACTGGAGTCCAGGATCAGGGGGCAGCAGGCAGGCTGAGCCTGGAAGACCAGAGGAAGAAGAGAAAGGGTGAGGTGCAACTGAGGTATAGGACAGGCTCACGAGAACACTGAATTCTGACCATGTGTGTGGGTAGTTTGGCCTGTCCCTGTAGAGTTGGGAGGAGGCCCCGAGGTCACAAGCCTTCAGACACTGAATTCACAGAGCCTCATGGAATACCAAACACTGCCCTCTGTCCTGGATTGTCATTAGGAGAAGCAGTGCAGCAACATTGCAGGAGGGGATTTGGTGGTCCTGAAATACACAGACCTCCTTTTATTTCCTACTGTCCAAGCACTAGCCTCACCACTTTCCTCCATCCCCACGCTGGAGAAGAGTGCAGGCAGCAACTGTGATCAACACAGTTCATCCCAACTGGGCACAACTGGGCCTGAAACGACTTTACCTATAAAGTGAGCTCCTGGATCTTAGGTTGTATATATATATTTTCCTGTCCTACTTATATTTACTTTTTTTTCTATTCACTTCATGTGATTTATTACATTAGAAGGCTTGATATAGAATTTTAAAATGTACTTTACAGCGCTCTAATTGTTTTAAAGGAAGGCATTATATTAATACCCATCATCCTCCATTGATTACCTATATATCTACCTATAATGAAGTCCTAATACAAACAAAATCATTTATACAAACTGATTTGGGGATTATTATCAGTTTGAAAAGGTCTCAGAGACACAGTTTTGGGAGAAAAGAGAGCAGAAATAAATGAGTATCCATATTTTACCACTTTCCATACTGTGAGGGTGTGAGCTACAGTATCTGTTCAGCTGTCCCATTGCGGCTTATCTGTTCACTCACTTCTTTGTTCTTTAAGCACCTTCTGAGTGCAGGTAGTGTGCCCAGTGTGCGGACCACAGAGCCTGATAAACTTCTGTCCTGTTCTTGAAGGGCTGCAGAGGCTATGACTTGGTTTCTTGCCCAGTTTTCTTTTTTTTTAAAATGAGAATTTGCATGCTTTATAAAATTTTACCTCAGATCTCATCTCTCCCTACTGTGATATACATAGATAACTTTATATATTTACGGTATCTGCCCGATCCTTGAAGACAAAAGAGCTGTAGACACCTTACTTAAATTCTGTTTGAGAAGCTGTATACTCTGTTATTGCCTTCATTCCAGACTTTAATTCTTGAATCATTATCAACCTCCCATGGCAACTGGAGACATGGAGTCTGGGAACCATGGCTAGAACGAGTGAGTTGATGCAAAATTTCTGAACACTGAATGAATGAGGGTATGGCAGCAGAATTGAATGTCCTGGTTGGAGACGGGAGCCTAGTAACAAAAACTCAGAGTGCTGCAAAGTCTGATTCTGGGTCCTGAGAGAAAAACATCATTCCTTAGAAGATCTGGGAGTCACACTTGCTCTCTTAGCAGTAATAAGTGTTCCATGGATGAAAGTACTAACCCAAATCCCAGATGGATGGAACTGGCATTGTCACCTGGTAACTAAAATGTCATTAAAGAGTTAGTTTCTGAGGATTATTTATGACCTGAGGCACGTTGGCAAAGATGTGGCAGTGTCAGATGACAAACCCCAGGATATTCTGGGCGTGAAGGAAAATGATTGGCAGGTATGAGAATTCAGGTTTACATATTGTTATAATTAGTGCCTGAAACGGTGCCTGGTACATGATAGGTACTCAATAAATAATTGTTGTGTTGAGTCATTTTGTGTACCTGGGATGGGTAAATTGGAGGTGAAGTAAGATAGAGCTGTGTTTTGCAGTTCATGGAATGATTTTCTTCCCTCCTACCCTTTTTAAACAAAGGTTTATTTCTAGAAGACAGAGGATCAAAGAGGGTAACTTAGTCTGTTGTCCCAGAGCTTGTGGGTTCAAAGAGAGGCAAGTGGCTTAACATTTTTGAGTTTTAGTTCCTCTGTGTCATGAAGGAAAAGAGGAAATTTCTTGAGAAGGCTGATGTAAATTATGAGCTTTAAAGAAAAATTGGGGGCAGAGGTAGGCGAAATAGGTGAAAGTAGTCAAAAGCTACAAGCTTTAAATTACAGAATAAATAAGTCCTGGGTATATAATATACAGCATGGTGACTAAAGTTAATAATACTGCCTGACTGGTGGTGATGCAGTGGATAGAGAGTTGACCTGGGATGCTGAGGACCCAGATTTGAAACCCCGAGGTTGCTGGCTTAAGTGTGGGCTCATCCAGCAAGCTCAGGCTCATGAGCTTGAACGCAGGGTCACTGGCTTGAGGGTGGGATTATCGAAATGATCCCATGGTCACTGGTTTGAGCCCTAAATTTGCTGATTTGAAGGTCAATATCGCTGGCTTCATCCCAAGGTCACTGGCTTGGCTGGAGCCCCCTGGTCAAGAAACGTACAAGGAGCAATTGATGAACAACTAAAGTGATGCAACTAAGAGTTGATGCTTCTCATTTCTCTTCTTTCCTGTCTGTCTGTCTTTGTCTTGCAATATATATATAGTCATATTAAAAAAATAACACTATATTATATTTTTCAGTTGCTAAAAGAGTAGATCATAAAGTTCTCATCCCTAGGAAAGAAACAGTTTGTAACCATGTGTGGTGAAAGATGTTAATTAGACTTACTGAGGTGATCATTTTTCAATATAAACATGTATCAAATCATTGTGCTATACACCTGAAACTTATACAATGTTATATATACAATGAGATATACAATTATATCTCAATGAAATAAATGTAAAAATAAGAATTATTTCTCCAGAAATGTGCAGCATACTTTAAAAAACATACCTGTCTTAGCAACAGTATTAGGGGTTTATGAGTATTAGGCTTGTACTTGGGAAGTGGTGTGTTTAGTATCTAATTTTCAAATTCCCAGTTCAGCAACAAAGGGAAGAAAGCATCTCTGCATATTTTGCAGATTCAATTTAATTCAGTTATTTATTGAGCAATGATGGTGGAAACCAGCACAAAACTGGATGGAAAATTAACCTTAGGTAGCTCAGAATCTATACTTTTAAACTCTGCTCATCTACCTATGGTATGGATTAAGTGCAATAGCAGGAAGATGAACTGTTGAAATAAAAACATAAATAAAAGGATCTCTTTGGGGAAAGCTGAGTGTATCCCAAGAGTCCATACAAGGTGGCTTATTTTGGAAAATGTGTCAGAGTCTGGCCTTTATCTTGCTGAATCTGTTTCTCAGACTCACATTAAACAAATCCACAAGACTACTATGTAAACCAAGAATGGGAAACTATTAATTTATAATGAGGATTCTAACATGTTCTGGAACCAAACCCTCTTCTGTTAAGAAGAGAGAGCAAAAGTTATGTATATACTTTATAAGGACAACAAAAATCGTAATCTCAATTGCAAACCTTGTAGAAGGCAAATAAGTTTTTAGAACTGTTTATCTAGTTATCACCTCTAAGTTTTGGTAGGTTAAGTTCATCAAGAAAGAGCCACTATTTGATAACAACAATAGCAGTAATAATAAAAACAATGAGTAGTAGCAATAAAAGCTACATATAGGGAGAGCCCACTCTCAGCCAATTGCTATTTAAGCTCTTGGCTCACATTCATCACTGCATTTAAATCTTACAGCAACCTTGAAAGGTAGGAATAATGGTTAAGTTTCAGTAAATATGGAAGCTGGGATTCAGAGTAATTAAAGAACCTGTCAAAGGCGACACAGCTGGTGAAATACAATGCGGTCATAAATGCAGGCCAGTTTGTTTCAGATCACGGTTCTTAGCCGTCCTCATGTCCCCTCCCCTCCTGTACCCATAGGCAGGAGAAGAGAAGATGATTATTATTTTGTGTCACATAATTTATGTAAGATTATATAGGGTTGTTTAATCTAAGCCTCAAGACACCTTTGCACACTAGGTAGTATGTTGGAAATAGCATTTCCACTTAATGAGGAGGAAACTAGTTCAAAGAGGCAGTGTAATTTCCCTAGAGTTACAGCAGGTCTGGGACTGGGGCATATGTCACCTAAACTCCAAAGTCACCTTCTTTCCATTATCTTAATATATTTTCTACTTATTGAGCATCTCCTCTGTGTTAGGCACAATATTAGGTGTTTTGGGGGAAAGTATCACTAATTCTCACAGACACTCTCTACGAAAGATCTTTTGAGCCCCATTTTGTTGATGAGGAAGCTGTTCAGAATTTGAGTAAATAGCTTGTTGTCAAAAGTTAGTGAACTTTGGTAAAGTCCCTGGAGCCTCTCCTATAGCCATGCTAAGTGATTATTTATATGACATTATTTGAAAGGTGCTGAGAATTCGCTTATATAATTTTCTCCTTCTGATATGCGTGTTGCAAGGACCATAAATCCACATTAGACATTTATTTGGGCTAAGTAATTTCTCCCTACGTTCAGAAATTGTTACTATAGAGAAGGATTCTGATGAAGAGCACAGAGAAAGGGACCTTTTTGGTCTAGAGGTTCAACTTTCAGAGGACTGGCCTGAGTGGGGGGAGACCCAAAGGGCAGCTCTAGTAAACCAGAGGCCAGCAGAAGGCATGACATACTGTGGGGAAGTGAGGATGTATGCAGTGCTACCAGGGGGCCATGGTAGAGGACAGAGTTGCTTGGATCAGTGGTTCTCAGACATGAGGATCATCTGAGAGCTTCTTAAGGCACTTTGCTAAGCTCCACGGATTTTTGATTGAGCAAGTCTAGGTTGGAGTCTGAGAATTTGCTTATCTAACATTTCCAGGTGCTGAGGTTGCTAGTTTAGTGGCCACACTCTGAGAACTCTGGATCTGTAAAACCTGGTACTGAGAATCATGAGGTAAAACCGTGTTTGGAAGGGGAAAAATGCCTGGCATTATGATCTTTGGTCATCTTCTGCTAGGAATTTTATACAAGGGGCAGTGTGGGAAGAGTCATAGACAGGGGAAGTAGAAGCCACAAGGCATTTCAGCTTTTCTTTGCGTTTACACCAGATATTTTATATTGTCTCAATTTTTAGCTTACACAGTGAGTGGTCCCTCACCTATCACGGGGGTTAAGTTCTAGAACCTCCCTGATAGGCGAAAATTCGTGAAGTATGACCTTACGTTTATTTTATTATTTTATATATTTTAAGGCTTTATAAACTCTCTCCACCCTCTTATAAACCTTTCCCACACTGTTATTAACCTTTCCCACACTTATTTTGCCACAAACATAATTAAAATTATAAATATATAAAAATACCTATATAACACAAAATCCCATGATATAGCAAAAAAATCCGTGATACAAAATCAGATATATACAATTTAGAAATCCATGCTACAGTGAGACCGTGAAAAGTGAACTGAGATATGGCAAGGGATGAGTGTATACAGCATAGCTAAACACAGGTAATAATGCTTCCCATGAACTATAGTCAAACAATGTCTAAACAGACAGGATTGGCATTTAGTACATGTATCAGAAATAACTTTAAAGCAACATACACGCACCTGGAGAGAACTGAAATGGTCATTTATTAATTGGAAAAGTTCTAATTTCTTCTTTTCGTAGATGGACCCTGTGGTTGACTATAAAGTCAGAAAATGGAACATAATTATAATGCATTTGTGTAAAACATAGATTAGGTTTTTTTAAAAAAAATTATGTAATTTATATTTAGCAGACTTTGATTGGGTCCTAAATTTCAGACAGATTTGGCTTGAATGTGTGAATTTAAGGTACAGACAGGTGGCTCAGAATTCTTGGCTGTTTGTTTCCTGAATCCCAGAGTAGTGTGCTTAACAACTGATGATGTGTGATGAATTTTCAGTGAATGCCTCTGGGTGGATTGTTCTGACTTGCAGCTCAGAGAGAAGCTGGAACAGAAAGCAAAGGAGAAGGTTGCAAATCCCTTAATGAAATTTTTAATAAAAGCAGCTTTGAACGCATGCCTTTTTCATTCATGGCATCTGATGATTTTTAAGTTTGACATAACTGATCAGGAGAGTGAGTTTTAAGAATGCAAAAAGACAGCGCAATTAAAGAGAAAGTCACAGCTGGGAACAAGTGAAGACCAGAACCAGGATCAGGAAATTTTCATGGTGCCCAGTTCTCACTGGGATTTGTGGGGTGTCTGTCTTTCAGTTCCTTGATGTTGAAGAGTAAAAGTGTAAGGTAGAACTTTGTACTCACTGCCACCATGTCACCACACCACTTTGTTCCTAGAATTTTCACAGTGAGAGGAAGAAAACTCTTTGCAAGAGTATTACAAGGCTGGCCTTTTGCCAGAACAGTGGGAACTGGAAATCAATGAGGAAGTAAGCTGTATGTAGCTTCTTCTTGAGAGCCAAATGGTCAACCTCACTTTTCTCCTGTGTTGTCTTTGCTATCCACTCCAGTGAGGTTCTCTTTTCTAGGTGGCACTGAGGTCATCAGATGGACTTCATTATTGCTAGGCAGATGTCAGACTCTCCCAGTCAAAACAGATGATGAGAAGATGGCAGGGGTCTACTGGAGAGACATCTGTTATACTTAGACCCCTGACCTGCTCTTACCTCTGACAGTGAAAAAGGCAATGGTCTGGTCTGAAATAAGGGTTAACAGCCACTTTCTTTCCTTTCTTTAATAATAAATATTGTTCTTAGGTCTTCCTCAGAGCTGAGGCATAGGTATGGATTGACCTCAGAGGTCTTCATGGTATTCCCTAACAAATGTAATTAAATAAAAAAATCAACTGTGATAAGCCCAGGGAATGAGGGAGACAACGAGGGCAGGCACAACTGTCTTCTTAGCAATTATTTGCAGACATCATTAATAAATTCCCCTCTGAAGCAGTAATCAAGCCAGTTCTTCCTTTTGGCAAGATGTTTAACTGCTGCACAGAAATAGCTGTAATCAGACCGAGATTAGAACAGAGGGAGGCTTACTTATGTATTTCCTCCTGTAGTGTTTGAACAGCATCTGTGGGGCCGGGTGAGTAGGTTTCCCAACAGCCCCGTGTATATGCCCCTCAGGAGTCCCCATTCACTGACGTATCTATTATATGTGCAGTGGAAAGTTTCCCCCTGCTCCGTTTTGGAATCTTTTGTGTTTTATCAAAAACAGAGTGAAATACCCTCTCTGTGTGTTTACACTGAAAGTGTGTGTGGGGGGTATCTCAAAAGACCCCACTGAGCTGAGGTGTAATTCATTGCAGGTTGCTTTATGGGGGAAGAGTAAAGAAAGAAGATGAGAAGAAAAGACTTTTTTTTTTTTCTTTTCAGAAAAGGATTTTGCGGCTTTTGGCGCTGTTAATAATTTGTGTGGAAAAATAATGTTTTCTTGTGTGTTTAATCCTGTGCCAAGGCAGCTGCTGGTGCAGTAGCGTTCTGCAACAAATTAGAGGGCAGTTAAAGCGAGATTTTCCACCATCAAGAACAAAGCAAGGCCAGTTAGCATGAGGACAGCTTGTTCTAGTTGCTAATGTGCTTAAAAACTTGCTGCACATAATTTGAAACAGCTTTTGTGTGAGGATGCCGCTCGGATTTCTGAGGTCTAGTCCTAATTCTAAATCAAATGGAAGCCGCTGAGTTAGAAAATGACGAGTTTTGCACTGACATCGTCTGTCCTGGCTACACAGATAATTTTTTTTCACCCTTGCTATTGATATGAAAGTTAATGCCCCTCAATATTAAAATATTTAATGGATGACAGCTGTCTGAAATATGAAGCTCACAGCCCCTATTTACCGAAGGAGAGCTCTCAATAACTGTGTGGCAGCCCTAACACACTTACAAATTATTTAAAGATGTAGTACCTTTGCTGGTAAGGAAGCAGATGTTAAAAGGATTCAGTGCCTCCTTAAAAGTTGATCTGAATCTCAAGAGTTTTAATCAATGTAGCTTTTTATTTCACTGACTTGGAATTAAATGGGATTCCTTGGTTGAAATGCATTAGAAAAGAGAATGCTGTCGTCCAAATACTTTTCAGTGCCTAGAATTTAAAACTTTCATTTGTAACGTAGATAGACTGCAAGAGGATTAAACCTAGGTGGGAGAGAAATAGGAGAAGGCAGATTTTCTGTTGGGAGTTTTTGCCTACTTAAACATAGGCTGGGCACCGCTGGAGTGGTGAGAGGTTTCAGACCCTGTGTGAGGAAGGAATGAGGATTCAGCTTTTAAATTCATATTCATCAGGCCGAATATTAAGTCCTTCTTAAAGGCCAAGTGCACTGCTGACACTCTCACTAATAGGATTTCAAATGCTATAGTTGTAGCTATTCTAGAAAATCCTAATGAAAGACATTAAGGTCTAAAGAAGGACTTGAAGAAATCTCAGATGTCACAATTTCTTGGGAGACTATACATTTAAAGATAAGTGAGAGGATTTTGGTTCAAGTCAATTAAACAGCTGAATTTTATTCAAAGGAAGATTAGGAAACTGATCTTTTATCTACATTGTACCATTAGCATCTGGGGCTGGGAAATCACAGTTAACCCTTTAATAAGGTGGATGTTGGGGCACTGACCCCCTGCACAGTTGAAAATCTGTGTATAATTTTTGACCCCCCATTTAACTAATAGCCTACTGTTGACAGGAGCCTTACCAATAACAAATGTCAATTAACCCAAATTTTGTATGTTATGTGTATTATATATTATATATATTCTTTTTTTTTTTTTTTTTTTTTTTGTATTTTTCTGAAGCTGGAAATGGGGAGAGACAGTCAGACAGACTCCCGCATGCGCCCGACCAGGATCCACCCGGCACGCCCACCAGGGGCGACGCTCTGCCCACCAGGAGGCGATGCTCTGCCCCTCCGGGACGTTGCTCTGCCGCGACCAGAGCCACTCTAGCGCCTGGGGCAGAGGCCAAGGAGCCATCCCCAGCGCCCGGGCCATCTTTGCTCCAATGGAGCCTTGGCTGTGGGAGGGGAAGAGAGAGACAGAGAGGAAGGAGGGGGGGTGGAGAAGCAAATGGGCGCTTCTCCTATGTGCCCTGGCCGGGAATTGAACCCGGGTCCCCCCGCACACCAGGCCGACGCTCTACCGCTGAGCCAACCGGCCAGGACACTATTATATATATTCTTTCAATAAAGTAAGCTGGAGAAAAAAATTTAAACCTGCTGTGCAAGGGTCAACTGTATACACATTTTTTTCCTATAAAATGTCAACTATAGGCTTCTCTGGATTCATTTTCCTTTAGAAAAAACACAAATTGGTCATATACTTATAAACATTTATTTATCTCTAGTTAAATTGAAGTAAACCAGAAATTATAAATTGGAATAGAAAAATTATGGAAAAATGCATAAATAGCTGCTTATTTGACGAAGAGCTACTACTGTATATGGCTGTGTAGGTTGTATATGCATAACTCAGGAGGTACTATTTAGTGGGTAGCTTGTGTGAATGGGGTCAAAGAGTTATGTAGTATACAACTTATACAGCCATCTAGGGTCATACCTGGATTGGTTTGATTTTAAGGTACATGGACAAAATTATCTGCTAAATCTTCCCCTATGGATAATCATGATACCTGATTAACTTGTCCAAGTACCATTATAAAGGCTAAGATTTAAATAGTTTATATCAGGAGAAGTATCTATGAAGAATCATACTTTTGTTAGCTAACACATTAACTATCCCATACATTTTTGGTAAGAGAGACATTGTGTCTATTAGAAATCAAGATGCTAGAAGGAAGGAATAGAGGAAAGAACAGTTTTAATGGTGAAAGGAAAATATGAGAAGCTTAAGGGGCAGTTTAGCTTAGAAAGAATAATCACATGGTATAATAAGCAGCGAAGAAACAGTGTGAGAGCATTGAGGACCTGAGTTGATATGATACAGAAAGGAGAAAAAAAAAAAGCTTAATATATTTCAGAATAGTTCATAGGACTGTCTTTGAAGGAACAAATATTCATTTAAAAATTCTAATTATTTCTGCCTCTAGATTAGTAGGAAAAGGCCTGCAGAAATATTTTAAGATATTTTATCTTTTTATCTACTTCTAAAAGGCTAATTGGTCTTTGTAACACTCAGAATTTCAACAAATAATTACTGAGCACTTGTTATTGGAGAGATGTGATAGAAAATGCAGCGACACATACCATAGTTCCTGAGGGGTGAGGGAGTTGGTAGAGCTATTCACCAACTGCTGTTTCTTATGGATTGCTGGAGAGAGTAACTTTGTGGGACTCCCTGAGCTGGTGGAACATGCTCCGGTTGCCAGATGTAGCCTTTAGGTCGAGAGGAAGCCATTGGGTCATAAAGGAAGTACCCACAGATAACCTCTAGGAAGTCTGATGGGGTGTGGGTGAAGCACCAACTGTGTCTGCTATCATGTAATCCTTATAAACAAGAAAAAGAAACAAAGAATAGAATTCTGTGCTCAGTGCATCTTGCAAGGTTAATGCATGGAACATATTTTGTAAATATATTCCTGCTTTTACATAGTGTCACTAGTTCAAGTTACGCTCCTAGTCCCTAGATAGGAATAACGACATATAGAGGTAAATATGACTTGAATTTTGCCTTTAAGTTGCTTATTACCCATTTGGAAAGATATGTGTGACAACAATCGTAACATAAATTAATAAGGGATGGAAGGGATATGGAAGATCAAAAGAAATAAAGATTATTTCTAGCTGGGACACAAAGAAAGTTTCCTGGAGGAAGTAGAGTGGGCTTGGGGAATTTTAAGAGAGAGAATGGTAGCAAATTGTTTTAGGCTAAGGAAATAGCATAAGCAAAAGCACCAAGTGTGGAATTAATGGAGAATAGTGTTGAAAAAGTCTTTCTTTTAAGATCTTCTTAAAGTCTATACAAAACTGACTAGAAAGCATGAATAAAACATTATAGAAAATTTCTCAGTAATAAACAGTGTGTGTGGGTATGCATGTGTTTGCACTCACACAACTATTATGAAGCTTCTGAAAAACCTTTCCATGTTGACATGGAAAACCTTGTGCTCTTGCCTGACCTGTGGTGGCGCAGTGGATAAAGTGTCAACCTGGAAACGCTGAGGTTGCCGGTTCGAGACCCTGGGCTTGCCTGGTCAAGGCGCATGTGGGAGTTGAAGCTTTCTGCTCCTCCCCCCTTCTCTCTCTCTCTCTCTCTCTCTCTCTCTCTCTCTCTCTCCTCTCTATAATGAATAAAAAAAAAATCTTAAAAAAAAAAAAGGAAAACCTTGTGCTCTTTGTTGCTGTATCTAGAAAATAGTTCCAAATGTCATGGTACTACCTGATACTCTCTAGGCAGCTCCCATGGGATCTCTCTCTCTCGTATTTTTCTAAAGTTCGAAGCAGGGAGGCAAACAGACTCCTGCATGCACCAGACCAGGATCCACCTGGCATGCCCACCAGGCGGCGATGCTCTGCCCATCTGGGGTGTTGCTCCATTGCCACGGGAGCCATTCTAACGCCTGAGGCAGAGATAATGCAGCCGTTCACAGCACACGGGCCAACTTTGCTCCAGTGGAGCCTTGGCTGCGGGAGGGGAAGAGAGAGATAGAGAGGAAGGAGAGAAAGAAGGATGGAGAAGCAGATGGGTGCTTCTTCTGTGTGCGCCGACCCGGAACTGAGCCTGGGACTTCCACAAGCCGGGTCCACGCTCTACTGCTGAGCCAACTGGCCAGGGCCTCCTAAGGGATCTCTTATCACTGTCATCACCTCTCTATCTGTTATAGCTGCAGGGAGCATCCCTTTGCAGAACACTGGTAATTTCAGGGACTGTTGCAGTCCAGGTCTGTCCTTTTAACCCTAAAACTCAGAAGCATTGTTTCCACTCCTTCAAACTAACTGCTCTCTCAAATGCTTAGGTGTCTACTATAATGAAAGGCCAAGGTGACTAGTTTGGTTCTCATGTCAGCCAGAGTATAAATGACTGATTTCAGAGAAGCTGTTTCTGGTGCAACAATCCAAAACACAGGTAATTATATTGTTAAAAATTTAGCAAAAGTTTCATCGAAAAATTTTGATAAAATTACTTTTTATTTTTTAAGTGTTGCCTTCTTATTCAAGTATATACATATTTCTTTATTTCTATAAAATGAATCCAGTTTTTTATTCTTATTAACTAAGATGCCTTCTTTTTTGTTTCACCATGTTCTTTGTTGAAGCATCTATTCTTAAAGAATAATTTGATTGTTTTTGTAAAAATTATGTGTTTATCATAAAACTGTCAGTCAAAACTCAAAACTACAAAAATAAAGGAAAAACCCTCAAAGTTTCACATCCAAAAATAACTGTCATTGACATTATTATACATAATTCTAAAAATACTGGCAATATGTTTCAGCAAGAAAGGCAGATAAAATGAAATTTAGATAATTGATGTACTTTATTTTTTTAATTTTTTAAGATTTATTTATTGATTTTGGAGAGAGAGGATGGGGGAGAGAGAGACAGAAACATTGATCTGTTTCTGTATGCGCCCTGACTGGAGATCAAACCATCAACCTCTGCATATCAAGACAACGCTGGAACTAACAAAGCTATCCAGCCAGGGTTGGTGGTTGATGAACTTCAGATAAATCTCTCCTTAACACAAATATAGAGCTTCCTAAAGCAGGGGTCCCCAAACTACGACCTGCGGGCCGCATGCGGCCCGCTGAGGCCATTTATCCAGCCCCCGCCGCATTTCCAGAAGGGGCACCTCTTTCATTGGTGGTCAGTGAGAGGAGCATAGTTCCCATTGAAATACTGGTCAGTTTGTTGATTTAAATTTACTTGTTCTTTATTTTAAATAATGTATTTGTTCCCGTTTTGGTTTTTACTTTAAACTAAGGTATGTGTAGTGTGCATAGGAATTTGTTCATAGTTTTTTTTATAGTCTGGCCCTCCAATGGTCTGAGAGACAGTGAACTGGCCCCCTGTGTAAAAAGTTTGGGGACCCCTGTCCTAAAGTGTCCTTTTAAAGTTTCTCGTCAAAGCAATATGACTAGACTATAAAATATTGGAGTATTTTTTTTTTAAAGCTATGTATTCCAACTTTGACTCTGCATTTAAAGGTGAAAAAATTAGACTTCCCAATCTCCCCCAACCATTTTTATCTTTGCTTTATTATATTACTACTTTAATATTATTAAGTTATATTTGCATTTTACTCTGTAACCATAGATTTTATAGTTCATAATTTTTTCTTTTGATTCACTTCTTAGTTAATTGAATAAAGTGCTCTTATGTTTTTTTTATAAATGAGCTTTTTCACATTTTAGAAAAATACTGCTCAATAGAATTTTCTTGATGATGGACATGTTCTGTATCTGTGCTATCTACAGCAGTTACTACTAGACATGTGCAGTTGTTGAACATTTAGAAAGTGGCTAGTATGACTAAGAAACTAAAATTTAAATTAATTAATTTCAATTTTAATAGCTATGTGTAGCTAGTGGCTACCATATTAGATAACAGATCGGTCTTCAATGCTTTAATAAGTCTGCAAGCCTTTTACATCTCTATATTAAAGGTATAAAATCTTGGGAAGCAGCTTCTCTTAGAATTTTGTAGGCATTGAGTGTAGCTGTGAAGAATTCTGAGGCTGTTTCAAATTTTTCTTTCTCATTTGACAATATTTTACATTTTAAAAGAACCCAGAAACAGGTGGAGGAAGCTGTCTAAAGCTGTTATAATGGGTAGGATCTGTGATATTTTGAATTATTTTTACATTTATCGATCAATACTCTTAACAAGGTGGTATGTCCACATGGATATATCAACATGGAAAGGTTATTATATCTGCAAGGTAGTAGGTTATTATTGCTGTTTCACAAAAGAGAAATTAATTTAGAGAAGGTAAATGATTTTTATAATGTTACATAAGCAGTAGATGGCAGAAATAGGACTTGCTTCTCCATTACTTCAGTGATTTAAGTTTCTTAGCGGCAAAAATTCTTTCCTAAAAATGAAATCTTGTATTAAATTCTAAAATAAAAGATTTGCAATTGCTTTTAATTTTGTATTTTAAATTTCAAATTTAAAACATTAACTATTAAAGAGAAAATCCAATCCATGAGAATAGTTAGGCTGTTTTAATCAATACCAAAGCTCGTGACTAACAACAGTTACAGCTTTCTGTTACTCAGCATCCAACTGAATTCTATCTTGTTTGGTTTAGCCTGTCATGCAATTCATTCCTTATACAGATACATAATTGTAATGGTCACTCATTTCTTAATGGCATGTATTCAGCTTAGGACATTCCTTAAACTGATTCAGCAACTTAAAAGAAGAGCAGTAGAAAAAATTTGGTTTTAAAGTTGAGTCATAACCACATCTAATAAGTGCTTGCATTTCTTAACTTCAATAGGAATATCAGCCCCAAACTTACAGTAAACATCAAAGCTGTATGTAGTATGTTATGTGTCACTGGTTTAATTATAATTGACTGACTACTGCGCTATGCCAAGGTCCTGGGCCAATAGCCGCGTGTGAGTCTCTTCTGGTACGTGACTGAGCAGGGCGTCTCATGATGTAGTATGTATTTTACCTGGGTGCTTTTACATGAGTGAAAAATTTAAAAGGTGGGTGTAGAACTATAGTTTTTCATAGTAATAATGCATTAATAACTTCACAAAGTCCATAAAGCTAGTAAGGGAGGCTTTATTCTGATATGTGTAAAAAATAAAAGATATGCTAAATTGTTGTGAGCTCCAGTGTCATTTAACCTGATAATTACATATTAACCTTTATATCCTGTTTTTCTAAACACAGTTTAAATTATTAAAATATGATTGAAAATCTACTTGAGTCAAATAACCCATAAAACACTGCTGAATACAGTTTGACATACTTTCACTATCAAGTCTCATAGGCCTTGGTGGTTGCTAATATTTATGTCAGTGTAACATCTATCAAAAAGCATGGCCCAAGCTTTTACGATTTTGCTCTTAAAATCATTATTCATGTTCTTCCTTTTGCAGCCAAGATGAAAATGGTAGCCCACTTGGATGTGCTTGTTCTGACTTGACAAAGAGTTAGGATCATTCTTTCTGGTTTCAGATCTTGGAGACTTTAAAGCAAAGGGTGTGTGTGTGTGTGCGTGTGTGTAAAAGCTGGTATAAATTATTGGGGCCAGTGGCCCAGAAAGTGGTCTAGGCTCACCATATTGCATGTTAACAAAAATCCTGTGTAAAGATTCTTAGCTCATCAGTTCTTGCTGGGAGGGGTGCCCAATTTTTTTTCACCAGTATGAATCAACTTTTGGCAGCTCTGGAAAGGAATCCCAGAAGTGGACATTCCTGTTCTCTGACTTTTTCTTTAGTTGAAATTTCATGCTTCTGTTGTTTCTCATTCCATTTTTAATCTGTGGCCATTTCTTATCTCCTTTACTAAAGTAAGAAAGCCCATGCTGTTTGAAGGGACAGAAATCAGATGTGTAGAGACAGTGAAATCTAAAATATGCAGAATAAAAATCACACACTCTGACTCCATGTGTGCGTGAAAGCAGGGTTGTGCTTCTAAGTTTGGAAACAGTCCAAGTCTTAGTCCAGACTATGAATTCCTTTTTCAAATATGGGAAGAGTAAATTTCAGAGGTTACTCACCAAAAGAGTGTTAATATTCCTTAAAGATGTCTCCCATGTGTAATCTGAGATATGGGAAAGATTCATTCATTGAATGAATAAAGGACCTTGGAGGACCTGTAGTTCACCACCTTCATCTGACATATGGGGGAACTGAGGCCCAGGAAAGTGCAATAGATTCTCTAAGGCCATAGGCTAAGTGAGTGCCAGCTCAACTCTCACTTGAGCACTTACTGTTCAGCCACACATTATCCTTGACTCTGCAAAGTAAGAATGGTCCTTGTCCCCGAGAAGCTGATTATATAGTGTGGGAGCAGTTATGAAGAGAAATTTCCAGAGTACTAAGGGTGGAATAGATTTTCCTAAAGTGATTTTGTCATTTTTATTTAATCTCTTAAGGATCTACTTCTGTAACTACTCCTGCATCTGAAGTCACTAGCTAACATTTACATGCATGATTATTTTATTCCTCAGAAAGGTCCTTTAAATTAGGCACTGCTATTTTCCTCCTTTATGATATGTAAATCTGGCTAAGGAAAGTATGTCACTTGTCTGCACAAGTTTTGTTGTACAAAATTCTAAAAAATATATATATAAAAGTGACTGCTTCAAATCCAAAACAGAATGAGAAGACAGGTTAAAGGCTTGGAAAAATATTTGCAAAAGTCACATCTGATAATAGACTATTACCTAAAATATATGAAGAACTCCTCACACTCGACCATAAGAAAATGAACAACCTGCCTGACCAGGTGGTGGCACAGTGGATAGAACATTGGACTGGGATGCAGAGGACCCAGATTTGACACTCTAAGGTCGCTAGGTTGAGCGTGGGGTCCTGGTCTGTGGCTTGAGCCCAAAGGTCATTGGCATGAGCCAAGGTCACTGGCTTAAGCAAAGGGTCACTCCCTCTGCTGTAACCCGCCCCCCCCCCCCAGTGAAGGCACATGTGAGAAAGCAATCAATGAACAACTAAGGAGTCACAATAAATAATTGATGCTTCTCATCTCTTTCCCTTCTTGTCTGTCTGTTCCTATCTGCCTCTCTCTCTATCTCTTTCTCTGTCTCTGTCATACACACAAAAAAGAAGTAAATGAACAACCTGATTAAAAATGGACAGAACACCTGAAAGATACCTCTCTACAGGAGATATACAGATGACAAATATATGAAAACATGTTCAATATAATATGTCATTCAAGAATTGCAAAGTAAAATGATGAAATATATACCATATACAGCTATTAGAATGACTCAAATCCAAAAGGCACTGACAAAACCAAATGCTGGTGAAGATATGGAGCAACAGGAACTGTTGTTCATTGCTAGTGGGATTGCAAAATGGTACAGCCACTTCGGAGGACAATTTGGCAATATCTTACAAAAATAAACATTTTCTTGCCACGTGATTTAATAATTGTGTTTTTTTATATTTACTCAAAGAAGTAGAAATGTTATGTCCACTGAAAAACCTTCACATGGATGTTTATAGCTGCTTTATTCATAACTGCTAAAATTTGGAAACAATTAAGATCTCCTTCAGTAGGTAAAGGGATAAACTGGTGCCTCCAGACAGTGGAATATTAGTCATCACTAAAAAGAAATGAACTATGAAGCAATGAAAAGACATGGAAAGACTTTAAATGCATATTGCCAAGTTAAAGAAGTCAGTCTGGAAAGGCCACCTACTGAATGAGTAAAGCTGTATGACATTCTAGAAGAGATAAAAATTATGCAGATAGTAAAAAGATCAGTGATTGACAGGGTAGAGGTGAGGGAGGGATGGATAAGTAGAGAACAGAGGATTTTTGAGAGAGTTAAACTGTTCTGTATGATAATAAAATGGTAGATACATGTCATTTTACATTTGCCAAAACCCATAGAATATACAACAGCAAGAATGAACCCTAATGTAAATTATGGACTATGGGAGATACTGTGCCAATGTAGGATACATCAACTGCAACAAACATAGCAGTATATATTTGTAGTAGAAGGTGTGTGTGCGTGTGTGTACACGCATGCGTGTGGGGGGGGGGAGTGTATGGGAACTCTCTCTACTTTCTATTTCATTTTGCTGTGAAATTACAGCTTCTCTGAAAAAGTCTAATAAAACAAATACTATAAAAACTTTTGTTTAGGCCTGACCTATGGTGGCGCAGTGGATAAAGCGTCGACCTGGAAATGCTGAGGTCGCCGGTTCGAAACCCTGGGCTTGCCTGGTCAAGGCACATATGGGAGTTGATGCTTCCTGCTCCTCCCCCCCATTCTCTCTCTCCTCTCTCTCTCTCCCACTCTCTCTCTCCTTTCTAAAATGAATAAATAAATAAAAGAAAAACTTTTGTTTAGATTCATTAAGATTCGATAAAGTTTGATTAGCAAGCCACTGGGCCCAGTTCCACTGTTTTCTTTGGATTCACATGGGGGGGATGTTTTATTCAGCTGAGCTCTAGGTATCAATGGATCTGCTAATCCCTCCATTTATTTTGAACTCCTTTACCACTTTGGATATCAAGAGAAGAAGCTAAGGGAAAAAAACCCTCACCCTGAAGAAAAAGGTCATGCACCTTAAACAATTTTTTCTTTATAAATTCCTACTATATTAAACTTCCTCAATTGTAATATATTGGTAGTGGCCTCTTTCCTCCCACAGTTGAGGGTGGGCAGATTATTACCAGTCACACTGACTTTGAACAGGGCATACGTTATGGGAAGGCCCCACTGAGTTTATTATTAATTCTGTATATAATCGGAA
The DNA here is from genome assembly GCF_036850995.1 of Saccopteryx leptura. Lineage (NCBI taxonomy): Eukaryota > Metazoa > Chordata > Mammalia > Chiroptera > Emballonuridae > Saccopteryx > Saccopteryx leptura. The sequence continues at coordinate 46,121,802 of NC_089504.1, read as the reverse complement.
ACAAAACAAAGCCCTCTATGCAAGCCTGACCCTTTGTTTCCTGTTTGCATTATTGTTTGTTATGGTGTGCTGCTGCCTGACCTGATGTAAATACTAAGTTCACAGCCCTTTTTTGAATTTAACAGTGCAGCCATAAATCGTTTGTCCATTCATAAATAAAATAAAATGTGGGATAAATGATAGAGCTCAAGAGAGTGTATTGTCTGAAACTCTTGGATTGCACTCTGCACACATGTGCCAAAGCTATTTGGCAAAGTATAAATTGAACTGGATGTTAGGGCTGTTCACAGCCCTCTGGGGGCAGGTGGGCTGGGTACTTGGCTGCTGTTGCTTCAGAGCGTTAGAAAATGGCAAATGCCTGAGACTTTTCATGTTTTCTCCTGAAGCAATACTCTCTGTCTGGTGTTCTGGTATAATGCTAGGGTTGATTTGAAATAGCTAGGAGTACTGCTGATTGAAAAATAAAATGGAAATCATCCTATTCAGACAGTACCTAAAAATGAGACTTCTGTCTTCTCTACAGGGACAGATGTAGGGATAACACAAAGTTTATTTCTCATTAAAGTTTACTCTGCCAATTTTATTCAGTTGGGAAATGCTAAGAGGTTCTTGAAGACTAAATTCTACATTGGATGTGCTACTTCTCTCTGTGTTAGTGCTTTCCCCATGGGATTAGAGTAGGATGTGCGACCTTGTAATTTAAAGCTAATTGGTCATTGAACACACCAGAGGTGTGGGAGTGACTTGAGAGATAGTCTTGTGTTATTGAAAGTGTGGTAGCACCTGGAGACCTGTGTGCGGTCTCTGGTTCTGCTGCTAATTAGTGTTCTGAACTGAGTGGGACACTTATATTGCTTGGCCTCTAATATCTCTTTTGTGAAACCCGGGAAGAGAGAAAGGTAAGTAGGGTTGGCCTATGGTGACCAGTGTTCCTGCTGGGTCTAGCTTTTTATAGTTCTGTGAAAATGAACTGCGACACAAGGGGTCAGCTTTGGATGTCTTCCTTTGAAGAATCTTCCCTAGGTTTTTCTATCAATTTAGTGACAGGGGTCTACAAAAGCTATTGACCTTCCTCTGTCTGCCCTCTGCTACAGAACACACGGACCACAGGAGAATCCTGACACTCTATTCCCAGTGGATTAACATTCTGTAGAATGAAAAGCACTTCTACATATATGATCCTCTGGGATGGGTACTGTAATTGTTCAGAGCTTACAAGCGAGGAAACTTTCAGAGAGACAAAGTGTGCTTGCCCGAAGCATGGAAAGGCATCCCAGTCAGTCATGGACTAGTAGTGAAATCCAGCCTTAGGTGTAATGACCTGGATTTGATCCTGACTCTGTCATTTATTCTTTCTGTAATCTTGTGCAAATTACTTCATCTCAGTTTCTGCATTTATACAAAGGAAATCATAATACTCAAAGGGATGTTTTAATGTAATGTGTGCGGGGGGAGAACAAAGGAATGATTTTATATAATGTATGTAAGATGTGTTGTGCAATACCATCCATGGAGTAAATTCTTAAAAATGATAGCTGTCATTATTACTTTATTATTAAGTGGTGGCTCCAGGCCTTCTGACCCGTAACTTTCTACTATATCCAGCATCTATTGACAGCAGAGACATTTTTATGATCTTAATCAGCTTAGTGTCTGGAGATCAATTTCTCTAAAAAGTGTCAATTTATGGCCAAGAAGGTCCTGTGTGTATCAGACCTGCTGGCTGAAAGGGCCGCAGTCTTCTGCTAGTGAAGGGAGTGGCAACGGGCCATAGGTCAGCCACAAGGGAAAGCAAAAGCAAAACCCAACCAATCAACCTCCACAGTATTTTTTAAAAGTTATTCTTGTAAAATAATATAGCTTATTTAAAATGTATATATTTTTTGGCCTAACCTGTGGTGGTGCAGTGGATAAAACGCTGACCTGGAATACTGAGGTCACCAGTTTGAAACTCTGGGCTTGTCCGGTCAATGCACATACAAGAAGCAACTATTATGAATTGACGCTTCCCGCTCCTCCTCTTCCCCTTTTCTCTTTCTCTCCTCTCTCTAAAAATCAATAAATAAAGTCTTTAAAAAATAAATAAAATGTTTCTGAAACAACAGTGTAAATAAGGAAGAAATTAACAAACATATTACATATATTTCTATCCATTATAAACAAATATTGCTCTCCTAATGGTACATTTTATTTGTCTTCTTTGCAGCAAATCATTGTTATTATTTTATTCGTCACAGTTACTATCAACTGGAGGTACAATTCAGAATCCTAAAACTACGGGCTTTAGCTCCTGCTAATCCTAATTATTAGCAACTGTTTCATAGGCTTGAAGGATGAAGGGGAGTGGGAACGAACACATAAGTACTGGATAGTTAACTTGGCAGTTTTTTTTTAAAGTCAAACATACAGGCTGTAAAGGAAAAAACCGCAAAAACTGAAAATGAAACTCAGGTTTTGTAGCTGGATACCTGGTTCCAGCTTGTTATCGATACTCTGTTACCATACATAGGACCCTTATTTTCTTAGAGCCTCAGTTTTCCAATCTGAAAATTACAGAATTGGGTCTAGGTCTTCCTTAGGATTGAGTATTAATTCCTAAAATCTCCTGATGTGTGACTCCAAAAAATAGTGCTTATCAACCTCACAGGCCTGTTCAGATTGCACTTCTGTATGGCTGTAGATGCTTCCTGCTGTTCTCCAAGTCTTAGCACCCTCATGGGCACTAGATCAGTTGTCTATTGTCACAAAATAGGCTGCATGAAAATCATGGCAAAGTCAGTGGCTAATACTACAAGTGTTTATTCTTATAGGTCTGTAGGCCAATTGAGGATTGACTGAATGAAGCTGATCTTGGCTGTGTGGCTCCATTGCTCTTGGCCGAACTCATTCAGATATCTGGGGGTCCACTGGCTGATATTATGTTGGGCTCAGCGGGGGGCAATTATTTACTGTTCCCCAAGTCTCTTGTTCTATTGCTAGAGCCCAGCAGGGGCATGCAACAACAGAGGCACAAGGGAGATCAGTGAGGAAGGGCTTTTCAAGCCTTTGGCCATAACACACTTGCTAACTTCCTTTGGCCAAAGCAAGTCATATGGTCAAACCGAAAGCCAAGGGGTAGGAAAACATATTCTGCAAATTGCAAGATCATATGGTAAGGGAGGTGGGTACAGGAAGGGCTGAAGAATCGGGCCACTGATGCCATCTGCTAGATATCATCCTCTTTTTGGAAACATGAAGCTGCACTGTTGCCTTCAAAGACATTTGCACTGGTCGGTCACAGGAAGAGATTTTTCTGTGCCTGATATTTGTCTCTTGGGGAATGGAAAAATCTTTTCTACTTTTCTTGAGACTCAAGAATCTAGGATTGCTTAAATCAGTGCTACTCAAAATGTAGTTTGAAGGCTGGAAGAATAAATACCTGGGAGCTCGTTGAAGCAAATTCTGAGGCCCCCATCAACACATGGAATCAGACTCTGGTGATGGGGCTCAGGAATCTGGCTATGACAGGCTCCCTAAGTATCTCTTACGCTCACTGAAGTCTGAGAAACACTGGGGTGCTTCACGTCAAATCTTTGCCATGTTGTTCCTGGTGGCCTCATCTTTATGTAACCTTGCCTTCTCTTCTCTTGCTATACTGAACTGCTGTTATTCACTTACCTGACCCTGCTGTTAGAAGTTTCTGGATGACAGTTAATATCCCAAACTAACAGCCTTCTTTACCATACCTGAGGCCAAAATATGCATCCTGACACTTTTCTCCCATCTTGAGTCTGGACTTCTAGACCAGCATCGGTGGGAACAGAGCACTCTGCTGCACAGCTGGCACATGGAGGCTTCATGTCAAACAGGAAAACGCAGGAATAGGTGATTGCAGGCATAGGCAAATCTTAACTTTTCACTCTGCCCAATAGATACATATGTGCCAGTAGATGTCACATTTGCGTTATCTCACCAATTATATGAATTGTTCAACTTCACAGCTAGTGGTGAAAAGGATAAGAGACTGCTTTCCAATACTTCAAAGAGAGTGAAGGTCATATTTTATGTGGTGGCAAAATTATTAGAGAAGTAGGAAAATGTTGTTCTCCTTTGTCAGGGGAGTTCCCGTCTGGGGATTATGTCAATCTTAGTAGTTTTATGACTCTTCTGAGGTAAGAGATTTCAAATCTTGTTTCCATTAGTAATTAATATAACTATATTGTTTATTGAAAATATAATATAAGCCTGACCATCTGCTGGTGCAATGAATAGAGCATCAGCCTAGGACACTGAGGACCCAGGTTCAAAAGCCCGAGGTCACCTGCTTGAGCTCAGGTTACCAGCTTGAGCATGGGATCATAGACATGACCCCATGGTCACTGGCTTAAGCCCAAAGGTCACTGGCTTGAAGTCCAAGGTCATTGGCTTGATCAAGGGGTCACTGGCTTGGCTGGAGCCCCCTGGTCAAGTCACATATGATAAAGCAATCAAAGAACAAATAAGATGCTACAATTATGAATTGATGCTTCTCATCTTTCTCCCTTCCTATCCATCTGTCCCTGGATATCTGTCTCTGTCTCTCACTAAAAAAAAAATACAAAACAATGATAGGCAATATGATATAATGAATGACTCCTAAAAAATACTGCTTCTTTCTCATTTTGAGATAGCACAACTGAATTTATGAGGTTTAGTATTGACACTTAACATCGCCATGATATAAATATCTAAAGTGTTATAACTCAGCACAACTACTGTACACATTGTGTGTCATGAGGAAATAAATGGAAGGAAATAAAGGGAAAATAGGTGGTTGTTCACGTGGCAGAGGAAGATGTTATCCTGCTAATTCCTTTCTAGAACTGTATGCTTCATGTCCTGTGTTTGTGATAGAGCACAGGGAGTCATTGCCAACAATGAATAACATTAATGGGATGACAGCAGTTTAAGTGCAAAAGAAATTTGAGTTCTGACTAACCAGACAGACACACACAACATGAAAAATGTACTGCACATCACCATGGCTAGTCGTATCTGTGGCAGTTAAAATACCGATAGTGACTGAGAGACTCATCTGTTCCTTTGACTTTGTCTCATGATTTGAATCTCTGTTGAAGGTGGTAGAAAGAGCTAGTTTGCTCTGATTGATGGTGCAAAGAGGGCGTTCGGTCTGCTCGTATACATACATACATACATGTGTGTGTGTGTGTGTGTGTGTGTGTGTGTGTGTGTGTGGAATTTTTGAGTTTGCTTTGACTTTATTATTAGAGATAATAAATGGATGGATTTTTAAAAAGGAGAGGAAATGTAAAAAGGTTGAAAGGGTTGATAGTTGCTGTGATAATGCACCGCCAGTTAGAGATACCTTTGCTGGTTTTGCTGTTACTGTTTATTTGATAACTTGATCCTTTATGGAAGAAAACTTGGAGTCATACTTGATTTTCCCCTGTTCTCTCACACCCTAATCCACAGGACCTGCCAATATTTTGTTCTCAGTGTTTCTAGAATACTTCTTTTTCTCTTTACTCTTGCTCTCACTGTTTGTTCATTCTTGGTCTAATCCTCAGTTACTTTGTTCTTTGCCAAAGCTACCTTGTTGGTCTCCCACCTCTAGTGTTGGATGTCCTTTGTTGTAGTTGCCATCAGTGATCCTTTTCCCCTTTGAATCATGAACTATTCCGTAGTGCACATTCCATCACTATGGCAGTGTTCTCCAGAGAGGGTGTTAAGATGACCTAATGGGACACACACACACACACACACACTTATAAAGAATTAGGAAATTAAGACATATTACCATAGGAAAGAGAAGGATTTCTGCAACACAGAGTGGTAGAAAGCAATGCTCTGTGAGTGTGTTTAATTGGATTTACAGATTATGTCATCTAATTTTAACCAAATGAACTTCCAGAAAAATGGCAAGTGACTAATAAAGAAATAATAAGACAATGCCAGAATAAAGAAGATGTGGCACATATACACTATGGAATACTACTCAGCCATAAGAAATGATGACATCAGATCATTTACAGCAAAATGGTGGGATCTTGATAACATTATACGGAGTGAAATAAGTAAATCAGAAAAAAACAAGAACTACATGATTCCATACATTGGTGGAACATAAAAACGAGACTAAGAGACATGGACAAGAGAGTGGTGGTTACCAGGGGTGGGGGGAGGGAGGACGCAGGAGGGAGGGAGGGAGAGTTAGGGGGAGGGGGAGGGGCACAGAGAAAACTAGACAGAGGATGATGGAGGACAATCTGACTCTGGGTGAGGGGTATGCAACATAATTTAATGACAAAATAACCTAGACATATTTTATTTGAATATATGTACCCTGAATTATTAATGTCATCCCATTAACATCAATAAAAATTTATTTAAAAAAAAAAAAAAAAAAAAAAAAAAAAGACAATGCCAGAACTGGCACTTTACCTTCTCTTGGTACAAGCTTTTTATCAGCCACATTATGGGGCAAAAACAGTTGTTATCTAATTAGATCGGATAGCTAAAAAGAAATAGAAATTATCAAGAACATTATTTGAATTGTTAATAAAGAACCACTCCCACAGTGTTATTTCTGCCTTGAGATATTAGCTAATGATAGTGGTAGATATATGTCATAAATACAGATTGTGTTGATATATGTAAATTTTTAAGCTGATGAGATGCACAATGAAAAGCAAGCTCTCAGGATAAATATTAAGCTCCTCAATGTAACATGCCAAATTTATACCCCAGCCCCTAGCTATAATCTTATTCATCTTCTGTCTGCTTCTTCATTTTACTGGAATCCCCAGATGCCCTGAATTACTTGTTGCCCAGAGATTCCATGCTGTCCTATTTCTTCATGTTAGGGATTTTCTCTCTGCCTAAATCCACTTTCCTCATTTTTCTCTTGTCCAAATGTGATGTGTTTCTTAAGGTCCACAGCTCAGGGGCTGTTTTGAAAGGACATTTTTGCCTATTCTAATGGTTCTCAAAACTTGGCTGAAGGAGCTTTAAAAATTTCTGCCTCAGCATCAGCCCCGGCATGTGGAAGTCTTGGGTTCGATTCCTGACCAGGGCACACAGGAGAAGCTCCCATCTGCTTCTCCACCCTTCCCTCTCTCCTTTCTCTCTGTCTCTCTCTTCCACTCTCACAACCAAGGCTCCATTGGAGCAAAGTTGGCCAGGGCACTGAGGATGGCTCCATGGCTTCTACCTTAGGTGCTAGAATGGCTCTGGTTACAGCGGAGCAACACCCCAGATAGGCCAAGCATCATCCCCTGGTGGGCATGTCGGGTGGATTCTGGTCAGGTGCTTGTGAGAATCTGTCTGTCTGCCTCCCCCCACTTCTCACTTTGGGGGGAAAAGTTTATGCCTCTTAGGCCCCACCCCAGAGAATCTGTTATTTCAAAAGGTCCCCAAGTGATTACAATGTGATTAAATTGATTCTATCATCTATCACTCAGATTTATAATCATCAGTTGATATGTTTGTCTTCCAGGTAGAAGCATCCAGAGGACAAGAGCTATGTTATTCTTTTCTGTATCCCCAGTGCTTAGGACATTATGTGGCTCTTAGTGGATGTACCGTAAATTATTGTACTATCTAAATCAGCAGTCCTTAACCTTGGCTGCAAATAAGAATCACTTTGGAAGCTTTAAAAAATATTAAGGTCTTGTGTGATTTAAGCATCAGAATTTTTAAAAGTTGAGATCCAAACTGAACTCTATTGCTGTTTGTCTCAACAATCAATCTAACAATTAGCATTATTAGTAACAATTCAAAGCTCAAGTTCCAGCTTTTCTACAAATGAATTGTGTGACTTTGGGCAAGCCATTTAACCTTTCTGGGTTTATATTAATGTCAAAATACAGGAATAGAGCTAAGGGATTTTTAAAGAGATTAACAAGCCTATAATTTGTTATTCTATGTATCACCATCTAGAAATAAGAGTTTTTTACATAGAAATGCAGTTTTTTCCTTTAACTACCACAATTTTAGGAATTTTTCTATTTTTGATAGGAAAATCTATTTAAAATATATCACACATTTCTCACTTCTTAGAGAACTGAACAAAATTTAATTTTTTTTGATGTCTTAGGATCATTAATATACAATTCCCTTTTGCACTGTCTTCTTATATAGTACTAACTTAAAGTGCCATTGAATTATGCAGTTTATTTGCCCCAATGCTAAATGGTTCCAGACTGCTATAATTTCCAATTCCTGTGTGCAAGTTTATATATTTCTTTTTACTACCACGTTGTTAATTGGTACTTCATACTGCTTCATTATGTGGCCCCTCTTCCAGTCTCACAGCTTTCAACTCACTGACTATAAGGTGGCTTGGGCTTGGGAGAGAGAACCCTGTCTAAAGTAATAGCAGTTACAGAACCATTTAATCACTATAGTAAAGTGCATGATGAGGGAGTTGAAGTAAGACAGCTTCAAGTCTTTTTGAACCATATCTCCTGTATGCTTCAGTATTCTCATCGTCTAAATGGGGATACTAATATGCTATCAGGGGTTATAAGATGTTTCTTGCAACCTTCTAGGTAATACTTGGCAGTACAAAAACACAGATGTGAGCAAGAATAGTCGATAATAACACCTAATGTTTATGAAGTAATATTATGTTATAAGTACTGTACCAGATACTTTATATCGATCAGATCAACTCCTTTAGTCCCCACAAAAACCCTGTGAGATTGTGTCTCCCATTATTCCCACTTTACTAGGAAACTAAAATTAGGAAGGTAAAGTAAGTTGTCCCAGATTGCATGCCTTGGTTCACCAAGGTTTTACCCATGTGGCTGGCCATCCCATGTGGGGAAGGTACTTTTTTATCACTCTGTCTTCATCCGGGTTCAGCAGGGATGGTGGACTCTCCTTGATCTTTTTCTTACCTCAGGGCTGACTGCTCTCTTTCCACCTGGGCCTCTGAGAAGCACTTGGTAAACAATACCCACAGTGATGTTCTAGTTGCCTTTTAGAAATTCAGAAATGTCACTTGACAGTGACATACTTGTATTTAGTTATTTCTAACCTCAGGAACTAGAAAATTGTCCAGTATATACATACTAAATCTTCTCTGAGTGGGATGAAACTTTAAGGCAAAATCAGTTTCCATATGATTTTCCTTTTATGTTCTAAAAAATATTACTTCCAATCTCTTTAGTTCTTGGCATTACAAGAAGCTAAGGGAAGTTGGGATTATGGAAAGAAATAATCTCCCAGGAAGCAATGTCACTCACATTTTCTGCTGTGGGGTTCCACCTGCTGCTCCTATAGGACAGTGAACAATTCTGGGAGTAAGAGAATGTCTCAAACAGATGTTTTCCAGGCTTTGACCTTGATACTTTGGCCAGGCAGGAGAAGGGAGTGTGGAGAGACAATCAAGACCACAACTATTGAAGCCACTGTTCAAGAATGTATCGTGCCTGACCAGGTGGTGGTGAAGCAGTGGATAGAGGGTGGGACTGGGATGCATAGAACCCAGGTTCAAAACCCTGAGGTTGCTGGGTTGAGCACAGGCTCGCTGGCTTGAGCACAGACTCACCAGCTTGAGCCCAAAGGTCACTGGCTTGAAGCCTAAGGTCACTGGCTTGAGCAAGGGGTCACTGGCTCAGCTGGACCCCCACCTGCCACCCCATCAAGGCACATGTGAGAAAGCAGTCAGTGAACAACTAAGGAAACACAGCAAAGAATTGATGCTTCTCATTTTTTTCCTTTCCTATCTGTCTTTATCGCCAAAAAAAAAAAAAAAAAAAAAAAAAAAAGAAAAGAAAAAGAATATATCATATTTTAGAATTGTTATGCAAAATGCCACTTGAGCCCCAGATGCATGGTGTAACATAGTTCACAGCTGGACTTGAATGACAGCAAGATGTGGCTATTTTGTGGGTTAAATGACCTCTTAATATATCAATTTAGAGCCTGGAATGATAATAATAGTCTCTACCTGTCTTTTCAATTGAAAGGCTGAAGAAGCAGAAAGGAGGCTGATCCCATTTGCTCCCTGTAGGAAATTGTGAGTAGGAGAAATGAATTTTGAGGAGTGATATGCTCAGTGCCTCACCTCGCTCCTCCTGTCTCTCCCCTACCCTGCTCCCATCGCCTCACCTTTCCTCTCCTCCCCACCCTCCTTTCTCCATCAGCCTCTTTCTTCCTCTTTTCATCTTTCTTTTTTTACTCCCCCCAAACAATTAAATACAAAAGCTACTTGAGTGCGATGACAGGTTACAAATTTAAACCCACAAATCAGGAACTGCAGATCTGAAAGTCCTTAGGGGGATGTTAACTTTGCCATTTTTATATCATTATAGTAAGCCATTTATTTAATAGCCTAATTTGTAATCACAGATACCATAGGAAATTTTGCTATGTCCAACTCTGGCTTCAGTTTTCCTGACTTGATTGTTGATTTGAAATGTTGTACCTTTCAAAAATGCATATTTTAGCATTTAGTAGTCTATCATTGGCAGATTAAATTATTTTTTACCCACATTCTTCTCAGCTCTATATCCTCCCTGGTATATAATAAACTTTGCAAAGTCTAATGAGGGTAAATCCAGAAAGATGAGATTAAATATCCCTAATTTTGTTATTCTCATTTGTTTAACTGATTTGCATGCTCTAATGAAGGAGTATTTTTACCTAAAAGATAGTGATAAGGAGCCATGAATTAACCGGTATTAAAGGTTTTGTTTAGAATTAGTCCCTAAAAGACCCCTCTGGTTGACTGAGTGCACTAAGGGTCACAATGTGTGCCCGTACTCCTTGTCCTCTGACTTGGTGGCTCCTTGTCACTGATGGCATTTTGCTTCAGCGAATGTGATATTAGTGGAGGCTTGAACAGCATTTGAAATTTTCCACCTGTTCTCTTGAGAATATGCATGGGCTAGCTTTCCAAATTTATAAAAGAAAGACAATCATCACAGGCAACACCGTCCTAGACAAACCAACCTCTGAGCTCACATACGAGTTACTATACACACATGAGTGAGCCTGGCTAAGATCACTCAATCCTGGTCCAGGTCAGAAGAACCATCCAATCAACTGTAGACTCAAAACAAATAAGAAGGTAATATTGTTTTAAACCAGATAGTTTTGTCATGTTTGAAACACAACATTATTGTGACAATAGATAACTGATACATCTCCCATAAACTTTTTAACCTGGGAAAATGAGTTGAGGAATGTACCTCATTCTCTTCTTTGAAGCACTTTCTTTGAGTTATGAACCTCATACTGGTGAAATCCAACCTCTGTCATTAATCCCTTACACTGATGATACACATCCCCTGGTCATATGTTGTATCACCCCATTGTGTTTTTACTGTTTCATGGAGAGAGAATCGCCATTCAAAAATACCTAGTGGGAGATCTGGTTTCCACCATCTGTCCCCCTCCCACTTCTGTTTCCATCCTCTTTCCTACTTGAGACTTGGCTAGGGAAAGCAGAAACTTCTAGGAATCTTAGATGATTTTATGAATAAGATCTTTGATTCCCCATCTAAAAACGTGTTAAAGGCATTTGTCTTTCTCTGACTGACTTATTTCGCTTAGCATAATGCTTTTAATCCTATTCATGCTGTTGCAAAAGGTAAGACTTTCCTTCTTTTTTATGGCCAAATAGTATTCCATTGTGTATATGTACCACAGCTTTTTTATCTACTTATCTACTGATGGACACTTGGGTTGTTTCCAGATCTTGGCTATTGTAAATAATGCAGCAGTGAACATGGGGGTTCACATGTTCTTTAGAATTAGTGTTTTGGGTTCTTTGGATAAATTCCCAGAAGTGGAATTGCTGGGTCATAAAGGCAGTTCCATTTTTAACTTTTTGAGGAAATTCCATATTATTTTCCACAGTGGCTGCACCAATCGGCATTTTTTCTCCACAGCCTTGCCAACATTGTTGATTTATTGATGATAGCCATTTTAGAAGGAGACTTGACTTTGAATGATGTACACATAATACAATAAAAAGAGTGTATTATAGAATTGTATAGTTGAAAACTATACAATTTTATCAACAAATGCCACCTCAATAAATTTAATAAAAATAATTAAACAAATAAACAAATAAATAAAATGTTAAAGGCAGAAGTATTTCTTATGAACATCAACAGGGAAGAAAGCCCTGTTATAAGTAGCATTTCACTTGACAGTACATCTTGAAAGGCTCCATCAATGCTAATTACTGCCAAGAAACACCCCACTCTTCAGAACGAGGACACACTGTCTCCTCTCAGCCTGATTCAAAGGTCTCAAAACACTGGATTTACATTCCAAAAATGAATTTCTGACTATGGAGGACTTTAATGATTTTATTATATGCCTCACAATCTGTTCCTAAATCTGTTTCCATATAGTTTACATTTACCAATTAATTACTGAGGTTAAAGACTTTAGTGTAGGGAATTAAAGATAATAATGAGGCATTAAGCTCCTTTAGAATGACCAACTTTGATGAAAATATAAATCGAGGATGTCTGATCAATTATACTGGATTCATTGTTCAAGACCAAATTGTTGTGTATATTATCTGACTCTTGGAGAGAACCCCAGCCTAGACAAAAGCAATTGGAAATCATAGTGAGTAAGTCTTTGTTTAGATGGAAGGCATCTTATTCTTCTATTGAGTGCAAATACAGGAAGTTTAGTATTTTAGTAAAACAATGAAAGTGCTCCAGAGAGGAGTGTGAAAGGTACTTGCGCCTTTGGCTAATGGGAGTTTGCTAAATACGTCATGGGTAGGCCATGGAGAAAAGATTGGCTGACAGACTTGTTTTGGAGCACATTTCTTACAAAATGTAAGACTCTTGTGTTGTCTGATTGAATTTTATATATATTTTTCTTACTACCAAGTTGGTAACTGGTGTTTTATTCTGCTTCATTGTGTCTACTTTCCTCTCCCATTCTCTTAACTTTCAACTTGCTGACATGATGGCATTAGCTGGGAAGAGAGACCTATGAGGTTGTACCTACACGGAACCGATGGCCGAGGTGTCAAGTTAGCCAGATCTGTGTTTAAATGAACTGTTCACCATTCATTAAGTCCATGACCTTGGGTAGTTCTGTGTTTTAAGAATCTCATTTGTAAAATGCTAAAATGGGAAGATCATAGCTAACACGGATTGTTATAAGGATTAAACAAAAGAATGCATGTGTGTCTGGGGTGGGGTCTGAAACAGTGTAGGCACTTGATAACATTTAGGCCCCATCTTGTCTCTGCTTCCCCCTGTACCCTAACATTAAAAGAAGCTCATGTATGCTGTGAGAGAGAGGACTGGGAGTTTGGGATATTTTTTGGTACTCAGAATCTTTAGGGCAACTTAACATGATGCCTGCAGCTAACTAATGAAGCCCGATTTTTTGGGCACTTGCCTCTTATGGCTGACTGACTTGGTAACTGAATTATTCAGAGATTTTTATAATATGTTTGAATTTCTTATATACATTCAGTGGCTAATGATTCCTAGCCAGCCCTGGGGTATCAATTGAGAGAGAAAAGCACCTCCGTTCAAAAAAGGAAAATATATAGTTTTTTAATTTAAGAAAATGATTATTATATCCTGATGGATATCTGAAGTTATTAGTTTAGAATTTATTGAAATTGGATGATTGGATAGTGACAGTAAATCTAGAAAGACAGCCTGAGAGACAAGTTGCTTTATTGATTTATTTTCATAAGAATTCTGAGAGCTGGCCCTGGCTGGTGGGCTCAGTGGTAGCATGTTGGCCTGGTGTGTGGATGTCCCGGATTTGATTCCTGGTCAGGGCACACAGGAGAAGTGCCCATCTGCTTCTCCACCCCTCCCTCTCTTGCTTATCTCTCTCTCTCTTTCTCTCTTCCCCTCCTACGGCCAGGGCTTGATTGCAGCAAGTTGGCCCCAGGTGCTGAGGATGGCTCCAGGGCCTCCCCTCAGGTGCTAAGAAGAGCTTGGTTGCTGAGCAAACAGAGCCATGCCCAAATGGGAAGAGCATTGCCCCTAGTGGGCTTTCCAGGTAGACCCCAGTAGAGGCGCGTGTGGGAATCTCTCTCTCTGCCTCCCCTCCTCTCACTGAATTAAAAAAATGAAAAAGAATTCCAAGAGTGAATTATCATAAAAGTGGTAGAAGTGCAATATCTTGAGTATTGTAGTTTGCAGGGGCAAAGTTATGCTGGCCATTTTTAAGCCAGAAAGCAAAGTCTGAATCTTTCTCACTTGTCTAACCTTCCACTAATGCTATTACTCTGCATTTCTGTTAAGGTTAAAATGTCATCTATAAAGATGTCATAAGAGTTTAGATGTTTCTGTTATAAACCCTCATTGCTTGTGCTGAGCTCTGGACTATCTTTCTGTCACCAAGAGGTATTCCATAGATTCCTAAAGTATTATGTATCTGATTTTAAATACAAATATGTTCTAAGATATCCCTGGGGTTATCTCCAGAGAGACACCTGTGGAACTGAAAAATGACCCTATTTGAAGTAATTGCTGTATTTGCATTAAAAATACAGTGAGGAGAAATTGTTTCTAACTTTGTATGGGTAACATTTTTCTATTTTAATAAGAAGGAATAGTGAATTGGGTATATTATCAACATGGAAGCTATTCCCTTCTCTGTCCTAATCAGCTTCTTCTCTCTATCAGAAATATTTATGATGCAAAATAAACCCCCAACATTAAAAGTATACCTTTTAAATTTTGGCATATGCTCAAACCAGAAAGAACTATTATTTTTTTCCATTGGTGGGCTACATGGCCAAATAGGTAGAGGTCTGTTTGTAGGTGCCTCCTTCCTATTTATAGAAAGGATGTGGGAAAAAGAAGTGCCCAGATTGAGGTAGTACACAAGGTTGACCATTAACAGAATTCATGGCTACTTTACCTCTATAATTCAGGTGCCTCATTAGCAAAACTTTTATCTGTGAGTCATTCTTCTCCAAAATGTTGATTTCCCCCACTTCCATCTTATCCTTGGAAGATGGTTAGTTTCTTGAAAATTTTTTTAAACTTTATGTATTTATTCTGTCCTTTCTCAGTGATTTTATCTGTCAAGACCTGCAGTGTTTTCTAGACTGTTCTTGCCCAAGAATATTTTGATACTACTTCATCTTGAGGGACTGTAAAGAGGAAACATGTGTGCCAGCTCTGTGACTTCCACCTGGTGGCACATGGGCTTTAACAGTGAGGAGTTATGGAAAGAGTCCAAAGGTTTGTAAACTTATGAAGTGCTGGCTAAGTAACATGCTTGCATCTGGAGGTTTCCATCCTTGCTTTTGAATGTGTATATGTGATTGTTCTGAAGAATACACAAGTTCATTTAAGGTTGGTTTAATTGCTGAATTCTTTTTTTTAAATGATTTTATTTACTCATTTGAGAGAGGAGAGAGAGAGAGAGAGAGAGGAGACACAAGGGGGGAGGAGCAGAAAGCATCAATTCCCATATGTGCCTTGACTGGGCAAGCCCAGGGTCCCGAACCGGCAACCTCAGCTTTCCAGGTTGACGCTTTATCCACTGCACCACCACAGGTCAGGCTAAATGCTGAATTGTTAATTGATTTTTGTTAATTTATGTTTTCCCAATGAGTGGTTACTAAAAGTACACCTGTAACACCTATGACCTAGAAATGGAGCCCTCGTGTTTGAAATGTTGGGAAGCCCCAGCCCTAGAATGAAACAAAGTGGAGATAATTATGTTTAGAAAAGCTATCAGTGATTTAGGAGAGAGAAAAGTTTGTATGAAGACTAATGAACTGAAGCAGGAAAATGAGAGAACCAGACTCCTGAAATGGGAATAACTAAAATAGGTTGGTAAACCGATTACTTAGAGTTTTAGTTATATACTACTATGTAACAAATTCCCATGATACTCAGTGGCTTTGTGCAACACCATCTCCTTGAATTCTGTGGGTTGACTGGGAAGAGCATGGCTGTTCCACTCTGTGTCATGTTGTCTGAGCTACACTTATTTGAGCACTTAAAGGGGCTGAATGTGTAAGATGACTCCCTTACATGTCTGTCACTTTGGCAGGGACAGCTGAACCGTTGAGCCGCTCTTATTCTATTATCTCAGAGCTTCTCTGTGTGTGTGTCCTCTCTCCAGTGGGGTAACTAGACTTCTTACATGGTGGCTCAGGGTTTCCAAAAATAAAAATGGAAGCTTCCAGGTCTCCTCAAGGTTGGGGTCTAGAACTGGCACAGCATCACTTCCTCCTGGTTGTTTTGCGCAAGTCACAGTTTAATCCAGATTCATTATGCAAGAGGACTATACAAAGGAGGGTAATACCTGGAGGCAGGGTTCATTAAGAACCATTCTGAAGATGAGACACCACACCCAGTTATGTCACATTGAATAAACAGTATGGCTAGGATGTTTTTGCTGGAGTTGGCAGCCATTGTGCATTTTCAAATGTGTTGTAGTGACTAGACTCTTTACCTTAATTTGCTACTGCTAGGAGTCTATTGCTGCTAGTAATATTTTATATAACAGCTGCAACATTTTTACACTATTCCTTTAAGGAGCTTTGATTGAGCCGGTACACATGTCCATGCCTTACCTGTCAGGGAGCAGGGAGAGGAATTGCAGTTCCTGATGGTCTCTGCTGCAGAAGGCAGAGACGGCCTTTTCCAAGTCTTGAGTGGCCATGTGGCCTGGCTTGCCTGGAATAGCCCTGGTTTATGTTGATTGTTTCAGCATGATTATTAACAGTGCTTCCTTTAATTCTTAATTGCTATTCAATGTGGATGATAAATTACCTGGTTATTCTATGGCCAAGATGCACACAATGGAGGATTCTTCAAAACGAGGAAGGGGATTCACATTGTGAGTGACCCCTTCCCCTCAAAAAAACCTTAACCCTGCCCTCTACTGGCTGTCTAGCATTCACAAATACTCTTCCCACTGTACTCATAACCTAAAAAGACAAATTCATTCACCTAAAAATGCACTTAACTTATCCTTGTAGAACTAGTAGTATAGCCCATTCTCAAATATACATATATGACCCTGAGTCTTGTCAGTTGCTTTATCCTGTTCCAAATTTAGAATCCCTAGGGGTTGTCTATGCTTCTCTCACTTCTGTCTTATTTCTATTTTCCATAACCTAGTGAGTAAACTGTAAAGTTAAGTATTATACTTCTAACACAGTCCTTATACAATAGTTAAGGGAAAAGGAGAGGAAAGAAAAAGCAAATAAGTTAAAGTGTGTAAGTATGAATATGACAAAACTAAGAGGAAGGAAAATATATTAGAGGCTATATTTTTCATACCTGCATCTGGTACCTTAGCCTGGACTTTCAACCCTGGGTTGTGAATATTTTCTTCCTTCCTTCCTTCCTTCCTTCCTTCCTTCCTTCCTTCCTTCCTTCCTTCCTTCCTTCCTTCCTTCCTTCCTTCCCTCCCTCCCTCCCTCCCTCCCTCCCTCCCTCCCTCCCTCCCTCCCTCCCTCCCTCCCTCCTTCCTTCCTTCCTTCCTTCCTTCCTTCCTTCCTTCCTTCCTTCCTTCCTTCCTTCCTTTTACTTTTTGAAAGACAGAGAGAGAGAGAGAGAGAGAGAGAGAAAGAGGGGGGAGAAGTGGGAAGCATCAACTTGCAGTAGTTGCTTCTCATATGTGCCTTGACCAGGCAAGCCCAGGGTTTTGAACCAGCAACCTCAGCATTCCAGGTTGATGCTTTATCCACTGCGCCACCACAGATCAGGCAAGTTGTGAATATTTTCTGACTGTCTTTTTATATTTACCTCCCACTCTTGAGATTCAAAGTATGAGGCATGATTGGTAAAGCTTACATAATGAGCAGATGCTTGAACTGCCACAGAGAGGGGAATATCTGCCTTTTTTTCCCTCCAGTGGTGGGAGGCAAGGTATTACTTGGCATAAGACCCATATAATAATGGATGCTCCCCAGATAGGAAAGGGAACAAATTTTAATCACCGCCTTTGTCCAACACTTTAATGAAAGTTGAAAAAAAAAAAAAAAGAACATTGATAGGGTGAGAGAATGGTGCTAGGTTTTAAAATCAATATCTAGGGAATTTGCAGGCCAGAGGATTATTAGCCAAAATCTGGAGCTGCTGTCTTGGAAGACTTTGCAGGCAGAGGAGAGTCTTGGCAAGATGTGAAGTGTGATAAAGTGGGGGAGGAGGGATTACTAGACAGTTGAAGTAGAGGCAGGGTGTTCTGAAGGATCTGGATTTTGCAGACTATTCAAAAGATGCTATAGAATTTAGGGGCTAAGTAGGGCATAGAATCAGGGTGTATCTCTCCTTCAGTTCGATAAATACCTGTCTGTGCCAGGCTGAGGGCAAGGTGGAAGGGTTGGCTGGGGCTAACATTATTGAGGAATCATTGGTCAGATTCCTATAAAGGGTTAAAAAATGATCTCAGCACTTAGTAGAAGTTCCTTGTGTTGAATCATGAAACCTGAGTCTTCATTCAAGCCTGCCTCAGATTGGCTACATTTACCATATATAGTGCTTATTTCTTAATTCATAAACTAAGGGATTTAGATTAGATCAGTGAGTCCTAATATGGATTCTCCAAATTCCAAGAGCTCCTCAATATTGAATTGGGTGTCAGGATATGTATGCAGAGATCAGTTTTTTATTTATATATGGATTTCTAGAGTAACTAAAAAGATTAATTACTAAAATCATACTTTAAATGTGATGACAAATGATATGAGGAAAGTGTGGAGGGCCATGTAAACACACTGTGGGAGTCTCAACCTATTCCAGGTGTTGGGTCTGAGTTTGGAGGCAAGGGATGAAAGGGTATGAGGGGCCGGGAGCTGGAAAAAGACGGGTGGAGCCATAGGTAGATGATACATGCTTTATCGGGCAGTGGCAGCCAGTTGTAGAGCGGTGGCAGCCTGACAAAGTGCACAGGAGTTTTATAGTAAATCACACAAAAGTGGCACCAAGCCATGATTATAGAGAGATTACATAAGTGAAGGCTACATAAGGTGGGCATCCATGCATACTGTCCCTTCCTGTCTCCCTTAGTCATGCATGGCTGGATCTGACATAGCGGACCTGTCCACACCGACTCCATCTGGTGCAGGCTGTTTACCAGTTCTGGGGAGACCAGCTTCCTCATACTAGCTGACTGGGAAGGTCTCCTGAAGGAAGTGATACTTATGCGAAAGGTGAAAGAAAGCCAAAACTGAGGAGAAATTCAGTTATGGCATGACAAAGATCATCACATACAGACAGTGACTATTTCTCTAGAAATGTCCTACTTCTAACTCTGAGGAAGTAAGGTGGTTGGAGAAAGGTTTGTTACTGGTGTAGAAGTGCTGCACAAACTGTGCAGGAACTTGGGTATCTCACATGACCTGGCAATTTTCTCTAGCTCCTGTCTCTCTTAATAAACCACACTCCCATAACACTTCAACCTTGAAGTGCTCTTGAAACTCCATATAGAAATGTATCTTGATTTTGGACTTTCAAGCCATTATAAAATAATTGTTGAGATGCTTTATATAGATCTCATTAAGGTTGGTATATAGCTCTGTGCCTTTCTGTCATGGCTGTGGTAGTGAAGGATGGATTTAGATGTATAGTTAAAGCTGGTCCAGAAAGCATGATGAATCAGTCACCAATTTTATTAGAATTTCAAGAACTTGGCCACAGACCTTCATTTGACTTCTTTCTGCTGCCACTCCAATGTAACTTATTTTTTTCTTGAATATTTTGCTGATGGAACTTAATGAACACTCTACAGTTTGTCCATTTGAGGTACCATTATAGCAAGAATTCCATGGCAAAATGTCTCTCCATCCCTTTAGAGTAATTGTTGTTTGACTTTTGCCATGGACTTGGGAAGAACTGATTTAACAATTATTAATCTTGGTCTCCCAAGTTGACATCTTCCCTATGAACCTAGCTATGCCTGAGTAAAATCATATGTGACTAGTGAAAGAAGACACTTCCTGTGTCTCTTCTACAAAAATTAAAAGTCCAAATTATTAAAGAAAAACATTATATACATAATTTTTATGAAATGCAAACTACTTTTGGTGTTATACCTCTGGATTTATACACAGACACACATACACACCAGCACTCATTATTTTTTCTGTTCAATTCTCTTTCCTTGCTTTATCTGTACATTTTAACACTCTGGGTCAGCTGTGACCAGTACTTCCCATTTCATGTGTCAGGGTGGTACTAAGTGCCTGTTTCATACTCCACCACCCAAACTGTGGACTTTCTGTTCAGAGGGACAAGCAAGCATAATGATATCCATCTGGGAGGGAGCTTAAAATAGTGCCCATGCATCATTTTGCAGTTAGGAATCTGGTTATGGCTAATGCAGTGTTATCAATCAGGAGATAAAATTAAAATCCTACATTAGGAACCGCTCCTGCCAGAAAGAGCGGATTTTGTAACAGCTGTTTTCTATTAGATGCTATTGTGTTCTTTAACAGCAAATTACATAGATCAGAAACGTAGGGTTAACCGTTTCCCCAAGTGAGGTTGTAAATGAGCCTGTTGTCCCCTGAACAAAGATATTGCAGGAAGGAGAGGAAGCTCTGAGCAAAGTGTTGGTGGACTTAATGGGGCAGTTTTCTGCTCCCCGTTGGAGGCTAAATAGCTTTCTCAGAAGGGAATAAATATATTTTAGTGAAGGGAAGTGACCTTTTGAACTATGAAAGAGAAGATATTAAAGCTTTTACCTGGCTAGTGTCTACTAACAACTAGCATTTGATTGATTCCAGAATTCATTAAATCTTAAGGAGGAAAAATTAGCTGGGGGTGAGCAGGGAGCAGAGAGAGGAAGCTCTGTACCCAGCGAGCGCCAAGGGTCTCAGCTCCAAATGAAGATAAGTTGTTTGAAATGAATGGTGAGGAGACAGTGCATTCTCCTGCTGATTGTGACTCAGTAAATTAAACTTAGTATGCTCAAAGGCTGGCTCCATACTGATGTTCTTGCCTTATGGAAAATAACGTGCTTTCTCCCCCTCCTTTTTTCTGTCTCTAACAGATGACAGTAATAATGAGAACTAAAATCACTCAAGTCAGTGTATGAAAGGAAACTGTCTATTTAAAAAAAAAATAAAAAGACATCTTTCTGTGCCATCTGCTGAGGTACAATAATGTTTTGTAACAGGTTTTGGAAAGCACATTAAAAGGCTTCATCTGTGCTTGTCCTTTCCAGTTAGTCAAGATATAGTTGTGTGTCTCCTGTCTGATGTGGATTCTTGAATCATGTAATTATTTCTAATTTATCTCTAAAATTAAGCATCTCAAATACAGTTTTAATTGGGATTTCATTAGGTACTTATTATACCATGTGTCAAATGATAGTTGATTATTCTGAGCATGGATATAGAATGTGAAAAAGATAGTGGGAGAATGATGGGTACCTCTGAAAGCTGATGGTGCTCAATAAATGTCTTAAAAATAATCAGTTGATATATAATTAATGTAAGTAATTACTGCAATTAAACTCTATTTATGGAATCCTGCTGTGTTATTTTCCATCCTAAGCTTAAACATGATTATTGTTCTTTTGCCCAAATAAAATTAATGTAATGAGAGGAGAAATAGGATAAATATAGGTCTGGTTAACAGAGAGAGCAAAACATTTTGCCTTTATTAGAGAAGGATGGAATGAAAAGAAAAAATTAATTTCACAAGAAAACTGTGTACGAGGCTTTAGAAATATTCTGTTCACCTAAATGAATTAGGCATATTCAATGCACATGAGACTAATAGATGGGCTAAAAGTATGTGCATCTGGATGAGGGTGGAACAAAGAGATTGCTGATGTGAAAGACTGGACGGTGAGAAACCCGGCTCATCACACACCCCTTCACCATGTGGTTTCTGTTGTAATTTATCTCTATATCTTCAGCACTTAAGGCAGTGTATTGCTATAGTAAGTACTTTTAAAAAGTTCAATAATACATGATTAAGATTGGATTAAGTCTGTCTTGAGTGGCAATGGTTCACAGGGTGGTGATGGAAAAACAAATGAAGGGGGAAAAATCAACAGACAACTGAATGTGTTTCCTTGTCAAAATAAGCATTCCTGACTTCTGCGTCTGGGTAATATGGGCCAGCAGCTATTGGATTTACTTTCCCACCTGAATCAACCTGGAAAAAGAACCCCATACAAAATATACAAAAAAATGATTTCAAGACACAACATCAAGAAATAAAGGACAATTTCCTGAGATATGGGAAACAGATGAGGAGGGCCATATAATTGTTCAGTTTATGTCTGGATAACTTCCAGGTTGTGGCACAGTGAGAGAGAACTCAGGTGGAGCTGGGTAATCTCTCTGAGTTAAGTAGACAGCTGGGAATCTGGGGAGACCAAGGCAGCCAGAGTTTGCAGGAAAGGATACCAGAAAGGAGAGATCTGTGTACAGAAAGAACTTCAGAGATCTGCAGGTCTTTTTTGAGAGTTCAGATGAATATCACACAGCCTATTGAAGAAGCATTCTGAGGCCATGGAAAGCACTATCTGAAAGAATTAGGAGAATTAATCACCAGGATACACAAAGAGCTGGAGATAGTTTTTGTTTTTGTCAGCTAGTATAGTTTCTGTCTTTTCTCAATCTAGAAAAGGTGAGAATATTAGATCATTGGACAAAGTATTCAGAAAGGTTTTAACATGGTAATATACCAAAATTGACTGTAGACTAAACATTGCTCTGCTTCTACTTAACAAATCTTAAAAGAAAGACTCCAGAGGATAATATCTTAGCTCAGGCTGCTACAACAAAGATACCATAGACTGGGTGACTTAAACAACTAACATTTATTTTTCACATATATGGAGGCTGGGAAGTTCAAGATCATGATCCAGTAAAATTCACTGGCTGTTGAATGCTATTATTCTGGTTCACAGATGGCTGCCTTTTTATACGGCAAAGAGAGAGCTCTCTGGGGTCTCTGTTAAAGGGCACTAATCTATCCATGGGGCTCCACCCTCATGACCTATTTACCTCCCAAAGGCTTCATCTCCTTATACATTGGGGGTTAGAATTTCAACATATAAATCCTGAGGGACACACTTATTCAGTCCATTATAGATTATTTTGTTTCCAGTCAAGTTAACTCTGTTCCAGAACAAAGCTCAAGAACATGTATAGGGATACAAAAATATCTAGTGCCCAACAGGGTAAATTTTATAACTTTTGACATTCAACTTAAAATTACTAAGTATGCAAGGAGCAGGAAAATATGACCCATAATAAACAGGAAAATAAATCAATTTAGAAGTCTAATTTCCCTTTGCATTGTGAGGAGATAGGCACATTTCTCCCTGAAAAACAACTATAAAATTACACAATATTGTCAAAAACAAACATTTAATGGCTCTTGAAATCAATCAAAAGTAAAACAAAACAAAACCCAAAGTGAGAAGCAATTATCTTTAAAAAATTGCTGAGTATTAATTAGGTAAGAACATTGGGAATCAATTGCATTCTTGACTGGATCTACTTCCATCTTTCTCATTTGGATTGGTATGATAGTTCTACTATCTGGAACAGGCCAGGAAAGCTAGCAGCTTTGCTGCTAGAAGAGACTCACTTGATTTTGTGTGAAAGGTGGAAATCCACTCTCAACACTGTTAGATCATTACTTGTATTCTCAATCTTAGAAGTAGGCAAATGAGAAAAGCCAGCAACTATTTATTTGAGGTATAGTCTCATTTTAGAAAGTCAGAAAACCAATGGACCAAACAGAAATTAAACAGAGATCTAGATAAGAGACAGTGATAGAGGGAGTTGATAATATCTTTATTCATCCCTGGCTGTCTTTATTGTGTATGTGCGTGGGAGACCAAAGAAAGTCTAATCAATTCTAAGAACTCTGGATAACTGAGAGACTACAAAACTGAAAAGTATATGAAAGAGGTCCCAGCAGAAAATAAATACTGGTATAATAAAGTCCTTGAACTTTGAATGAAACCATACACTGTTAAGCTATTCAGACACAGTGATGAATTCAAGGAAGCCAAAATTAAAAATAAAACAAGAATTTAAAAATTACTGAGAAGAGACATCAGTGGCTACATATGGCAGAGGAAACCAACTCCATAGATTTACAGTAGGTAAGTTTCTAAAGCAAATGAGAAAACCAAACAACAACAGCAACTCTCAGGAGAATATCAGAATTTAGATTTACTATAATACATTATCTAAAAATTTTCAGTTTTCAACAAAAATATTAAACATTCAAAGAAACAGGAAAAGGTGACCCATACTCAGGGAAAAAGAAGTAGTCAACAGAAACTGAGCAGGTCCAGATGTTAGATTTAGCAGAGAAAGGTTTCTAAGGAACTATTATAAACATGTTCAAAAAGTTAAATGAAGTAATACTTAAAATTAAAGGAAAAGTAGGATGACAAAGACTTAGTAATTGGAGAATATCAATAAAGAGATACAAAATGTTACAAAGAACTACAGAGAAATGTTGGGAGTTGAAAATTACAATAACTAAAAATAGTTGACTAGAAGGGCTCAGCAGAATATTTGAGAAGAATTAATGAACTTCAAGTAGATCAGTAGTAATTATCAATACTGAAGAACAGTGAGAACAAAGATTGAAGAAAAATGAACAGCGCTTCATAAACCTTTGAGTCAACAGCTGGTTCACCAACATAAATATGATGGGACTCCAATAGGCAGAAAAGAGAAAGAGAAAAGGGTAGAAACAGGGTAGAATAATATTTATAGAAATAGTGACAGAAAACTTAAAAAATTTAAGAGGAAAAAACAGGACTTTAGAGATCCAAGAAATTCAACAAATACTGAATATGATAATCATAAAAACATGAATACCTAGTCACATCTTACTCAAACTGAAAGACAAAGACTGAGGAAATCTTGAAAATAACAAGAACAAAAAGACTCATCAAATACAAGGCAACCACCCAATAAAATTAACATCTGACTTTATCAGATATAATAGATATAATGGAGGCCAGAAGGCAGTGAAATGATAAATGCAACATGCCGATAGAAAAATAACTGTCAACTAAGAATTCTGTATCTAGTAAAACTATCCTTCAGAAATGAATGTGTAAATAAAAGATATTCTCACATAAAATAATGAAGGAATTTGTTACTAGCTTGCCTGACTTACAAGAAATACTAAAGGTAGTTTTTTAGACCACTGGTTTTCAATTGCTGGTCCATGAACTAGTCCACCAGAAATTTCATGCTGGTCTGCGGAAGAGTTAATCACCCTGATGTTATATGACGATTATAGACTCAATGATTTTAGTTGTATTTGCTTATGCTCAAGGTGATTTCTGCCTTTTTGGTCCCTGAAATAATTCTCCTATTTCACCAGTCCTCAACTGTAAAAAGGTTGAAAATCACCATTTTAGACCAAAAGGAATGAGATTAAATAGGAACTAAAATCCACAAGAATGGATAAATAGCACTACAAAGGTTAAATATATGGATGAATTTAAAAGACCATGTAAATATTTTCTGTTTTTAATTATTTAGAAGGCATTATAGTATATAAAACAGTAATTATAACTATTGTTGGGCTTATAAAATATACAGATATGATATATATGTAAAATATACAGATAATATAATATATTATATATTATATTATAGCAATAGCACAAAATGAGGATGCAGCAAAATTTCTATATTTTAACAGAATTAAATTGGTATTAGTTTGAAGCAGATTGTGGTGAGTTGCAATGCATGTCAATAGTATCCAAATAAAAGTGTTAAAAGCAAATCATGGATCTATGAACTTGAAAAACATATGCACAAACATGTATAATACACACAAAATTTGGCAGGGGAATGGTTTTAAAATAATGTGTTAACTTGGAATTCTTATGAAATACTCTTCCATAATTTGTATGTAATTTTGAAAATATTTGAAAAATGAATAATTTGGAAGATGCAAAAGAGTAGCTATACTATGTACAGTGTGTTTGTAAAGTCATGGTGCACTTTTGACCTGTCACGGGAAAACAACAAAAGATGATAGAAAGGTGAAATCTGCACCAAATAAAAGAAAACTCTCCCAGTTTTATACCTATTCAGTGCAGTTTGATGTGGGCTCATGCACAGATTTTTTAGGGCTTCTTAGGTAACTATCCCGTATAGCCTGTACAGACTTGTGACTGACTGATGGCCTACCAGAATGGGTTTCTCCACCAAACTGCCACTTTCCTTCAACTGCTTATCCCACCGAGTAAAATTATTCTTATGTGGTGGCACTTCGCTATAAACACGCCAATATTCACATTGCACTTTGGTCACGGATTCGAATTTAGTGAACCACATAACACACTGAACTTTCCTCTGTACTGTCCACATCCCGACAGGCATGGCCGTGGGCTTCTCCGCTGTATGCACAGTGTTATGTCATCATCTGTGCATGGGCACATGCTGCCACATTATTGTACAGAAACTGGGAGGGTTTTCCTTTTATTTGGTGCAGATTTCACATTTCTATCATTTTTTTTTTGTATTTTTCTGAAGCTGGAAATGGGGAGAGACAGTCAGACAGACTCCCACATGCGCCCGACTGGGATCCACTCGGCACGCCCACCAGGGGCGACGCCCTGCCCCTCCGGGGCGTCACTCTTTTGCGACCAGAGCCACTCTAGCGCCTGGGGCAGAGGCCAAGGAGCCATCCCCAGCTCCCAGGCCATCTTTGCTCCAATGGAGCCTTGGCTGCGGGAGGGGAAGAGAGAGACAGAGAGGAAGGAGGGGGGGGTGGAGAAGCAAATGGGCGCTTCTCCTATGTGCCCTGGCCGGGAATCGAACCTGGGCCCCCCGCACGCCAGGCCGATGCTCTACCGCTGAGCCAACCGGCCAGGGCCCATTTCTATCTTTTGTTGCTTTCCTGTAACTGGTCAAAAGTGCACCATAACTTTACCGACACACTGTATATACCAGTAACTTTAGCCTTTACATCTAGGAATGTGTTCAAAAATATCACAAAATATAATTTTCAAAGAATTTACTATAAAATAACTACATTGGCTTTATTAAAAGTAAACTCTTGGTGCTCCCCACCAGAGGACAACTCCTTGGAGAGAGGCTAGACTGAAAACTTGCCAATTCCCAGTTATGCTCCACTGATGCTGCCATTATGACTTGGAATAAGTAACATAAAGTGAGCACCCAGGATGATCAAGAGCTACTGATGGTAACAGGGAGATGAAATGAGACATTTATAAAAAGTTAACACAGTCCCTGCCTCTGAAACAAGGTGCATTACAACTTAAATATGAGAACACTCATCATGAAAGACAAACTGTGGACTAAACTAAGAGGATTCTACAGCTAAGGACCACCAAAGAACTCACAATGAGACTGTA
Organism: Saccopteryx leptura; assembly: GCF_036850995.1. Classification (NCBI taxonomy): domain Eukaryota; kingdom Metazoa; phylum Chordata; class Mammalia; order Chiroptera; family Emballonuridae; genus Saccopteryx; species Saccopteryx leptura. The sequence continues at coordinate 46,094,514 of NC_089504.1, read as the reverse complement.
CTGAGCCCAACAAGTAACCAGCAATAAGAGGCAACAGAAAGCGGATTTTAGGGGAACTTGAACTTTTAAAGGAACTTCTCCAAGGCCAAGAGTAGATAAAAGTAAGTCTAGTAGTGCAGCTGATATTCACAATGGCACCTGGACCAGCAGATGCAGCCACAAGACCTGGATAACCTGTAGCTCCCAAAAGGTTAATAAGAACCTTTCATAGGCAGTGACCCCACTGATCTGTGCCAGGTCCCAGTCAGGGAGGTTCAGGGCAACGCAGACAAAATGGGAAGACAGAGAAGTGCAATCCAAATGAATCAACAAGAGAAACCCCCAGAAAATGAACTGAGTGAGATGGAAATAATCAAATACCGAATGCAAAGTTTAAAATAATGATTATTAGAATGCTGAAAGATCTTAGAACAACAATGAATGGACACAGTGAGCACATAAATAAAGATATAACAAGCATCAAAAAGGATATTGAAATAATAAAGAAGAACCAGTCAGAAATGATAAATACAATATCAGAAATGAAGACTACTATAGAAGCAACTAAAAGCAAGCTGGATGAAGCAGAGGATCGAATCAGCAATTTAGAAGACAAAATAAACAAAAACATGGAAGTGGAGCAGCAAAAAGAAAAGAGGCTGAAAAAAATCTGAGGAAACTCTAAGAGAGCTCTGTGACAACCTAAAAAGAAACAACATTTGTATCGTAGGCATTCTTGAAGAAGAAGAAAAAGAACAAGGGATAGAGACCTTGTTCAATCAAATCATAGCTGAAAACTTCCCTAAATTGATGCAGGAAAAAGTTCCACAAGTTCAAGAAGCACAGAGAATTTCATTAAAGAGAAACCCAAAGAAATCCACACCAAGATATATCATAATTAAAATACCAAAGCTAAGAGATAAAGAGAACATATTAAAAGCTGCTAGAGAGAAAAAAATTATTACCTATAAAGGAGCCCCCATAAAGATGACATCTGACTTCTCAACAGAAACATTTGAGGCCAGAGGGAATGGCAAGATATATTAAAATTAATGCAAAACAAGAGCCTACAACCAGACTACTTTATCCAGCAAGGCTATTGTTTAAAATTGAAGGAGAAATAAAAAGCTTCCCAGACCAAAAACAAAACAAAACAAAACAAAAAAACTCAAGAAATGTATTACAGCCAAACCAGTGCTCCAAGAAATATTAAGGGGCATGTTGTAAACAAAACAAAAGGGGAAAAGAATATAGCAAAAAAGGAATACAGCTTTAAAGAATAAAATGACAAGAAACAACTACATATCAATAATAACCTTAAATGTAAATGGATTAAATGATCCAATCAAAAGACATAGGGTAGCTGTGTGGATAAGAAAACAGGACCTATACATATGCTGTCTACAAGAGACACACCTCAAAACAAAAGATAGACATAGACTGCAAGTAAAAGGATGGAAAAAAATATTTCATGCAAATAGAAATAAAAAAAAGCTGGGGTAGCAATATTATATCAGACAAAATGGACTTTAAAACAAAGGCTATAGTAAGAGATAAAGAAGGCCACTACATAATGATAAAGGGAGCAATCCAACAGGAATCTATGGTTATAAATATCTATGCACCTAATATAGGAGAACATAAATATATAAAGCAGACTTTGATGGATATAAAGGTGAGATCAGCAGCAATGCTATAATAGTAGGTGATTTCAATACTCCACTAACATCAGTAGATAGATCCTCAAGAAAGAAAATTAACAAAAAACCAGCAGACTTAAAGGACACACTAGATCAACTGGATTTAATAGATATCTTCAGAACCTTTTACCCTAAAGCAGCAGAATACACATTCTTTTCAAGTGCGCATGGTACATTCTCTAGGATAGATCACACGTTAGGGCACTAAAGTGGTCTCAACAAATTTAAGAAGATTGAAATCATATCAAGCATTTTCTCTGATCACAATGGCATGAAACTAGAAATCAACCACAACAGAAAAACTGAAAAGTACTCAAACCCATGGAAACTAAATAGCATGTTATTAAATAACAAATGGGTTAACAATGAGATCAAAGAAGAAATAAAAAAAATTCCTAGAAATGAATGATAATGATCATGCAACAGCTAAAAATTTATGAGACACAGCAAAAGCAGTACTGAGAGGGAAGATCATAGCACTACAGGCATACCTTAAGAAGCTAGAAAAAGCTTAAATAAACAACTTAACCCTGCATCTAAAAGAACTAGAAAAAGCACAACAAGTAAAGCCCAGAGGTAGTAGAAGGAAGGAAATAATAAAAATCAAAGCGGATTTGTCATAGATGTCCTTTATCATGTTGAGGTATGTTCCCTGTATTCCCACTTTGCTGAGAGTTTTGATCATGAATGGATGCTGGATTTTATCAAATGCATTTTCTCCATCTATTGAAATTATCATGTAGTTTTTCTCCTTCCTTTTGTATATGTTATGAACTACATTGATTGATTTACGAATATTGTACCAACCTTGCCTCCCAAGAATAAATCCCACTTGATCATGGTGTATGATTTTTTTATATATTGCTGGATCTGGTTTGCTAATATTTTGTTGAGGATTTTAGCATCTATATTCATCAGGGATATTGGCCTATAATTTTCTTTCTTTGTGTTGTTTTTGCCTGGTTTTGGAATCAGAATTATGCTCGCCTCATAAAAGGAGCTTGGATGTCTTCCTTCCTCTTGAATTTTTTGAAATAGTTTGAGAAGGTAAGAGTTAGTTCTTCTTTGAATATTTGGTAGAATTCACTTGTGAAGCCATCAGGCCCAGGACTCTTTTTTGTTGGGAGTTTTTTGATAACTGTTTCAATCTCCTTTGTTGTAATCAGTCTAAGTTTTCTGATTCTTCCAGATTGATTTTTGGAAGATTGTATGTTTCAAGGAATTTGTCCATTTCACCTAAGTTGTCTAGTTTTTTGGCATATATTTCTTCATAGTATTTTCTTACAATATTTTGTATTTCTGTGTGTCAGTTATTATTTCTCCACTCTCATTTCTAATTTTATTTATTTGAAATGGAGAAATGCACCCCCATGTTTATGGCAGCATTGATCACAATAGTGAAGATCTGGAAGCAGCCCAAGTGTCTGTCAGTGGATAAGTGGATTAAAAAGCAGTGGTACATATATACAATGAAATACTATGGGGCCATGAATAAGAAGGAAAGGTTACCTTTTGCAACAACAATGATGGACCTGGAAACTGTTATGTTAAATGAAATAAGCTAGGCATTGAAAGAAAAATACCATATGACCTCACTCATTTGAGAAATCCAAGGAATAATGTGAACTGAGAAATGGAATTAAAACTGAAGGGAAGGGGAGAGGGAGCTGTTAAATGGTGGCAAGGGAGATATTGAGGGGAATATGCAGGAGGGGTGACACTAGAATCTATGTAAACAAAATAAGTTGGAATGACGTCAGAGAAATGATGCCATAAGGAGCGCTACCGATAAATTTCCCCAAAATTTCAACAAGTTCTTCAACCTGAGACAGAAAAATGTATCCTTGGAGCATCTGGAAGTCCCATACTCTGAAAACGAAGTGCTATCAACAAAACCACCCTCAGATGCCATTATGGAAAAGGAAATAGAATATCATGGATATAAAAGACAGAGATGTAGCACAGATAGATGAGGAAAAATCTATGAATAAAAAATTTAATATATTGGAAACCTTGGAGCTAAATGGCAGAGAATTTAAAATAGAAATCCTAAAAATACTCAGAGATATACAAGAAAACACAGAAAGGCAATTTAGGGAGCTCAGAAAACAACTCAACGAACACAAAGAATATATTACCAAGGAAATTGAAACTATAAAAACAAATCAGAGATGAAAAACTCAATTCATGAACTGAAAAACGAGGTAACAAGCTTAGCTAATAGAACAGGCCAGATAGAAGGTAGGATCAGTAGAAGACAAGCAACTTGAGGCACAACAGAGAGAAGAAGAGAGAGACTCAAGAATTAAAAAAAATGAGAAAGCCCTTTAGGAATTGTCTGACTCCATCAAAACAACTAACATAAGAATAAAGAATAATAGGTATATCAGAGGGAGAAGAGAGAGAAAATGAAATGGAGAACATATTCAAACAAATAATAGATGAGAACTTCCCATGCCTGTGGAAAGAACTAAAGCCTCAAATTCAAGAAGCAAACAGAACACCGAGTTTTCTTAACCCCAACAAACCTACTCCAAGGCATATCATAATGAAATTGGCACAAACCAATGACAACGAAAAAATTCTCAAGGCAGCCAGGGAAGAGAAGAATACAACATATAAAGGAAGGTCTATTAGATTATCATCAGATTTCTCAATAGAAAATCTACAAGCTAGAAGAGAGTGGACCCCAATATTTAAAGCCCTGAAAGAGAGGAACTTTCACCGAAGAATACTATACCCATCAAAGCTGTGCTTCAAATATAAAGGAGAAATAAAAACATTCACAGATTCAGAAAAGATGAGGGAATTTATCATCAGAAAACCCTCACTCCAGGAAATACTAAAGGGGGTTTTCCAACCAGATACAAAGAACAAAACAAAACAAAACCACAAGTAAAACCTCCACCAAGAACACAATAAAACCAAATTTAAACTGTGACAACAAAAACAAAAAAAGGGAGAGAGGACGGAGATTAATAGTGGCAAAGGATGATGGAATGTAGAAGCACTCATAAAATAGTTTAGTACAACGAACATGGTAGGTACCCATTTCATTAATGGTAAACACCTTTGAAAAAAACCACCAGAGAAGCACATGACTTCAAAAAGGTAGCAACAGAGGAAAGAAGTATGGAATACAACCAAACAAAAACAAATGATAGAAAAACAAAAAAGAAGAATCAAACAAGATACAAAACTAACAGAAAGCAATGTATAAAATTGCAATAGGGAACCCACAAGTGGCAATAATTACACTAAATGTAAATGGATTAAACTTACCAATAAAAAGACACAGAGTAGCAGAATGGATTCAAAAAGAAAATCCAACTGTATGCTGCCTACAAGAAACACATCTAAGCAACAAGGATAAAAACAAATTCAAAGTTAAAGGTGGAAAACAGTACTCCAAACAAATAACATCCAAAAAAAAAGCAGGTGTAGCAATACTCATATCTAATAATACTGACTACAAGACAACAAAATTACTCAGAGACAAAAATGGTCATTTCATAATGATTAAGGGGACACTGAATCAAGAAGACATAACAATTCTTAATATATATGCACCAAACCATGGAGCACCAAAATATATAAGACAGCTACTTATTGACCTAAAAACAAAAACTGACAAAAATACACTGCTGATAGCTCTTGATCGTTCATCCAAACAGATAATCAATAAAGATATATTGGCCTTAAATGAAACACTAGAACACCTGAATATGAGAGACATCTACAGGACATTACATCCCAAAGCGACAAAGTATATATTTTTCTTTAGTTCACATGGAACATTCTCAAGAATTTACCATATGTTGGACCAAAATAATATCAGCAAATTCAGAAAAATTGGAATTTTACCAAGCATATTTTCTGATCATAAAGCCTTGAAACTGGAATTCAACTGCAAAAAAGAGAGAAAAAACCCCACAAAAATGTGGAAACTAAACAACATACTTTTAAAAAATGAATGGGTCAAAGAAGAAATAAGCATAGAGATCAAAAGATATATACATACAGATGAAAATGTCAATACAACATATCAGAATCTCTGGGATGTAGCAAAAGCAATAATAAGAGGGAAGTTCATATCACTTCAGGCCTATATGAAAAAATAAGAGAGAGCTCAAGTAAATCATTTAACTTCAAACCTTATGGAACTAGAAAAGAAGAACAAAGACAACCCCAAACCAGCCGAAAAAAGGAAATAATAAAAAATCAAAGCAGAAATAAATGAAATAGGGAACAGAAAAAGTATAGAAAAAATTAATAAAACAAAAGAGTTTGTTCTTTGAAAAGATCAAAAAAATTTACAAACCCTTGGCAAAACTCACCAAGGAAGAAAGAGAAAGGACTCATACAAACAAAATCCAAAATGAAAGAGGAGAAATCACCACAGACATCCTAGATATACAAAGAATTATTGTAGAATACTATGAAAAACTATATGCCACCAAATTCAACAATCTAGAAAAAATGGATAAATTCCTAGAACAATACAACCTTCCTAGACTGAGTCATGAAGAAGCAGAAAGCCTAAACAGACCTATTAGCAGGAAGGAAATAGAAAAAGCTATTAAAAACCTCCCCCAAAATAAATGTACAGGCCCAGTCGGTTATACTAGTGAATTCTATCAAACATTCAAAGAAAACTTGGATTCTATTCTACTCAAAGTTTTCCAAAAAATTGAAGAAGAAGCAATACTTCCAAACACATTTATGAGGCCAACATAACCCTCATACTGAAACCTGGCAAGGTCAGCACAAAAAAAGAAAACTACATCCCAATATCTCTAATGAATACAGATGCTAAAATACTAAACAAAATACTAGCAAATTGATTACAACAACATATTAAAAAAATTATACATCATGATCAATTTGGATTTATCCCAGAATCTGAAGGTTGGTTCAACATACATAAAACAGTTTACATAATACACCATATCAACAAAACAAAGAACAAAAACCACATGATCTTATCAATAGGTGCAGAAATGGCATTCGATAAAATACAACACAACTTTATGTTTAAGACATTCAACAAAATGGGTATAGAAGGAAAATATCTCAACATGATAAAGGCCATATATGATAAACCATCAGCTAACATCATATTAAATTGCATAAAACTGAGGACTTTCCCCCTTAAATCAGGAACAAGACAGGGTTGTCCACTCTCTCCACTCTTTTTTAACGTGGTGCTAGAAGTTCTAGCCAGAGCAATCAGAGAAGATATAGAAATAAAAGGCATCCATATCGGAAAAGAAGAAATAAAGGTATCACTTTTTGTAGATGATATAATCCTATACATCAAAAACCCCAAAGACTCCACAAAAAGATTACTAGAAACAATAAACAAATACAGTAATGTCATAGGATACAAAATTAATATACAAAAGTCCATAGCCTTTCTATATGCCAACAAACAAACATTAGAAACTGAACTCAAAAAAATAATCCCCTTCATGATTACAACAAGAAGAATAAAATACCTAGGAATAAACATAACAAAAATGTAAAGGACCTATATAACAAAAACTACAAAGCATTGTTAAGGGAAATCGAAAAAGAGACAATGAAATGGAAAAAATATCTTTTGTTCTTGGATTGGAAGAATAAATATAATGAAGATAGCCATATTACCCAAAGCAATGTACAAATTTAATGCAATTCCCCATCAAAATTCCAATGACACTTTTTAAAAAATGGAACAAGAAATCATCAGATTTATATGGAACTATAAAAAAATCCCAAATAGCCAAAGCAAACCTAAGGAAAAAGAATGAAGCTGGGGGCATTCCAATACCTGAGTTCAAACTATTATATATTATAGAGCCATAACAATCAAAACATCATGGTATTGGCAGAAAAATAGACTCTTAGACCAATGGAACAGAATAGAAAGTCCAGAAATAAAACCACATATATATGTTCAAATAATTTTTGATAAAGGAGCCAACAACACACAATGGAGAAAAGAAAGCCTCTTCACCAAATGGTGCTGGGAAAACTGGAAAGCCACATGCAAAAGAATGAAACTCGTCTATAGTTTGTCCCCTTGTACTAAAATTAATTCAAAATGGATCAAAGACCTAAATATAAGACCTGAAACAATAAAGTACATAGAAGAAGACATAGGTACTAAACTCATGGACCTGGGTTTTAAAGAGCATTTTATGAACTTTACTCCAAAGACAAGAGAAGTGAAGGCAAAGATAGATGAATGAGACCACGTCAGACTAAGAAGTTTTTGCTCAGCAAGAGAAACTGACAACAAAATAAACAGACAGCCAGCTAAATGGGAGATGATATTTTCAAACAACAGTTCAGATAAGGACCTAATATCCAAAATATACAAAGAACTCATAAAACTCAAGAACAACAAAAAAGGCCCTGGCCGGTTGGCTCAGCGGTAGAGCGTCGGCCTGGCGTGCGGGGGACCCGGGTTCGATTCCCGGCCAGGGCACACAGGAGAAGCGCCCATTTGCTTCTCCACCCCCCCCTCCTTCCTCTCTGTCTCTCTCTTCCCCTCCTGCAGCCAAGGCTCCATTGGAGCAAAGATGGCCCGGGCGCTGGGGATGGCTCCTTGGCCTCTGCCCCAGGCGCTAGAGTGGCTCTGGTAGTGGCAGAGCTACCCCCCGGAGGGGCAGAGCATCGCCCCCTGGTGGGCAGAGCATCGCCCCTGGTGGGCGTGCCGGGTGGATCCCGGTCGGGCGCATGCGGGAGTCTGTCTGACTGTCTCTCCCAGTTTCCAGCTTCAAAAATTAAAAAAAAACAAAAACAAAAAAACAAAACAAAACATAACAAAAAGAACAACAAAAAAACAATCCGATAAAAAAATGGGAAGAGGACATGAACAGACACTTCTCCCAGGAAGAAATACAAATGGCCAACAGATATATGAAAATATGCTCATCTTCATTAGTTATTAGAGAAATGCAAATCAAAACTACAATGAGATACCACCTCACACCTGTTAGATTAGCTATCATCAACAAGACAGGTAATAGCAAATGTTGGAGAGGCTTTGGAGAAAAAGGAACCCTCATTTACTGTTGGTGGGAATGTAAAGTAGTACAGCCATTATGGAAGAAAGTATGGTGGTTCCTCAAAAAACTGAAAATAGAACTACCTTATGACCCAGCAATCCCTCTACTGGGTATATACCTCAAAAACTCAGAAACATTGATATGTAAAGACATATGTAGCCCCATGTTCCTAGCAGCATTGTTCACAGTGGCCAAGACATGGAAACAACCAAAAAGCCCTTCAATAGATGACTGGATAAAGGAGATGTGGCACATATACATAATGGAATACTACTCAGCCATAAGAAATGATGACATCGGATCATTTACAACAAAATGGTTGGATCTTGATAACATTGTACGGAGTGAAATAAGTAAATCAGAAAAAAATCAAGAACTGCATGATTCCATACATAAGTGGGGCATAAAAACGAGACTAAGAGACATGGACAAGAGTGTGGTGGTTATGGCGGGGGGGTTGAGAGGGAGGGAGAGGGGAAGGGAGAATGGAAGGGGCACAAAGAAAACCAGGTAGAAGGTGATGGAGGACAATCTGACTTTGGGTTTTGGGTATGTAACATAATTGAATGACATGATAACTTGGACATGTTTTCTTTGAACATATGTCCCCAGATTTATTGATGTCACCCCATTAACATTAATAAAAATTTATAAGAAAAGATAACAATAGATCAGATTATACTATCAAATGGAATAGACATAAATAGAGGAAGAAAACTTTTACAATTTCTAGAAGCAGCAGCTATTGGAATGTCAGCTTTAGCATTATCAACATCAGTATACAACACAATCAAAATTGACAGGATCACAACAAAACTAGAAGAATTAGAACTAAAAAATAAGAGAGAATATGAACAAACTCTAGACTTACTCTCAAAACAATTTGTAACTGAATTTGATATAGCAACACACATGCAGACACAAATACAATTATTGGAAAAAGCATCCAAAGAAAGAATAGATTACTTAGATGTTGATATACAATGCCTTAAGAATTTTACACAAAATTTAGCTTTGCTAACAGCTTGCTAAAGAACCCAAGACCAACTAACCTTTGCATTAAGAGATATTAGAGACATGATGATAAGGGGAGAAGGATACTCACCCCTCTGGACACGAAATTTAGCATTATTAGAACCATCAGAACCAGTAGGATGCATAATATCACAATGTGAATTACTATAAAATCTATAACAGGAGGCACAACACTATTAGGATTCCATACAATACCTTTACCACACAAATTAGCAAATGGTAAACATGTAATACCAGTAGGCTAGTTGATATATGCCAAACCTTACTTCTTGAAACCAGAACAACTAATAACATGAACAAAAAGTACATACATAACCACACAGCAGCTAGTCATAAACTTTTTTGACCTACCCATGGTGGAAACCACCCCAAGGGAAGCCTTTTAGAATTTAGGAAACTTCGCCTTCGTACACTGCAGCACCAACCTGACCTACTGGGGCCACACTGTGAACTCAGGGAACTGGACAACGGATAACATCGCAGACGACTCAGTGGACACCTGCAAATTAATCAACGACACCATGAATGTGAAAATCAACGAAAAAAACCATATACTCATCATATGCAATTCACAGCACATTGAAATATTTACCAACAACCACGTTCAGCGAACTGCAGGAAGAACATATAAACAGGAAAAAAGATTATGGAGACTAAAATACTTATCTCAAAAGCTGGACAAGAACAGAACATTATAAAGGAACTGAGACTGATACCTGACAGCATGAGCATCATTAGACCATGATGCAGAAGGACTGGGTAAACCATGAAATGTAATAGAGACCAAAGGATCTATATTTTCAACACTGAGTTGTAAACCAACATGGAATTTATTAAATCCAGTATATTATATTGAACAAGGTATTTATACCTTTACATCAATATGGACTGTAATTAAGGAAATAATAATACTTATATGCCTGTTTGTTGTGATTGTATTTGGATTGAAGGTGTGTAATCTCATTTGCAATATGTGTTTAAAAAGGAATAAAAATTAGTTTTGTGGAATGTTGTAGTAATATAAGGTTATAGTAATTAAATACATAGAAATATAAAAATATTGATAATATATAAGTAATTAAAATGATGCTAAAAATAATTATTAAAATTAAATAAAGTTATGCCATTTGGATAGGAAAATATTTACATTCCTTTTTTTTTTTAACGTTCATCTACGCAACTTATTGTATGTGCCTGTAGTAATGTTCATTCTTTCCATAGGTGAACAAAATTTGATGGAACTATGCTTGTAATGTTTATTAATTTCAAAAACGTATTATACCTTTGATGAAATACTACATTTTAATTCCCTTGCCTTTGTTACTTTAGTAAACAAGCATATAATGTAAAGGGCAAGAGTGACAAACAATCAGGGAGTGACAAGCTGTCATTGGAAATATCTTAAATAGTTCTATTGTTTGTTGTCAGGGATTTTTTATTAATATTTTAAAAGTCTTGTAACATAAAAAAATAAGTTAAATAAAAAAATAGGTACTATTGTACAAAAAAAAGTGAACTTTGACTTGGTAATTTTCTTTTGTAACAGAATAATATATGGAGGAAGAAGGAAGGGCTGGTCTATTGCAATATATTTTAGGTAAGAGTTAGTACTAATGTTGGAGAATAGATTAAAGGGGCTCAGAATAAAAAGTTATTTCTCTGGCATAGTAACTAATTATGGTTTTGGAGGTTAAAGAGAAGAAATCAAAAGGTTTCTGAGGTCTCTGTCTTTGAAGACTGGGTAGGAGTATTGTCATGAAGTGAGAGAGGAATTTTCAGAACAGCAAGAGGTTTGAGAAGAGAAAGAGATGATTTTGGTTTTAAGAATAACATAGGGACTGACCGGGCGGTGGCACAGTTGATAGAGCATCAGACTGGGATGCAGAGGATCCAGGTTCAAGACCCTGAGGTTGCCAGCTTGAGCAGGGGCTCATCTGGTTTGAGCAAAGCTCACCAGCTTGGACCCAAGGTCACTGGCTTGAGCAAGGGGTTACTTGGTCTGCTGTAGCCCCATGGTCAAGGCACATATGAGAAGGCAATCAATGAACCACTCAAGTGCCACAACTAAAAACTGATGATTGATGCTTCTCATCTTTTTGCGTTCCTGTCTGTCCCTATCTATCCCTCTCTCTGACTCTCGCTCTGTCTCTGTAAAAAATCCAAAAACCAAAAACCAAAAAAGAACAACATAAGGATTTTCTTTTGCATTATTTATGTGAGAAATACATAGGCATCAGTTTCTCTGATCTTTCTGCTGAAAATGTTCATTCATTTAAAAAAAATGACTCTCTGGCCCTGGCCGGTTGGCTCAGTGGTAGAGCGTCGGCCTAGCGTGCGGAGGACCCAGGTTCGATTCCCGGCCAGGGCACACAGGAGAAGCGCCCATTTGCTTCTCCACCCCTCCGCCGCGCTTTCCTCTCTGTCTCTCTCTTCTCCTCCCGCAGCCAAGGCTCCATTGGAGCAAGGATGGCCCGGGCGCTGGGGATGGCTCTGTGGCCTCTGCCTCAGGTGCTAAAGTGGCTCTGGTCGCAACATGGCGATGCCCAGGATGGGCAGAGCATCGCCCCCTGGTGGGTAGAGCGTCGCCCCCTGGTGGGCGTGCCGGGTGGATCCCGGTCGGGCGCATGCGGGAGTCTGTCTGACTGTCTCTCCCCGTTTCCAGCTTCAGAAAAATACAAAAAAGAAAAAATTAAAAAAAAAAATGACTCTCTGCATAAAAGGGTGTTTTGCCAAATCCTGAAAAGTGGTGGTTCTCTTCTGTGGAAATAATGGAGATGGAACTCCAGGCTGAACTTTCTGAGGGCTTTAGTAATCAATAAATCAGTATATATTTATTGAGACATTCTCTATATCAGAAATAGTGTCTGATTCCCAATAATGAGCAAGATAAACAATGCTGCTATTTCATGGGCCCTTTTCCTGGGACTTGGAAATTTCAGAGGCAGTATTCAGAAAGTCAAAATGGAACATTTCAGCCCTAGTTTTTGCAGTCACTGTTAGAGATGGAGACAAGTGGTTTGGGGATAAGATCTAGGCATATAGCCTTGAGATACTTCCTGAGGTCAGGGAGCTAACTCCCTGAGGCATATGACAACTCTGATTCCACTTCACTCAGCCTCAGGCCTTAGTCCATTAAACTCAGGGATATGTCTAGATTTCCTAATTACAGAAGGCAGGAGAGAGTATGTGGAAGTTCTGGGTACATTGAGCCTTTCTGTAGAAGCAAATTATGGCATAAGTGTTACCACAAAACCAAGCTACAGTTAGAGCAATTCCAGTGACAGTTTGTTCAAAGGCAGAATGTGGTGCTCTCTTGTTCTCCGCAGTAAGATTTCCCTTCATATTACTGACTCAGTATCTGCTTGGTGTGAATGGTATTGATGTTAAATTTGTGCTAGAAAAACAATTTAAATTTGTGAGACAGTCTAAAGTGGCTTTTTCCTGAGACCTTCATGAATCTCATTTATTAAACATTTGCCCGAGCTCCTTATTTAGGAGAAAGAAAGGTGGCACCGTTATTTTAAATAATGTAACACTCATTGCTCCCTTGGTAGATTTAATAGCATTGGGGCAATTATCACAACATTACTTTAGCACATTTTTGACTCAATATTTTAATTTAAACTATTAAATTGCTTTAAATAGGTTTCATCAAACATTTAAATTAGATAAAACAGGTTTTGTTTATTTATTAAATGCTAATTAATTATTTCAAACATGTTTTGGTTGCTTTGAGAATGGCATACAATTACCAAAAGTCACTCAGCCCACTCTGTTGAAAGGCTTACATTAGCTTTGAATTTGTCAATACTTTTTAAAGCTATCCTGAATTTAAAGACATTTAAAGGAATAAGATTTTTAATACTTCAAAACCCCCATGGTTTTAAGCAGCAGTGAGGGGGTCATAAAGATGTATAAATCTGAGAGATAGTTGTAGGCTAAGTTTTGAGGTTTAGGTCATAAGTTCAAGCCAAGGTTAACTTCATCATGATCAATATTTATTACCATCTGAGATCTAGTTGTTCGTGTTTGAAATGATTTGATGGTCTCAAAGTAACCTTTCTAATATGTATTTCTTACCAATTTTTTAAAAAGTAAAAATAAGTCTGAAAGAGTTAGAATGATTTAATTTTTTTATGTTTAAAGATCACAACTTTAACTTGAAGAAAGATAGAATGAATATTTATTTGCATTTACTTCAGAAAGAATTTTAAATAATACAATTATTTAGGCTCAACTTTTAATGTTTGGTGGGTTTCATTATCTTTTTTCTTGTCTTTTAGTTAGAGGGAGACCATAACAATACAAATCTATCTTTAGAGAAGGAAAATCTATCTTTAGAGTAGAAAATACATCCAAAATTACGATTTTATTTCCTCCTCTTTGGAATTTAGGTTCTAAAGGTATATGAATATGTCCCAGAAACCGGGTGCTTGGCCTTTTCAAGTGTTAGCCATTATTTCAACCAGAGTTGGTACCTGTAGAGTTGGGGGCTTGACTTACTTATTGACAGAAAAAAAAAGTCGTGGGTGCACCAAACAGGGCAGCCACTTATGGCTGAACACGTTCATTGAGCAAGGGAGCTAGCTATTCACACAGACTGGGAATGGCTCCCTTAGGAGCTGCTCTCTGCTGTCCTGTGTTCAAACTCTACAAGTCTTCCCAGTGGTTTTTGCAAGGTTTTCATCTTATATGTTATTTCCTATCTGCTTAGTTCCCTATGCCTTAATTTATTCAGAGATTCACAATCCTATTATTTAGTATTATTAAACACTAGCTAGTTATTTGCATCCCCATTGCTTCATTATATATGAATGATCTGATTTCAGTTTTTTAATCATGCCCTAGGCGGTGAAAATACATTTACCTACAACACACACATGCACCAAAAGCAATGTTAGTATTTCTGCAACAAGCTTTAACATTTAAAGCAGTGCTTCATTCTCATGGAATTGTTTTATTTTCTTCCTATTATTTTTCTCTCTCTTGGTGTCTAAAGTTTACGGCAACTTAATAGCTAAATATTGATTTGAAATCACTATGTGTTATTAAACAAATAAAGTTATAGAAAACAAAATTAAAGAACTATTAACCCACACCTAACCTTCTTCTTTTGATGTGCCCATGTTCCTAGTTTTTAAAGTTACAGTTCCCCAAATTAGCATATGATATTTCATCTGGATTTTCTCAAAAATAATGGTTTCTAAAGATTCTTTCATACTAAGCATCTTTATTAATTGCATAATTTATTTGTCTCCAAGTTAATAATTGTTGTGTCTACATTGGGTGATTATTTGTTGAAAGTTCAGTTAAGAAATATATCAATAGTTCTAAAGTAAAGCGCATGAAACTCTTTCTCGTCAGTCTCGGTCAGTTCCCAGTACTTGAAAGCCACTCAGAGCTTCCGTCTCCTTGCACTTTCCCAGCATCAATTTTCTGTATGAACTCCTCTCATACTGTGACTTCAGTTGTTCTCATAATGATTGGTTTAGTCTTTCAAGCCATAATTCCTGTTATTACTTTTTTTTTCCATTTGTCTTGAGGTGTAGGTAGTATTTGCCACTTGGTTTTCTTGGCTGTAAGTTACAGGTTTACCTCTTGAGACTGAGGGGGGGAAATCACACTTCTTTAAATATATCCACATTGCTTGGGTGTTTTATGATCCATTCATTGTTGCTTCCAAGTGATGTTTACCCAATTCAGCAAAACCATTCTCTTAGCTTTGCTGAGTTCAGTTCTGGCTTCGTCAACTGGGAGAGATGTTGGGAGAGTCGATTGTGAATGTAGTGTTTGATCTGTATGGAACTCTACCACACCTTCTGGAGAGTGCAGTTTCTAGAAATTGTGTGTGGGTTGTGGTTGATTGAGGCAAGTCAATAATATCATAAATAAGACAAAGTACAGCATGAGATCTGACAAGGCATTGTGGCTGCAATTCATGTTACTTATATTTACTATATTATTACTGTGAAATTTACTGGTATAGGATGTATTTGAGAGAAATTCACAAGCCTGTACTAGATGTCCCAGTAATATAACGAGAGAAGAATTTGAGTAGGTTAAGATGGGAGGAGAGTGTGATTACATTAGAGAAGAAGCCTGGCTGTCATTTTAGCTCCATCCACAGCAATATTTTCTAATTCTTTATTATTTTCTCTTTTGAATAATCTTGTTAGAAGCTAACTGTTCTTGGGGACAGTTTGGGCTGTGTGGCAGCTAAACTAGTCTAAGGGGAGTTGCAACAGATTAAATTGCAAGAAGATGAAGCTTCTGCTTTTGCAAATCATTATTTGTCACAAAACCCTGTATCTCGTACTGACACATCTTTTAATTTATAATCTATTTCAAACTGCCTCCTGTGCACCTATGCATGAGTAAACACCATCACAAACTCAGGATGTTGAAATTAACATGCCATATCTTCCCTCAGTGAACTTTTCTTTTCTTTGATTCATTGTTTCTATAAACAGTATAATAATTTTTACACACACTGAGGATTAAAACTTGTCACATGTAATTTCTTCTTTTTTAATCAACATATCCAAGCTGTTGAAAGTCCTGAAGATTCTCTTGACATATTCTTCCCATTGCATGTTTTACATTTCCCTTGCCAGCCTTTTATTTCAAGCCCTTGATACTTCTCACATGGAATCTTTCAGTAGTTAGATAAGGAATATCAACCCTCACTTGCCTATTTCCATTCCATTTCATAATATACAAATAGATTAATCTTCTTTAGTAAAATATGACTATTGTTATACCATCCCCTGTTCAAAAACATTTAGTGACACAATTGGCCATCAAATTAAGTGTTAGTTCTCCAATCCTGCATTTTAGACCTTGAAAATAAAATTGCACCTTATCCATTTACTTATATCTTGCATTTCTTCCCTATATATGTCTTGTATTTTAGCGAAAATAGATACTTTGGAATGGTTGTGACATTGATTATGTGGGAACAAGGAGATGGTATGTGAAGAAATGGAGGCAATGACTAGAGCTAGAATATGATTGAGTTCATATATACATCACAAAAACACATTTTTAAAATTACTATCTACTAAGTATAAGGAAATATGTGCTAGTTAGATGTTATGTGATAACAGCATGTAAGGTATGTAAGGTAGATTCCTTGCCCATGACGAACTTATATTTTAGTGAATAGTACAAGATCACATGAAACGTTAAATATAAGGTCTACCGGAAAGTTCTGTCCGTTTCTATCACAACAAGTTTCGACACGTAAGCACATGTTTATCTGGCGCATGTGTGCCTCTCTATTTTTGTCACTTAATTTATACATACTGACGTAGCAAATTAACTAAAACAAAGTTGATTCATGTTAGTCTTATGTGTGAAGTGATAGTGTATCCATGGCTACTGATAAAGTTCATTTACACCACTGTAATTTTTACAAATTTCAACAAGGAAGAAATGCTACAGAAGCATGTCTGTCGCATCCACCATATTCCCCGGACTTAGCACCCTCCGACTATCACTTGTTTTTGTCCTTACAAAATTTTTAGAAGGGCAAAAAATTTAAAAATGAAGAAGATATCAGACAAGCACTGGTTCAATTTTTCGCGTCAAAAGATAAAACATTTTTCAAAAATGGGATATACAAATTGCCCTCACACTGGCAAGAAATCATTAATAATAATGGCAATTATATTATTTAATGAAGTTTATTGACGGTAAGAAAAATTTGTATTGTTTTAATTCCAAAAACGGACAGAACTTTCCGGTAGACCTTATAATAAGAAAATATTTAAATTGATAAGAGATGTCCTAATGCAAACCATAATTGTTTGGGGAATGTTACAGTTTGTATAAATTTTCAAGGACATAGAGATCAGTTTAGACTGAATGAACTTTATAAAACAGGTGGGACTACTTACATGGTCATGGAAGAGGTGCAGGGTAGGGACTGACAGGTCCTATGGAGGAGGATGCAGGTGTGGTCAGTAATTTGCTGAGAAGAGATGATTAGGAAGTCACCAGGGAAACTTCAAGCAGACAGATTAGAGGAAAGAACTGAAATCAAGACCTTGACATTCGCCCTCGTATCCCATATTGAATCCTTTAAACCTCATTAGCTTTTTGTTCACAATATGTCTCCACACACTTTCTTTCCTACCATCTGATATAAGCCAACATCATTTCGCACCTGGGCTATTGCACTCGATCTCATCTGGCCTCTTCTTTTTTTCTTAATCCTACTCCCACTCACCAAGCCATAGTCTATTACCACATAGTAGCCTTAGTAGTTTACTTTCAAAAAGTGAATCAGATCATTTTATTCCAGAACCCTCCAGATCGTTCGTCATCTCACTGGAAATGAAAGCCCAAGTCCTCATTATGGTCTACAGAGCCCACATGATCTGGTCTTCAGCTACCTTCTTACCTTACTTCCTCCCAGTCCCTGCCTTATTTACTCTCCGCTTGCCACGCTCACTTTCTTGCCTCTTGAACACACTAAGCTCATTCTTCCTCAGGGCCTTAGCACAAAACATCTCTCTGCTTGGGACCTTCTTCTCCAGTCGCTGTGTGGCTCCCTTTCTCAGTCCACTAGGTTACCTCCCCAGAAAGATATTTCTTGATCCCCTGCAAAATATTCATGGTCACCAATCCATCACTTTTTATCTCCTTATCCTGCTTTATTTTTTTAATGTATTGCTTATACATTGACTGACATGAGATATATTTACTTATTTGTTTATTATTCACCTCTTTCCAATAAAATTTAACTCCACGGAGGTAGATATTCTTTTTCTTCTGCTGTCTCAAAGCACCTTAAGACATTAGGTGCTCAATAAATATTAAATAAGCTTAAGATATTAGGTGCTCAGTAAATATTAAATAAACTTAAGATATTAGGTGCTCAGTAAATATTAAATAAGATGAGAGAAATATCAGTGAGATAGAGGAACCAGAGGAAATAACAGCCATAGCTTTCAAAAGATCGAGAAGGTGCAAATTCTAGATGGTGAGAATACCGTGTCCCACTCTCATTCTCTTGGAAGTAAGGAGACAAATATGATGATTTTAGAGGTATAGGTCTATGAAGAAAATCTTAAAAATTTCAAAGCAGTAGAAAGTGATGAGAATGAAGAGTGGGCCATTAGATGGGTTGTTAGGATATCTTTTCTGAGGAGGTGATAGTGGAGCTGAGATCTGAATAGTAAAGTTTCAGCCAAGTGACCATTCAGGGGTTGAGATTTCTTTACACTAGAAAAAACAAGCCAAGACAAGAGTCTCAGAGTTCCCTTGAGGTACTATCCCCGGGCCATCTTTTTGTTCCCATAAGTGACCCTTGTTCATTCATGAGTGTACTAGGGAGGAGAGGCAGTGAGGACTCCTGGAATTTGATTTTGCTGTTGTGCCTTTTAGATTTATGAGTTCTCCTGACTGTGTCTTCTGAAGACTGTTGGGGATGCTATTACATGTGTAACTCTTGAGTGGATCTAGAAAAACTCCCAACTGCAGAAGGGAAAAGGTTAATATTATTGATAATCTCTTAGATTAACCCAGCATACAATTTAAAACAAGGGGCACAGTGATAGAAATAAAACATTTCACTTGTTCTTTTAACAACCACCTATTAACAGGTTTTAAGTACTCTTATTTTATAAAAACTGCCAATTATGGGGTCCCCAGGCTCTCAGATGTGCTCAATAAGACCTACTATTTGACATTTCTTTTTTTCTCCATTTGTTCAAGTCAATTAGTGGCATTGTAAAGTTTTTTGTTTTTTTTAATGTATAATAGATTGTGCATATTTTGCTATATTTACCCTTAGATATTTCATCTTTTTTGTTATTATTGTGACCAGGCTATTTTCTTCTTTTATATCTTTTATCTGGTTATATAGACTCTTGATTTCTCTGTGTTAATTCTATAACTAGCCATTTTGCAAAATTTTTCATTATGTAATCATTCTGGAATTTTCTTTAAAATATTAGTCATCACTCCAATATAGCTTACTAGAAGTATTAATAGAAGACCCCAATTTATTCATTCACAAATATTCATTGACTATTATCTATGCCAGGGAGTCATCAAGGCTCCGGATATCGGGGAAATGTATTGTGAGAATTAGCTTCCTCAAGATATTTTATGTATGTCTATTAGAAATTTGTCATAATATCCTGATTTTATTTAGAAAAGGTGAATAACTTTGGTAGTAAACCTGTATATCGATGTCTACAAATAGCTTTCCATATGCTTGGATGTGGTATCTTTGTGTAGTGTGTAATCTGCACATGCAAATGCAGCAGCTGTGGAAACAGCAGTGAATGAGATAGTCAAGGATTCTGCTCTCTCTGGGCTTACCTTCTGCCAAGGAGAAAGAGTTTCTGCCAGCACAATGAACTTGGAGGGCTCATAGAGTGTATTCCTAAAATCACCTTTATTTTTGTCTCCTGTAGTCTCTTCAAATCTGCTTAGTGGAAGTCATCCTTCCGCTAACTTCCATATGAACACTTGGGCAGTTCTACGGCCTTTCTTGTCACCCTCGCGTAATAAACTGTTTCAGTCACTGGAATCTCAATTTGTCTTGCATCTTCTTCCCTTCCCGAAGAGAAAGTCTCTGGTCTGAGAAAGAGTGTGGTTGGCTTTCTCTCTTTTTGTTACTGACCTTCTCTCTCACTTGTCAGCTGCTGTTCAGACTCCTCCAATTGTGGAGCATTAAAATGGAGGAGAGGAAATGGGGGTCAGAAAATCCTTACTTGACTAATGTTGTTGTGAGATAGCTTCTTTTTTCCTGCAGCCCATTTCTCACACATTCTTTTTGTTAAAAAAACTCCGGGATATCGGGCTTATCCTAACAGAGTCACCTGTCCTTTGCTGCTGCCATTAGAGCAGCTGGCAGTCCAGTCTCTAACCTATTAGGTTTCTCAGATGAGAGTCAGTCCACTTTCTGCTCAAAATTTGAGGATCATATAGCAAATTCCAACAGGTCCAGTGAGAGTCTTGTGTCCTAGGCTGGGGGTTTGGGAAGCAGCATTCTTCCACACATATCTTTCTTCTTTATGGGGGCCCAGGAGAAGAAGTAATCATATCAGCTCTCAAGATATTAATCCTCCTCACAAAAACCCTCTTTCTCCATTCTTTCATCTCTTTTATTCAGTTGTTATAAGTTGTCATTTAATCCATTATTACATGAAATGTGGTCCATGGACCAACAGTATCAATATAACCTGGGAAATTATTAGAAATGTAAATCTTGTGTCCACTCCAGACCTGCTGAATCAGAATTTGCATTTTAACAAGATTCCCAGGTGATTTATGTGTACATTCAATTTTGAGGAGCACTGATCTAATCTATTTTAACTTCTTATTTTAAAGTTTCTGCTGGTAATCTTTCTCATGCTTCATGGTGATATCTAATATCTGTCATATTTTGGTGCCTCAATGGAGTTTTACAACTTCACATCTCGTTACGTAGACAAGCAAAGAAACTTCTTCTAAAAAATAATTAGATGGGATCTCGTCTATAAAGAAAATATAAAAGGGTAATTGTTCTGGGTTAAATTGTGCCCCCTTCCCCCAATCTATATATTGAAGTCCTTATTTCTACTACCTCAGAATATAACCTTATATGAAAGTAGGGTCATTGCAGATGTAATTAGATAAGTTAACATAAGCTCACATTGGAGTAGGATAGGCTCCTAATCCAATATGACTGGTGTCCTTATAAAAAGGGGAAGATTTGGACGAAGACATACACACAGGGAGTACACCATGTGAGGATGAAGGCAGAGACAGGAGCGATGCTTCTACACACCAATGGATGACAAAGGTTGATAACACTTCCAGAGGTAACCAGGAAAGGGGCATGGGCCAGATATTTTTTGTCATAGCCTTCAGGAGGAACCAAGCCCGATGACGCCTTGATCTCAGACTGCTAGCCTCCAAAACTATGAGACAATAAATTTCAGTTGGTTAAGCCACCCACTTTGTGATAGTTTGTAGAGCAGCCCTAGCATGCCTTTGTGAATTAGAGCTGGGAGGGGGAGCACAGGAGATTATCATAGTTTACAGGGGAAGGTCAAGAAACATGGAGGAGTTAAATCAAGTGTCACCCACAAGATCAGGAGAACCTAGAGTGGAAGCTGCCTCTTCTAACACCTAGTTGCATGCAGCTTCTGCTAGTGCATCCGCAGCCTCCCCCAGGACTTTGTAGGCAGTAAATGCCTGTTTGCTGATGTGACAACATCAAAAGAGTGTCTTGCTTTGGAAAATGTAAAGTGAAGGGAAAAAGCCAGTTTCTGGTAAATGGAAATAATTCTCAGCAGACCGAATTTTTACCCAGTTAGCGCTAAGGAATTTTGCTCATGTAGTGAGAATGAAAACATATTGAAACAAATAACCCAAGTTTTCCGTTGCAGTTCTAGAAGAGGAGGACTTGGCTCATTATTAATACTCTCTGCTTAATTGCTCCTTTCTGTTGTGCTGGACATGAAAGTGCTCTGTGGTCCTACTCAAGCAGTTGTTCATTAGTCTGCAGACAGGGCTGGAGGCGTGACCATGTGGTGCATAGACTGAAGTCTGCGGCGACGTGGGACACTGGTGGGAAGTCCAGAAAAATGGCAGCTAAATTGTGAAGCAGGTGAAGTTCCCTTTTCTGCAGGTACCTCATCCCTTTAAAAAGAAAATTAGTTTTTTATGATTGCCATGCGTATTCACATTGAGTTCTCATAACACAATTTGATGTCAGTCTTTTAACCTCTATTTCCCTAAATAGGCTTTTGGGGCTCAGAGGTTAAGTCACTTAATTTATGGGACCTTATAAAGTTAGCCTCGAGTTTGTTGATGTGGACTCTGAGCCAGGTGTCTGGATTCACATTCCAGTGTCATCCCTTACAAAGCTCTGGGATCTCGGCCAGTTACTTAAATTTCCTGTATATTAGTATTCTCATTTGTAAAATGGAGGTAATAATACCAATAGTTCTTATCTCCTAGAGTTGTTGGGAGGGTTAGATGGATCACTATGTGTAGTATTTGGAACTTCACCCAATGTACGAGGATAATATAGGAGGAGCATGAACCAGGCCTGTCTGATTCCAAGTCCAGTGCTCTTGCCACAGTGCACAAGCTACTTCTCCCAGTGTCCCACCTGACACTGGGCCGTCCCTTGAGCTCTTCTCTCCTTTCTTTCCCACCGCAGCTTACCTCCTCTAAACTTCAGTTCCTCAGGAGCTACCAGGTATTTGGATTAGTTAACCTGATATATTTCTGCAGGCTGAGGTGCTAATGACTGCTTCTACTTTGATGGTGTGCTTTTCTCTTTTTTGTGACAGAGACAGGGAGAGACAGAGAGAGGGACAGATAGGGACAGACAGACAAGAAAGAGAGAGATGAGAAGCATCAATTCTTTGTTGTGGCACCTTAGTTGTCATTGATTGCTTTCTCATATAAGCCTTGACTGTGGGGCTACAGCAGACCCAGTAACCCCTTGCTAGAGCCAGCAACCTTGGGCTCAAGCTGGTGAACCTTGCTCAAACCAGATGAGCCCGCACTCAAGCTGGAGACCTCAGGGCTTGAACCTGGGTCCTCTGCATCCCAGTCCCATGCTCTATCCACTGCGCCACTGCCTGGTCAAGCTATGGTATGCTTTTTGTGTGGGGGCAGCTTGAGTGGTGCAGACGTGGAGTGGGCTGTCTTCTAAATTAGGGGTTGGACAGTCACTGTAGAAGGACTGGAACTGAGGTACATGAGTTGGAGAAGTGTTGGCTCCACTTCTATGCAAAGGCAGGACTGATGTGTGACATGCAGCCATTGCTGCGACTCTGGAAGACAGACCTTTGTGCCATCAGGCCTTGCGTATGGATCTTACACCTTCACTTGCACATAGGCCTGACAGAGTGCTGGGAGGCAGTTGGGGGGTGGGGTGGGGATGTGGTGGAAGCTAGTCCCCTGAATGAAAGCTAGTCGCTTCATAAATCTTTTTTTTTTTTTTTTTTTTTTTTTTTAATAATTTTTTATTAATGTTAATGGGATGACATTAATAATTCAGGGTACATATATTCAAAGAAAACATGTCTAGGTTATCTTGTCATTAAATTATGTTGCATACCCCTCGCCCAGATTCAGATTGTCCTCCGTCACCCTCTATCTAGTTTTCTCTGTGCCCCTCCCCCTCCCCCTAAATCTCTCCCTCCCTCCCTCCTGCGTCCTCCTTCCTCCCACCCCTGGTAACCACCACACTCTTGTCCATGTCTCTTAGTCTCGTTTTTATGTTCCACCAATGTACGCTTCATAAATCTTAAGAAATTGATTTAATATCTCCATAGTGTTTTTGTTATTTTAGCCATTCAAGTTTTCCATTCATAGATTCACATTATTTGGGGATGGTTTCCTCAAGCACAACTGATTATTTAAAATTTATTTCAATCTATTTCTCAGGAGTAGATGTTTGAATTATAGTTTACCAAGTAAAGAACTCTTTGTTCAAAAGGTTGTTTTTGCCTTACACCTTACCAGACTGGAGAAGGTTTTCAATGCAAACCTAGCCTGACCTCCTAAAGGTGCAAAGACAGTGTACTGGACAGAAAAATGTTGGCAGAAATCAGAAGAAAAACAAACTGATCTAGTACCTGCTGCTAAAAACTGCACCAGGAGGGGAAGTGGGCTAAAGGGCCACACATTTTTTTTTTTTCAGGAAACAAAGCGTGAGCACGCCCATGCGTGTGCGCGCGTTATCTCTTTCGACAGATGGGTTTTAGCTACCAAACTTGGAAGAAATTTAGGCAGTAAATCAGTTTTCCCATTTCATGACAGTCTTTATCATGAAAGATGATTCTAAATGTAAACACAGTGGGTAAAATGCCACTTAGAGAGAATTTAATAAACATACTAATTTAGACCTCAGCAAGAGAGCACCTAAATATCAAACATAATGATATGCCACAAGTCAAATATTCAGGATATCTATTTTAATCTAAGAGGAAAC
Organism: Saccopteryx leptura; assembly: GCF_036850995.1. Classification (NCBI taxonomy): domain Eukaryota; kingdom Metazoa; phylum Chordata; class Mammalia; order Chiroptera; family Emballonuridae; genus Saccopteryx; species Saccopteryx leptura. Next base: position 46,069,792 of record NC_089504.1, on the reverse strand, counting down.
AGAACTCTTTATTCTAATCTTGCTATAAAGCCTTTGGCTTCCTAAAGTATGTGATCTTGTTAAATTAAAGGATTAAAGTGAATGCATCCTTACTTTGGTATGTACTTACAACTAAATAAATAACATGCTTGTTATGACTGCAAACAAAATGAATTAAGTGAAACAAGACAGACAGCGTGGACTTGCTGATGTCTTTGTTTTTGACAGCCTCTAATCCTGGAAACAGGAAGATATTGAGATGAATAAACATTCTTTGCCTATGTGAGCTCCCAAGTGGTTAAGTCTCTGCCCAGATTCGTGCTAAGCAGTTCAGAAACTGAAGCATCTGGAGACCTTGCATATGTATAAAGGAAATCTCTCCCTTCCATTGTCTTCTCTGTTTCCTGCTTATCTGAAAACCCATTAATGCTCTAGCATTTGGGGCTCTCAAATAGAGTAAGGGGAGGGGGTGGACAAGACAAACGTCTCATTGGACACTTTTGAAGAATTGTCCCCCTTGAACAGCTGTCCCAGTTTAGTCTCCACTAGCTGTCACTGAACCTTTCCAAAAAAAAAAAAAAAAAAGACCTGGTGCTTTCAGTGAAACCTCATTCCTGACAATAGTTAACCCCGGGTTCACAGATGTGTCCCTTTCTTCATGGGATGCTGTCCTAAACCAAATATGCTAGCAGTTAAACAGCCCACGAACACACCACAAGTATTTGTTTATTGGGAATCAAAATGTGGAGAGGGCTACAAAACTGGGGGCTGGATTATTAAGACCAGATTGGAAAGGGCTGTGGCAGTGCTTGGGTAAATATTGCTAGTGGTACAATATTGAAAAGATTGGGAAGTCATCAACCAGCCCTTCAGAACTGAAACATATGATTTAACCACAAGCTGTACTTTATGAAATTTTAAACTGTAACACGAAGAGTGGCCTAATTTAATCCATGTGGGCTACATGTTTGATGTCAACAGACTTTTCTTTTTAAGCTAGTCGAAGAATGCAACAGGGTCTTTAGTCTTTAATAAAATCCGGGCTGTTTCCTGCAGTCACTTATCTTGAGGGATTAATTATTTTTACATTATGATTGATATTTCATGGATTCCATGGGTTTCCCTGTACCTTTTTGTATATACCCTTTTTGCAAGGGACAATTAACCATAAGTCTTAAAACGTTAGCCTCTCACAGGTTGTGAAGGATGTGAAAGTAGATTTTGAAGCAGATAATGCTTCTCTCTCCCTGAGGGGCTTGTAAGAGACAGAATGAAGACAACAGTTGCTGTCATAAGTCATATGAGTGATACTTGCTTGATACAAAGGCCCTTGTGGACTTGACAGATGAGCACATAGAGAAGTGCCTCCTAAGCAACTATTAGAGAAGTTTGAGACATGACTTGGACTGGAGTTTCCCCATAGATTAGGCCCACGACACATTTTTTTTCCCCCGCTAGAATGAGATTCTCTCAACATGACTATAAATTGGGTTTTTTTTTCTTCCAGAAAAACAACTAGTTAAGCCTTCACTTTACTTTTTCTTTCTTTAAAAAAAAAAATTATCAACATTAACTGAAAATTCCAGATTGGTACATTTTATAAGCGTATGTGTTTTTAAAAGCTCAGCGTGACTAAAATTTCTGAGCTGATAGTCTCACTTCAGACTGGACTAGTTGAAAGCGACACAGTGTCTGCCCTCAAGTAGCCCTGAGGACTGCTAGGTTGATAAAAGCAGGAATAACATAACTAGATTTTAAAAAATAAGGGTAAGCCAAGAAAAACTAAGTATTATGCCCCATTCCCATTTATGCTTAATTCTTTATAGTGTCCCTACTCAACATGATGACCCATATGCCATAGCATCAACAACATAAAGATGTTAGAAAGATTCAGGGGTCTCTACGCAGTCCTACTGAATCAGAATATGCTTTTTAGCAAGAACCCGAGGTGAACCACAGGCACCTTTAAACTTGAGCTGCAGTACTGTAGAGGGCTTTTGGGCATGGTTGTAGGAGGTCGTAACTAGCTGAGCTAATAATCCCTTAAAAAGTACCTCATTTAAGGAAAATTTCTTTCTCTGGATGTACTCCTGAAATATCAGAACTATTAACTAGTATCAAGTATATACAGGGTGGGTCAAAAGTAGGTTTACAGTTGTGAGTACATGAAATACAGAGTTTATTCTTATTTATTCATTATTGTAATATTTTCCATATGAACAACTATAAGCCCACTTTTGCCCCATCTTGTATACATATGTGTGTGTGTGTGTGTGTGTGTGTGTGTAGTGATATTTCTGAGTAGTATAGGATGGTGTCAGGTACCAAACATGAATAAGAAGAGTCACTTATAATAGGCCTTACAAATTTCTGAAGATAAATCTATTGTTTTTATTTATTTTTCTCTTTCCTTTTTTTTAGTGTGTGTGTGTGTGTATGTGTGTGTGTGTGTGTGAGAGAGAGAGAGAGAGAGAGAGAGAGAGAGAGAGAGAGAGAGAGAGAGACGAAGACAGACAGACAGGAAGGGAGAGGAATGAGAAGCATCAGCTCATAGTTGCAGCCCCTTAGGTGTTTATTGATTGCTCTCTCTCTCTCTTTTTCTGTTTTCCCAAGTGAAAAAAGGAGGAGATAGAGAGACAAACTTCCACATGCGCCCTGACAGGGATCCATCCAGCAACCTCTGTCTGGGGCTGATGCTCTGTCCATCCGGGGTCATATACACAACTGAGCTTTTTTTAGCACCTGGGGCGAAGGGAGCCATCCTTAGTGCCAATGTGCTCTGACCAAGCCATGACTTCAGGAGGAGAAGAGAGAGAGAGAGAGAGAGAGAGAGAGAGAGAGAGAGAAGGGAAAGGGCAGAGGTAGAGAAAGACGTTTGCTTCTCCTGGGTGCCCTGACCTGAAATTGAACCTGGGACATCTACATACCAGGTCAACACTCTACCACTGAGCCTAGCCAGGGCTTGATTGCTTTCTTATACATGTCTTCACCTGGAGGGATTCCAGCTGAGCCAGTGACCTTGCTCAAGCCAGTGACCATGAGGTTATGTCTATGATACCACTCTCAAGCCAGCAACCTGGCACTCAGGCTGGTGAACCTGTGCTCAAGCTGGATGAGCCCATGCTCAAGCCAGAGACGTTGGGGTTTTGAACCTGGGTTCTCAGAGTCCTAGGCCAACACTCTATCCACTGTGCCACTGCCTGGTCAGGCTTTATCTCTCCTTTTGTATGTTATGTATCTTTTTCTTTGGTTGCCTTTAAGCCCTTCTCTTTGTGTTTAGTGATTTAAATATGATATGTCTATATGTGTTGTTTTTACCCTGTTTTTTTTTTTTTGATCTGTGGTTTGGTGTCTATCATTAATCTTGAAGAATTCTTGATTATTATTTTTAAATATTTCCTCTGTCTTATTCTGCCTTTCTTCTCTGGGATTCCAATTACATGTAAGTTATACTGTCTGGTACTTTCCTACAGCTCTTGAATGTTCTATCCTTTTTTGCCTTTTTTTTGGTCTCTTTGCATTTTATTTTGGATACTTTTTTAAAATCTATTTTCTAGTTCACTGATTCTTTATTTGGCTCTGTTGACTCCACTTATGAGCCTATTGAAGGCATTCTTTTCCTCTTAGTATGCTTTTGATTTTTAGCATTTCCATTTGATTCTTTCTTACAGTTTCTTTCTGTGTGCTAATATTATCCATCTGATTTTAGGTGTCATCCAGCTGTTCCATTAGATCCTTTAATATACTAATCACAGTTAATTTAAATTTTATGCCAGACATTTAACATCTTTATCATATCTGACTCTGGTTATGATGATCACTTTGTCTTTGGGAGTATGTTTTTTCATGTCTTTTTATATGCCTTTTCTGTCTCTCTTTTTTTCTTTGAAAGCAGATCATCTGTGTAGGATATTAAGAGGTTGAGGTAAATTTTATCATTAAAAATGGGCATGCATTTCCTTCAGCCAAGCCTTTAGTACTAGGATTTGTTAATCTAGTTAAGAGTTGGGCTAGATTTGAGGTTTCTTGTTGCTATGATTACCCTGAGTGCACTATGTGCTCTGAATTCCTCTAGGGATATTTTCTGTTTTAAGGATATGAGTTGATTTGAGGAAGGAATTTTTTTTTATTTAGTTATTGCTCTCTCTTAAGCCTTATGTCTTTCCTTTGTGCTATGCCTTAGAGAGATCTGTCTTTTGCATGTTACTTGTGACTTGTGACTCAGTGCTTATTAGGTATTAGCCTAAGAATGGGGACTAGGGTAGGTATTCTCCACTGTTTTATTTAAGCCTCAGTTTTAGGCAGTTATCGTGTCCTGTATCTTGGGGATGTGGGTTTATCAGTGATCCTATCCTTTTCCATTGATGTTCTCAACTTTGCAAAAGTTACTGTTTCTCCTTCAGTGTCCGGGTTTATTTCCTATTATCTCCTGCTCAGTGGCAGTGTGCTCAGTATGATGGTGTTTTAACCCTTTTCTTTTCTTTTCTATTTTTTCTGTAGGTAAGAAGGGAGAGAAGGATCTAGACAAATGTCTTGCCCTTTCTGAAGTAACTGCTGTTCTCTCATTTCAGTTTTGCACCAGATAAATAGACTTATTCAGGATTCTCCAAATTATTTCTGTGAGTGTCTCATGAGGCTGTGGAAGAAATAAAGGGCTTTTATAATTGCTGCCATTTAAGCCTTCCCCCTCTCACCAATGTATGTTGGCCTCCAGAAACTTGCCTGTCTTCCTAGCTGAACTCTTTTTACTTGTATTTATCTTCTACTTTAACCATATTAGATTAATTTCTTACTGACATTTGAACTAGGTAAGTTACTACTCATAGCCCATCCCTCCCTTTGGTGCCTCCTTCTTTGTAGATTCTGGGCTAGTTGGTTATTAGCACACTGATAGATTCAAGAAAAGTCATAAATTTGCTTTCTCCAGATTCTTTTTTTCACTAAAATGTTAGGAGCGGTGCTTTTTCCAACTGTCTAGGTATCCAAGCAGAGACTGAATGTCTATTATTGTTACAAAAATTATGATAATGGATTTATGTTTCCAAAAGAAACAACAAGGAACAAAATTTTCAAATCTCAAAGGCAACTTTCCACTGTCAGTAGGAACTGAAGTTGAGAATGAGGAAAGCAGATAGTGAGAACAGTAACAGTCACAGGGTTGCAAAGGTGGGATAGTGTGTTCTGAGTACCAAAGGAAAATATATGTTTAGCTCTAATTCTCCCTTTGAGAACTATTTTATAAAACTTATTAGAAATTAGTGTTTTGCAACCATGTAGACGGATACCAGAAAAAAGGCAAGATGTCTTCACTGGCTTACCAGTCTATATTATATATATATTTCAATATTTTCTGCTTTATTTTTTTGATCTCTAACTTATTAAACTTTAAATAAAGTTTAGTTTTGTTCATAACATAACTAATATTTTTTCAAAATCATATATGGACTTTCCAATAAATTATTACCATAATTAAACATAATATTAGGCCTGACCTGTGGTGGCACAGTGGATAGAGCATTGACCTGGAATGCTGAGGTTGCTGGTTCAAAACCTTGGGCTTGCCTGCTTAAGGCACATAATGGGAGTTGATGCTTCTTGCTCCTCCCTTCTTTCTCTCTCTCTCTCTCCTCTCTAAAATGAATAAACTCTTTAAAAATTAAAAAAAAAACAAGAAAGAAGAAAAACAATATTAATGAAGAGAAAGCTCAGCAAACAGGAGTAGTAAGAGGAAGGAAAGAAGATCCATTAAGAAATATATATATATTTATATATGTGTGTGTGTGTTTTTAAACAAAAGAAATACTGTATTTCTCTGCATAAGATGCACTTAATTTTGGGGCCTGAAATTTGAAAAAAATTTATTACATGAAATTTTTGAACTCAAGTTTTATTCATCATAAAATTTATATAAGTTCTCATCACTGTCAAAACTTCCATCCATTAGCTTGTCCTTATCTGAGTCTGATACGAATCACTGTCTTCATATATTGTCTCGTCCTCAGTTCCATCTATGGCATTTGAAATGCCACACTTCTTAAATGGCTTGACAGCAATCTCAATCTTGATATCCTCCCAGGATCTTTTCACCCAGGTACAAACTTCTCCTATAGTTGGTTTCTTCACTCTTCCTGTTGGTGTCAAATTGTCCCCAGAAGAGTTCATCCATTGGTTCCATTCATTTGCTCGTGGCAGCTTTGAAGGATTTGTTAATGCTGACATCAAGGGGTTGGAGCTGGGATGTCAAGCCACCAGGTATGATGACAAGTTTTGTTTTTTTGCTCTGCAGCAGTCTTCTTTGTGTTTTTTGTTATGTGTGTCCTGAACTGATCAATGCAAATAGGGCAGGTTTGTGTAAGAGCTCACCTGGTCTCTTCTCCAAACTTTCTCAAACCAGATCTTTAACTCATCCTGATCCATTCAACCCTTGTCATGAACGTGGACAATCACTCCTTGAGAAATGCCTTCTTTTGGCATTGTTTTGCATTTAAAAATAGCATAGGAAGCAGCCTGGCTCTGTCAACACAACCAGCTAGAACACTGTATAATAGCTCTTTTCATGTCCACTTGTCTTCACAGTTACAGTTTTCACCCCTTTTTATCAACAGTTCTGTTACTTGGGACATCAAATTGAAGGATGACTTCATTCATATTTTCAGTCTGTTCCAACTCAAACTGATGTGTCTTCCAACATTGAAGACAAAATGATGAAATTCAAGGACCTTCTGCTCATAGCTTTCAGGCATCTTTTGGGCAAGTCTGGTGTGTGTACACATGATTAATCCATTTTGTTTCATGAACCTGAAGCATGAATAGTGTCCTCCTTTGAAATCAGTAACTACTTTTTCATCAGCAATTCCTCTTGACTCACGCTGAACCATCTTTGTGGACACAGGAATTCTAATTGCCCTTTGCTCTTCAATCTATATCTTCAATTCTCTCTCTAAATCAGGCCATTTTGCTGACTTGCCTTTCATTGCCTTCTGCCGTGGCATTTTCATTAGGGTTTTCTCTTTCCATAGCCAGTCTCGGATTGATTTCTCAGTTGGAGGAGGACCAAACTTATGTTCAGCAGTGCAATTTCCATTTATTTTTGCAAAATGGATCACTTTTAACTTGAATTCAGCACTGTATGAAAATCTTTTCTGAGCCATTTCTTGGCAGAATGTGGCAAAATGTGACCTATCATAATATACCGGTAACAAGTGCGAAACAATAAGCACAAAGACAAGAAGTGCGAAAAAGCAGGAAATGCAAGTAAAAAAATCTACAACCATTGTATAAGACACACCCCATTCTTAGACCCCACATTTTTTGGAAAAGGGTGCATCTTATTCATGGGGAAATACGGTACTTCTTGAACACTAAGTATAAACTACAGGAGTCCTTGGGTTATGACACTGTTCCATTCCTGTGACAGTGTTGTAACCCACATTTTGGTGTAAGCCAAAACACCCCCTAGCTTAACACAAATGGAACACTTGCATTTAAAAAAATTTTTTTTAATTAATTTTAATAGGGTGACATTAATAAATCAGAATACATATGTTCAAAGAAAACATCTCCAGGTTATCTTGTCATTCAATTATGTTGCATACCTGTCACCCAAAATCAAATTGTCCTCCATCACCTTGTATCTGGTTTTCTTTGTGCCCCTCCTCTCCCTCCTCTCCCTTCCTCTCTTCTCCCCCCCCCCCGCCCCCGTAACCACCACACTCTTATCCATGTCTCTTAATCTCGTTTTTATGTCCCACCTATGTACGGAATCATGCAGTTCTTAGTTTTTTCTGATTTACTTATTTCACTCCGTATAATGTTATCAAGATCCCACCATTTTGTTGTAAATGATCCGATGTCATCATTTCTTATGGCTGAGTAGTATTCCATAGCGTATATGTGCCACATCTTCTTTATCCAGTCATCTATTGAAGGGCTTTTTAGTTGTTTCCTTGTCTTGGCCACTGTGAACAATGCTGCAATGAACATGGGGCTGCATGTGTCTTCATGTACCAGTGTTTTTGAGTTATGTGGGTATATTCCCAGTAGTGGGATTGCTGGGTCATATGGTAGTTCTATTTTCAGTTTTTTGAGGAACCACCATACTTTCTTCCATAGTGGTTGTACTACTTTGCATTCCCACCAACAGTGGATGAAGGTTCCTTTTTCACCAAAGCCTCTCCAACACTTGTTATTACCTGTCTTGTTGATAATAGCTAATCTAACAGGTGTGAGGTGGTATCTCATTGTAATTTTGATTTGCATTTCTCTAATAGCTAGTGAAGATGAGCATCTCTTCATATACCTGTTGGCCATTTGTATTTCTTCCTGGGAGAAGTATCTGTTCATGTCCTCTTCCCATTTTTTTTATTGGATTGTTTGTTTGTTTGTTGTTGAGTTTTATGAGTTCTTTGTATATTTTGGATATTAGGCCCTTATCTGAGCTATTGTTTGAAAATATTATCTCCCATTTAGTTGGCTGTCTGTTTATTTTGTTGTCAGTTTCTCTTGCTGAGCAAAAATTTCTTAGTCTGATGTAGTCCCATTTATTTATTATCTTTGCCTTCACTTCCCTTGCCTTTGGAGTCAAATTCATAAAATGCTCTTTAAAACCAAGGTCCATGAGTTTAGTACCTATGTTTTCTTCTATGCACTTTATTGTTTCAGGTCTTATATTTAGGTCTTTGATCCATTTTGAATTAATTTTAGTACAAAGGGAAAAAATGTAGTCGAGTTTCATTCTTTTACACTTACTTACACTTTTAACGGTCCAAAATGGCGTAGGTAAGCATACTGGGGGACACCAAATCCCTTACTCATAAGCTGTGTTACTGCGTATTCTGCTGCATGCAACCAAACTAGTTTGCCCACATAGTAAGTATGATGCTAACTGCTTAATTTGAAACTTGTCTCAATTTTTTAAAGTTTTTATGGGAGTCAGACACGTTAACTCAAAACATCATATGTCGAGTATGTGTTCTTGGTTAATGCAAGAAAGCTCCTCCAGAAGTTAAATTCTCACTTTTTTGGGAAACCAGCTGAAGCTGAACTTCTTACAGTTGTGCAGTCTTCTTCTAGTAACATTTGAAATGCATTGGAATGAATTCACTGCCTCAAGTCTTTGGGATAAAAACATTGTTGGAGTGCACAGGCTCACATGACATTATGGTTTCAAGGTACCCAAATCAAAATATGGAATTTTACAAAGAAAACTTACTTAAGCATTTTTAAAAGAAAATGAGCTATCCATGCCCTGAAACTAACTATGATGATCTCAACTATAGAAAAACAAGGACTGGGTTATATTATCTGCAGACCCAAAGGAAAATATTAGAGGCTACACAAATTAAATAGGTATGAGCTTTTTGTTAAACTTCAGAGGAGTGAGTGCTCTTTGCAGGAAGAAGCAAGACTAGCAGGCATCACTGTGGAGAAGGAGAGAAGGAGTCAGTTTTTCTGTAGAGACTCAGAGTCAGGAGCACCTGCTGGGCATCAGAAAGGAAGTGTCCTGATAGGAGGCAAATGGAAAACTGAAGTTTGATTCATGGGACCAATGCTTAAGTTGCAAAGCTTTTACCTTATTTATATAGAAATATGGGCTCCCTTGAACGAAAAACTGGAGAAGTGGCAACATTATAGCCAGACTTGTAAAAGGTATTATTTCATGTGTATTATTTGGAGTGGGACTGCTAGAAGCTCTGTGTTGAGAAGTTAGGAAGGCTACACTGGGATTAAAGTGAAGATGATGATCAATTAGTAATGCCTGCTGTAAGCCCAGGAAGAGGCTCTGATTCCTGGGCCATTAAATATCCTCAAGAGGATTGCATTTTATTATTGAAGATAAGTTTAGTACCTTGTTTATAAACCAGCTAGGGATGAAAAATCTATTTTAATAGCTTAAAAGGTTAGAGATCTGATTTCACCTGTCTCCCCAAAATATTTCAGTGCTCAGGTTTGTTTTACTTCTCTGCTGCCAAATAGAAAAGTTAAGTCCTTTCCACCACCACACAAGAAATGCACTTTTTCTTTTTGTTTTTCTGTAGACTTAAATGCCAGACAGACAGCTTTTAAAAATACCTATTTGACATAGCCTTCTCATTTTTTTTTTTTTAGCTACTGTACTAATTTGACTATGAGCTCCTTATTCACCTGGGTAATTTGAAGCTTTGTATCTACTGAGAATAAGGTGATAACTAGACTCAGCAAACAGCAGGGAAAACAATAGAATGTTTGCTTTACTGTCTTGATGAACATCAGACAGACAATAGTGTTCAGTGGTTAGAGACCACCTGAGGTTTTGAGACAATGTTGGCATCTCAAAAATATTTTTACTGCCATGACAGCCATCTATACAGTGCCTTCTAATAATATTCCCAGACATCTCAATCTACGTTTTTTTGTTGAGATTCTATAGTTTATTTATCTCACTCCCTGCTTGCCATTGCCAGTTTCACCCATTTTTGATTATTTGAAAGTCAGCATAAGGTAAAAAATTTAGAAGCTATATTTTTCATAGGTCCCTTGGAAACAATTTTATTATAATAACAATGGCTCTTTTTTTTTAAACAATGGCTCTTGATTTTAAAAAGTGTTGAACTCAGTATATTGAATTAACATAATTAATCTCTTATGCAGTAAAATATTGGCAGTGTGCTCATATGCCCCAAATATTATTTTTGGGCAGTACATTTTAGAATTGATCATGGAAATAAAAGAAGAAAGAGTATTAAAAGAAACTGCAATATAACAACTTAACATGAGTAAATTAGTACAAATTAAGTAAAGAGAGTAAGGTAAATGCTGGAAGCTATTAGGAGGTAATCCCCATTTGTACTGTGAATAACTCCATCTGACCTCCATGACACTTACTCAGGGAGGTGGTAATTATTGGTTTATGACTGTCACTCCCATTAGACAGCAGGTTCTCTGATGGCAAATACCATGTCTTATTTGTCTCTATCTTTTAGCAACTACTGCAATGCCTAGTATGTAGTAGACAGTCAATAGCTCTTTATGGATGGATAAATAGATCTATGAGCACATGGAAGAGTAAAAATAAATTAAGTTTAGGAAATGGAATATAAGATGTGAAGAGAAAAAGGATTTGATTGGCAACAAAAACTGTCTTCAAATAAAAAAAAATTAAGAATTCTGAAAAACCTGTAGTTTGCAAGCTGAAAATAGACAACAGGTCTGAAATTTCTAGGAAAAGCAAAACATTGTATTAAGAGAGAAATTCTCTCAATGTGACATAGTTACTTTTCTGTTATACTGAATGCTGATTTGGCTGGTGGTAGATTTTAATCTTAAAAACATTTTTTTTTCCTCAGAAATATAAAGTTACTGCAACATATGTTGTTTGGCTCAAAAGTCTGATACCAGTCTGATTCTCATTCCTTTATAGGTTAGCTTTTCTCTATGAAGACCTTAAGGTTCGTTTCCTTATTTTTAATGTTTGGAAATGTCATGGTGGGTATCTTTTGCTGTGCTGGCCACTGTTGTGAGGACGTGAATATTTTGATTGTGTTCTTACTTGATTTTCTCACTTTCATTTTCTTTGTACTCTCATTCTGTGACCCTTACATTTGAAATATAAGGTCTTGAAATATCAACTCTAATATATGTTTATATTTTCTCTAATACTTTCAATCTTTTGGATCTATATTCTGAGTGGTTTCTTTTACTCTACTAATAATTTTGTATTCATTATTTTTAAGAGTTCATTCTTTTACCATGATTGTTTCTTTTTTATAGAATACAAATCATATTTTATTGATGAAATTTTTCAAATATCTTTGAGGATGGCAAGTCAATCTTTAATAAAAAAATACTATTTTTAATTACCTGAATAGTCTGTTTCTGGTCCATTTACAGCCCCCCTCCATCCCCCTACTGGAAGAAAGCGAGGCAGTGGAGATGATCGTACTCATCAGTGCATTGGTGAGAATATTAACTGGAATGCTTCTCTTTGGAGTGCATGGTCTGGTGATCTGGTAGAAGATTGATACATTGGGAATCCTCTGTGTGAATGAATATGGAGATATATTCTTGAGTCATACAGTATTTTTAGAAAAGATCTCCAACTTTTTGATGTTAACTCTATTTAGAAAATAATCACTTCTATGTATCCCCTCTATTCTTAATACTCTACTACAACACTACCTTACTTCTGACACCTGATGTTTGAGGTTTCACACATGAAATAACAGTGCCACACCAGCTGGGTGTCCTATAATTTAACTCAGTTCTTATACTGTCTGCTTGGAGATAATATTGGATCCACAGGTTAAGCATTTAGTTCCACAGGACTCCCCCTCCACTGCACTTCAGATGAAAAATCACAAGTCCTGGTTTTTACTTGTGCTTCTGACCCACTAGTTATAAACCAGAGGTTCCTATGACCTCTTCCTCTCTTCCTCAGATTTAATTAATTTGCTAAAGCAGCTCCCAGAACTCAGGAAAACAGTCTACTTAAAGATTATTCGGTTATTACAAAGGTTATTAAAGGATACAAATAAACAGCCAGATGAAGATATCTGGGGTGAAGTCTGGAAGGGTCCCAAGCACAGTAACTTCTTTTTGAACCATGCAGCTTGGGGTGTGTCACCCTTCCAGCACATGGATGTGTTCTTGTTCACCAACCAGAAGCTCTCTAAACCCTGGATTTTAGAGATTTTTATGTAGGCACAATTGATTTTGTCATTGGCCATTGATAATTGATTCCTAAGAGCTTTCCAAAAGTCACCTTATTAACATAATTTAGGTGTGTTTGAAAAGGGGCTTGTTATGAACAACAGAAGACATCTTTATCACTGCTCTAAACAATTAGGAAATTCCAAGGGATTTAGGAGTTTTATGCCTGAAACAGAGATGAAGACCAAATATATATTTATTATAAATCACAGTTTCATGAACCACAATTTATGTTGTATTGTGGGAATAAGAAGGATGTGGCTATTGATTATTTCACTTAGAAACTTTCAATTAATATTCTGTTTTCATTTCTATATCTCACTTCTGAGCTCACTCATCCCTTCTGAACAACATGGTATGTCTGTATTTGAGTCCAAAGCCTCTTTTGTGGTTCTCTTAGATCATGGACAGAATTATCCACTGAAATTGCTCGTCATGCATTGTCTGGCTTGTATCCTCTTTTTCTATTCCTGTAACTGCTTTATGTTACACAGACTTGTTGAAAATTCTCACTAAGAGACATTGATAAGAGTGTGGTGGTTACGGGGGGGGGAGGGGGGAAAGGGAGAGGGAAAGGGGGAGGGGGAGGGGCACAAAGAAAACAAGATACAAGGTGACAGAGGACAATCTGACTTTGGGTGATGGGTATGCAACATAATTGAACGACAAGATAACCTGGACTTGTTATCTTTGAATATATGTATCCTGATTTATTAATGTCACCCCATTAAAAAAATAAAATTATTTAAAAAAAAATTCTCATTAGCATTGGCTCTTTTATTTCCTTTATAATTGAGCATTTAAAACCTTAATTTTTTAAACAGTAATTTAAATACACTTTCTGGAAGGAAGAAATAAACGTTGTATAACCCTCTTTAACTAGAAATACAGAATTTCTAGGTAAATTTGCTTGATGATAAAAAGTGAAGGTTCTGTATACTATGGAGTGTCCTTCTTTTAGCTATTCATTAGGTACAGTGGCATATCAGTAGGGATGAGAAGTCCTGTTAGAAATAAAAATGTTTAAGCATGACAATCCCAATGTTTCCCAAACTTATGTTTACCATGGAGGACTTTGTGTGAAGAAAACCTATTAAAACCTTGCTAAACACAGCATTCCACAAATTAGAATTTTAAGAGGTAATGTTCTAGTTAACTGACTGAATAGATTAGTAATAAGAAAAAGGTGATATAAATACTTAGAAAAATAATTTTAGAGCTAGAAAGAAGAACACTCTACTCACCATTCTTCTCCTTTCTTTTTATGTATAATATGTATGTATGTATGTATGTATGTATGTATGTATTCCTTTTATTGAATTTATTGAGATGTCACTGCTCAACAAATTATACAGGTTTTAGGCACACTATTCTATAACACATCATCTGTACACTGTATTGTGTGTTCACCACCCCAAGTCAAGTCTCCATCCACCACTATTTATTCCCCCTGCACCCTCCTCCACCTCCCTTCTCACTCCTCCCAGCCATCTCTAAACTGTTGTCTGTGTCCATGAGGTTTTTCTCGTTTTTTTCTTTTTTGTTCAATCTCTCTTCATGCCCACCCAGACCCTCCACCCTCCCTTTCTGCTAACAGCATCTTCTCTTTTCTAAAAGAGGAGAAAACTAAGTTTTATAAAGTATAGTGACTTGCCAAATATAATGAATTACTTTATTCTGCCAAATATGAGTCTTCTGTCTCTCTCTGAGCAAGACCATACTTTACTTGATAGCAGTGATTTGTAAACTGGTGGACACCATGAGACAGAGCCTGTTGATACCCATCCATTGCAGTGTTAGATCTAGTCATTCAGTTTTCTACCTGAAGGTGGGATTATTCACCCAAACAATCTCACAGCTCTGGAGCAGTGTAGAGTGAGTTTACTTGGCAGCAGGGCCGGTAGCAAGAGACCCTACCCATGGCTTTCCTTCCAGCCCCTGCAGGGCCATTAAATAACTGTTTAAGGGGGGTTTTAGAGAAGAACTTTTCTACCTGTCATCATCAGTTGTACTTTCTTTTCCTTCTCCTCCATTTTCCCCCCACCGTCTCCCCCTTTTCCATCTTTCTCTCCTTTTCTTCCCACCTTTTCCCCTGTATCCTCTCTTTCTCCTCCTCCTATATATGGCATACTGATGAAATATTTCTCCACGATCTTTTATAGAAACTTTGAGGCAACCAAGTAAGATTTTTAAGGAAATGAGGTGCCATTTGATGCGGGATTTTCAGGCATTACATGTAATCTCTCTCTTGGAAGAGATGTAAAGATCTTGGCATACTTTGCTTAAGAAAAATAGTCATTATCTATTAATCCCATGTGTTTCTTTTAAGGAAGAAAATTATTTTTTGGCTGTATTGTGGGCCTCAGGTTTTACACAGAAAGAGAATTTCCTGAGGCTGCCTTATTGCATCAGGGTCATAAAACATGTTGGAATCTGTCAGGATGTTCACCCACATTTCCGAAATCTCTGTCCAATATTCTTTCTCTACCTTATATTGCTTTCTGTATTTCTTAAATTCCTACTAAGTTAAAACATATTTTTCCCAAATTATCCAGGCATTATAGACTCCTCTTTGTTTTAACTTAGGTTGAGTGTTGAATCTACTACTTTAAGCTCTTTATTTTCTAACAACCTGGAAATAAATATCTTAATTGTTCATTCATTAATTTCTTTATCAGAAGAAATTATTGCACTCTTGCACTCTTCTGGTTGCTGGTGTTATAGCAATGGACAAAAATAATAATCTTCTACCTTCAAAGAATTTACATTCTGGAGAGGGTGAGATAGAGAGATAACAATGAATAAATATATAAATAAATATGTTTTATAGTGTCACAAATTTATAAGTTTTATGAGGAAAAATGAATCAGGATAATGGAATTAATACAGTGTGTCTGTAAAGTCATAGTGCACTTTTGACCAGTCACAGGAAAGCAACAAAAGATGATAGAAATGTGAAATCAGCACCAAAACCCTCCCAGTTTCTGTAGGATGATGTGGCAGCATGTGCACATGCACAGATGATGACATAACACTGTATATACAGCGGAGCAGCCCACAGCCATACCAGTCGAAATGTGGATGGTACAGAGGAAAGGTTAGTGTGTTCTGTGGCTCGCTAAATTTGAGTCCGTGACCAAAATGCAACGTGAATATCGGCGCACTTATAACGAAGCACCACCACATAGGAATAACATTACTCGGTGGGATAAGCAGTTGAAGGAAACCAGCAGTTTGGTGGAGAAAACCCGTTCTGGTAGGCCATCAGTCAGTGACGAGTCTATAGAGGCTATACGGGATAGCTACCTAAGGAGCCCTAAAAAATCTGTGTGTGAGCCCACATCAAACTGCACTGAATAGGTATGAAACTGGGAGAGTTTTCCTTTTATTTGGTGCAGATTTCACATTTCTAACATCTTTTGTTGCTTTCCTGTGACAGGTCAAAAGTGCACCATGACTTTATGGACACACTGTAGTAATAGCTATGCTGGACAGTTACCATAAAGGTGGCCTTTGACTGAACCAATCTTAGTACCTATATGATGTTGCTAAATGTAACTGTTTTTTTTTAAGATAAGATGTATAGAAAATGTCATTCTAATGAAGTGAAATTTAATCAGAGACTTGAATGAGGACAGAGAATGAGCTATGTGTACATATGGAGGAAGAGGGTTCCAGGCAATAGGAATTGCAAATGCAAAGGCCCAGAAGTGAGAATGTGCTTTGATATTTTTAAGTAAAAGCAACAAAACTGGTGTGAATTGTAGCGAAATGTACAAAAGTGAGAGTGGTAAGAGATGCACCAAGGGTAAAGCTCATGTTGGACCTTGAAGACTAAGTTAAGATCTTCAGAGATTTTGGCTCCCTGCCCCCATCACTTTAAGGGGGCATTGTAAGTTTTGAATATAGCAATGACATGGTCAGATTTACTTTGAAAAGTATCACTTCAGCTCCTATGAAAAGACTAGAATGGACAGAAATTATAGCAGCAAACCAATTAAGAGTATATTATAGCTTGACCTGTGGTGGCTCAGTGGATAAAGCATAGACCTGGAATGCTGAGGTCGCTGGTTCAAAACCCTGGGCTTGCCTTATCAATGCACATACAGGAAGCAACTACTATGAGTTGATTCTTCCTTTGCCCCTCACCTTACTCTAAAAAAAATAAATAAAAAGAGGATATTATAATAATTTAGCTGGTAGATGATGGTGGCCAGGCTAAGTCATTAAGGAGAAGTTCTATATTTGGGACACATTTTAAAGGTAAAGCTAATAGCATTGCTAACATTTTGCATATGGGTTGTTAAAGAAAGAGAGGAGTCAAAGATAGCTGCAGAGTGTTTTGTGTGGCTACTAGATAAATTTATTGAGATGAGTAAAACAGAAAGTCAGTTTATAAGATGTTAAGTTTAAAATTACAATCAACTCCTCAAGTGGAGATTTAAAAAAGGCATTTGGATACAGAATTCTGGAGTTCAGGCAAGAGATCAGTGGTGGAGATACATATTGGGAAATATTCAGAGTGTTGATGATATGTTAAGTCATGAAACTGAACGAGATCATCTGAGGAATGAATGTGGATAAGGAGGAGCTATGCAAAGACTGGGCTGGAGCACTCCAGCATTTTGAGTTTAAGTAGATGAGGAGGATCCAACAGAGACAAAGAAGGAATGACCAATGAAGTAAGAGGGAAATCAGGGGAGGGGTTATCCTACATAGATCAAGTGAACTCTGTGAGCTTCTCTATTATCTCTGAGAGACCTTTGGTACAATTGATGTAGTCCTTCTTTTGCTGTTAATACCACCTTGTGTTTAATTGTTAATTTAGTGGTCCCCAATGAATCATGTATCTTGCTAGTTAAGACCTTGTATAGTATAGTCCTCTTCCACATAGACTCTGAGGTTAGATGAGGTTTATTCTATTGGAACACTTGCTCTGGGAATCCAGCTTCCATGTAAAGATGTTTCAGCCAAGGCACTATAGATGTGAGCGAGGCCATTTTGATTGTTCCAGCTCTAGCTGCCATTTGACTAGAACTGAGTGCATGACTCCAGCAAGTCCTGCTGAAGAATCTTGCAGCTGAGCCCCAATTGTCAGCAATTACAGTGATTGCTGTTTTAAGCCACCAACTTGTGGATTTTTTGGTGTGCAGGTAAATGAAACAGAATGCAAGTATACAGTTGACACTTGAACAAATCAGATTTGGACTACATGGGTCTACTTATATGAGGATTTAAAAAATGAATACTATGAATGCATTCTTCCTTAGCATTTTATTAGTAACATTTTCTTTTCTCTAGCTTATTTTATTATAAGAATATAGTATGTAATACATATAACATTTCTTCCTACTTCTCTGGACATTTCTTTTTGTGGATTGACTGTTTACACTATTGGTAAGGCCGACAGTAAGCTATTAGTAATTGAGTTTCAGGGGAGTCAGGAGTTATATGTGGATTTTCCACTGCACAGGGGGTTGGTGGCCCTAGCCCCTTTGTTGTTCAAGGTGCAGTTGTATATTGATTTAGTGTTTGCAGCAACATTAGTATATCTGAACATGATTGCATGTTTTCCTGTTCTCGTATTTCTTAAATTATTATATCTAGAGAGGTTGAATCTTACATGTTTAACTGCCTTTATTTACCACTCACCCTTCTGTTGTTTATATAGATATATAAATCTGCCTTAAGATATGTTTGAGTAGGATTGGCTTTAGAAAGAAGTTGTGTGTTTTCTGCTGAATTGATAAGATTTCCTTCTCGCCTTCACTACTTTTTTTCTCCTAACCCCTATGCCACCAGAACCTCATGGCCCAGTCCTGGCTTTTTCACCAAAAAGTTGTCATTTTAGAGGTTATTTAATCCTTTATTGGTTTTGGCTTTATTGTACAAAGAATGAGAATTTAAAAATCCCTGTTCTACTTACCAGGCATAGATTCTTTTTTTATGTTAAAATGAAATACAAGCAACTTGCCAACAACTTTTAAGAGTGAATTTGTAAGTCAGTTTTTTTTTTATCTAAATTTTTTTTTATTATAGAAACAATGTAATACTTTTGGAGTTTACCATTTAAAGTTTATTTACTGTTGGTCAGCCATTAATCGTCCATTCATTTAATACATTTTGAGGCTTCTCATTCTCCTAGTGCTGTGCTAGGTACTGGTGAAGAAGAGGTGAGCAACAGAGGTCCCTGCCCTTGTGAAATCTTAGAACAGTAAGACATCAGCTAAGTAACTAATTACATACTAACTGATTTGATAACAATGGTGATAGGTACCATAAAAGAGGAGCCTAGAGTGCTTGGGTTTGCATAGTGAAAATCTGACCTGCTATGTGGATCAGAATAGCCTTTTCAAAATGTTGCAGCTGAACTTTCAAGAATGACTAGGGCAAGAAAATTCAGACTTGAATGTTTGAAGAGGGTGAGGCTCTGGATACCTGTGGGGGATATAAGACAATGAGAGCAGAGAAGAAGGAGGATTTTAAATGGTGCTATATACTTTTCTTACTTTTGATAGTCTTTCATATTTGTCTAATGATAAAAATCAGATTAGAATTACTTTTTTATTGCTATTGCTCCCTTGGATGTGAATATCCTCCTCTGTTAGGCCATTTGAGTTTCCAACCAATGTTAAAATAGTTGTATGCACACTGAAGTTTTCTGGAACAATAAATGAGAAAAGGTTAGTAATGACTGCTGGTTTGTGAAATTTAGGGTTGAGGAATGGAAAGGAGGCTTTGTATCTTTTACCATGTGCTCTCTGTGCTTTTGGCATTTTGATGTTCTTATCTTGACCATGTATTTGGGGAGAAAGAGAGCAATAATGGTGGTGTTGAGAAATATTTTAAGAAATTGTGGACAAGTCCCTCCTGGGGTGAGGATGATAGAGACACAGAGACCTGACTCCGGGGACCAGGTTTAGTGATGCAGATCCACTTTATTCAGGAAGTAAGTAAGATTATATAGATGGATTCAGCCTATATAATACAGCATGTTACAGCGTGTTCTTAAAAGCCAATGGCTGAAAAGGTCAGGGAGCTGCCTGGTTAGCCCTGAGTTACTTCCTTATAGCGGTGAGCTCCCTTCCTGGGTGTGCCCAGGAGAGTTCTGGGAGCTGGAGTATTTTCACAGCATTACATCAACCACAGCTGTTAGGAATGTGCTCTGCACTCGACCCACGTTTCCCCCTTCTTTTTTAATTAGGGCCAATTGGACTTAATGAATGACAGCTTGCTGATGTTGTCTCTACGAGCAGGATAATGCCAGGTTGGGGAAAAGCAGCCCAGACGTGGGGGTCCGCCTGTGTTTGGGAGTCAGCAGTCACTATAGCACACACAAGCAAGAACAGAGCACCAGGGCCTGGGGGCCCATCAGGGGCCATTCTCTGGGCCCACCCCACCAAAGTCTCCACATCCCCCCAGGTGATGGGGCATGCACACTGGCCGCAAGGTCTTCTTCGGGAGCGCTGAGGACCTCCTCCCCTCAGGCGTAGTTGGTGTGGAGGAGGCAAGGGCTGTGGCTTTGGACGAGTGAAGACTGAACCACTTAGTGGGTGGTGCCCAAGAAACCCTGTCAAGCAGGTTGGGGGTTTCCTGGGATCCAAATTGGCTGGAAAACACAAGCATAACCTCTCCCTTGTGTTAGAAGAGGGTGTGGTCCCCACCACTGTGCCGTGGCTGGGTCCTTCCACCATCAGTCATTTCAGAGAGAGGATGGGGGAGAGAGAAAACAAGAGATACAGAAAAGTACACAAGACAGACAGACAGAAAGAAAAAAGACACATGGGGGTGTATAGGCTGGCCCATGGGTCTACAGCAGGAATACATGTTGGAGTTAAAGCTGGGGTAGAAAATGGCATTTGAGAGGCTGGGGTGGGGCATTGAGGCCCCCGGCAGGGAATGTGGAAGTAGCGGCTTCCCCTCTTCAAGTGGTGGAGCTGATGGTGTGGTTTCTAATGTACCTAGTTTTGTTTCTGCATGCTTGGCTGCAAGTCCATCAAACTTGGTGGCCCAACCCTTTTCTTCCTCTACAGGGGGAGGAGAATACAGAGGTAGGGGTTCTCTGAAAGAGGAGTAGCCTGTAGGACCTTAGGAACCTACAGAGGGTCCTCAGCAGGAGCACCGGTCAGGCAGGCATGTATCGCTAGCAGTGTAGGAATGAGGCTGAGAGGGAAGGTTTGTCCTTCATGTACTTTGGCCGATCGGTTGCACCAGAAAGCTCAGGCCCAAGTATCGGGGTCCCAAAGAGGCGCATCCTGGAGCCAAGGGTTGAAACCTGAGAGGATTTCCCAGTAGGTACAAAGATCCTTTTCATTATCTTTAACTCGCCTACTCTGCAATAGGGCATAAAGAGTTCGAGCTTGTGGGGCTTGGGAGTGAGGGAGAAGGTTTCCCATTGCAGAGAGTCACACACCCGTCCTTTTCGTGCCGGCTGGGTCCCTGTTTGAGGTGCCAGAATGTGGACAAGTCCTGCCAGGGGTGAGGACAATGGAGAAGCAGAGACCTGACTCCAGGGACCAGATTCAGTGACACAGATCCACTTTATTCAGGAAGTAAGCAAGCTTATATACACAGGTTCAGCCTATAGGGTGTTACAGCGTGTTCTTCAAAGCCAATGGCTAAAAAGGTCAGGGAGCTGCCTGGTTAGTGCTGAGTCACTTCTTTATAGCTGGTGAGCTCTCTTCCTGGGTGTGCCCAGGAGGGTTCTGAGAGCTGGAGTATTCTCACAGCATTGCATCAGCCACAGCTGTTAGGAATGCTCTCTGTGCTCCACCCACAAGAAGTAAAATCCCCAAAGGACTGGTGGGAGTGGCAAGAGGAAGAACACACAAAGGTTACTGGTATGTTGCTGATGTGCACAGTTGGATGAATGGTGGTGTCAGTCACACAGATGAAGAAGGCAGGACTAGGCAAAGAGAACAGAGTGAGTTGAGTTTAGCCAGACTTTTTCTTGTTGGCATTCCAGGTCTTGGTGATGAGTAGGATAAGCTCCTGTTCCTTGCCTTCCAAGGGGCTTTCATCCAATGAGGGAACATGATAAGTAAATTAAATGAATCCAGGAATAAATCAGGGACTAATGTATAATATGAAAGTAACTGGCCTAAAACTTTCACATAGGAATGTTATGTCATAGTACAGGCATTTTTAAAGTTGATGTTTTAGAGCTGACATGCATATTTTCTTCAAAGTTTTATTGCATGTATACATAATTGTGGTTACATTGGGAGCTATATCTTCAACTAGATTTTAAGCTTCTTGTAGCAAGAACCTTGTTTCAGACATCTATAGATAGTGGCATCTTGTCCCAAAGTTGTTTTCCCAGAAAAACTCACTCAAAGATTAGATTGCACAGCTCTGACTGGATAGCTTTATTGGTTAGAGCATAGTCCTGAAACACAGAGGCTGCTGGTTTGATCCCCAGTCAGGGCATGTACAGGAGCAGATGTTCCTGTCTTTCTCCTGCTCTCTCCCTTTCTCTCTCTAAAACCAATAAGGTAAACATTAAAAAAAATTAGAAAGGATTATATTGAACAAATAAAAATTTTATGAATTTTGTTTTTAAAATTTCATTTACTGATTTTTAGATAGAGGAGGGCGGGGCATGGAGAAATGGGAAACATCAACTCGTAGTAGTTGCTTCCTGTATGTGCCTTGACCAGGCAAGCCCAGGGTTTTGAACTGGTGACCTCAGCATTCTAGGTCAATATTTATCCATTGTGGCACCAGAGATCAGGCAAATTCTATGAAGATTTATATTATCTGAGATGACACTGAAAAAGGGGATGGGTTTCTTTATGAAATTTTAGGGGGAATAAGGTTGGTTCTTTACAGTCCATGGTATAAAAAGGACTGCAGTAATTCTGATATCTATCAAGTTAGGAAGTGCCTGTGATTTAAGTGAAATTTAACTCAAATAATCTGGTTTTATCACCTACAACCTTAAGTACTGCATTATAATGTACAATGAGATACAAAAATGTAACTAATTTTATGTTTGCTATACATTTCTGTGAAAAATAGAGATATAAGATTTCTCTAAGTTCTCCAGAATAACAGAACAAATTCTCAGAGCATATTATCCAGTCCAGACTAACATAAACCAATGGAGAGAGAATTTTTTGTGGCTTTACTCTTGGAGAAAGCCAGGAAAGGAAACTCTTTCCTGAAGCCAGGAAAGAAAACTCTTCTCACTGTATTTTACACTGGTATGCCTCATGTAGATAATTCTCAGCCAAAGTTACATGCAGAAGAGGGGTGGAGCTGTTAAATTTTATCTTAACTTAAAAATGGCTCTGAAAATTTGACTTGGTCTTGGCCATCAATTATAAAGGTTTCTGACTCTATTTGAGCACTTGATCCCTCTATCCTAGTATTGGTTATATTGAAACAGAATTTGAATGATGAAGGGAAGGATTCTTTTCTTCTCTTTATGGTTCTGGAGGGCGTCTGTCGCACACTCTGTGGGGCTGCAAAGGAAATCATGCAGGTTTCAAAGAAGAAGAACTTCAAATGTAGTGAGAATAGAGAAATGGAAAAGAGTCAGTATTAATCAGACATATCTGAAAAGGGCCCCTACAGGCCAACAAAGCATAATATCGATGTCAAGCTAATAAAAGATGAAATAATATAGTGACATTCAACTTTTAAAATTTACAATTTAAAATACAGGTAATTTTTTAAAATTATAAAAGTTATACATGTTGAAGGTGAAAAAATCCAACTATTAAATGAATGTGGGTAAAAATAAAAAAAATTCTGACTCTAGATTCAGAACCTAGGTTAACAGTTTACAATTTCTTTGTTTAGTTATGTTCAGTGAAAATACACAAAGTTTTCCTCAATAAAGAATTGAGTAAAGAATATATGGTACATATATACAATGGAATACTACTCAGTCATAAGAAAAGATGACATATTGCCATTTACAACATGGATGGAACTTGAGAACATTATACTAAGTGAAATAAGTAAAAATCAGAAAAAACTAAGAACTATATGGCTTTACACATAGGTGAGATATAAAACTGAGACTCATGGGCATAGATTAAAGTAAGTGGTTACCAGGGGAGAGGGGAGTGGAAGAAGAGGAGTAAAGAGGGACAAATATATGGTGACGTAAAATGATTTGACTTTGGGTGAGGAGCACACAACACAATCAGTGGTTCAAGTGCTATAGAAGTGTTTACTTGAAACCTGTGTGCTCTTATAGATCAATGTTACCCCATTAAATTTAATAAAAAGAGGAAAAAAGAGAAAATATACACAAATGTAAGGCAATTATTTTTCTGAGAGTCTAGCAGAAATATTAAACAATGAAATTGGTAAAGGGTTTAATTTTTAAAACATTGTCAATCGAGTGATGGAAGAATGTTAGGTTTGTGTTTAATATTACTTTGTGATAGAATGATCTAGTGGATCTCAATGATCTATCAGTGATACCAGGGATCCCAGGCTATGAGATACAGATCATATAGTATGCATCATAGGACAGATGGTTACAGCAACTCTAGCAACTTTGTAATGCACGAGTTGCCACTCTGTTCAGTCATGTGTGATGGTAGGTAAGTCCCATTGCAATTCAGTCATATATAGCAGGTTTGCAATCCCTCTTCTGACTGTCTAGGTCAGTTTTATACTATAGTTAAGGTTTTAGAAAGGAAATAAAATATATATACCATATATTTTGTAACATTCACAGAAGAGTTAGGGCAATATCATATAATCAAATACATTAATATTTCTACAATAAAGTATAGGAAGAGTCAGGTTATGCTGCCAAATAAATTATGAAAAAACATTAAAAGTTTAGAAACTTTCATATTTCAGGATTGTGGATGGGTGAGACATCCTACTTTAATCCTGAGAATGAAAAAATAAAAAAGAGTCTGCATTCAAGAGATGTTGGTCCTAGACTGAATCCTTTTCTCAAATAGTGTGTGCTTTTTTGAAGTTAAAAAATGCGAACTCAAGAAATATTATCTAGCATAGATCATATGTGAGCCATTCACATAAATTACTGCATGAATATACAAAATAGAGGATAACACAATGGTGCATTCAGAAGCCTGTAGTGAGGAACCCGCCTGGTAGTGACCTTGGAGTAGCACAGAGGAGAGTGGTCATTTTATTTTATTTTTTAAACAACAAAATGTAGTTCTGATGGAATAGCTTGAACTATTATTTAGAAATTAAAGGAGTTCCTTCTGTGAAGATTTTTAGCTAAGAACATTGCAGCTCTCAATGGAGAAGTTTCTTAACTTGTGTGTTCGTGGCTTAGACTGAGTATGGCCCATGTTTAAATGGAATGTCTCATGTGAAACTCAAGCTTACTTTTGACATCAAGTAGCTGTTTAGATACCTGGTCTCTATTGTGTGATTGTCTGATTTGAACATAATTTGTCTTTCATTTCTATTCAGTTTCCCTGACTCAAACCCTTATGTTAGGCTAGAATATGGTAATAGAGGTAATTATGCCATTGAGTATGCAGCCCAACTCTCAGATTAAGGTTTTGCACCTGGGTATCATTATTCTTTCCTATATCAATTTATTATTTAAGGACTTATTATTTGAAAGTCCTTATAGTGTCTAAGCAATTAGATTACCAGAGAGTTTGTCCGTATTAAATGTATTTATTTTGTTTCCTAGCTTTTTATGCCAGAATAATTAAATCCTCTTCTAATGTGACAATAGCAGACTGTTTTGAAATTGACAGCACTCTTTCCTTTCCTCTTCAGTAAGAAAAAAAACCCCACAGAGACCAACAGATAAATAATGAAGTTAATAAAAAAAGAAAACCAAACATATACTAGTTAAGAGGATATCCCCCTTAAATTAGCAACAATTACTGAATATATCTGATTTATTTCTTTTTCAAAACAGAATTTACAAATGCTACTGTTTTGTTGACTATGTAAAAAGCAACTTCTTCCTTGTAAATGAGTATTGCATGTATCAAATTTATCCAACATAGTGTATGAGTAGCAAGATTTATATTGAGCATTTAGAATAAAGTGACCTAGTCCACAGGACACATGTGGGATATGGAGGTGGATAGGCTTGACCTCACAGGAATATTCATCTGTGCATGCTTTGGTTGTGAAGAACACTCATTTGCAAATTTTGAATTTTACCATATAGCTGTTGTAGCAGAATAGCTGGTCACTTTTCTAAAGAGTATATTTGCATATGATAGTTTCATAACTTTTCCCTTTTGTTCCTAGGCTATCAAGTTGGTCCCAGGAGAAACTAAATTAAAGGTGGCTCCCTACAATTCGAAAAAAGTATAATTTGAAGATGAGAGCAAATCTGAAAAGCAGCTTTCACTTCTGAAAGCCAAGGCTAAGAAATAGTGTCTCTCTATGTGCAGCAAAGCTATCCCTGATTCTTGGTGTTGGCTATGCCACCAGAAGCCCTATTACATGAAAACAACACATCTAAACCTTCCCCAGCTATTGTTTGTCTACCTAATGAAACCCAACCTTCAGCATTTTATCCCTTTGGTTCTGGTTTGAACCCTTAATTTAAAGTTCAAATATTCTTGATAGGTGGATGAAGGTGGTGCTCAGAGATGAGTGCTTTCTGAACAACAGTGATGAACTCAAATGCACCATGGAAAAGGGCTCTGGGCTTAAACAAAGATTAAGAAACTGCAAAGCATGCACATTTGGAGGGTCACAGCATATCAGCCGTGCATATCAGCATATTAAAGGACCTTTATTCTGTGGGGGGAAATCCTTCTAATTTTTTCCCCAGCTATTTTAAACATTTGACCTTGGGATTTTTCATTTCTTTTTCTTTTTTCTTCATTTTCCTGAAGTGAGAAGCGGGGAGACAGAGAGGACAGACTCCTGCATGCGCCTGACTGGGATCCACCTGGCAAGCCCACTAGGGGGCAATGCTCTGCCCATCTGGGGCATTGCTCCATTGCAACTGGAGCCATTCTAGCACCTGAGGCAGAGACCATTGCGTTATCTTTGTGCTTGGGCCAACTTTGTTCCAATGGAGCCTTGGCTGCAGGAGAGGAAGAGAGAGACAGAGAGAAAGGAGAGGTGGAAAGGGTGGAGAAGCAGATGGGTGCTTCTCCTGTGTGCCCTGGCTGGGAATCGAACTCATGACATCCACATGTTGGGCCAACACTCTACCACAGAGCAAACCAGCCAGGGCCTTTTCTTTTCTTTATGTATTACCGATTAGACTTCTTGGAACTGGTAACCCCTAGAATTCATTTTGGGATAGTATGAAATTTTCTGGATAGTATCTTGGAATTGTTAACTAATTGTTCAAAAATATTCGTTTTAGTTACTCAAGAAGATAATTTTCTTGTGGTTCTTCCTACTGCTGGCTCCCAATAGACTGTGGACCAGGAAGGTGAGGGGACCATAAAATTCTTTGTTTCACTACAAAGGAGTAAATAGATGAGACATTGGAGGTGCTGGTTTACTGCTTGAAGGATCTGAGATCAGTAACCAGGAAGCTGACTGACATTTATAGTTTTGCTTATACTTTGACAAATGTTACATAGAAAAACATTTGCTAAGGTATTGTTAGAATTGTATATTTCATTGGAGCACTAGTAATTCTTTTAGGTAACTGTTCTTTACAAAACGTTGTCTTCCTAAATTGTCCAAAGGGACAAAATGAGGTTTAGAAATCATATGCAGAAACAGGAGGACTACATTGAAAAAAGTTCCATTAGGTTCTCTTATGTAGGTATTTGTGATTGTTCTTCTGCTAAAGTTGACTCGGTTGTTTATTTCTCTGAATTTTTTTCTTTTATATCTAGAAAAGATGCTAAGTAACAAAGGAGCCATTTCCAGATGAATTAAAATAGAGAGACCCAGGGAGGTTCATCTATATTTTGTACTTTGTTTGCAAAGCTACTTTAAAAATAAAAATTTCTTTCCCCAGTTGTTGCTAAATAGACTTGCAGTGGATGCAAAATTTTTCTACAACAGCAAATTAAACAATATTGCATTATTGAATGAAATTAGGGAATTGAGGACTCAAACTGGCAACATAACAAAAGTCTGTTATCTCTAAGGAAATTTGTACTATTGATTCTAACTAAAAATAAAAATGGTGTACCCTGGGATAGCAGAACAGTTTAAAAAAGCCACTGGGATGGTAGTGATAGTGGTATGGCTTTATGCATGATGTGAAATAATACAGTATAATATTTTGAAAACACCTGTGATTCTAAAGTAGTTTTTTTTAACTACCTTATTTGAAAACTGTCTTTGACAAGACTGTTATTCTCTGAACAAATTATTTATCGTATTCTTAAAATGTAATATACTTGGGGCATGCTCTTGAGAAGTCTGTTCCAAAGCGGGGGAAAACAAATTATACATAGAGAGTTCTTTCTGTCACACACTTGAGAATTTACTTCTATACTTAATTGGTAAAATGAGTAAGTCATATAGGCCAAATGGCACATAAGAATCAAATGAGTTGAATATGTAAACAGTGATATCCTCTTCTGTCCATCAGTTCCAAATAAATGCAAATAAACATTGCAATCAACATAATGTAGATCACATGAGCAATCTTTCCTTTAGATCAAGAACATGCTTACAGGATGCCAAGTATTTATGAAAATTTAAAATGTGCTCATGTATCTAGACATTTGAAATCATTAACCCCATTAGGACAGATGTAGAGTCTGATTTTGCTCACTATTTTATCCCAGAATGCAGTATTGTTCCTGGAGGTCAGTACCCAGTAAACGTTTATGGGATAGATAGGTCAATGCATGGATGGATAAATGGAATATTTGAATAGTTATGTTACTTGAATGGATTCTTTTTATTCAATAGATATTTAAGGAGTACATACTAGGTACCAGTCTAAATAACTGAGATTAAAAAAAGACAAAACTGCTACCATTAAGATACTTATAGCCCCTTAGAAGAGTGAGCCATGTATCGTCACATTAGATACACTTTAGTGAAGAAGTTCTCAACCCTGGCTTCACAGAAACACCTAGAGAGCATTTTGTATATACTGATACCTGGCCTCACACAGACCACTGAATCAAAATCTTTGTGGGTGAAATCCAATCATCAGTATTAAAAGTTTTCTCTAGGATTATTATAATATAGAGCCAAGTTGAAAATTCTGTTTAAAATTTGCTCAGGCACTAATTACAGTATGACTTAGTTTGAGTTCCTCCAGAAACCAACCCTGTGACAAGGATTTTAATATAAGTAATTAATGGGAAGGGATTCTAGAAAGAATGGTAGTGGAATGGGGAATTGATTTAGGCAAAGTAAGGAGCCAATCTAGGTGCATTAATGAACTGATTACCAATATGGTGGGGAACTTTGGAGAGAGTATAGATCTCTGAAATATTTTCTTAATATTTTCTTAATATCCCTTTTTAGTTTTGGATGTTCCCTTTGTACTATATTGCTCACAAAAATTAGGGGATATTTTAGAGCTTCTTATTCATTTTGAAATATCCCCTAATTTTTGTGAGCAGTTTATATTTCAGAGAGGTTCTCTTTCCATGTCCTCACCTCCCTTCCAGCAGGACACCTCGGTTACTTGTCATTTAATCTTGTTAGCCTGGTTTGGGGTGAGGGTAAAAGAGGGGCATTATCTTGTGAATGAGCCTCAGTCGTAGGCAGGTACTGTGCCTCTGAGTTTCAGAGTTGTGGCTAGATTCTTGCCCCATTCCTAACTGTAGTTCTGGGCCCAACATTTACTCCTGCCCCTTCCCTATGAGTAAAGCATGTTTTTTGTTTTTTTTCACCTGGTGGAAATGGTTTTTTTCACCAGGGTCCTAAAGCTAACAGTGTTTATTGCTCTTCCCATAGCAGATCAAAGGCTTTGATTCTGCAGGGAGACTGGGGGAGAGAATGTGGGCAACTGAACCAGGAAGAACTTGTTCTTCAGATTCTCTCCAATCCTTTAGTGAGGCCTGTGGCAAAGAACCTGTAAGTGAATGTAAAATTGCCCTACATCTGGAGCCCCTAGGGATCTATATTCTCTCATGAGCCCACATTTCATCTTTACCAATATGTTAAAAGTTTACTTGAATTCTTCCCAGTATCTGGCTGCATCTGCCTTAGGTAAGCAAGAGTTGGCATCCTGACTCTTCTTTCTTTAAATATCGAGTTAGTTTGTTGCCCTGAATTCTCAGCTCTCTGATGAGTTTTAAAAAAGTTCTGAATTTTCAGATTGCCCAGTACTTTTGTTTTGTTTTAGTAATGGTGTGCATGGGTTTTCAAGCTTTCTATATCTCAAGCCTAAGTGCAAGTCCCACATGTCTCCCAGGGTAACTTTTTACCTTAGAAGAGGTGGAACCAGGTTATAAATCAGACAGTTGATCCCATGCCCCATATTCTTAACCACTGAGCAACTGATTTGCTTTATCTTGGTGACATTGAATCCTCACAGCCACTCTGCTGCAGACCAGCGATGCTTTTCATCTGTGCTCTCTGTTACAATAGACACTAGCCATATCTACTTAAATTTAGGTTAATTGAAATGAAATAAGGTTAAAAATTATTTTCTCAGTCATACTAGCCATATTTCAAGTGCTACTTAGCCCCATGTTCTAGTGGCAGACATCTTGGACAGCACAGATTAGAACATCTCTGTCACTGCAGAAAGATTTGTTGAACAGCTCTGCTCTAGATCCTAATGACAACATGCCAGTCCCTTGAAATAAGAGAGAGAGAGAGAAAATATCTTTTTCTCCACCCTCTGAGCTATGCTTTTACTCAAATGTAATTGTTTTTCATTTGATCAATGCAGCAGCCTTTCTCTCTGGTGACCCATATGCCATCAGGGTATGGGTACAACAAAATGGATTTCTAGGAACACTGGACCATGGTTCTTGAATTTACTAACTCCTTGTAACATTAGGTGCACTGTGATGTTTCTGGCCTCAATCAGCTTGAATTCTCTCTCAGTGGCCTCATCACTTGACTAAAATTTGGCTTTCTTCAGGTTTCCTGTAGTCAATCAGACAAATGGATATACACATCTGTGATTTCATATATGCACATGGAACACATCTGTATTGGTCTGCATTGCAACTGTATTCTGAAGTCAAGTAATTTCCCCAACAGCCTCCTTAGTTCACATGTAGATCAGTGGACCCAAACAGACCATGGGGAGGCCTGCTACCTGACCCCACTAAAGTACTTATACTGTCATTAGATACCATCTAAAATGTGCCATAGGCCCTGGCCAGTTAACTCAGCAGTAGAGTGTTGACCTGTTGTGTAGAAGTCCCAGGTTAAATTCCCAGTTAGGGCACACAGAAGAGGTGACCATCTGCTTCTACCTCCTTCCTCTTTCTTTTCTCTCTTTCTCTCTCTCTCCTTCCCCTCCCACAGCTATAGCTCAATTGATGTGAGCACATTGGCCTGCACTGAGGATGGCTCCATTGAGCTTCTGCCTGAGGCACTAAAAATAGCTCAGTTTTCAGCAGCCCCAGATGGGCAAAGCATCGGCCACATACTGGAGTTGCCAGGTGGATCCCAGTTAGGGTGCATGCGGGAGCCTGTCTCTGTATCTCCACTACTCTCACTTAAAAAAATGTTCCATAAAGTCAGTTCACTCAAATTTCTCTACTAAGATTTTGTGTAGGGATCTTAAGACACATATACCTTTCATTTTACCTCTAAAAGTTGGAATGCAAAGCAAAACTTGGAATTTCATTGAATATTTTTATAACTAGCTAACTGTTAATTAGCTTAGCTGGTCTAAAACCTTGCTTGTGTTTAGTTCTCTTTTTTATTACATGCCCATCTGCCTTAGACATTTTTATTTTTCCCATATTTTGTGTGTAAAATAATGATTATAACAAATATGTAATTAGTACACAGCATTTGCTGGGCATATACCCATTTACTCCTTAGCCCAAGCCTATGAAAGAGATACAATTAATATAATCTGCTTATAGATTAGAAAAACTGAGGTACAGAGAGGTTAAGATTCTCATTGCCAATAGGGTAGAGCAGTGATTTGAATCAAGAGTGTCTGGTTCCAGAGGCCAGGCAGTTAACCTAAATGTTAATTATCTGAAGTTACTAATTACCTGCTTAACATTTCCCTATTTTTTGAAGGCTAATTGCTTTGCGCATCTTCCCTACTAAAGAAAACTACTGGCCATGCTTTCCAATCCAGATGTTCCTGATCTGTTAGTCACTTTAGCTCTGACCACTTAGTTTTCACACATCACTATGCCCCAAATCCACCCTCTGACTCTATCTCCTTTCTGACTTTGCTCTGACCCAGCACTTATTTTTAGTTGGTCTTCTTTTTGTTTGTTTGTTTAAAGTAACAAATTCTCTATCTTCAATACATATTCAATACCTTAAAGCCTCAAACTAAGTTGTATTTAAATGAGTATACACTGCATTGGTGGTGGTTCTTTTCACAGTAAGGAAGGCCTATTTTTCTTTCCATGGGTATAAAATGATAAAAATGTAACCGTGTAGTTAAAATTATATTAGTTTTTATATAGTCCCTAGGAAACTTGAATGCCATGTTTGAAGGAAAATTGTTAAATCATGCCATACATTCAGTTGTCTCAAATCTCGTACCAATAAACTAAATCCTTTTTTTTAACCCACCATTATATGTCTTTCTGTTATATCACTATCATTTTTTGTACATCACACACATTGATTGAATTAGCCTTTAGAGTTTATTTCTAATGAAAATGTTTAGGTGCAATATTTATCATGTTAACAATATAATGTGCAATAATAATGTGATCTAATAAAGTAAAGTGGCACAAGTAAGCTGTATTCATATTACCTTTTAAAATGAATAAATGTTAAGAGAATTAAAGTGCTAAGCATGCTCAGTTTATATTTACCAACTGTGTGCACTTGGTGACATTGCCCTCTAATACATATTAAGGCTAGATTAGTCACTATGCTATGTCGTTTATCTAAACACGATTTGTGACCTTAAACTTCCCATTTGTTCTCATCCAAGCTCACCTTAATAGCAAAATTTAATATGTTTTCCCCTAGTATTACTGCTTACAGAAACCCATATTCCTTGACATTTAGAAAACAGTGTTGCCCACAAAACCCATTAACATCTAAAGAGATTAAATTAAAATACATTCAAAGGCCTTACACGTTCCCTGAACATTCTTATTTTAAGATTTTAGTGTAAGGTGAACTTTTCCCAAATTCCTGATATTTTTTTAATCATATAGGAGTGATACTCATCTAAATTCAGTTTTTCTTCCTCTCTTTCTCTTCTTCTTAATAGATGCTGCAATAACATCCTAATTGGGAAATTTGACTAATTGTACAGTAGATATTCTAATATAAAAATGCTCTTATTTATCTAAATACAGTTAAGAAAGTAACTTCACTTCCTTTCTTTTCATTTCTCCTTCTCTTCTCTTCTCTTCTCTTCTCTTCCCTCCCTCCCCTTCCCTACTCTCCCCTTCTCTTTCCTCCCCTCCCCTCCTCCCCTCCCTTCCCCTCCCTCTTCCCTCCCCTCCCCTCCTCTTCTCTTCCCTCCCCTCCCCTTTTCTTCCCTCCCCCTCTCCTCCCCCCTTCCCTTCCCTCCCCTCCCTTCCCCCTTCCCTCCCCTCCCCTCCTCCCCTCCCTCCTCCCCTCCCCTCCTCTTCTCTTCCCTCCCCCTCCCCTCCCCTGCCTCTTCCCTCCCCTCCCCTCCTCCCCTCCCTTCCTCCTTCCGTTCCCTCCCCTCCTTTCCTCCCTTCCTCTCCCCCTTCCCTCCCCTCCCTCCTCCCCTCCCTTCCTCTTCTCTTCCCTCCCCTCTCCTTCTCTTCCCTCCCCCTCCCCCCCTCCCCTCCTCTTCTCTTCCCTCCCCCCTCCTCTCCCCTCCCCCTTCCCTCGCCTCTCCCCTCCCTTCCCCTTCCCTCCCCTCCCCTCCTTCCCTCCCTTCCTCTCCCCCTTCCCTTCCCTCCCCTCCTCCCCTCCCCTCCTCTTCTCTTCCCTCCCCTCTCCTTCTCTTCCCTCCCCCCTCCCCTCCTCTTCCCTCCTTTTCCCTCCCCTCCCCTCCCCTCTCTTCTCCTCCTGGTTTTGGCTGGAAGGAAATGTGACATGGAGCTGAGCACCATAAACTTGATATCATAACTATTAATATTCTTACTCATTTATTTTTAGTCCTGAAGTTTTATATATCACTTATGCCAAATACCTCCTTTTTGATATTTAATCTATAAAAATGTCAAAAGAAATACAAATGACCACAACAGCAGATAATGTTAATTATTTATATCATCCTTATTAATATATCAGTGGGCCTGAGGTCATATTTGAAGAATATAATAATCACATCAAGTAAAACCAGGAGGAGGTTGAAGAAGGAATTTAGATTAAACCAGGTAGAGACATCGTTTAGGTGGGATTTGTAAGGTGATATTTATATCCTAGGATCAGAACAGGAGTGTGAAACATGTGCAGTTAGCATTCCGGCTGGAAATGTGAAGTCTCTGCCACAAACATATATTGTAAGTAACTTCCTCATTCTAAGGATCAGAGAGTTGAAATGAGAAATACAATGCTCTTTTAATAAAGGACATCTAGTTTTATTTCAAAGGATTTTAATATTAAAATATGGGTTCTGGAATCAAACCTGCATTCAAATTTCATCTCTTCTTTCTAATTGTGTGACATTGAAACTTCATTTCATAATATGAAACTTCAGTTTCATAATCTTTAAAATAGGGATTAAAATAGTATTTACTTTATGTGGCCATATGTAGAGTGCTTCACTTACTTCCTGGTACATGGCAAGCACTCTATAAAGTAACTGCTATAATAATATTATTAGAGTATATAATATTATTAAAATCCTAAGGTGGGATACTATTCCTTTTTAAAAATGTATCAAGTTGCTTTCCCTATTTTCTATCTCTGTGGAACTCTAATCAACTGAAGACTTTTGTGGAGCTAGGGCAGTTCTACCATAATGAACCATGATAGATAGAGTTGAAAGGGGATTCCCCTAGGCATATGACGGCACTAGTTTATTTACTCCTAAATGGGTACTTTAATAAAATTCTGGCACTGAATAAATAGTCTGCCAGATTTAGTTTTCATGTCCTCATTTTGGGGATTTTTATTTTTTAAATTTTAATTGAAAACTTTTTCAGTTATAAATAAATTACAATAAAATTACAGTTACAAATAAATTACAAATAAATCAAGGAACCGAAAGAATCTACAGGGAGAATACTATCCCCTCTGTTTCTGGTTCTTTTTTCCTGAAATGTCCTTTTCTACTTTGTATTCCCACAACTTGTCCATCTGGCTATCATCTTTCTATCTTTCAAGTTTTAGTTTAAGAGTTACTTCCTCTAAGAAGACTCTCAGTCTATACAATTGGATTACATGTCTCACTTCTATTTGCCTAATCAGGTGTCCTCAAACTACGGCCCTGTGGGCTGCATGCGGCCTACTGAGGCCATTTATTCCGCCCTCCACCACACTTCCGGAAAGGGCACCTCTTTCATTGGTGGTCAGTGAGAAGAGCACTGTATGTGGCGGCTCTCCAACGGTCTGAGGGACAGTGAACTGGCCCCCTGTGTAAAAAGTTTGGGGACTCCTGCTAGTGCAACAAAAGCTTTTTTTTTTTTTATGATGGTGGTTTAACTATTTGGAACAACTGTTTGGCAGTGCCTGTTAATGCTAATCGTATGTTTACCTAATAATCCAGCAATTTCACTTCTAGGTATATACCCAAGAATGAATGCATATTCCCACCAAAAGACAGCATAAGGATGTTTATAGCATCTTTAGTCATAATAGTCCCTAAATGCAAGAACTATAAGAGTTCATCAATAAAAGGATGAACAAACAATGTTATATTTTAATAGAAATAGAAAAAAAAAATGAACTCCTTATATACATAAAAACATGGATCACTCTTAAAAACACTATATTGATTGCAACAAGTCAAATGCAAAAAACTGCATGATTTTATTTTATAAAGTTCAAAAATAGGCCAAGTATCCTATGGTGATAATTGTGAGAAAGTTACAATCATGCTTACCTCTAGGGGAAGAGTAGAGACAAGGAAAGGGGTTGAGGTAATTTTTTTGAGGTGATAGAAATGTTATATATCTTGATATAAGTGATGATTACATGGTTGTATATATAAACAAAATTCATCAAGTTGTACACTAAGATTTGAACACCATATATATATATATTTAATAAATATATATATTTATTAAAACACTAAAAATCTTCCAGAATACTAAATTGCTAATAATTAAAACTTAAATTTTCCCCATACTCTTTTTGTAGTTTTTGTTATTTACTCAATTGTGTATATTTCAATATCTCTTTTAAATATATTTTACTCTAAGATAGCTGGATTTGGTAAACCAGCCCTAACAAAGACATTTGAGAGTCATACCACCAGTAATGGCAGAATAAGGATCTATTAAAAATCCTCACCTGTATAAAAGCTATGAAAACATGGTTAAAAAATTGTCATGTCATTTACAACAACATGGATGGACCTTGATAACATTATACTGAGTGAAATAAGTAAATCAGAAAAAACTAAGAACTATATTATTCCACACATAGGTGGTACATAAAAATGAGACTCAAGGACATGGACAAGAGTGTGGTGGTTACCTGGATGTGGGGGGGGGATGGGGAGGAGGAGGGAGAGGGTGGAGGGAGAAGAAGGGCACAAAGAAAACCAGATAGAAGGTGACAGAAGACTACATGACTTTGGGTGAGGGGTATGCAACATAATCAAATGTCAAAATAACCTGGAGATGTTTTCCCTGAACCTATGTACCCTGATTGATTAATGTCACCCCATTAAAATTAATAAAAAATAAAGAGAAGGAGGGAAAAGAGGCACAATGCATTTAAAGAATAATATGACAGACTTCAGATTTAATGCTTAAAAAAGAGAATGAAATAACAAAATAAATTGAAAGATGACACTACCCTTCTTGTAATTCTATTATCATATCTTGTTTTGAAACATTTCAAGTCCTATAAATGTTTAATCAAATATTTCCATTGTGTATTTAATTGATTTTTGCAAAAAAAATTGTCATGGTCAACTTTTTCAGAGCTATGGCAATTAACCAAACTGGCGGAATCTCAATAAGAACAGTGAGCTTTGTGGCATTTTAAATTGCCTTAGGCTTATTATCTTCTTTTTAGCTATGTGGTAGCCTTAAAAACCAATAAATAGTCTTGTAATCAGGGTGAAAACCCACAGCCTAGAAGCCTGTGGAAGAAGCAGAACTCTAGAGGAGGGATTGGAGCTCTTCCAAAGCCCAGTTCCCTTATAACTGTCATTATTTGAACTGTCTGTCAGTTCTTAAGCATTTACTCTTAATATTTCTCTTTATTTGACCCAACTCAGACAAACAACTTTTTTTTGAAGAGCATTTATCAAAAACAGTCAGTTCAAACTGTGTAATATCACAGCTGCCTAAGGTGGTGATAACAGTTGGGGCAAAACAGAAACTGATCAAAGAGTTTAAAAAGAAGAGCTGAGGAATGAGATGTCACAAAGATTTTTAAAAGCTCTGACATATTCCTGGGGATCTAGAAGGCCATATACATGTGTAGGCTATGTGCATGCACAGGCGAGACTTAAGAAGGCCTTAAGCTCTCACCTCTAGCTGACCTTGAGGATCCATGAAAATATCAAATGAAGGCTAACATAGAATAATAAAATGCCTGCCTGTGGATTGAAGGCATGCCCCAACATACACAGAGAGCTACTCAGCAAAGACTATAGACTTGAAGGAATTTAGAAAAATACTTGTCCAGTATTAACTAACCACCCAAGCTAACTAAACAGACATCAGTTGCTATCCATATCAAAGAACATTGACGTTACAGAATTAATTTAAGAAAGTTACTAAACAAACTGAAAATAGAAGCAACAGTTACAGCAAACTCCACAGAAAGACTGAATCTGATATCCACAGTTGCTATATTGATATTAATTAGAATATCTAATTAGAAAGAGAGAGAGAGAGAAAGAGACAGAACAGAGATAAATAAAAAATGTATGACTCATGTACAGGAAAAGTCAATTTAAATATTTACTGAGTGAGCCCAGACATTGGAAATACTAGATAAATATCTAGCTATTCAAAACATGTTTAAAGAACTAAGGGAAACCATGTAATAAATAAATAAATAAATAAATAATAAATAAGCAAGCAAGCCTGACTGGTGGTGGCACAGTGGATAGAGCATTGACCTAGGGCACTGAGGTCCCAGGTTTGAAACCCAAGGTCGTCAGATTGAGCGCGGGATCATCTAGCTTGAGCACAGACTCACCAGCTTGAGCACAGCCTCACCAGCTTGAGCATGGGTTTGCTGGCTTGAGCAAGAGGTCACTGGCTCAGCTGGAGCGCCTGGGTCAAGACAAGCATGTATGAGAAGCAATCAATGAACAACTAAAGTGATGCAACTACGAGTTGATACTTTTCATCTCTCTCCCTTCCTGTCTCTTTCTCTCTCTCTCTCTTGCTATAAAAAGAAAAAGAATTAAGAGAAAGTATGAGAATGATCTTACCAAAGAAAATATGAATAAAGAGAAATTATGCAAAAGAATTAAATAGAAATTCTGATGTACAATAACTGAAATAAAAAAAAACTTACTACAGCAGCTTGACAATTCTTTTGATCAGACAGAAGAAAAATATTAGTCTAGTTAAAGATATAGCAATTGTAATTATCTGTCTGAGGAGATAGAAAGAAACAGAATGAAGAAGGATGAATATAGCACCAGATACCTTTGAGACATCATCAAGTGTACCTGTGCATATGAATATGAGGCTCATGGAAGGAGAAGAGAGGAACAAAGGAGCAAAAAAAAAGAAATTGAAGTAATAATGGTAGAAAAAAATCTCACATTTGAAGAAAGAGATGTAGTACATCCATCCAAAAAGTTGAACAAACTCTGAGTAGATTAATCTCCAGAAGATTCACACCTAGACACAATACATGGGTTGGCAAAAGTAGGCTTATAGTTGTAATATAAGTAATTGCAATAATTATTAAATAATAGTACAAGAATAAACTCCATCTTTCCCATAGTCACAACTGTAAACCTACTTTTGCTCACCCATGTATAACTAGGGAAACAGCTGTCTATAAGACACACTTTAGATTCAAAACAGAAATAGGTTGAAAATAAAAAGATGAAAAAGATATACTGTATTTCCCCGTGTATAAGACGCACCTTAATTTTGGAGCCCGAAATTTAAAAAAAAAATGTATTACATAAAGTTATTAAACTCAAGTTTTATTCATCATAAAATTTATACAACTCATCATTGTCAAAACTCCCACCCATTAGCTTGTTCTCATCTGTATCTGATGACAAATCACTGTCTTCATATATTGCCTTGTCCTCAGTTCCATCTATGGCATTTGAAATGCCACTACCACTGTATAAGATGCACCCATTTTATAGACCCCAAATTTTTCAAAAAACAGTGTGTCTTATATGTGGGGAAATACAGTACCATGAAACCAGTAACCAAAAGACAGCTAAAGTAGATATTCTAATATCAGACAAAATAGACTTTAAGACAAAAACTATTAATTGGAAACTAAGAAAAATAATTTATAATGATGAAAGGGCCTACCATTAAGAAGCTATCACAGTTATTAACTTTTATTCATCTAACAAGAAAATCCCCATATAAATGAAACAAAAATTGAGAGAATCAAAGGGAGAAACAGTCAGTTCAACAATCTTAGCTGAATATTTTGTTACACCACTTTTAATAATAGTAAGAGCAATCAGACAAAAGATCAAAACAATTTTAATGTTTTGAACCAACTAGACATACCAAACTTCTGAACAGTCACCTAAAATAGCAAGTATGCATAGAGTATTCTCCAAGAAAGGCTATATCACATATTATAAACAAGTTTCAGTAAATTTGAAAGGATTGAAATAATATATAATATGTTCTTCAACCACAAAAGATTGAAACTAGAAATCAGTAAGAGAAGGAAATTTATAAGTATGTGGAAATTAAAGAACAAAGTTCTGAATAACTACTGAGTCAATGAAATCACAAAGGAAATTGGAAATACCATTGAAATTAATGAGAATGAAAAACAAAACACTAAACTTAGAGGATGAAAGGAAAGCAATGCTTAAAGAGAAATTTATAGCTGTAAATGACTACATTAAAAAAAGAAAGATCTTATTTCAATAGCCTAAGCTTTTATTTATGAAACTAATGATCAAAATAAACCCAAAAGAACAAAGGAAATAATAAAGCAGAAGGAGGAAATAATAAAGAAAAATAAAAGAAAAAAGAAAAACATAACTAAAAATTGATTCTTTGAGAAGACTTAAAGAAAATGGACAGAACTTTGGACAGACTGGCAACAACAAAAAGCTCAAATAACTAAAATAAGGAATAAAGGAAATAGAGTACAAGGAAATACTAATACCATAAACAAGTGTGTGCCAAAAACTAGATAATTTAGAAAAATCGACAAATTTCTAGTTAGACACAAACTATTAAAACTGACATAGAAAGTATAAATAGACTTATTACAAATGAAAATATTATATAGTAATTACAAAACATTAAACAAAAAAAAAACCTTTTACAAAGGAAAGCCCTGGCTCAGATGACTGCACTGGTGAATTCTATCAAACGCCAGTTCTTACAAAGTTCCAAAAAACAGAAGAGGAGTGACAGTTTCCTCTTCATTCTGTGAAGCCAGTATTATTTTTATAACAAAAGTAGAAAAATACTTGTCGAGAAAACTACAGACTAATATCTTTTTTGAAATAGATGCAAAAAAAAATCCTCAACAAAATACTAGCCACTGAATTCAGCAACATATTTTAAAAGTTTTATATTATTATTAAGTGGCATTTATCCCAGGAATGCAAAGTTGGTTGGATTTATGAAACTCAATCTATGCAATACACCATAATAATATAATAAAGGACAAAATCCACATGATCATCTCAATAGCATTTGACAAAATTCAGCATCCTTTCAGGATAAAACACTTGTAAAACCAGAGCTAGAAGGGAACTTCCTCAACTAAAAAAGGGCATCTATAAAAAGTCTGTAGTTAACATCATTTTTAATGGGGAAAGACGGAAGATTTTTCCCCCTGAGATCAGGAACAAAACAAGAATATTTACTTTGATCACTTTTATGCAATATTTTACCTGAGTTTCTAGCTAGATAAATTAGATAAGAAAAAGTAATAAAACTCATTCTTATTAGAAAAGAAGTAAAGCTGTTTTTGTTCACAGATGACATACTTCACATCTAGAAAACCTTAAGGAATCCACAGGAAAACTATACACACTAATCAAGGGGTACCGGAAGTTGAAGGATGCAAGATTAAATTCAAAAATTATTAGTATGTTTATATACTAGCTATGAATACTCTGAAAATAAAATCACAAAACAATTCCATTTATACTCGCATCAAAAAGAATAAAGTATTTAGGAATAAATCTAATTAAAGAGTGTGAGACTTGTATATCAAGAATCGGTAATACATCATTTTAACAAATTAAAGAGAATCTAAGTAAATGGAAATATCCATGGTTATGGATCAGAAGACTTAATACTTCTAAAATAATAATAACCCTGGAATTCATCTGTAGATTCAAAGCAATACCTGTTAAAGCCCTAGCTACCTTTTTTTTTTATTTGTTTTAGCAGAAGTTGACAAACAGATGGCAAACCTTATATGAAAATGTAAAAGATTAAGCAGAATTAACACAATCCTGAAAAAGATATATAAAGTTGGAAGACTCACACTCCTTGATTTCAAAACTCACTGCAAACTTAATGGTAATTAAGAATAGGTAGTACTGGCATAAGAATAGATATAGATGAGTGGAGTAGAAATGACAGTCCAGAAATAAACGCTTATATTTATGGTCAATTGGGTTTTGACAAGGGTGCCAAGACCATTCAATGAAGAAATATTCTTTTCAACAAATGGGACTTCAACAAAGTATGAAGCTGCACTTCTAGCTTATGCCATATACAAAATTAACTCTAAAATGGTTTTCTCTTTGAAAAATTACCTCCAATGAACTCAATTTATGATCTTAAAAGATTTTTTTCTTCTTGAAAACTGTCTGAAAAGCTAAAACGGGTTTTGATATCTTTTGTCGTTCAAACTAGGTAAAAATAGCCATGAACATGCAGAGGGATGACTGTTACTAACCCCTTACTTGCTATGGGGTGTTGAATGTCAGGAGTTAGTTGCATACAATGTTAAATATTTGTTTCTTGTTCTCACATTCTAAACCACTTTAGTACAATGCATTGAGAGACTAATAAAGCAGAACATCACAAGTTTCAAATATATAGATAGCCACTGCGATGAAGGGCAGAATGAGGTAAACCAAGTTCTTGCAAATCACAATAAAATTCATAATGAGAAAAAGAGTCTTTTTAAAGCCTCTCTGACATATATTGGCAATATTCTCTAAAATTATATCTCTACTATTTTATCTCTAGATTTTTTTCATTATGTAAATGCCCACCTTTGCTTAAATTATTGGACCATTAAAACTAATTTTAAATCTTGAAAAGAATTTTTTTTTTAATTTTTAGATTATGGTTAAAGAGTATTTTTGTTCTTGTCAATAGGACATGTCAGAATCAAATCATGGCAGATCAACTAAGGATGTTCAAACAGATGTCCTGACTCAGTCTTCACAGAAAAGGCGAGAGCAAGAACACAAGCTTCTTTGCCCATCTGCACTCACCTCACTAACCTTTTTTTTTTTGTAAGGATTTTCGACAAAATTTCCCTTTTATATTGGAATTTTTGCCTTGGAAATTTACCATTTCCTAAGCGCTCTTGTATATTAAAATCATTTTAAAGTTGCATTGTTATAAACACTGTGAAGTAGATACCCTCATTTTACAGATTGTAAACTGAGACCTGAAAAGTTAATTGAATTGCGTAGGGTCACAGTGAATGGTAGTCTTGGTATTTAATTGTTCAGGTGAGATACTAACTTACCCGGAGTGCTGATTGTGGTGCAGACCAGTGGTCCCCAACCTTTTTTGGGCCACAGACCGGTTTAATGTCAGAAAATATTTTCACGGACCTGCCTTTAGGGTGAGACGGATAAATATATCACGTGACCGAGACAAGCATCAAGAGTGAGTCTTAAGACGGATGTAACAGAGGGAATCTGGTCATTTTTAAAAAATAAAACATCGTTCAGACTTAAATATAAATAAAACAGAAATAATGTAAGTTATTTATTCTTTCTCTACGGACCGGTACCTAATGGCCCACGGACTGGTACCGGTCTGCGGCCCGGGGGTTGGGGACCACTAGTGTAGACCACAGATGATACTAACTTACCCAGAGTGCTGAGTGTATACCTTTACAGGTTTCAAACAGCAATATAGGCTTTGCTCCTTTATTATTCTTTTCCTTTCTTTTTTGCCAGTTTCTTTGAATA
This sequence comes from Saccopteryx leptura, assembly GCF_036850995.1. Taxonomy (NCBI): domain Eukaryota; kingdom Metazoa; phylum Chordata; class Mammalia; order Chiroptera; family Emballonuridae; genus Saccopteryx; species Saccopteryx leptura. Next base: position 46,026,690 of record NC_089504.1, on the reverse strand, counting down.
CTCAGCTTTCACCTATGTCCATAAGATTGTCACATTTTTATTTATTGCTTCTCCTAATTCTCTCATTAAACAAACTCTACTATTGCTTATATAACTCCACTCTGGTAATTTGGCTCCCATAATTTGTGTACAGAGTTTTAAGAATAAACCTCAGAGTTTGGTTTATGAAATTTTTGTTTCACCCTTTCTGAAATCCTCATTGCTTAAGTCTACTGAGGTTCCTTGAAATACAACGGCTTTTTGCTTTTGTACCACCAAAGGGCGGATTGGGGTAGTTTCTATTTCTTGGACAACATTTCTAGGTGGCTTTCCGCTGAAGACAATGCTCCTTTCAGGATCCTGCTGGGGACCTGTGCAGAGGCCACACTGCTTACAACAGGTTATTGCCCGTTTCCAGTTTCAGATAATATTTTCTCCTGCCTTCCTGCTTTAAAAAGAAATTTCTTTCTATTCTCCCTCCAGTCTGCCTAACTTTTGAAATATATTTAAAATTTAAAATTTGCTGCTATTTCCTGAATTATCAACACTTGGGTATTGTATATTAGCTTTTTGATATAATAGTTTAACATTTATTTATTTTCATTATTCTATTTTTCCTGCTCCTATTGTCCCATTACAGTCCTCTATCACATTTTTTTTCTTTAAATCAGTTGCCAGTAGTCATAATATTATTACCTTGTAAATATTATACATTGCAGAGGAAGTAATATACTGTGCCTTCCTTTATTTTAGGGTACTTCTTTTTACCGTAGTTAAAATTTTTCTCAAATACTCTTTTGTTTAATGTTCTATAAACCTATTATTTTTTCTAAGTTGTCAAATAGTCCTGTTTCAACACTGAAAATACTTCTGCATAACAAAACATTAAATAATTATTGGGTTAAATATTTGTTTCCAAAGGAACTCTCCTTTGACATCTCTCCAACTTATTTTTACCTAGTCTTTTACTTTCTTCTTCTGTCATAAAAGCATCTGTCATTCTGGGACATTTCTTACCCTCCCTTGTTGCATGCAGTCTTTATATCTTAAATTTCATGTAGCTAACTTTCCCATATTCTATAGCATATCCTTCAGGAGCTTTCTAGGAAAAGATACATTGAAATTATTATTATTCCTTGCATATCTAAATATATTAAATGTTAATATGGCTAAGTAGAAAACTCTGGGCTAAAAATAATTTTGCCGTAGAATTCTGAAAATATAGCTTTACCATCTGCTAGATTTTTATTGTTAGTAGTTTTTATGAGAGTCTGGTCTCAATTTTTTTTCTACATGGAATCTTTTATGACTTTCTCTTTATTCTCTGATGTCCTGAAATTTTATGATACATGTTTTTCATTCATTATTCTGGGCTTTCAGTGGACTTGTATGATCTGAAAGGCATGTCTTTCAGATTTGGAAATTTTTCTGATATTATTTGATAGATTTTAGCCCTTTCTTTTTCTTTTATTTTTGGAACTACTCTTCATAAAACAGTAAAACTCCTGAATTAATTCTCCAATTTCTGAAACTTCTTCAATTTTCTTAACTATTTTTTTTTTATCATCTGAGGTATTTTTTCTCAACTTTATCTTTCTACACATAACAGTAACATATTTATTTTGATTAGCATATTTCTAATTACTCTTTCTTGTTCTCTCAGTATTTCTGCTTTTCTGTTTTACACAACATTTTGTTATTATTTTATAGACAAACATTTCCTTTTATTACTTTGAATATTTTTAAAAGCTTTACAAGTGTTTCTCTTTTTTGAATCTCACTGTCATGTTGAAGCTTTTTTTCAAATGCTTAGTGACTCTTAGGTATCATGGAGTAAAGACATCAGAAAAGTAAAATTGATGGGCTATTATATGTCTCAGAATTTTTCATTTGTGATTTACAGAAACTGAATCTAAACTAAGTAAGCAAAAAAGAGAAATCTCTTGTCATGCACAATCATAAAGCACAAAGTAGTCTTCAGAAGTGGCTTGTTCAGAAGCTAATACAATATTGTCACAATTATCTTTCTTTGTCTTGTGATGAGGTCAGCTCCTCTTCTTTCACATGAAATGAGAGTAAGAATAGAAGGAAAGAAGAAGAGTTCTATCATCAAAAGAAGTTGTAAGGGAAAGGAGTACTTAAAAGAGAAAAACCGTAGCTGTTCCCTAAAGCCTCTTAAAATGGCAGTGAGACTCAGGACCCTAAAAAAATAACTATCTTATAGATGAGTTGTTATTGCTCTTTTTAAAAATTAACTAATTATTTTTCTAGGGCAGTCATTTGAGTTAATTTATTTTAATTTTATTTTTCAATTACAGTTTATATTCATTATTATTTTGTATTAGTTTCACATGAACAGCATAATGGTTAGATAATCATATACTTTACAAAGTGTTTCCCGTGATATTTTTAGTACCCACCTGGCACCATACATAGTTATTACAATATTGTTGACTATATTCCCTATGCTGTACTTTACATCCCTGTGACTATTTTGTAACTACTAATTTGTATATAAAATTTTTTTATTATTATTATTAAGTGAGAGGCAGGGAAGTGGAGAGACAGAGAGACAGACTCCTGCATGTGCCTCGATTGGGATCCACCTACTGGGATTCCCCCTACTGGGGAATGCTTTGTCCATTTGAGGCTGCTGCTCTGTTACTTGGCAACTGAGCTATTTTAGTGCCTGAGGCAAGGCCATGGAGCCATCCTCAATACCTGGAGCCAACTCGTTTGAACCATTCAAGCCATGGCTGCAAGAAGGGAAGAGAGAGAGAGAGAGAGAGAGAGAGAGAGAGAGAGAAGAGGAAAGGAGGGTGGAGAAGCAGATGGTTGCTTCTCCTGTGTGCTCTGACCAGGAATCAAACCCTGGACTCCCACACGCCAGGCCGATGCTCTACCATTGAGCAAACTAGCCAGAGCCTAATTTGTACTTCTTAATCCCTTCACTATTTCACCCAATCCCCCAACCACCCTTCCTAATGGCAACTGTGAGCCTGTTCTCTGAGATAATCAACCAACCAACCAGTCAATCAATTAATTAAATTAGTATTTCCTTTCCAGGACTGTGCTCTATGATTCTTCCACATACCTCACTGCCCAGATGTGTTTGAGATGTATCCTTTTGAAAGACAGCATAGGCCTTGGCAGGTTGACTTAGTGGTAGAGTGTCGGCTAGGCATGTGGAATTCCCGAGTTTGATTCCTGGTCAGGGCACACAGGAGAAATGACCATCTGCTTCTCCCCTCCTCCTTGCCTCTCTCTCTCTCTCTCTCTCTCTTACTCTCCTGCAGCTATCACTCGAATTCAAGTAAAGTTGGTCCTGGGAGCTGAGGATGGCTCCATGGCCTTGGCTTCAGAAGCTAAAACAGCTTGGTTGCTGAGCAAAAGAGCTGTGGCCCAGCTGGGAGGAGCATCACCTGGTAGGGGCTTGCTGGTGGATCCTGGTCAGGGAACATGCAGGAGTCTGTCTCTGCCTCCCCGCCTCTCAATAATAAAAAGAGAAAGACAGTGTAGTCTTGGCCCAGAAATTATTTTTTTAAAGATTTTTATTTTATTCATTTTATTTATTTTTTATTATTTATTCATTTCAGAGAGGAGAGAGAGTGAGAAGGAGAGAGAGAGAGAGAGAAAAGGGGGAGGAGCGGGAAGCATCAACTCCTATATATGCCTGGGCCAGGCAAGCCCAGGGTTTTGAACCAGCGACCTCAGTGTTCCAGGTCGACGCTTTATCTACTGCACCACCATAGGTCAGGGAGTCCAGAAATTCTTTAAGACTGAGCTTCTCAAACCTTAACAAGCAAATGAATTCTTGTGATCCTCGTTCATATGCAGGTGCTGATTCAGTAGGCTCTGGGTAGTGTCTGAAATTCAGTTTAGCTGAAAGCACCAGGTAATATTGATGCTTTCCTAAGTTTTAGGATAGAACCAAGTCCTTCTTGGCTAAGGGCTCTATGCAGGTAGGCTAATGTTTCTAGAATAAATAATTTACACTGATCAGTATTTTTTTAAAAAAATACAATGGAAAAAAATAAGACCTCTGGGAGGGATTTACGTTTTCTGACTCTCTAGTACCTTAGGCTCTCTGTGCTTCTGTGTCCCCACAGACTGGGAGGAAGTCTCTAGTCTATAATTGTGACTATGAATGGATGTGGGATTAGCCAAAATCAATTCCCTGTCTAAGAGATGCTAACTGATTGTTTTTGTACAATCTGAAATCCATGAGGTAGTTAGGAAAGCAGATAAGAATCAATCATAGGCTCAGTGACTGGTAGGCAAGGCGCCCCATCCTGAGGGCATGGGTATGCACAAATCCTAGGCAATATGCATCGGGCTGCAGCGGTCCCCAGTTTATACACCCCTTTTGTTAGTCAATGGTAGTATTTTACTTTCACAGTATTACTACTCCCAAATTTAGCATGTATTTTTCTCTATGATAAGAACAGAAACTTGAATAATGGCAGCATATATATTTCACCAAAGTCCCCCTGAGTCTTTTCCATATCCTTTTATATTTCTTAGAACTTATGTTTAATCACTCGTCACATCCCTGAAATCTTTAAATAATAAAAAATGAAAGCACTGCAGTGCGTAATTTGGCACCAGAAACAATCCCAGCTTTGGCTGAGAGGTGTGGAGTGACACAGGCTTGGGGACTGGAGGACCTCTGTGTGCTAAACCTGGCTCTGACATTATGTCCTTCAGGAATCTGAGGAAAATGCTCAGCTAAATTGCCCCCTGCTGAAATGGTCAGAAGACTGATAACCCTTCATCTGTCTTTTCCAGAGGCAATTAATTAACTGGCAAAGCAACTTTGGGTAGGGGTTGGGAAAGGAAATCCTATAAAAATACTCAAAATACTATATATTAATTCTGTGAAAATGTGTTCACTAGATCTTATCAACCTCAAAACTAGTTTGCAAATTTCTGTCCAATTAATAAAAGCTAAAATTTTAAAAAGCAGTTAGCACATCATATTAGAATCACAATAAGAAATATGTTAATGCTTTTCATACTTATTTATGTAAACCAAAGGGTTATTTTGAACACATTTGATATCTTTTCACAATTCATAGATTTATAGATGGAAGCAACCTTAAAATTTGAGAAAATGAGAACATAAGACTTATGATGACATCCTGTTTTCTACAAATTATGTTGCAGTGCAATCTATAGCCTACCCAATACATCTGTGAAAGCATGATTACAGAAAATTCAGCCCAAATGCAGATACTTCCCAAATGCTTCACTACTTGAATACCTATAATCCATTAATGGATGTATTTCACTAATTCTAATTGGTAATCTCTTAGTGTTGTATATCCTTGTCAGTCAGATACAGAAAATCATATAAGTTTCCAATATAAGAGCCTTTGCTTGTGTTTAAAAGCTGAGAAAAATTTAATTTGCCCTCTGAATCTCTTTTAATGAAACTTTCTACGCAAAGCACATGTTTTTTTGGCTGTATATATTCCCAGACTTAGTATTAAGGAAGTTTTTAAAACTATGTGATCAATAGTCTTGAAATTGGACTTTTTGTTGGCTGTTAAGAAAGACATATTGACAATGTTGAGCTTATTAAGAGCATGACAGTATTGAGAATGACATGAAAAAATTAGAATCCAGAACTTTCTTAAACCTTAAACATGATATATATGATATTAATCTGATGATTAATGCATTAACCACTTTTTTTTAATTCAGTGAGAGGAGGGGAGGCAGAGAGACAGACTCCCACATGTGCCCCAACTGGGATCCACCCGGAAAGCCCACTATAAGGCGATGCTCTGCCCAGCTGGGGCATTGCTTTGATGCTCAGCAACTGAACTCTTCTTAGTGCCTGAGGTGGAAGTCATGGAGCCATCTTCAGCACTTGGGGCCAACTTGCTCCAATTGAGCCATGGCTGCAGGAGGGGGAAAGAGAGAGTGAGAAAGAACAGAGGAGGAGAGGTAGAGAAGCAGATGAGCACTTCTTTTGTGTGCTTTGACTGGGAATCAAACTTAGGACATCCACATGTCAGGCCAATGCTGTACCACTCTGCCAACTGGCCAAGTCCTCATACATTAACCACTTAACATGGCAATTAGTTTGTTATATAAAGCTCTACTTGTATTTTGAATTTGGTCTTTGGATTTTGGTATTTTTAATATTTTAATCTAATTTTATTATTTTTTTCTTTTTCTAAAAGTTGGAAACAGGGAGGCAGTCAGACAGACTCCTGCATGCACCCAACCGGGATCCACCTGGCACACCCACCAGGGGGCAATGCTCTGCCCATCTGGGGCGTCACTCTGTTGCATCCAGAGCCATTCTAGTGCCTGAGGCAGAGGCCACAGAGTCATCCTCAGCACCCAGGCCAACTTTGCTCCAATGGAGCCTTGGCTGTGGGAGGGGAAGAGAGAGACAGAGAGGAAGGAGAGGGGGAGGGGTGGAGAAGCAGATGGGCGCCTCTCCTGTGTGCCCTGGCCGGGAATCGAACTCGGGACTCCTGCATGCTACGCCAATGCTCTACCACTGAGCCAACCGGTCAGGGCCTGATTTTGGTATTTTTAAGTAAAAGTTTTTTAAAGGAACTCAGGGCAGTCTAGAAATTAGCTATTTTTATTAGTTATTCTATGAATCATCATCACCAAGCCTTTTTAATCAAGGAAAGTGGAAGTTTGTTATAAACTACTCAGTGAATCTGAACTATTTCTTAGCAATTCTGAATATTCAGAGACATATTAGAATAGTCCAATTGGCTATTACGATAGTCCAGAAATTTAGAATAATCTGAACTGACTTTTTAAGAAAACCACAAATTTACAAGTTAAATGCATAGCTTGTTTATTTCTTACTATAGTTACACTGACACAGCAACTATGATTGAGAGTGAGTGTTTAGAAAATTTTCATTTATATAATTGACCAATGGCTGTCCACCAGTTTATTCCAAAATATAATGGTTTAAAACAACTATTTCTTTGTTCATGATTTTGTGGGTTGGCAGCTAGAGCTGGGATCAGCTGAGATGGCTTTGCTCTGTACCACCAGATGTTGGGCTAGGCTCAATCTTTTATTTGGCCCATTGCTGGGCCAGCTCAGACTGCTCTCTGTATGCTCTCTCATCCTCAGGGAGGCTAGTCCAGCCTTTTCTATATAGAAGTAGAAGAGCATGCAGAGAAAGTAAACACCAATGTACAATCCTTTATAACTTCTGCTCTCATCGTATTTCCTGATATCTCATTGGTCAGACAAATCACATGGCTCAGAAAAATCAGTCTGGGAGAGAACTATACAAGATACAGAAACAGAAAAGAATGATTCTTTTGAATAATATATAATGTAGTTACAATCAACCACAATTATACAAAGATCCATGGAGCCCCTTCATCTGTTTTTTTTTTTTTTTGTTGTTGTTGTTGTTGTTTTTTGACAAAGACAGAGAGAGACAGAGAGAGGGACAGATAGGGACAGACAGACAGGAAGGGAGAGAGATGAGAAGCATCAATTCCTTGTTGTAACACCTTAGTTTTTCATTGACTGCTTCTCATATGTGCCTTGACCAGGGAGCTACAGTAGACTGAGTGACCCCTTGCTCAAGCCAGTGACCTGGAGCTCAAGCTGGTGAGCCTTGCTCCAACCAGATGAGCCTGTGCTCAAGCTGGTGAACTCAGCTTTTGAACCTAGCTCCTCCGTGTTTCTGTCTGACACTCTATCCACTGTGCCACCTCCTGGTTAGGCCCCTTTATCTTTTAGAAAGTGAATATTAGGTCATGTCAGGTGTGGGAAAATTATTGCCTGTGGGCATAACATGTTTATTCATTTATTTGTTGTCTACTGCTATGTTTATTCATTTATTTGTTGTCTATAGTCTTTTATGCCACAGTGGCAGAGTTGAGCAATTGTACATAGACCATATGGCCCACAAAGCCTAAAACATTTACTCTCTGGACCTTTACAGAAAATGTTGCTGACCCTTAATTAGATAATTGCCCTCTTTCTATCTCTAAATTGTAAAACAACCAAATTTTAACAGAGTACTCTTAAAAGTATAACTTATTTCAGAGGTTAAACTTGAAGTGTCTTTGGGGAATCAAAAACTAGGGTGGGAAAAGCTATGTTCCCAGCCAGTGCCTGAAACAATTATCATTTCTCTGAGAATGGACAGGTGAAAAGATACTACCAAGATAGGCTGTGGGATATTAGTAGAAAAAAATAGGGAACTAATCCTTTCCCTGTGTGTGTATGTGAGCATGTACATGTATGTATGTTTTAAATCTTATTGATGAGCACAGCAAGTCAGTTCATGAGAGAATCAATCTTTTCCCCTAACATCCCAATTTGAAGAGTTTTGCAATGCTTACAAACTTATGCAGGGCATCATTGAAGACAATGACAGTGAAAGTGATCTCACTAGATTCTATTTTGTAAGAATGGAGAGCTGGTAGAGAAGGTAACATATATATACACACACACACACACACACACACACACACACACGTTGATATGTCTGTGTATATATATGGTTGTATGCAGTTCAGATTACTCAAATATTTGCATAGATTTTTGTTGTTCTGTTAGTTCTGGATTCTTAGTTTCAAGTGATGACATTTCACATGCAAGAGAAATAATTTCACATTTAAGTGTAGCAAGTATAATATAATAATTTAATACAGTATATAATATATGGTATAGTATATAGAATAGTATGGAATAATATACACACAGATAAGTAGATAGATAAATTGATAAATTTATCTATAAACTGGCAGCTAGATAAGTAGACAGATAAATCTATCTATAATAACCTAATGTTACCAGGCTATGAACATTTTCCCAGCTCTTCCTCATGAGTACTACCATCATGACAAATACATATCTGATGCTATTCTATGAAAAAAGTATTCTGGTTTTATAATGCATATTTATAATGCATTTATATTTTGTTGAAATTTTCCATCAAGTGTCACTTCAAATATCTTTTTATTTTTTATTTTACAGGAACAGAGAGTCAGAGAAAGTGACAGATAGGGACAGACAGACAGGAATGGAGAGAGATGAGAAGCATCAATCATCAGTTTTTTTGTTGCGAGACCTTAGTTGTTCATTGATTGCTTTCTCATATATGCCTTGACTGCGGGCTCAAATATCTTTGATTTAGCCTAATTCCTATCATGCCTGAATCTATACTCTATATTATGTACGTATAGGTTAATATTCAATGCTGGGTTATTGTCAACATTAAGCTGAGATATTATTTGATAATCAAGAGTCAACATACACCAGGAAAGCAGAATCTTTGACCTATTACTATTTTATTAATCTTGAAAGTTTTAACTTCTTATTTTTGTAATTTTATTTTTTGAGTACAGTTTGCATTCAACACTTTTTTTTGTATTAGTTTCAGGTGTATAGCACAGCAGACAGACATTCACATAGGTTACAAAGAGTTCCCTCCAATAATGCAATAACCTTGAAAGCTTAATGGTTAACATCTTGAAAGTTTGGTATGGAGTTTGTTATTGTTGTTTGTTTTTTTATTTGATGTTGCTGTTGCTGTGAGGATTAAATGTGTTAGTCTATGTAAAGTGTTTATAAGAGTCAGGTGTCTGTTCCAATCTTTTGCATATTTTTTAAATTGACTGTTGAGTTTCAAGATTTTTTTTTGTGTATCTTGGATACAAGTTCTTTATCAGATATTTGTTTTGCAAATATTTTCTCCCAGTCTGTGGCTTGTCTCTTCATTTGGTTAATAGTGTCTCTTATAGAGCAGAAATTTTTAATGTTAAGAAGTACATTTGATCAATTTTTCCTTTTGTGGATTATGCTTTTGATGTTGTATCAAAAAAGTCATTGCCAAGCTAGTCACTTAGATTTACTTGTCTCTTACCTCCTAACAGTTTCTTACTAGTTTTTTAGGGAAATTATTCTTGCAGCTGTACAAAACCTTATCATCCTTAATGCTTTGCTCTCATCACACAGTGACTTTTTTCCCCTTTTGTCTTTACTTATCTAGAGAAATCTTAATCACTCTTCAAAGAGTTAATTCAAAGCTCACATCCTTCAAAATTTGCCCTGACTACATCAGACCACTTTGATCTCATCTGTCTTTGAACTCATAAAGCTATGGTAATCTATACTGCATTGTTCATTACTGTATTATACTCTGTTTAATGCTATTTAAAAAATTATTTCCATATGTTAAGCATATCTTTCAGGCAAGAGAGTTAGAAATTCTTCATCCTTTAGAACAACAAGCAAACATAGTGCAGGTTGGACCCAGAACAGATTCTCAAAAACTGCTTGGAATCAGGAAATTGCAGTGTGAAATTGTTAAGGGTCCGAGTTTTGAAGTCATATTTACAAAATTTTTGTTCCACTTTGGCAACTGATACCTGTCTGGTCTTTGGCAAAGAAGTTACTGAACCTCCCTGACTTGAGTATGTTTATCTGTAAACAGAAGGATAAGAATAATACTTACCGAATACGATTGACATAGGTAGGTATGGACAGGAGATAAATGCATGTAAGGGTCTTAGCAGCCATCCTGGCACATGGCTTGTGCTCTATGTTGTTATTATTATACTATTCTTTCCATCAATAAGGTAGACTAACTAGAATATGAATGAATTTAGTTATAGAATGAATAACTAAATAGAATGAATTTGTGACCTCTATGTCTCTTTAATAATATTATTATGCTTATGGGTTTATGATAAACAGAAGGATATTAAACTGAACTAAGAATCCCAGCACACCACATTTCAAACCCTGATTTTGTCTTTGTTCTTCCAAATTGGATCCAGCTTTCATAACTGCTTGAGTATTCAGTTTAGTGATCACACTTACGAGCTCTGTCATCCTGGGAAAGCTGTGGTCCCCCTTTCATTCCCCTCTCTACAGCCTAGTTTCCTCTTTTTAAAAACCTATTGGAACTCTCAGAACTATTATAAGGGTTTATAAAAAAGACTGCCTGTGAAATAATAAAGATTACTATGTGAAAGTAGTAGTGTCTCAGACTTTATGGCTATTCAATAAATATTACATTGTGATTTTTTTCACAGTTAGTGTCCTTTAAAACTCTTCATAAAATTCTCCCTGACACTCCATCTTCTAAGCAATTGTCAGAATGGGCTACCCAAAGTCCCAAATAGGCTAAGATGGTTCTCTATATTTCAATGGCCTCTGTTATCTAGTGAGAGAGTCAAAGCTCCTTAGCACCCCATCGGAGGCTTCAGCTTCTCTCTTCCATCATGGCCTCAATTTCTGCTTCTCTGTCTCATTTTAATAATATGAAGTGCCAGTAGTTTCTTCTTTTTTGTGTTCCAGTCTTCCTGCTTTCCATACTTGCCTAGTCCTTTGAGACTTCAGTTTAGTTATCGTATCATTTAGAGAGAGCCTGGATACATTCGTCCGCTGCCAGGCTGGTGTAGATTCTCTGTTTTCCCCCAGCTCCCTTCACTTATTGCTAGGTCCTCTTCCCAGGACTGTAAGCTCCTTGAAGGAGGACAGGATTCAAATGACTCCACAAGGTTTTTACAATTCTGTGCTTATGTAAAAGGTTCACATAGTATCAGTATGGTAGCAGCTTTAAAATTAGACATAAGGCACATGGTAAACATATGTAATAATTATATGGTTATAGAAATTTTGGGCTATAGATAGTAACTGTATCTTCAATAAAATCTCTAGAATAAATAACTTTTTAGGATTACACTATATATATATGTATACACACACATACATACATACACACACACATATTTTTCGAAGTGAGAAGTGGAGAGGCAGTCAGACAGAAGAATCCCACATGAGCCCAACCAGGATCCACCGGCATGCCCACCAGGGGCAATGCTCTGCCTATCTGGGGCATTGCTCTGTTGCGGCTGGAGCCATTCTAGCACCTGAGGTGGAGGCCATAGAGTCATCCTCAGCACCCGGACCAACCTTGCTCCAATGGAGCCTTGGCTGTGGGAGCAAAAGAGAGAGACAGAGAGGAAGGAGAGGGAGAAGGGTGGAAAAACAGATGGGTGCTTCTCCTGTGTTCTCTGACTGGAAATTGAACCCGGGACTTCCACATGCTGGGCCAACGCTGTATAGCTGAGCCAACTGACCAGGGCCACACTATATGTTTTATGTTAATAAAATGTTTTTTATTTATCTACTCAATTGAAAGAAAACTCTAAAGTGCTTTATAAACATTTATTTTACCTATTATGTGCTGTTAGTTGATTAGTCCCTTCCTCTTCACTTAACTCAGATTTTGTTTAAAGTGTCCACTTCTTTAATAGCTCATGTCATTCAGGGGTCCCTGATCCCATTTCTATCTCCAAGGGTAGGTCCAGATGACTGTAAACCAGTGACTATATTGTCAACGTTCTTTCCCATTGCTCAGTCCTGGAAATCAAGCTTAAGCTAATCAGTGTGTGATGTTCTCCTGGTGACTGTTAGAGGTGAGCACCGGAACCCAGTGAGCTTAGTCAGGCTGGAGGCAGGACCTTTTTCATCTTGGTTGAGGAGAGGTTCTTTCTTGCTTGCTTACAGGATAGAAATGAGAAAGAACAAAGTACTGTTTGATCTTTGAACCCTGAGGGGAAGCAACACAGAGGTGGAAAATCTCTGCATCCTTGTCATTACTGATTGTCTGCATGGGCAAGGTAACTTTGCGTATTGTTTAAGATCATTTTGAGATGAATTGCTTATTACTTACAGTGAGAAGCAGCCTGACTAGTACCTGTTTATAACTTTTCTCTGCTTCATATAAACTGAGATATAAAAGAAGTCTCTTTCTGACTCAGCCGTGAAGTGAGTACAGACACCGATAACCATCTCCCTGGGAGAAGAGGGTCTGACTTACAGATATCTGCGTGAGATTTAGCCATAGAACATCACTTTCTCCTGTGGACCGTGGTTAAATCAGCAGTCCGCTGGACTTGAGGGAAGAATCGTAAAGAGGGGGCTCTGCACTGAAGGTGATAAAGGGAATCACCAGTGGAGAGCGGAGAGTGATGTATCTTTTCTAGTAGCCAAAGCAACTGAGTATAGTCTGCCTTGAGGTCATTTCACTTTTTTCTCTGGATTGTCTAATGGTAGCTGAGAGCAAAATGTCTCCCTTAGGATGTAACCTCCCATAAGCTGAGGAGCTGAGAATTAACATGAGGGAGAGAGAGCAAGAAAGGAAGACTGTGTACTTTCCTGGAGTTGTTAATAATATACTGGACAGGGGCAATAAATAATTGATAGTTGTCACCTCGCTGCTTCTTGGTTATTCATGGGCTCTGAGAGGGTCTTTTATCTTAGCGCCATCTAATCGTGTTACATCACATGCACTCCTCGTCGCCAACATTAATATGTCTGCCAGCGACATGTGCTGCACATTGGCTTTTCAGAGCTTTCACAAACTGCTGATCTGCACCAGTCAAGAGCAATGTAATTGTCAGCAGCAGACAGAAATATTACCACCAGACAGAATAGTGTATATAATACAAAAAATGATCTCCAACACCGACAACAAATCTCCATAATTAGGAGAGGTCTCTTCCATCACCTCCACTGTACAGCTCACCTGAATGAGAGCTGCAGTCATCCTGGAGGAAAGTGGGTTCAGTTCAACCAGGCTAAGCACCTGCACTCTTGATTACATACATTGCAGAGATAGAGTACTTGTGGATTCTGGAGCAAAGCAGTGGGAGTGTGTTAGATTTTTGTTCCTAATACCTTTACATACACCTGCAGAGGTACTACAGCAACCTAGCAGTGATTGCCCTCCATGGTAATGTGGCCATATTAACCCACATATATAGCAATTCCTAAATTTTGACCCAGTGCAGAGGGAATCACTTCAGAAAGGAAGAGAAGGAAGAATACATGCTTTAATCTGCAGCCAAAACTACATAGACATTACACAGCTCATTTTATTCTCAAAGTGTTCAAGAGAGTGTTATCTAATGAATTCTTTTTATTAGCTGCTGCAAGATCCCCCACGCACCTGTGGCAAACACTATCCATTCCTCCTCTTCCTTTCTAACAGAATCCCTTTTTTTTTTTCCAGAATCTCATTTTTGAACAGGATGGCAGAAGGCCTGGCTAAGTACTAGCTTCCTCAGCCTTCCTCAGGGCTGAAGTTGCGGGTGAACTGGGGTGGGGCAGGTGGCAGAGTCCTGGCCAATGAGACCACAGTGGAGGGTTGTCGGGGATTTCTGGAAATGCTTTTGTTTTCTGAATAAAAAGGGCCGATGTCGCTGGAGCTGCCCTTCTCTTTTCCACCTTCTGCGTGCCAGGAGTATTGAGCTAAGGCAGCTCTAAGTGCAGATTAAGAGATGCAAAGATGCACACCCTGACCATAGCGAGCCACAAATCAATGCCAACAGTCACCTACCTCTTTATTTATTTATTTTAAGTCCCCACAGGTCATGTTTTGTTTTACTTGCCGATGACCACATTCCTAATTTATAGACCCAATCTAAAAAGCCCTTGCTATAGCTATGGCATTAAAACAAAACAAAGATTTTGTAAATCCTTTTAAGTCACACGGAGCAGTGACAAGAGACAGGGAGGACTACAGTAATGACATTAACATTTATTGAGAATGTGCAATTCACCAAGCACTTTTGTAAGATTTTTACATGTACCAATTTATTCAATTCTCACAGGAACCTTAGGAAGTGTGTTTTATTGTATACCCATTTTATAAATGAAACAGGCATAAAGAGGTCAAGTCAATTGCCTCAGAGCGCACAACTGGGAGGGGATAAAGTCAGGACTCCAGGTTCTAGAGTCTAGGCTTTTAACCACTATATTTTCTGATTTACATTTTCCATTCCTAAAAGAAGGAAACCAAGTAAAAGTTTTAATTGATGAATCCATGGCTATGTAAGGCCCTTTGTGACGAGGCTTGAGTATTACTAGGAAAAACATTATGTTTTGAGATATGATTTCAAATGATTTTTGCTTTGTGTAGCATTTTTGTTTTTAGAAGCTCAAAATAAAAATTTAATCCACCCATCCATCATTTGGAGATCACCATGGCAACTATCTGCATTGCATCCAACAGATTTGCATTGATATATATTAGACTTGCCCAGTTGTTGAACTATGGCCTTAAAGCAACACATTCTTTAAATTTGGATCACTCTAAAGTAGATTTAAAATCCAACTGGCTTTTTTTTTGTTTGTTTCTCTGAAGGCTAATGCATCTGTTTATTTGTTGATTATCACTGAAAATGAGATAATGCATGTCAAAATATTTTGTAAATTGTCAAATAAAAATCTATAAATATAAATAATTTTTGATGTCATAGAGGTATTTTGATGTGGTAGAATGAGAATTAGGAAACCTAAATTCTTTTTCTGGCTGTGTCTCAATACTGTGTGACATGGGAAAGGTCAGTTATCCTTTCTGGGCATTGTTAATCTGCCTTTTGTTTTCTGGGCTAATATAACTCCCTTCTCCATATTCCTACCAGTTAGTAAAAGCGAGCTTAGAACATTAGTCACATGTTTGCAGGTACTCATGCAGGACCTCGTCTTTCCTAGTTTGCTTTCAGCTTGCTTTTATTTGATCTCATAGAAGTACAAGTCCAACTGTGATTCCAGATTTAATTTCTACTTTCAAAATGGGCTAATAATAGTTCATACTTATTTATTGCCATGCCCATTCTCACCAGCTTTTGCTGTTCCCTTAATATGAGTATGTTATTTTCCTTTGAGTTACTTTTCTAGACTCAAGCTTCAGGGACCAGGTCAAATTCTGTCTTCTTTGTCTGATGCTGAATCATTTCAAAAATTATTCACCTAAGTTTTTCTCATTCCTGCAGATGGAGTGGACGATCCTCAAGTTTGGAAATCATAATTTATTTATTCACATGTATACCAGACCTATCTACCAATGCCATAACATGAGAATGAGTTGTCTCATTCTTCTTTTATGACTAAAGTCAGACATAGAGACCTCAACCAAATGAGTCATGACATATGTATATATCTTACCCTTCATATACTTGTCTGCCTCAACACTTAGTCAGTTTAACTTTGGGCTAGTTGAAATTTAAAACATTACAGTGATTTAAAAAAGTAGTGTCAGCTAATGTATGTATTCTCAAACACACCTATGTGGCTACAAGCATTTGCATTAAAATTTGTAAGTATAAATTGCTTTCCTTTGTGCATTAAAAACTATTTCCAGAGAATGATTGAGTTCCTCTTGATGTCGTGTGAGAATTTGAAATTTTCTCAATACTGAAAAAATACTCATCTGTGGCCACATATTCAGAAGACAGATATTCCAGTGCACATAATATGGAGTATTTTTAAGCTTGAAATCTCACATTAAGTCACACACATACACACAGAATACTGTATTTTTTTTAAATTACTTCCTTTTTTCTTTATAAAGATTCTATTTATTTACTTCTAGAGAGAGAGAAGAGTGAGAGAGAGAGAGAGAGAGAGAGAGAGAGAGAAAGAGAGAAGGAGAGAAGAGAGTGGGAGCAGAAATCATCAACTTCCATATGTGCTTGACCAGGAAAGCCCAAGGTTTCAAACTCACAGCCTTAGTGTTCCAGGTCGACGCTTTATCCACTGTGCCACCACAGGTCAGGCAGAAAAACTTGTTCATATTTTTAATCATTTTTTATTCAACAAATATATTTAGATGGCTATTTGAAAATTTAGTTACCTTTTTTTTTTAATTAAAGAGAGGAAGAGTGAAAACAACATAAATAAACACTGTACTACCTTTCCTATCTTTAATTCTGAGAAGTAGATTCTATCTCAAGCTGTTTCTTTCTGGCATTTATTGGGAGTGGTGTATAATTCATTAGAACTATGGGTGAATATGGGATGGGACATAGGAGAATGCCCATGTGATCATTAATGTTAAAGTTAAAGTTATTTATCAGCATGATGTCACTGTGCAGGTGTTGACCTCACCAACTAGCATTCACATTATTCTCCTTTATTGACTTTTCAATTGCAGTTGTGCATATTTACCTCAATGTTAATACAGTTTTAATTGAGAGGTCTTGAAGTCATGGACCTTTCTTGCATTAATGTCTGGAATCTTTCAATCAGATTTTTTTTTAATATTCTTGACTTTATTTTTTCCTAAACATGTCCATTAGCAGTCTCTTTTTCCTCACATGTGATGTTATAAGCAATAGAACTGTTACCAAAAAAAGGTTCTGCTTATTCCCTGCTTTGTCCCACTAAAGACATTGCCATGACTCTTAAAGGATGCTTTGATTTACAAAGAAGTTTTTTACCACTGTACTTCCAGGTTTAAGGTTTATCGATCAACTAGAACAGGAAGTAAACACCTTTGAAGTTTGAGTCAATGGGAAAACAACAATAAAATAGTGATGTCAATTACTATGCAGTTTTACATATCTTAAATCAACATATCACTCTTCCAGGACAACATCTGTTGAACAAATGATTTATCTGTTCAGAGTAATGTCCACTGCTTTAGTTCAGCAAGAAAATAGCTTTCTAACTTACTAATATTTTCTAGTTCAGTCTGCAAATCAATATCCTCTCTTTTTCTCTCTTGCTTGCTCTCCCCCACACTCATTTTTCATATGCAATTTTTAATTATTCACATGAAGACATTATTTCAGTAAATGAAAATTTTCAGAAGCCCTTAGAATAAAATGTCAGAGAGAACACAGAAAGTTAAAATTCTTTCTAAGATAGTTTGGGTCAGGTCGATTGAAAGGAATTATGCAAAATGTAGGTACAAGTTTAAGTGATCTTTTATCTGATAATGATTGTTTAGACTTTTTGGAAATATTTTTCTTTCCCATGATTTAATTAGAATTAAAACCTCAATAGTTCTTGGAGTACTAATACATGGACAACTCTGTGGTAAGTCTAGTATGACCTGGTCTATTTGAAGGTGTTTGTGTAATGCCTTTGAGGATAGGATATGAAGCCAGATTTCATGGATTCAAATCTTGTCATTAAAACTCAAAAGCTGTGTAACTTAACATTCTTCTGTCCCTATTTATCAAATAGGGTAGATACTAAGGTACTTACCTCAGAGGGCCTTTCTGAGTATTCATTAAATAATATATATAAAGTAGTGCTATAGAATAAATACTCAGTAAGTATTAGCTTTAAAAAACCCAAATTATAAAAAACAAAACAAACAAACAAACAAACAAAAAACCCAAATTATAGATCTATCTGCTTTAAAAGACCTTCTGTTTTTCTTGCAGTATATTTAATAACTGCAAATCTTTAAAATATATTTAGACTTTGCTAGCTGACAATTTCTATAACAATACATCATATCGTTATAAGTTGTGATCCTATACTGTGAAATATAGAAGGCACATAAAAGCTTAAAATTTATTAGGCTATCTAGGGTACCTATCAGTAATGCTGTAGACAGCATAGTACATTAAAGTGACAGCAGCTTCGCTATTTCTATAGTAACCATGGAATTCAAAGTTGTCTAAATTTTTTAAAAATCTACCAGTTCTTATCAAACTATATATGTGGTATGGATCATTTTAATAAAACAAAAGGTTTTTAAAAGCATTTATAAATTAAAAGTAAAAAAACTACTCTAGATACTAAATTTTTATGTAATAATTACAAATACATTTTCTGAAAGTAGCAGTTTAATGGACTTAAGAATCTGGGTCTTAAGATCAGAAACTTGAGTTTGCTCCCTGGGTCAACAAGTAACCATTAACCTAGCTAGATCTCAGTTCTCATCATCTGTACAATGGCTTTGAGACTGAAATTAGTTAATGTATATGAAAGTGACTGAAATTAGTTCATGTGAATGAAAACAGTTTATATTATGATATTCATTACAGCACTGTATGATTGTAGATTTCTCAAGCAATCAAGTTCTAATGGAAGTTATTTTAATGCTCCATAAAGAAAGAAGCTTTGTGGTCAAATAATTTTGGGGAACACTTTGTTCTTATAGTAGCTGCACTTGGGGCTTTGCACGTATTCCCCGGCTTTCCCACTCCGTGGAACTAAATCAATTTAGTGTATAAAAACTCACACACTGTCATTGGTAAACATCAAATTAAGAGAAAGTTCATACTCATGAATGTGTCGACTTCTTTATAGGGAAATATGTTTTTAATATTTTTATGTCCTAAAAATATATTTAAATTATAATTTAGTACATTTTAGATAATTTAGTGCCAGTCTCTGTCAGAAATTTACATATTTTCAGTCATTCAAATGTACAAGTTTATTTTGCTTAGCATATTTTCAAAGATTTGGTTTGTTTTGTAATTGACAGTATATCTATGGTTGTAAGTATTGTGACCCCTTATCTTTAACATACAAAACTAAACTAGTTCTACTTATAAGAGCTATAAGTTAGTGGAATCATATTATGTTGGCAATATAGTTAATTAGGTTTATTTCATAAACAAACAAAAAGATATTACTCATTTGAAGCATCCATACAATACACTTGTTTTGGATGAGAATAGCCAATAAAGTGTAGTATAAAAGTAAATTTTGCTACTCTCTGACACTATAATTAGAAATAAATCCTAAACTAGGAACTCTAGAGCACATACTAGTTTGTGCGGCTTGTCTGGCTCTGATTTGAAATACTTTGGCATCTTTTCAGCATCAGGGCTCATCTATACAACACATATCTGAACATATTTTAACATCCTTTTTAGTAGAAGCCTTAGCTCCTGTGTGTTTTGTTTGTGCCATTTCTTTTGCACTCTCAGTATAGATGTGACGTCATTTTTCATATTGACCCAACGGCAAAAATGAGTCTAAATGCTTAAAATTTTCTTTTCCTATTGTGCCTTTATGTTACTTTTTACAGAGTAACAAACCTATATATCTTGTGTCTTCCTCCATGAACTTATTAAAAAATGAACAAAAATAGTTCTGCAATATCTTTGTACTTGGCCAATTGATTTATCAAAAAATATGTTAATGGGGACTTCAAAATAATTTCTTGTGTACATTTTGGAATTTTTATCTGGATTATATTTTTCGCATAAGGATACTAGTTTTATTATGCAGCTCTGTACCCCTGACATACCATGCATTGGAATGCCAACGGAGCAGGTTTTAATAAACTCCACCTGAATCACCTCCGTGCTGCATGTTTCTTCACGTGCGATATGGCCTCTTACTTTGAATGATTCTTTAAATGCATTTTCATTGTCATGCTTTAATTTTCCTTGTGTGTCTACAAAGGCACATATCCAAAGCATACTTCCAAAGTCCTTGGGTTCTGTAGGAGCATTTTCACATCCCTTATTTATAAGGGTTTACAAATGGAATTGAAAGCGAGGATTTCCTGAGTGCTCATCTTCACCTTATTATTCAGGACTTAAATTTGATTTTGGAGGCCAGATATAGAAGGTTTTTCCTCAGGCTTGTCATCTATGAAATAGAATTAATGCTGCTTTCAAATCAATTATAGAGGGGAAAAGAATAAATGCCTTAAAAACACCCTTTGAAGCCACAAGGGGACCAACTGTGTTTTTAAACTAGGGGGACAGATATGGGTAAATTAAGTAGAAAATTAGCAAAAGTTATTTAGTACTGATTTAGGTAACAGAGTTTAAAAATAAAGTTTATTTATTTATGTGTATATTTGTTATTTATGCCATGAACTTTCTATATTCTAAAAATTGAGAATAAGATCATCTTAATTTCTACTCTTTCAGATATACTTTTCAATGTTATGATGAAGTAGTACCAGGTACTATGGGAGCATATAAGTGGGAGAAAGTAATATGGTCTGGCTGGTTAAGGTGACAGAGATAATTTTAGTAGATTAGAATATTTGTACCATGAAATTTCATCCACAACAATTAGGATCCATATGTTAGAAACAATTTTCTCAGGTGTAAGGGAAGACTCATTATAGGTCATGTATCTTGGTAGAGTCGATGGTCTGGGTTTACTTATATTA
This sequence comes from Saccopteryx leptura, assembly GCF_036850995.1. Classification (NCBI taxonomy): domain Eukaryota; kingdom Metazoa; phylum Chordata; class Mammalia; order Chiroptera; family Emballonuridae; genus Saccopteryx; species Saccopteryx leptura. The sequence goes on along the minus strand of NC_089504.1, from coordinate 46,005,806 downwards.
TTTACTAAAAACAAAGTTCTGTGTTAAGAACTGATGGAATCAATGGCTTTCAGAGAAAATTTAGCCCTCTATTTCAAATGCAGTTCCCAATTGTTATCTACTTCACATACACTCCGGAAACAATGATTGTGAAATAACTGTCATCATACCACAATAGTCAAATAGAGATAATGAATAGCTGAATAATAGTTTTAGTAAACAAAAATCTTTACTCCTTCCATCAGAAAATAAACAAGCTTTCAAAGAATGAGTTGTTTCAGGTTCAGAATAGCAAGGAAATTATGAATGACAAAAATGCTTTGGAACAAAGTCTCCAGTAGATAATCTGCCTAATATTGATGATAGTGATAGTAACTTTTCTCTCACTTTTAATGAGAATTTAAATATGTAATAAAATGTCTTGCCCCACTTCTTCCAATTTCTAGTCTTATAATTTTAGACTTAACTTTTGAGGTTTCCTGATTGTGATTAATCAGTATTTTTAAAAGCCCACACTAGTTCCTATTTATGAAAGAGATCACCATATGGTATAAGTCAGACGTTAGTGTGAGTTCTCTAATGGGCTGCTTTAAGATAGTAGGGTGAGCAGCAGGGCATGTCTGCTTTGTGCTGGTGTGTCCAGGGGAAACGGAGGGACAGAGAGAGTGAGTGGATGGAGACCGTTTTACTGTTCTGTATTTTTCTTGGGTCCAGGCTTGCACATGGGATATTTTAAAGCTCAATTTTCAGGTCTTGTTGTTATTGGTGTAAAAATTTGCATATACCCAAATTAAAAAAGGAAGAACAAGAGAGAGTAGCAGATGAAAAAAAACTGATCAGTGTATAAAGGCACTTTTGAGCATTTCTGAGATCAATCAATCCATTGTAAGATGAAACCCTGAGGCCAACAAAGTAGATATGTGTTTATTCTTGAAATCAGAAATTATAATCAAACATCTGTTATTATTTATCTTGAATCACTAATGGACTTTTCCTTTCCTTTTCCCCTTTTCTGAGAACATTAGAAAATCATTTGTTGAATTGTCTAACCTTGGGTAAATAACTACAAATCTCCCATGGTGTGTGGTCTCTAAGAGTTTTATCATTTCTCAGTCTCTAGGTCATGCAATGAGCGAATGTTTGTATGTATGTATGTTGGGGTGGGTGGGGGCTGTTAGTGGTGATAGCCACACACATGTGTTTAGAAAATGCAAAATACATTTGGCCCTAAGCAATTCCCTCCTCACCTCATTTCTAAACCATGTGTATTTCAAGGGACTCTTAATCCATATGTTCTCGATTTACTTTCACTAAGTCATCTGCATGTTGTTGGTAAGAGTCCTTTGATGTCTAAGAAGACTTATGAGCAATTTTTATGGCCTCTCCAAGCCTTTGTTCTTTCAAGAGGCAAGCTGTTCTTTGCCTGCATGGATGATACTCTCATTGTAACAATCAGAAAATTTTCTAAAATTTGGAAAGTAGACAGAATGAATCCTAACTTTGACCAAAGCCCCATCTTTCTTCTGAATGCCAAAACTATAGAGAAAAAGGTCTTGTCTGTCTCAAGAAAAAAATATGCTCTCAATATTCCCACATCCCTTTATTTTATACTTTAATCCTTCTGTGTTCAGGCTAATTGATTCTTCTTGACTTCTTTGTCATATAGTTTCTTAAAATATCAATTTGTGCTTTTTATTCTTGTATTTATTTATTTTTTTCTCCCTCATTTTACACTGTTATTCAGACCCTTAATAATTTTTTGCCTCAGAGAATTTTATCTTTGTGGTCAGAATGAGAGAAAAATCGTAAACTTATTAAACTCATTATGTAAGCACTCCATTAAAGTCTTTATTTGGTGCCCTCGAGAGTCAGAGAAGGAATTGTCTTCCAATACAGGGAGTTCAGGGAATTAATCCTCTTGGCTGAGATGGGAAAAGAAAATGATATGGTCCTTCTGGAGTGGGGTTCATATCTCACCCTTGGCAAAGTCCTGGAGAGATGACAAAATCTCAGGAGTGATGGCCAACTAAAGCACTGGGAACTGTACCCTGAGTTCAGGAGTTCCAACCTACATTCCATACAAGGCAAGTTGCCTACATTCCATTCAAGGCAGTTGCCGGCATCCCATATAGGCAAGGAAGCAGCTAAGCTGCCTGTGACCTACAAGAATCATACGGACTGTGTCACTGGGCATCTCCGTTGCAACCAGTGTGGAACAGTGTGAGAATTCCCTGTAATTCTCAAGTAATAAAAGCAAGACTCTGGAACAGGGTACCTTCCTTGCACAGGGACTTCTGTCTGATACTGAATTTCCTTTTGTATAGTAGGATGAATCAGAATTCACATTTTAAATGATTTAAAGAAAATGTGGGCATGTGATAATTCTGGAATACCTGAGTTTATGTACTAAAATTAATTTTTGCTATACTCACTTATTTTTATTTTAGAATGCCATCAATATCTGTCCACAGGCACCCCGCGTGGTGCTATCCTCCATCAGGTTCTGAAATGGGAGAAGTGGTTAATGATGTAAAGAAGATTTCGTCTCTGTCTTCAAATTGCTTACAACTGAGTTATAAGCAGAGGCAAGGTTGTCATAGTGGTTTTCATTAACTTTTACAAAATGCCTTATTGAGTTACAAGCACTAATTGCTTTAAGTGGATTATCTTTTAATTTTAGCAATGGCTCTGCAAGGCACAAATGTTTATTATTCCCACTTTACAGATAAAGAAGCTGAGCTGTAGAAAGAAAGCAGCGTTCCTGATACCATATAGGTAGTAAATGATCAATCCAGGAGCTGATTTAAGTTATTTGATTCTGGCATAATGTTCCTAATCTCAACTCTATACTGCTTTCAGTGAGCTATAAAAGAGTTCATGTAATAAGTGTGAGAAAGAAAGAGGGACTGACCAATGTCAATGAAGGTTTGAGTGATCAGCAATGGACTCACGAAAAAGTGGGATTTAAAATGAGTCATAGAACAGTAAGATTGTAATGAAACTTAGATATCATTTAGCCTGTGTCCTATTCTTTACAGATGTGGGAACCAAGCTCTCATACATTGACCGAAATCAGACAAGCAGATGGCAGAACAACACGATTGAAGGTATGGATATGGAAATGATTACAGCATCATCATTTTTACAGTAAGAAACTGTAAAAAAAAAACAAAAAAAACAAGTCAGAGGACAACAGAAAGGGGAAAGTAACTTACAATGGACTGGAGGACAATACAGAGTGTGGAAATTGTAGACTTCCATGAATTCTAGGCCACTGCTCTGATCCAGAGTAAGTATACTCTTTATCTCAAAATATAGTTCATATCCTAGTATCTTAAAATTTTTAGAAAGACTTTTTTTTTTGATACTATGCCATATCTAAACCAGGAGTTTTATCTTGATAGGAACAGTGATTCTGCATTTTCCACAAGGCTCACATTCCAGCATACTAGTGATGTGACTTTTACTGCACTTCGAGGGCTATTTCTGTAGAGAGTGGGGGTCAGGTGCACAGCAGCCACAGGACACTGGAGCAGAGAAGAGGCCTATAAGGCTTTATTAGGTCCTAGAACATAGATTGGAGACCAGAGCTGTTGGCCCAGAGTGGCTGCAGGAATGAATGAGAATAGTTGAATAGGCTCAATTTAAAAAAAGAGCTAATAGACGTAGTGACCAGCTAGGTTATAGCTATCAGATCAATTACTATCCCTGTCACCTCTACCTCATAAAGAGTTCTCAACTGCTTCCAGTTTTCTCCATTCTCACAGCTCATGCTGTTACTGCTGCTGTCTTCTTGCTGGTTTCCCTAACTTAATCCTTGTCCCTTCCCCCCTGCCATTGATTCCTCACCACTGTGAGAGTGATCATTCTAAGTGCAAAACCCACCATGTCATTGTTCTGCTTAAGAGCATTTAATAGTTTCCTATTGCTCCCAGAGTCACTTAGATTTATTTATAAAGCCTACAGGGCCCTTCATAGGCTGGTCTCTATTACTTCTAAACTATTTTATCTCTCACTACTCCCTGTGCATCTTGGCCTCAGCTATGCCAAACTTGGATCATAACCTTTTTTACAATTCTGAATTTTGCACATGTTCAGCTCACTCTTTATAGTTTCTCTTCCTTCTTATCTAGTGACCTTAGGTTTCATATCCTCCAGGAAGCCTTTCTTGACTACCACCACCCTGCCCAGATTGGATTAGGACTTCTCTTATGTGTTGCCATCATTTTCTCCTTTTGCATTTAATGTACAAGGTCCTTGACAGACGGGCATGTCTGATTTATGGTTGTAATCCAGCATCTACTATACCTAGCCCATGGAAAGTCCTCGTGATGTGTTTGTAACTAAATGAACAAATGAGTGATTGAAAAAGAGGGAAGAGCCACAGATATTGCCAGTGTTTTATGCGTGATTACCTGAAGAAAGGAGTGGTAATGTCAGAGCTCTCACTTATCTTTTTAACAGCTTCCATCATAACTGTAAGGAGACATGGGGACCTTTTCTTTGTCAGGGCAAAAACAATAATGACAAAAACTCCAAGACCTAATCTATTTTAACTGAATCTGTTTCCTTGACACTTAGGAGTCAACAGCTCTTCCAGTCTGGGATATAATGATCAGATTGTGTATAACAAGACTGAAACTAGTGCCTATCAACTCTAGCTTAGATAAATCATGTCAGGACTGAGGGCTATGTAGTCATTCATTAAATTCCAGCTTTTACTGTTTAAAGGGAACTGTTGTTTCACCGGTAAAGGGAGAGGCGAGGAACAGAGTGTCTTGATCCTGAGGAGAAGCAGCAACCTACTTTGTGTGTTGACTTTCTGTTTGTGAGATATATAGTCAGCATTTCTAATGAATCTGCTGGAAGCGGCTGGAATATTATGATTTATAGCACCTTCCCACTCTCTATCATAGCATTTTATTAGATGGATGGGAAGCTGGTAGTAATGAGGTTAGGAATGAGAAAACATCCATCAAGCCCTGCTACATCTTCTCAGGAAAGACAACACACTATCTCATATGTCACAGGCAGTGATCTAGGTCACGATGATATAAAATGCGTGATTAAAACCAAGCATTTGACACCAGATAATAGGCATCTAGTTAAAAAATAGCCCTAGTGTTCCCGACTTTTAATTAAACCCAACTCGTAAATATGCATTGTGGTAAATATACTGCAGGATGGGGCTTGTTTATATTCCACCACATCACAATTACCTCGAGAATGGGTGCTTTATTTCACTACATGGTGTTATTAGTCAAGCAATGGACTGAAATACAAATGTTAAGCTAGTGATGTCAGACAGGCCTGACACAGCAGTGTCACCTGCTTACTCCAGCTTCCCCCAGCTCCCCTGTGTCCCTCCTCCTCCGGTACCCTCTCTCCACCAGAATTATCAATCTAAACTCAAACGTGTTTAATCATTTCCAGCAATCTCTCAAGGTACCTTTGATTGGATCCGTACAGCTGGAAGAAGGAAGATCTTTTAAATATATAACCTGGACATTCAGTAAATTTGTTCTGTTAATGGGTTTATTCTTTGACAGGGGTTCATTTATGAAAACTTTTTTTTTTATATCCAGTGCTAGAACATTAATATAAAATTAAATGGGGAGGAGTTAAGAAACAGATTCACTGAACAGTTATTTTTATTTATTTTTTATTGGTTATTTGACAATGCTTGGGTGGTAGCATGAACCCTGAACAGAGCACTAGTCAACGACCTAGAGTTAACTCTAACATGAACTGGTCCTCTGACATTTACTACCTCTTGGTCATACAACTTTAGTGGGTTTTCAAATTTGAAAAAACGAGACTAGGTAAGACCTTTTCCAAGATCTCTTTTATTCTGGAGGCCTAGTAACCTATTAAATCAGTGCATCTCAAAATTTAATGTCACACAAGTAACTCTCTTGGGGACCCCATAATTCTGATTCAACAAGAAGTGTGAGGTGACACGTGAGATTTTTTTCTCTATTTCTGAATAATTCCCAGTGAATGCTGAAGCCTCTAGTCTACAGACTACACTGAGTAGTTAAAAATATAAGGATCATTCTTCACTATTGTAAATTTTAAAGCTCTGGGTCTTTTTTTTTTTTTGTATTTTTCTGAAGCTGGAAACGGGGAGAGACAGACAAGACTCCCACATGCGCCCGACCGGGATCCACCCGGCACGCCCACCAGGGGCGATGCTCTGCCCACCAGGGGGTGATACTCTGCCCCTCCGGGGCATCGCTCTGCCGCAACCAGAGCCACTCTAGCGCCTGGGGCAGTGGCCAAGGAGCCATCCCCAGCGCCCGGGCCATCTTTGCTCCAATGGAGTCTTGGCTGCAGGAGGGGAAGAGAGAGACAGAGAGGAAGGGGGGGGGGTGGAGAAGCAAATGGGCGCTTCTCCTATGTGTCCTGGCCAGGAATCAAACCCGGGTCCCCCGCACACCAGGCCGACACTCTACCGCTGAGCCAACTGGCCAGGGCCAAGCTCTGGGTCTTTTTCTTTTTCTCTCACAGTGCAGTTACATTTTTTTTGTGTAGTGCTCATCAGTAGAACACTTTCCTTCGTTAAGCAGCATGTTGTTAGAACTTCTGTCTTTTGCCTTTTAAGTTAAGATTATTTCTGAATATACTACTACCTCATGAAGTTCAGCTGAATTTAGTTAATGTTTCTCTAGTGTCACAATCTAATTTGGTAACCCATTCCTCTGATCAGACAACTCCTGTCAGAGCGATTCTTTGTCCCTTTGGATTCCACATGTTCATATTTAAGCTCTTCTTTCCTTTCAAAGGAGATGGAGAACAGCTGATCACCTGTGGAAATAATTTATTCTAAATTAGCATGGACAGTCCATGTGCCTCAGAACAAGAAAATTTTGTTGATAAACAATAGAAGCCAGTCAGCCAATTCTGTCCCTGAAGACCTGTGTCTCCCTAGAACCAGGGAGCAAAAGGTTTCATACTCAGAACGGCCAAAGGGGTTAAACTGCCACAAACAACTGTGAATGGGCTGGTCTGAGCTGCCTGTGTGCATATGGAATAAGAAGAGTTTCTTCCTGCATGAGATTTAACTTATTATTTTATTTCTCTTTATATGAAGTACAGACCTCTATTCTCTTCCCTTTTATTTTCATTCGGTTTTGATGTGATTGCCATAATTATGTGTCAGCTATTACCAAGCACATTCTAATTACTCCACTTATGACTGGACTGACTGTTACTACATACTGCTTTGTTCATTAGTGAACTCTGAAGGGACTTCCTAGCACATGGCACACTTTAGAGACAGTATGACTTTACATGATGTGTGATACTCAAAAGCATTGTTATTCTGAACAAATTCACAAAATTAATGTGTGACTTTCAATTGGATTTTTCTTTTTTTTTTCTTGTGGGAGAGACAGAGAAAGTCAGAGAGAGGGACAGATAGGGACAGACAGACAGGAAAGGAGAAATGAGAAACATTAATTCTTCATTGCGGTTCCTTAGTTGTTCGTTGATTGATTTCTCATATGTGCCTTGATGGGAGGGAGGGGACTACAGCAGACGGAGTGACCCCTTGCTCGAGCCAGCGACCTTGGGCTCAAGCTGGTGAGCTTTGCTCAAACCAGATGAGCTCGTGCTCAAGATGGTGACCTCAGGGTCTCAAACCTGGGTCCTTCACATCCCAGTCCGATCCTCTATCCATTACTCCACCACCTGGTCAGGCATCAATTGGATTTTCTTGACTAATGCCAATGCCGTTCAGCATTTCCTAGTTCTGAATATGTTGTTGATAAGGAAAATAACAATCTCATTATTTGACAGGTGTACAAAAAAGAAGGAAAAGTTATAAATCAATATTTTGCTTTCTACTCTTAAAGATAGCACCAAGATGTTTTAATTTTCAAATCACTAAATTTCTTTCTTGATTTTTGTTTTTAACTGTAAGAATTGGTAGACTTTGTAAACTCTAGAGTTGGCTTCTCTATTGACTTATGGAGTCTTGAGCAACTGGTCAGTTGAGCCTCCCTTTACCCATCTGTTAGAACAGTTTAAATATAACTATATTTTAATCTCCTAATGATGTTTGTAAATTTAACATGCTGTTTTTATATGTAGGCCTATGTCAATATCCCCAAATCTTGGAAAAGCAACGGCTATTAAATTTAAATGAATTTTACTGGTTCTTACTTAATTTATTCTGAGCTTCTCATTGAAAATTAGTTCTTTAACTCTTCACTCGGTGAATGTATAGAAACACAGCTTAATTTAGCATAAAGTTTGTATACTTTTTTATAGATGCAATTTTTTCAGTTTTGATTATATTTTTTATAATTCTAAAATTTTAGTATGATAGTGTTTTCACCCATCCCTCTCATCACACTTTAATTAAACTGACCAGAGAAAAATAAGCTGTATCTGGAAACTAGGGATAAGTGTTTATGAAAATATTTTTGTTTACAGCGAATGGAGAGTAAAATATCAATCTTGAATATAAAGAAAGGGAACAGAATTTAAAAGTATTGCATACAGATACACTTGCTTTGTACTTGCAATAAAACTTAAAGATGTTTAATATTAAATATTAAAGAAGAGGAGAAATGGCATATGAAGAACTAAGAAGAAGTAGGGAGAATTAAATAGGGAGCTAAGTAAGATGAATTGTAAAAAGGTAAGAAAATAAAATATAACACCAGATAATACCTGCAGAAAATAAAATGAGTGGTATAAAGAACAAACTTGGCTATCTCAATTAGAACACAGAGACTCCGATTTAAAAAGAAAAAATATCTGTAGAAATGGTTATAGATATAGAGATCAGAATAAGTATAACAGAAAATATAATATCTGTAAAAGATTAAAATGTTTATGACCAAAAAAAGTCTTTACCTGACTCATTATAAACCAGAAAAAAATGTATTTGGTGTGAGAAACCTATGGGCATATTTTGAAGAAATTATTAAATCTAAGCTTAAGACAGATCCTCTAAGCATCCAATCAGAAATAATAAAGAAAGAACTTTCCTAAGAAAACAGTCTCATTTGCAATCACATCAAAATAAAAGAAATAAAATATCTAGGAATAAATTTAACCGAGGATGTAAAAGACCTATTCTCAGAAAATTATAAGACACTGAATAAAGAAGCTGAAGAAGATACAAGCAAGTGGAAGCATATACCATGTTCATGGTTAGAAAGAATTAATATCATTAAAATGTTCATACTAACCAAAGCAATCTATAGATTCAACACAATTCCTGTTAAGATACCAATGTGTATTTCACAGAACCGGAACAAATATTTCAAAAATTTATATGGAACCACAAGAGACCTAGAATAGCCACAGTAATTTTGAGAGAGTAGAACAAAGCTGGAGAAATCACACTACTTGAAAACAAACTATACTGCAGTGTCATAGTAATCAGATTAGCATTGTACTGGCATAAAAACAGCCATATAGGTCAATAGAACAGAATAAAAAGCCCAAAAAATCAATCCACACTTATATTGTCAATTAATACTTGACAAAGGAGGCATGAACATATTATAGAGTAAAGAAAGTCTATTCAATAAATGGTGTTGGGAAAATTGGTCAGATATGTGCAAAACAATGAAACTAGATGACCTTCTTATACCATACACAAGAATAAACTCAAATGGGTTAAAGCTTTAAATATTAGATACAAAACTATAAAAATCCTAGAAGAAAACATAGGCAATAAAATTTTGGAAATTTTTTGTAGCAATACTTTTTCAGATATATCCTCAGGCAAGGAAAATGAGAGAAAAGATAAACAGGACTAAATCAAACTAAAAAGTTTCTGCACAGCAAAGAAAACTATCAACAAAATGAAAACCCACTAAATGGGAGAACATATTTGCCAATACTTCTGATAAGGGATTTATATTCAAAATTTATAAAAAATTTATAAAACAATAAAAATTGGTGGGAATGCAGATTGGTATAGCCACTGTGAAGAACAGTTTGCAGTTCTTAAAGAATTGAAAATGGCCATAGCTGGATGGCTTGGTTTGTTAGAACATCATCCTGAGGTACAGAGGTAGCTGATTTGATACCTGGTTAGGTCACATACTGAAACAGATCTATGCTCCTCTCTCTCTCTTTCACTTTCGCTAAAATCTGTGGGTAGAGCACAGAGCGCATTCCTAGCAGCTGTGGCTGATGCAATGCTGTGAGAACACTCCAGCACCTGAAACCTTCCTAGGCACACCCAGGAGGGAGCTCGCCCACTGTAAGGAAGTAACTCAGCACCAACCAGGCAACTCCCTGATCTTTTTAGCCATTGGCTTTGAAGAACATGCTGTAACACCCTATAGGCTGAACCTGTGTATATAAGCTAGCTTACTTCCTGAATAAAGCGGATCTGCATCACTGAACCTGGTCTCTGGAGTCGGGTCTCTGTGTCTCTGTCGTCCTCACCTCCGGTGGGCCTTGTCCACAAAAATCAATAAATAAATTTAAAAAAATGGAAAATAAAACTTCCTTTTGACCTAGTGATCACACTTTTGGGAATATATTCTAAGACTCCTATAACACTAATTGGAAAGAATATATGCAATCTTATGTTCATTGCAGCATTATTGACAATCGCCAAGATCTGAAAACAGCCCAATTGCCCATCAGTAGATTAGTAGATAAGAAAGTTTGGTAAATTTACACAATAAAATTTACATGGCCATAAAAAAGAAGGGAATCGTACTTTTTGAGACAACAAGGATGGACCTGGAGATCATTATGCTAAGTTAAATAAGACACTCAGAGAAAGACAAGGACTGTATAATTACCATCATATATATAATCTAATGAAAAGAATGAGCTAACAGGTAAAATAGAGACAAACTCATACACAGAGAGAAGGCTGACAGCTGTCAGGGGCCAGGGTGCTGTTGGGTGAGGGAGGTGGAGGGATAAAGAAAAAAGGACCAAAAAAAAAAAAAAAGAAAGAAAGAAACAGCTCATGGACAAAGAAGAAAAAAGAATGAAAGCTGTGAAAAGTTAACAAAAAAACACAGACAACAGAGCAGCATAGTGATTACAGAGGAAAAGGCTGTAAGTGGAGGTAGAGGAGGGTAAAGGGGAATAAATGGCGATGGAAGGAGACTTGACTTGGGGTGATGATCACATAATACAATTATACAGATGATATATTATAGAATTGTACATTCAAACCTATATATAATTTCATTGACCAATGTCACTCCAATAAATTCAAATATAAAAGTTAATAGAGAAACACAAAAGAATAAAGCAGTTGGCATTAAATTAATATTAATGCATCTTTCAAGATATTATTTGATTAAATTAGTGTAAATGCAAGGCAAATAACCATTAAGCCTCATTATTTTACATTAAAAATGGTATAATCTGCAACAAAGATGTTATGTCATAAACTTTATTTGATGAAAAACATACAGCTTAACATAGAAATATTAGAATACAAGGAGATCTTGATATAATCATTATGGTAACACAAACATTGCCATAGTATTTTTAGTTCTTGGCAGAGGGGAGGAACAAATAGGTGGAACAGAGGAGATTTTTAGGGTTGTGAAATAATTCTTCATGATGCTATAGTGGTTGATACATGACATTGCATGTTTGTCAAAAACTATAGAATGTACAATACCAAGAGTGAACTTTAATGTTAACTATGGATGTTAATGACAACATATTATAATTTATTTATAATTTCTCAAACTTTAATCAATTACAACAAATGTAGCCATTAATGTAAGAAGTTAGTAATAGGGAAATGGGGAAGGGGTGTGTGGGATGGTCAAGTAGGGGAGTGAATGAGGGCGGAAGGGAACAGTGTAGTATTGGAATTTTCTGTATTTTCTGTTCAGTTTTTAGGTAAACCAAAAACCTCTAAAAAGTAAATTCTATTAATTTAAAAAATTATCTAAAGCCTTTGCTATGATCCACAAAATGCTTACTACATGTTATCATACTCTTGGATATGGATGACTGAATTATTTTCCATTTTATATAAAGAACTTTTGAAACTCAGACACAATTTTTTCTTTTGACAGGATTGTCAGTACCTAATCTCCTTTATAGAAATCCAGCAATTATTGAAAGACTCACATGTTTCATTAGTTGCCCAAGTCTCCAAAACCTTCTCAAGGCCTCTCTTCCTCACGCCTTGTGTTTCAGCTATCTTGGAATTATTTCAGTACTCAAATACAGCAGGTGCTATCCTGCCTGGAAATGTTTGGGGATTTGGGGATTTTTTTCTTTTTTTCCTTCACAGAGCTGGTTCTTCCTAATCTATAAGGTCTGGATTTTAATGTCACCTCTTAGTTTGACTTTAACTTTGAATACCCCTTAGTCCTATAGCCTTAATCCAATTATTTTTTATTACTGTATTTTAATATCTTCATACTACTTATTACAATTTGTAAGAAAGTACTTATTGTTTGCTCACTTGTTTAACATTGTTCTTTCCCACCAGACTGCAAGATTCTAAAGGGCCCTGAAACCATGTATGTTTGTTCATCAGTGATTACTTAGTGACCTGAACAGTGTGAGGCACAGAACATAAGGTAAATAATGGGGCACTTGATAGAGAAAATGGTTCTAAATCAGGTATGGAACAGATAGAATACTAGGTCAATGTCATGACAACTTTTTATTCTAATTAATTTCACAAACAATAAAATGGACAATTTACTCGGAAAATATGAATTTCTAAAAATAATTCAAGAAGGGATAGAAAATTTGAATATTCATAGAATAATTCATAATGTTGTTAAAGACTTAAGTTTGAAGGGAATACCAGGCTCATACTTTTTTAAGGGTGATTTTCTCCAGACATTCAGGGAAAAAAATTCCTATTATTTTGAATGTTACTGAGCTTAGGAAAAGATGACTTTTGTAAAAAAGTCAATCCCCAATTCATTTTGTAAACTGCAAAATATAGCCAGTTTGTTTAAAAATAAAGATTCTACCCCCCCCAAATAATAGGAATTCAAATACAGACTATATTAAAATAATGATAGTCTTTGAACATTTTATTAAGTTTAGAAAAAGATAGATTGATCCCCAACTCATGTTATGAATTGCAAGAATGGCTAATTCTCTTAAGAATAAAGATTCAAAAACTCTAAATAAAGAATGGCAACTTAAATATAGCATTATATTAAAATACTAATATACTGTGAGCATGCTGGCTTTATCACAGGCATGCAAAGACATTTTAAAAGTAGAAAATTTATTAAAACAATTCATCATATCATAAGATCAAAGAAAGTGGAAAAATGATGTGATCATCTCAATTGATGCTAAAAAGACATTTGAGAAATTCAACTTCAGTGAATGAAGAACATTTCTTTTGTAAAGTAGGAATAGAAGGATATATATATTAATATAATAAAAACTATTCTAAATTCATAGCAAATATTTGAACTAAATTTTAAAAACTAAAGAAAGTATAGAGTAATATTTGAGAACATATATTGTATATTTTTTTACTCATCTCAATTTCCATATCTGTAAAATGGAGGTAAATAATTGAATATACTTTATGGGATTGTGGTGAAGATGATACCATATAAGGTATGTAAATAGCTTTACACATTACCTACATGGTAATAGAAATTAAATTTATGTTTATTTCTCAACTTCATCATTAATATATTAAGGGTAGTTTCATTTTGAATGATGAATGTATAAATGCTTAAGGCAACTTACAAGGAAAGGACTTGTTGGGCAAATGGGTTGTAAAATCTTTATTTTCTGGTTTTGCTCACTCTTATTGTTAAAAATGGCCGCTGCTCACGTGATGATGCTCTCATATAATACAGCTGATTGCTTTCCTGATTGGGAGGGGCCATTGTCTTGCTAATTTTTACTGGAAGAGAGATTCTGCCCCCACCACTGAGAGGTACAGGAGGGTTTCTTTTTTTTCTCCTCCCTGATCCCTTGCCCTCCATGGGAAAAGCAAGTTTTCTGATTTTCCTTTGGCTTTCATTGTGGCTTGCCTGTCTTGGTGAAACACCAGTAAACAGAATGACCCACTATCCTCCGACTCTGCTACTTCTTTACCATCTGCCCGAATTTAATGAGAACCTGCCTATGAATGGCCATGATGGCGGCAGCAGCCCCTGGCCTTACAGGACTGATGATATAAAACAGTCTAGAAGGGTGTGGCATTAGATTTTGGACTGTGATATCCCCAAAAAAGTGAAGCTAAAGGAGAGGGACCTTGGATCTAGAGGTTTACATTCACAAGCCTCAGCACTGAATGACCTCTTAGCAAATCCATGCTTTGGAAAAGCTGGTGCCAGTAGACCAGAAGAAAATAATTATCATAAGGATTATTCTGAGCAATAATCCTAAAGAACTGAATTACTCTGGCTTACCTGGTCAGGTTGTACATGGCATGTGTCTTAAGACTTCACTTGGCTAGACTCTCTGAGAATCAAAATTGTTTTGCCCATGCCTTTCCTGATAGTCATTTAGTTATGGTTTGAGGCAATTTTGTACCATTTAGATGCTTTAAAAATCACATACACCAATTGACTCAGTTCTCCAAGGTCGATGCTTCTCTGATATATCCCAGGATACTGATAAACCGCAAAAGGACCCCTGGATACCTAACAGTATATAAGATGGTATAGTTCCCATTCTAAGATTTTTAGATTTAAAGCTGGCCCAGGGCATATTGGTCTGGGGATGATGGAGAGTTGACACCCCTGTGACAAATATTATGTGACTATTAATAATACAAGTAAACATTATCAAAATTACTTTTTAGTTTTGCCTTGGAGTTTTATTAATTTAAATTTTTTTTATTTATTTACTTTAGGGAGCAGAGAGAGAGAGGGAAAGAGAGAAGGAGGAGGAGCAGGAAGTATCAATTTTTATAAGTGCCTTGACCAGGCAAGCCCAGGGTTTTGAACCAGTGACCTCAGTGTCCAGGCTGACGCTCCATCCACTGCACCTCCAGAGGTCAGGCCGTCTTAGAATTTCTATCTAATGAGATAATTTAGGAAAAAGAAAGTTGTAAAAGTATTGGAAATATAATTACATTTAAGTAGAAGTACCAGTTACCTAGAATATTTAAAAGAATTAACTGTAAAACCCTGAAGACTAATAATAGATACAGAATTTAGTAAGAGAGAGTTCTCACAAAAACATTGAGTACATAGATTTATGTAGCCCTTATAGGTCAGCAATAACAGTTAGGAAATATAAAGGGGAAAATGCCATTCAGAATAGCAACATGAATCAAGCTTAAAGTGAAATCTGGAACACTGTACTAAAAAATTTCTATAAAAACATTTTATTAGAGACTGAAAAGAAGATTTAAATAATTACAAGACCTACCCTGTCCCCAGACAGGAAGAATCAAGATTTTGAAGATGTCATAGTTCTCCAAATTAACCATAAATTATGTAATGCAAATAGTGCAGTGTGGTTTTGGTTGTACCTGATGAAATGATTTTGAAAGTACAAAATGTAGGTAGCCATAATAACAAAGAAGGAAACATTAATCTAAAAATAATAATATGTGTAACATTTGTACTACCAAATATTAAAATGACTGATAAAGCTACAACAAGTAAAAGTGTGTCCAAAATAGATTAATAGAATGAAATAAATATCCACAGACTCAAGAGTGTATATAAAAAACAGTTTATTAAGTGGAGATTATATGAAAATAATGCTGGAAATTTTGGCTAACTAGTAAGAAAAACAAAAATATCAAAGCATACCTTACATTATATAATGAAATAAGATTTAGAGTGACGTCAGAGAAATGGCATCATGAGGGGTGCTCCCGATATCTCCCCTTGAAATTTCAACAAATTCAACAGCTAAAGACAGAGAAAAAAATCTCAGGAGCACCTGAAATGTAAACACACCAGACAAAGTTATGATTGGGCAAAAAGGTGGCTGAATATATAATCCACTATGAAGGAAACAAGACGGAGAACAATGTATTTCACTTTCCTCACTGATCTGAGGATGGGCCACTTTCATCTGGAGCTGAGCATAGCAGAGGGTCTGAAGCAGAGGGAAGAAGCTGGGTTAGGGTGGATGATCAAGCAGAAGAAATAACATGCTAGTTCTGCCTGAGATCGTGTACATGGGGTGAGCACAGGCAGCAGGTTCCAACAAAGGTTACCATTGTGGGGTGCCCACAGGAGACAGCACCGGCACCAGCAGCTTTGTGTGCTCCCAGCTCCGTGATCACAGGTGGTGTGTGAGTGGCTCCACCTGGCACCACAGGCATGGGCATGCATGCTCATGGGTTGGAAGGTTTAGCCTGAGATTATCAGTGATAGACATCTGCATAGGCTGTTGCCAGCATCTTTGTGCATTCTCAGCTCCATGACCACCTGCATGGGAAGTATGCAAGGGACAGGATCTCTAGGCCTGGGACTGCCCAGGTGGGGCACCTTCATGGGATGATACAGGCTTCAAAGCACATTCCTGCATTCCTGGCTCTGACTGAGATCACAGGTGCTGTGCGCCTAAGTGGGTGGGTGCAAGCTTCATATGCTCTGATGAAGTCATGGAGGCTGGGCACACACATGGTTTGCTGCGGGCTACCAAACAGTGCACAAGGGAGAAGCCTGTGGAGATTAGACCTGCAGAGCTCTGAGGCATACTAGACATGCCCGGGGACCCTTAGAAAGGCACTTGATCTGCAATTGGCTCCCAGCCTACTGCATGCTGAGATGTGCTAGATCTGTCTGCGGACCCTTAGAAAAGGTGCTAGATCTGCAGTCAATTCCAGCCCTGCCTGCTCTCACTGGCAGCTCTGGGTGGCATAGCCTTACCCAAAACTGCTTTGAAGAGTACTGTAGGAAGGACCTGGCTGCTTTTAAAACCTCTGGCTCTGCAAGCAGTGGCTGGGGTGAACCTCACAGCTAAGTCCCCAGGCTGCTAGCTCAGGTGGGAGGGACATGTGGAGAGGCACCTGAAAAACTGAAACTCCCATTGTCAGAGCCTCCAAGCCCTAACAAGCTCCGCTTACCAACCAGACTGAGGCCCAGCCTACATCATTGCTACAGTGACACAACAGCAAACCTCTGCTCAAGAGCCCAACAGGGTCAAAACCTGTACTACAGCGCCACCTGCCAAAGAAAAAAGGAAGAAGCTACCTCTCAAAACTAGGAAAAAATTACATTTTTATAACTTTATATTTTTTTAATTTTAAGAATTTTATCTTCTTTCCTTTTTATTCTTTCCTTTTCCTTATGAACTTCATTATCCATAGTTGTTACATTTTTCATTCTTATTTTGTTATGAAGATTTCATTTAAAAAATTTTTACTTTTTTTTCATTTCTTTTTCTCTTATTTGACCATTATTCATCAACAAATTATTATATTTTAGATTCATATTTTTCTTTGTGAAATTTTGCTTTTTGTTACTTCATTTTTTCTCTCTTTTGTTATTTCCCCCTCAGTTCTTGCTCCTTTTTCTCTGCAGTTTTTGTTCCACTTCTCATTATATAATTTTAATTTTTTCACTGTATCTTTTCAATTTTATTTATTTTATTTATGTCTTATTATGTTATTAACAATACTACTCTCAAATGCCATTAAGAAAAAAGAAATCAAATATCATGGATACAAAGACAGAAATGTAGCTCAGATAGAGGATAAAAAAATCTCTAGGAAAAAATTTCAATTGCTTGGAAACCTTGGATTTAAATGACAGAGAATTAAAAATTGAAGTCTTAAAAATACTCAGGGAAATACAAAAAAGCATAGTAAGGCAATTTAGAGAGCTTAAAAAACAATTTAATGAACAAAAAGATTACTTCACTAAGAAAATTGAAACTATAAAAATGAACCAAACAGAGATGAAAAACTCAATACATGAACTGAAAAATGAAATAATAAGCTTAGCAAATAGAACAGGCCAGATAGAGGAGAGAATAAGTGACATAGAAGACAGGCAACTAGAGATACTACAGAGAGAAGAAGAGAGAAACTCACAAATTTAAAAAATGAGAAAGCCCTCTAGCAATTGTCTGACTCCATCAGAAAGAGCAACATAAGAATAATGGGTATATCAGAAGGAGAAGAGAGAAAAAATGGAATGGAGAACATACTCAAACAAGTAATCGATGAGAACATTCTAAGCCTGAGGAAAGAATTAGAGCCTCGAGTCCAAGAAGCAAACAGAACATCAAGTTACCTTAACCCAAATAGACCTATTTCAAGGCAGATCATAATGAAATTATCACAAACCAATGCCAAAAAAAAAAAAAAAAAAATTCTCAAGGCAGCCAGGGAAAAAAAGAATACAACATATAAAGGAAGGCCCATTAAACTATCATCAGATTTCTCAGAAGAACTATACAAGCCAGAAGAGAGTGGACCCCAATATTTAAAGTACTGAAAGAGAAGAACTTCCAGCCAAGAATACTATATCCATCAAAGCTATCCTTCAAATATGAAGGGGAAATAAAAACATTCACAGATATAGAAAAGATGAGGGAATTCATCACCAGAAAACTCCCACTTCAGGAAATATTAAAGGGCAGGGCATGCATGCTCGTGGGTTGGAAGGCTTATCTGGTTGGAATATCTGACCAGATACAAAGAACAAAACAAAACAAAATCACAAGTGAAAGCTCTAACAAGATCACAATAAAAGCAAGATTAATCTGTGACAACTAAAAAACGGGGAGAGGACAAAGATTAACAGTAGCAAAGGAGGATGAAGTGCTGAAGCGCTCATGAGATAATATACCACAATGAATATGATATATATCTTTTTTATTACTTAATGGTAATGACCTCTGAAAAAACCACTACAGAAACACATGGCTTAAAAAAAGAAAAAACAGAGGAAAGAAGTATGGAATAAACTAAACAAAAACGAGTGACAGAAAAACAAAAGAGAAAAACCAAACAAGATACAGAGCTATCAGAAAGCGATATATAAAATGTCAACAGGAAACCCTCAAGTGTCAGTAATTACATTAAATGTAAATGGATTGAACTCACCAGTAAAATGACACAGAGTAGCAGAGTGGATCAAAAAAGAAAATCCAACTGTATGCTACTTTCAAGAAACACATCTAAGATACAAGGATAAAAACAAATTTAAAGTGAAAGGTTGGAAAAAGAGTCTCCAAGCAAATAACATCCAAAGAAAAGCAGATGCAGCCATACTCATATCTAACAATGCTGTCTTCAAAACAGCAAAGGTAATCAGAGACAAAGATGGTCGTTTCATAATGATGAAGGGGACATTAAATCAAGAAGACATAACACTTCTTAATATATATGCACCAAACCAAGGAGCACCAAAATATATAAGACATCTACTAACTGATCTAAAAATAAAAACCAACAAAAGTACAATCATACTTGGAGACCTCAATACACCGCTGATGGCTCTAGATCATTCATCCAAACAGAAAATCAATAAAGAAATATTGGCCTTAAACAAAACACTAGAACAATTGGATATAATAGACATCTATAGGACATTTCATCCCAACACGCCAGAGTATACATTTTTCTTCAGTGTATATGGGACGTTCTCAAGAATTGACCATATGTTGGGCCACAAAAATAACATCAACAAATTCAGAATGATTGAAATTATACCCCGGCCAGGGCACACAGGAGAAGCGCCCATTTGCTTCTCCACCCCTCCGCCGCGCTTTCCTCTCTGTCTCTCTCTTCCCCTCCCGCAGCCAAGGCTCCATTGGAGCAAAGATGGCCCGGGCGCTGGGGATGGCTCTGTGGCCTCTGCCTCAGGCGCTAGAGTGGCTCTGGTCGCAGCATGGCGACGCCCAGGATGGGCAGAGCATCGCCCCCTGGTGGGCAGAGCGTCGCCCCCTGGTGGGCGTGCCGGGTGGATCCCGGTCGGGCGCATGCGGGAGTCTGTCTGACTGTCTCTCCCTGTTTCCAGCTTCAGAAAAATGGAAAAAAAAAAAAAATGAAATTATACCAAGCATGTTCTCTGACCATAAAGCTTTGAAACTAGAATTCAACTGCAATAAAGAAGTAAACAAACCTACAAAAATTAAACAACACACTTCTAAAAAATGTGTGGGTCAAAGAAATAAATAAAAGCAGAGATCAAAAGATATATACGGACAAACTAAAATGACATACGACATATAAGAATCTCTGGGATACAGAATAAACAGAAATAAGAGGGAAGTTCATATCACTACAGGCCCACATGAACAAACAAGAGAAAGCCCAAGTAAAAAACTTAATATCACATCTTGAGATAGAAAAAGAAGAACAAAGGCAACCCGAAACCAGCAGAGGAAAGGAAATAATAAAAATCAGAGCAGAAATAAATGAAATAGAGAACAGAAAAACTATAGAAAAAAATCAATAAAACAAGGAGCTGGTTCTTTGAAAAGATCAACAAAATTGACAAACCCTTGGCAAGATTCACTAAGGAAAAAAGAGAAAGGACTCACATAAGCAAAATTCAAAATGAAAGAGGCGAAATCACCACAGATATCATAGATATACAAAGGATTATCGCAGAATACTATGAAAAACTACATACCACCAAATTTAACAATCTGGAAGAAATGGATAAATTCCTAGAACAGTACAATCTTCCTAAACTGAGTCACGAAGAAGTAGATAGCCTAAACAGATCCATAAGCAGGAAGGAAATAGAAACAACTATCAAAAACCTCCCAAAAAATAAAAGTCCAGGGCCAGACAGCTATACTAGTGAATTCTATCAAACTTTCAAAGATTTGGTTCCTATTCTACCCAAAGTCTTCCAAAAAATTGAAGAAGTAGCAATACTTCCAAACACATTTTATAAGGCCAACATAACCTTCATACCAAAACCTGGCAAAGACAACACAAAAAAAGAAAAGTACAGACCAGACCAATATCTCTAATGAATACAGATGCTAAAATCCTAAACAAAATACTAGCAAATCAAATACAACAACACATTAAAAAAATAATTTATCATGATCAAGTATGATTCATCCTGGAATCACAAGGTTGGTTCAACATACGTAAAACAATTAACGTAATACACCATATTAATAAACAAAGAACAAAACCATATGATCCTATAAGTAGATGCAGAAAAATCATTTTCTAAAATACAACATCACTTTATGTTTGAAACACTCAACAAAGTGGTTATAGAAGGAAAATATCTCAACATAATAAAGGCCATTTAGGACAAACCATCAGGTACTATCATATTGAATGGCAAAAACTGAAAAATTTCCCTCTAAAATCAGGAACAAGACAAGGTTGCTCACTCTCTTCACTCTTATTCAACACAGCGCTGGAAGTTCTAGCCAGAGCAATCAGACAAGAGAATGAAAGATAAATAAAGCATTCATATTGGAAAGAAGAAGTAAAAGTATCACTTTTTGCAGATGATATGATCCTGTACATCAAAAAACCCAAGGTCTCCACAAAAAGACTATTAGAAACAATAAACCAATACAGTAAGGTCACAGAATACAAAATTAATATACAGAAGTCGATTGCCTTCCTATATGCCAAGAATGAAACTTAGAAAATGAATTAAAAAAAATAATCCCTTTTACAGTTGCAACAAAAAAAATAAAAATACCTAGGAATAAACATAACAAAAAATGTAAAGGACCTATATAATGAAAACTACAAAACATTAAGGGAAATCAAAAAAGATACAATGAAATGAAAAAATATTCCTTATTTTTGGATAGGAAAAATTAATATAGTTTAAAAGACCATATTACCCAAAGCAATACAAATTTAATGCAATTCCCAAAAAAATTTCAATGTCATTTTTTAAAGAAATGGAACAAAAAATCATCAGGTTTATATGGAAGTATAAAAACCCCAAATAGCCAAAATAATCCTAAGGAAAAAAAACGAAAGTGGAGGCATTACAATATCTGACTTCAAATTATATTATAGAGTCACGATAATCAAAACAGCATGGTATTGGCAGAAAAACAGATACTCAGACCAATGGAACAGAATAGAGAGCTCAGAAATAAAACCACATATGTATAGTCAAATCATCTTTGATAAAGGAGCCAAAAACACACAATGGAGGAAAAAAAATTCTTCAATAAATAATGCTGGAAAAATTGGAGAGCCACATGCAAAAGAATGAAACTCTCGACTACAGTTTATCTCCTGTACCAAAATTAATTCAAAATGGATCAAAGACCTAAATATAAGATCTGAAACAATAAATTACATAGAAGAAAACAGGTATTAAACTCATGGACCTTGGCCATAAAGAACATTTTATGAATTTGACTCCAAAGGCAAGGGAAGTGAAGGCAAACATAAATGAATGGGACTACATCAGACTAAGAAGCTTTTGCATAGCAAAAGAAACTGACAACAAAACAAACAGCCAACTAAATGGGAAATAATATTTTCAAACAACAGCTCAGATAAGGGCCTAATATCCAAAATATACAAAGAACTCACAAAACTCAACAACAAACAAGCAAACAATCTAATAAAAAAAATGGGAAGAGGACATGAACAGACACTTCTCTCAGGAAGAAATACAAATGGCCAATCGATATATGAAAAGATGCTCATCTTCACTAGCTATTAGAGAAATGCAAATCAAAACTACAATGAGACCACCTCACACCAGTTAGATTAGCTATTATCAAGACAGGTAACAACAAATGTTGGAGAAACTGTGGAGAAAAAGGAACTCTCACTCACTATTGGTGGGAATGTAAAGTAGTACAACCATTATGGAAGAAAGTATGGTGGTTCCTCAAAAAACTAAGAATAGAACTACCATATGACCCAGCAATCCCTCTATTGAGTATATACCCACAAAACTCAAAAACATTGATACGTAAAGGCACAGCAGCCCCATGTTCATTGCAGCATTGTTCACAGTGGCCAAGACATGGATACAACCAAAAAGCTCTTCTATAGAAGATTGGATAAAGAAGATGTGGGACATATATACTATGGAATACTACTCAGCGATAAGAAATGATGACATCGGATTATTTATGATAATATGGATGGACCTTGATAATATTATACTGAGTGAAATAAGTAAATCAGAAAAAACTAAGAACCGTATGATTCCATACATAGGTAGGACACAATATTGAGACTCATGGACATGGATAAGAGTGTAGTGGTCATGAGGGAGGAGAGGGAAGAAGGGAGTGGGGGCATAAAGAAAACCAAATAAAAGTTGACGCAGGACAATCTGACTTTGGGTAATGGGTATACAACATAATCAAATGTCAAAATGATCTGGAGATATTTTCTATGAATCTGTGTACTCTATCTAATTAATCAATGCCACCTCATTAAAATTAATTGTCTAAATAAAATAAAATAAAAAGAAATAAGATTTAAATTTTACATGGTTTAGATGCTTAAATATAAGGAAATTAAGTTATAAAATAATACTTATCTGACTCAAAGATGTGGGAATCTTTTGTATACTTAAAAACAAGTCTTTAAAATATATCATGAAAGAAGACGATTGATGGGTCTCTAAATGAGGTTTAGAATGCGCCTGAAGGAAATTCCTTCTCAGTAGCAATGTTCAAGCATAGATTCACTAGCTGACCTATTTAAAAATGTTCTATAGAACTGATTCAATTCAGTGCTGTTCATCAAGAAAACATCGATGGTTATACAATTTCTAGAGACATTTTATCTATACTTTTTGTTTGTTTTTTTTTAGTTCTTTTTTTTTGCTTGTTTTTATTTATTCATTTTAGAGAGGAGAGGGAGAGACGGGAAGAGAGAGAGAGAGAGAGAGGAGAGACAGAAAGAGAGAGAAGGGGGGAGGAGCTGGAAGCATCAACTCCCATATGTGCCCCGACCAGGCAAGCCCAGGGTTTCAAACCGGCGACCTCAGCATCTCTAGGTCGACGCTTTATCCACTGCGCCACCACAGGTCAGGCTGTATTTTTCTTAAGTGAGAAACATGGAGGCAGAGAGACAGACTCTTGCATGCACTGGACTGGGATCCACCTGGAAAGCCCACTAGGGGGCGATGCTCTGCCCACCTGTGGCTGTTGCTCCATTGCAATTGGAGCCATTTTAGCACCTGAGGCAAGGCCATGGTGCCATTCTCAGTGCCCTGGCCAACGTGCTCCAGTGGAGCCATGGCTGCAGGAGGGGGAGGGGAAGAGAGAGATAGAAAGAAGGGAGAAAGGGAGGGGTGGAGGAGCAGATGGCCACTTCTCCTGTGGCCAGGCCAGCACTCTACCACTGAGCCAACTGGCCAGGGCTTTATTTCTATTTTTAGCTAGAATAAGAGAGACAGAAATAGAGAGAGCGAGAGCAAGAGAAAGAGAGAGAGAGGAAGGAGAGAGATGAGAAGCATCAGCTCGTAGTTGCATTGTTTTAGTTGTTCATTGATTTCTTTTCTTATGTGCCTTGATCAAGAGGCTCAGACAGGGCTAGTGACTGCTCAAACCAGAAACCTTGGGATCATGTCAGTGATCTCATGCTCAAGCTGGCAACCCAATGATCAAGCTGACAAGCCAGTGCACAAACCAGATGAGCCTGTGCTCAAGCCGGCAACCTTGGTGTTTCGAACCTGAGACCTCAGCATCCCAAGCTGATGCTTTATCCACTGTTCCACTACCGGTTAGGCTATAAAAATATTTTTTAAATCAATGTTCTCTTGATGTGTAAATATATTACCTCAACATTGGAAATTTATATATATATATATATACATTTCCCCCCATTTTTGCTCTTTATTAATGGCAGCAATAAAGAACAGTTAAATGTCCCTCACACTCACATGTGTGATTATAACCTCAGGCTAACTTACTGATTTCATGCTTATCATGCATTAATCACTGGCACTCAACAACCTGTTCAAGGCTGCAAAAAGCAAAATAGGATATGTGATTGCAACTTGACAGTGTTACTGAGCTTCTGTTGGCTGTAAATAATAGTTTTAGAAACAAGAAAGTGCAGTGAAGACAAGGGTGTGAAATCCTAGGGATCACATCTTATTTGCCCATCTTTTGTGTCTGTTGCTTAGCTTACTGCCTAGGAACTGAAAGTGCACTATTAATACTGGTTTGAATTGGAGAACAACTATTTCTCAATAATCATAGAAACTGTCCATGTCATTAGTGGTAAGGAGGGCTCTAGATTTATATATATTCACATATTTGTTCTTTGTATACAAAATTTCTTGTAGGCGGGATTTACTGTGAACTACAGGGGAAGGGGAAGCAGTATTAGGTGCTGGAAGAAAATAGCAAGATTTGGAAGTCAGTGGTTTAGTTCTGAGTACATGATAAACACACTATAAATATTTTAAACTCTATGAAACACATACTCATTTTCCAGAGTGCAGAAGCGTTCATGAAATTCAGAAAAAAAGAAAAGATTGGAAATCATTGTGTTAAAAGCCTTTAATTTCTGACTTTTGACAGCCAATGTCCCTCTACTCCAAAGGATAATATCAGTAATTTATATTTTGAATTACATATTATTTGAACTGATTTTCAATTTAATTATTAAGATCTAACTTTAATAGCTTTCAAAACTAAGTTTTACCAACCTCATCACACTTGGGAATTGTGGCTTTGAAAGAAATTTGGAGAAAAAAATTCTTCTTCAGAGGGTACTGGCAAATGTCATCTATGGAGGCAGCCATTCATCCTGGACACTAAGATAAGTGTTTTTTATTTGATTATGGGGCAAAAATAGTTTTATGGGAAGAATAAATAAATTCATAATTTGAGAGTAAGTTGCTTTATTGATGCCACCATGATCCTCATGGCAAGGGTGATTTATTATGTTGGATTATATTATCCATCTCTTTTTTCAAAGAAATAAATCACATGCTTCTATTACTGTGATAATATGCAAGTAACTATGACCACTGTTGAATGCTCTCTCAGCCACATCTTTTATATGGTGCCAATTAAACAGAAGGTGGGGAATGCTAGCAGGGGGATTTAAATGCCTCATCTAAAGGTCAACACCT
The DNA here is from genome assembly GCF_036850995.1 of Saccopteryx leptura. Lineage (NCBI taxonomy): Eukaryota > Metazoa > Chordata > Mammalia > Chiroptera > Emballonuridae > Saccopteryx > Saccopteryx leptura. Next base: position 45,979,899 of record NC_089504.1, on the reverse strand, counting down.
AACAACAGGACAGCATGTATCCTGAACTGGACTGTAGAGTCAGCACTGGGTTTGAGCTCAGTTGTTGTTGGGAGACCTAAGTATACAATTCTCCAAATGAGAGCAGGTGGTGTCAAAGGAGCTATACTGGTGTTCAAGACATCCTAAAATAACTTTAAGCTTCTCCATGACCTCATTTTGCCATGCTGGCCTGCTTACGAGTGTGTTTTTGGGTGGTGTTAATGTTCTAGCATTAGCTATTATAATTTATGGACTGACATAGTATCGTTAACACTGAGCATAGATTGTATTCAGTAGCCAAAGCATAACTTTTTCCCTCTATATTTCCTGCAGCTGGCCAGTGTTTTGTAACCAGGGCACCAACTCTGGAGCCAGCTGGTAACTTCAGATGTTTGATGGGGTGTGCTATTGGCATTACAGACATGGTTAACCAAGGATAATATTAGAGTATGCATGATAGTTTTAAGGTTTTATATTGTTAGACAGGACTATTTTAGCATAAAACAAAATGAGATAACTGTATCTAGAGTAAGATTTTATTTAATAAAAGTGTTTTTTATGCCAGGTGAAAGTAACTGTGACTATTTAGCTTTTGAATAGGTGAACAAGTTAGTGATTCTTTTAAATTAAATTTTTATTTTCTTACTCAAAAGAAGCCAGTGTATATGATGTATTTGTATGGATCAATAATGTTATAGACATATAATGAAAAAAACAGCAGGCCCCACCCTTGCCTTCTTCTCTCCCTTAAGTCCTGCTCCCAAGGGCAACTGCCTTCTACTCCTTTTAGATGTTTCTCCAGGATTTGCCACCGTGTTTCTAAATAACACACTTATACTTGTGGTTCTTGATTCTTCTTCAGTTTTAGAAATTATAGATTGACCTTCTGTTATGAAAGATGGATATTTAACTCTCTTAGACCACTTTGCCTCCAAAAGAAAACACATTCTTCTCCTACCATCCTCCTCATCACAAGTTTTGGTGAAATTAGTATTGGATATTTTTCTTATTACAAGTACATAAAAAACCAGTGGGTTTTCAATGGGGGCAGAAATAGTCATTTTAAAACTATACATTAAGATATTACAACAATTTGGGTTAAGTAGTTTGGTTTCTGTAAAGCTAGTAGCTGCGGTCACTATCACAGCTGCCTGGCCCATGCAGGTTCACATTTGATTCGGACAGTCGGTAAAGAAACAATGGAGCCAAGAACTGGTGGGCCATCATCTTAAATCCTAGCTTGCACCTGGCAGGCAAGTAAAAACACACTGGGCTCCAAAACCCACTCATTCAGTGCTCACAAAGCTACTGACTTATCTGAGTTTTCTAGAAGCAAAGGTTTCTAGCTCACCAGCCTTATTCACCTCTGTTCCCCATCTCCTTCTCTCTGCACAAACTTTGCACAAACTGGCTTCTCCTTCAGCACTCCACCATCTTGGCTGCTTCTCCTCTCCTCCATGTGCCCTTTCTCTGCTCTCCTTTCTCTGCTCTCTCCTCTAATGCTAATCTCAGGAACCAAGAGAGAGCAAGCTCCCGGTCAGCCCCATTTTATATTGTAGAAATCAAAACCTTTAATCCAATATACAAACAAGGAAATCTCTGAAACAAAGTCACTTATCTGAGGCATAATGAGATTCCTCATGAGAGTGCACCACCCAGGGTGGGAAAGGCTTAGTCTTAAAACTAAACCTTAGACTATAACAACTTTGCCAGCTTACAGCCTGTCTCTCACACCAAAAGCGAGCAAACATATATGTCATATTTAAAAACTTATTTGACCAACAGTGCCATTAAGGTGAGGCCTTGATATGCCTGAAGAGACAGAAGGAAACAAGCTGCTTTCTGAACTTTGTGGGAACAGAGCAACAGCGTCATGACTGCCAACAAAGGGAAATCAGAGGTGAATGTGCTGCAGGAGAGAGGATAGGGCTGTAGCTCCTGACCCAGGTGACTCTAGTCACTTTTGTTTTAGCTTTATAATATGTGTGAAACCTAAAACTTGCCACTCAAAATGGTCCCTGGGCATTTATTTTGTTTTATCATTTTATGTATGTATGTATTTATTTATTTATTTTTATTTACTTATTTTAACTGAATTTATTGGGGTGATGCTGGTTAACAAAATTATACAGGTTTCATGGGCATGATTTTACAACACATCATCTGTTCACCATGTTGTTTATGACTTAGTCTGAGCCCATCAGTCAATTCTCTTCCAATTGTCAGCTATGGGGAGGAGTGGTGAAGTAAGCTACTGATTGAACTTCAGGCAGCAGTTAAAGACTGGCAGTAGCTGGAAGTTTTGCAATCCTTGTTCACATTTTGTTATTTGGAACTAGGGAGAGACTGAAGAGTTGAAATTAAATATTACGAATGCTTACAAGATTACAATAATCCAAAGCCTAGGTTAAGATGGATATGTTATCTCACGCAGTAAAAATGGCAATAAAAGCCCCCAAACCCCACAATTTTAAGGTGTATCTTGAGTGTCTGTTGTTAAAGTCCTTGAAATAGCTTTGTGGACTCTTACCATACTCTCATTAGCACTTAACACAATACCTATCACATGCTGAGAAATAATAGTGGTTTATTCAAGTCTCAGCTGTTTGGGTGTTACTGTGTAAGGCGTAGTATAATTTACTGTAGACAAGCAGGCCTTATTTAGGCTCCACCCTTGCATGAGGTCTGTTGTGTACCACATATGCCCACTTGAAACGTTGGATGCTAGATGCTATTTGTCCTTTGCCTTATCTGATCAAGTTAATGATACCAAAGGATCTCTTTTACTTGTAGTAGAAATCATTAATTAAAAATGAGTAAACACACAGAGCAGTAAATTATATATAGCTCATAGAATACTTGATTTTGAAAAATCTATATACACAGGAAGCTACAAATGGGTTTGGATATTTAATTCATCCCTATTTGTAAGGGAATTGGTAAAATACTTACCTAAGTTATGTTAAGAGAAATCTCTTTCTTTTTGGTCTATTAGATATTTTCTTCTTTATTCTTTTTTTTTTTTTTTTTTTTGTATTTTTCCGAAGCTGAAAACGGGGAGAGACAGTCAGACAGACTCCCGCATGCGCCCGACCGAGATCCACCCGGCACGCCCACCAGGGGGCGACGCTCTGCCCACCAGGGGGCGATGCTCTGTCCCTCCGGGGCATGCTCTGTTGCAATCAGAGCCACTCTAGCGCCTGGGGCAGAGGCCAAGGGGCCATCTTTGCTCCAATGGAGCCTTGCTGCGGGAGGGGAAGAGAGAGACAGAGAGGAAGGAGAGGGGGAGGGGTGGAGAAGCAGATGGGCGCTTCTCCTGTGTGCCCTGGCCAGGAATTGAACCCGGGACCCCTTGCACGCCAGGCTGACGCTCTACCACTGAGCCAACCGGCCAGGGCCTTCTTTATTCTTTTTTTATGTTATTTGTTATTTTTTGTTGTGCCCTGTATTGGTTCACATCCTGCATCTGTTTGTCATTATTCAAGTTGAGATATTAAGCACTGAATCATCATAATCTACCTATGTTTTTAGGTGAATATTTTATTTAATAACTTAAAAAATTAAGTGTTAAGTCTTGAAACACTGGAAAACAAAGAAGATCCAGCAGATCAAACAAACAAACAAAAAAATCATACTCCTCTCCCCTAGAGAAAACCCTTTGAACTCATTGTTGTATGCCCTTCTCTCTGTGTATGTGCAGCTATTTGTGTGGGGGGCTAAAAAATTGAAACCATACTATTTTGTGGGTTGCTTTTGTCTTACTTAACCTTTTCACATCTCAAAACTCTTTAATAATGTTATTGGTAGATTTGCATTATGTTTATTTGCATGAATATACAATAATTTGGAATAATAAATTCATACTGTTTAGACTTTAGTGTGTGTGTGTGTGTGTGTGTGTGTGTGTGTGTGTGTGTGTATTGTCATTATCCGTATAGCTTCTGCTATTCCTGTTCTCCTGCATTACTGCAAAGCCTTCGGAAGACCTGGAAACAGAGGTTTGCCATTCTCTAATGTATAGACTGCAAAATATCTTGTGATTCCTTGGTACCCCGACCTTCCTGTCTTCTCTCTCTTGCTCTCTCATTCTTCTACCATAACATGTTAGGAGAGCTATACAAATCTCCCAGGATTTATTTGGAAAAAGTAATACTTCCTTACTGGGTTTTAGCTAAGAGGTTTCCCTCTGCACAGCTATTGCTAGCTTTCTCTTTAATCACAACAGTTTGAAGGTACCAACTTGGGATTTGGTAATTTAACTGTTCTCAGCCCAGTCATGTGTATTGCTGTCATACATACATAACTAGCCTTCCTGGGCTCCAACTGCTCCTATTCACAGTGGGTTATACAATAGTGAATGTGTATGTTTCAAGGGCTTGGGGATGCTGTGGAAAAAGGACAATGTGGACAACCACCCTGTCAAGATCTTTGTAAGCTAATCATTGCCTCTCAGCCTTACTTATGTCATCTGTAAAATGGGTATGAGCATATCTAATTATACAATTTTTGTGGAGATTAAAAATGTGAATATATTTATTGCCAGTTTAGCACAGTGTCTCTTATAGAGTGTTAATGGTGGCATGATTATGTTCTGGTGAAATTGCAGATGGCAAGAGATATGCTGATGCTGTATTGAGGAGCACAGCCAGAGGGCCTAAGCCCAATGGAAAAGAATCCTTAAAACAGATCTTCTGTAGTTTTTATTTGCCCACCCTCCTTCATACATGTTTGAAACAGCAGCCCCTTCAATTCCAGTATTTTCTCTGTCCTGAGAGTCAATATACTACTGATCAGAAGAAGAAAAATCACCAATAACCTGGAAACTGAGGGTTCTCACATTTGGTGAAACTTTACCAGCAGGTTAGTATTCATTTGTCCTGCTTCCCACTGCGCCCTGCCCCCACCAGCTTCACGTTTACTTTGTTATTAATAATAAAGACTTTGTAACTGGGCAAAGCAGATATGAGCTTGGTCTTAACTGATTTGTTTGACCCTTATGTAAAGTTATTGCTCTTGGCAACCCAGGGTGTTTCTGGTATTTGAACAGAAAAAATAAATGAGTAAATGAGTTAAATAGCACATTGTCTTAAAATGAACCCTTTATTACTAATGAGCTAGCTAAGGAGCACAGAGTAGCATCATAACTGGGGTTATATTCCTTACCAAGGTCACCACATTTAATTACTCAAAAGTGTCATCAGCAAAATGTTATAAATGAAGATAGTCTCATTATAAATCTAAGTAGTAATTTCAAGTGGTAAAATGTTTCAAGTCCCATAAAAGGAGCATTAATATTCCTTATACATTGATTACTCAAGGGCCCTTTATGAACTATAAAGTGTACATATAGCACATAAAGTAACAAACTATGTCATAAATTTGGCTTAGCTCAAATTAATATGCATGCTATGACAAATGTTAACATTTAAGTCACAACTTGAAATTTAAATTCAATTGCAGGTATTATTTGAAAGATCAGAATAACTTAAAAGGCTATCAAAGGAAGTTTGATCATTTTTAAAATAAATAATTTTTTGCTCTAGCAAGTAGAAGCATTTCGGATCATTACATTGACCTTAAATCTTCTCTCAAATTTGAGATGCTGATTTTTTTTTTAAAAGAGCCATTGAGGTATCTAAATATTTCAAGGGCTCTCCAAGATTTTTATTGTGAGGGTTTGAAGAACAGCAGACTCTTAAATCTTGCCTTTATGTTCTTTCTCTCTTCTCTAAGCAACTATAAGGGCAGAATGTAAGAAAAGAAATTACAGAAAGGCCCCTGAAGCAAAAGGGTAGGGAGGATTGGGGAAAGGCAGTCATACCTCTTTGCCTTTGAGGGAAAAGTATTGATTTGCTGATGTATGTATGTATGTATGTATGAACTTACCTATCTAGAGATATAACTATATGAAACTCTGAGGCACACACACACACACACACACACACACAGGAGTGGGCAAAAGTAGATTTATAGCTCTGAATACCTGAAACAGAGAAACAGAGTTTACTCTTGTATTTTTGTTAATTATTGTATTATTCATTTGTGTTACAACTGTAAAGCTACTTTTGCCTACCTCTGTATATACACACATATATGATATATCCTATGCTATATGTATATGAGCATTTACACACACACATATGCACACATATTTATATATTAGCCTCAGAGTCTCAGTTCTTTTTAAACCTCATCTAACAGAGTTGCTATCTTTTTCAGATTTAACTGTCTGGTTTGGCACTGTGCTACAGAAACTCTATAAGCAGATGTCACTGAAAAGTAAAGAAAGTATGACAGACAGACTAGTTAATAATCCCTATATCATTGCTTTCTAACTCTGTGAACTTGAGGATATTATTAATCAATCTACTGAGCATGTATTATCCTCGTCTATGATATAGAACTCATGATACCGAGTCTTTAAGATTGAGGTTTACAGGAAAAAATACATTGAAAAGTACACAACACAGAAACGCGTAGTGATAGACAAATGCTCAAAAAGGATAGTTGTTACAGTTATATTTTCTATTATGATTACTTCTACTAACAATAGTGTTAAGTTGAATTTATTATGAAAAGTGTTGACTGAAAGGGATTGACTCTATTATGCTTTAAGTATTTTGCTTATTTTACTCAAATTTCTTGAAACAGTGCGTGCAGCATATGTGCTGTTTATTTATAAGCAAAGTGAATGTGGAGAAGGAGAATGGAGGAGCCAGAACATCAGAGCCTATTCTTTTTAGCTTTTTCCTATGACAAGCCTCTGAGTAGCATATGGGAAAAGGCCAGGAAGAGTAACAAAAAAAAAAAAAAAAAAAAAAAAGCCTTTCCAGAGGTTGCCCTAAAGAGGGTCTGGAAAGAATTGTAGTCTCACTTGTTCTGATGTTTATTAAAATACCACAAAAATCATATTCGTACTTTGATCTTGACTCATGAGAATGTCATAAAATTGGCATCTAATTTATCAAGTCAATTGTATTTGTCCACTTGGGTGCATCTTGCAGGCAGGTGAGAAGGTAGAAGAGGAAAAATTTGATGACATACATCTCTCTTGAAAATGTAGTATCACCTAGATTCTGGAAATAAAGTACTATATACATCCTGGCATTACTATTCAATGTCCATCTAATTATAAGAGCTTCAGGAGCCCGCTATTCTATTTGACTTCAAACATGTAAAGGCTCAAGTCATTCAACCTGGCATAATGTTTTCTGAGGATTTGGTCAGATCATTTTCTTGCTTCAAATATTTAATTGAACCAGTAGTGGATAATGAGGTCTGCTTCATGACAACTCACAAGTAGTTTTCACACTGAGTTATCCTTAATCATAAGTTACATGTCATCTTTGGCCTTCTGCACAGACAGATGGGAATTTAGTGGGACAGTCCATGAAAGTACTGACCCGCAATAAAGTTTTCGCTGCTTCACCACAGGCTGCTTTTCAGAACTCTTCACTCAGGCCCTGTGTCAATATGAATATTAGAAGACTTGGGAGAGTTTGCAATCTTTTGGTCTAGGGTTAAAATAGTATTTTTTTTTTTCTGAAGCTGGAAACAGGGAGAGACAGTCAGACAGACTCTCGCATGCGCCCGACCGGGATCCACCTGGCACGCCCACCAGGGGCGACACTCTGCCCACCAGGGAGCGATGCTCTGCCCCTCCAGGGCGTCGCTCTGCCGCGACCAGAGCCACTCTAGCGCCTGGGGCAGAGGCCAAGGAGCCATCCCCAGCGCCCGGGCCATCTTTGCTCCAATGGAGCCTTGGCTGCGGGAGGGGAAGAGAGAGACAGAAAGGAAGGGGGGGGGTTGGAGAAGCAAATGGGCGCTTCTCCTATGTGCCCTGGCCGGGAATCGAACCCGGGTCCCCCGCACGCCAGGCCGACGCTCTACCGCTGAGCCAACTGGCCAGGGCAAAATAGTATTTTAACCCTTCCTTTTCCTGATTACCACTGTATAATTTTAGTTTACTTGCTTATTATTCTTGTTGTTTTCTTAAAAGTATTTTCACTTTACTGGAAAGGCAAACTAAACAAGATGATACAAAGCGCAACACAGTTTAACAACAGCAATAATAAAACAGTGTGTAATTTATTGGCCTAGTTTGCTGAGTTGTGGCCTATTAATTTTTTTATCTTAGAAAAAAACCTCAGCGCTACTGCTTCGGTATCGAGTTCTGTAAAAGCCTTGGACGTGCAGTGAGCAGGATTTTTCTTTTATAAAGGAAAGGCGATTACAGGAAAGAATACCAGTTGGAGAAAAAGAATAGTTGGAGAAATCTTTTAAAATAATTTGCATATAAATAATCCCCAAAGATGTTATTTAGGTATAAGACTATTGCAGCTTTTCCAAAATGGAAGTTGATCCAAAAAAAAGGAAGTATAATTTTTATAGATTGTATCTGAAAGAAAGTAAAATAAGAACGGAAAGGTAAAGAGGCCGGTTTCTTTACAACTGTTAGATGCTTGGGTAGTAAACACACCAGTAGCAAGTCTGCGTTTTGTTTTTCTCCAACCATACCTAGTGCTGTTTTGGATGCATGGTGTTTCTTTCCTGCTGCTGTCAGTCCTAGTTCAGACCTTTATATCCCAGATTGCTTGTCTCACATAGGCTGTGTATTAAAATTGCCTTATGTCATACACTCCATGCAATTTAGAGAAGGATTTTTTCATTGTGGCACAAACTTGAAAAAAAAACAAAATATTTTTATAGAAAGCAGTTTGCTTTGCTAGGCTTTGTTTGTGTTTCTCAGAACAATTGTTGTAGATTCTATGAGTTTGAAAATGAACTCCCTTCTTTGCATTTTCTCCTTCTGTTTGAATCTCCTGTGAAGTCATAATACTGTTTGTGCAATAAGCCTGTTGCCATGGAGATTAATGTGCTGTTACAAATTTGCTATTATTTATGACTTCATTATAGGGTGGACCTGAATTAGAAATTAATTATTGATTTTTTTTCATCAAATAGTTGGTGAGTCATATGAGAATAGGTGAAGACATTTCAGCTTTTATTTCTTAATTGGGAGGTGGAAATGCTTTCACTGGTGAGAAATACAATTATCTAAAAAATAATAATTGTGAAAAATGTTAAAATAAATCTCTTTGAAGAAAAGTTGAAATATATGAAACACTAGGGTAAATTTTACATTCTCTTTACAAAATATCTGCCAAGAGCTACAAGGTAACCTCTTTCTTGAGAAACACAGCTTGTCAGTGTCATTCTCTGAACAGGTTTCTCCTTGGTACTGCCATGTTTACTTTCTTAGCAAAGAATAGCTAAACAGTGAGCACTCTGGTGCATAAACCCCTCAACCATTGAGATATTGAATTCTGATCTTTAATAAACCAACATTGATTTACTTCACCGCTCTGTTTGCTTAGTTAAGCTTCATCGGCATAGGAAAAGGCACACATAATTTAATCAAATTGCTTTTTTTTCTTTGATTTTTTATTAGTGAGCAAAGCAGGCTCTAAGCATCCAGACTTTATTTTTGCCAGTAAAATATTTTTCTTCTCTCTTGGAGGAAAAGTTTGAAATTACAGTTAATTTTATCTCTCACTCTATACATGCACAAGAACAAAACACAACCAAAGATCTTGTTTTTGAGTATCAAATATGCTTTCTTTTTTGAAATCAGAGTTGACTTTCGAAGAATCCAGTATAACATCCAAACGAGGACTGAGCTTCCATATTTCCAGATTTCAGATGTCAATTATCAAGTCAATATCTTTAATATTTTTTTTAATACAGAGACAGAGAGAGGGATTGATAGGGACAGACAGACAGGAACGGAGAGAGAGGAGAAGCATCAATCATTAGTTTTTCCTTGCAACACCTTAGTTCAGGGGTCCCCAAACTTTTTTTTTTGTATTTTTCCGAAGCCAGAAACGGGGAGGCAGTCAGACAGACTCCTGCATGTGCCCGACCAGGATCCACCCGGCACACCCACCAGGGAGCGATGCTCTGCCCATCTGGGGCATCGCTCTTTTGTGACCAGAGCCATTCTAGTGCCTGAGGCAGAGGCCACAGAGCCATCCTCAGTGCCTGGGTCAACTTTGCTCCAATGGAGTCATGGCTGCGGGAGGGGAAGAGAGAGGCAGAGAGGAAGGAGAGGGGGAGGGGTGGAGAAGCAGATGGGTGCTTCTCCTGTGTGCCCTGTCTGGAAATCAAACCCGGGACTCCTGCACGCCAGGCCGACGCTCTACCACTGAGCCAACTGGCCAGGGCTGGTCCCCAAACTTTTTACACAGGGGACCAGTTCACTGTCCTTCAGACCGTTGGAGGGCCGGAATATAAAAAAAACTATGAACAAATTCCTATGCACACCGCACATTTCTTACTTTAAAGTAAAAAAACAAAACAGGAACAAATACAATATTTAAAATAAAGAACAAGTAAATTTAAATCAACAAACTGACCAATATTTCAATGGGAACTATGGGTCTGCTTTTGGCTAATAAGATGGTCAATGTGCTCCTCTCACTGACCACCAATGAAAGAGGTGCCCCTTCTGGAAGTGTGGGGGGGCAGATAAACAGCCTCAGGGGGCCGCATGTGGCCCATGGGCCGTAGTTTGGGGACCCCTGCCTTAGTTGTTCATTGATTGCTTTCTCTTATGTGCCTTGACCATGGGCCTTCAGCAGACTGAGTAACCCCTTGCTCGAGCCAGCGACCTTGGGTCCAAGCTGGTGAGCTTTTGCTCAAACCAGATGAGCCCACACTCCAGCTGACAACCTCGGGGTCTTGAACCTGGGTCCTCTGTGTCCCAGTCCGATGCTCCATCTACTGCGCCACTGCCTGGTCAGGCAATATCTTTAACATTTTAAAATAAGCAATGTTTTGTTTTGTAGAACTGAAATTTTTCTGATCATCTAGTTTTGCCAATTAATAGATAAAAAAAATAAACTTGGATTGGTGAAGTGATTAGTCCAAGGTCAGGAGGCTGATTGGTTGACAGTTAGCATCTTGAGAATTCAATTCTAGAGTATCAATGCCACTTCAAAACTACTTTTATTTCTCCTTTATTGAAATTAAATAGTTGAAACTCATTTTTTCTAAATATAAAGCTGAATATTAATCATATTTTTCATATCTAAATTTTGTCAGTTTTAAAAAATTTTTTTAAAGATACTAAGTATTTAGAGTTTTCAAATGATGATCCTACTAGTTATTTCTGTGGGAAGTGAATTATTTTAGAGTTTGAGTGGGATTCTTGAACTAGCAGCTTGTGATGTTGCACTTTTAGAGGCTTTACTAGAGAATGACAAGGTCAAAAAGTTGTGAATTCTGTTTTCCTTAACAATACACTTGTTTCTTCTGAGTCCCTCGTGCAAGGTTAAAAAGTATAGACATATTACTTTATCTTTATGAAATTAGTCGAAGCATTGTCACAAATTTTTATGTATACAATTCTTTTGAATCATACTGAACTAGAATATTTCTCCATTAATAGACTATCTCCTTTCTTATCTTCCAAAGTTTGAAGAATGGGGAAGAGGTCTTTCTTCTGTGTGTCCTGACCAGGGATTCAACCCAGGACTTCCACATGCCAGGCCAACACTCTTTCCACTGGCCAAGTGGCAGGGACAATATCTTCCTTTTTCAATGCTTCCCTTTATTTCTCTCTCACTCTGGCTTCTCTGGGACTGTACTTACTAATCTTAAAATGTTACGCAAGTTAACCCTAGGTTCTGTTTTCTAAGAAACCCAGGGTAAAAATTCCCTTAGAACCCTGATATTAAGGGAAACCCTAGAGAACAGACCTTCAGGATGTTGGGTTGCCTGCCTAGCAGGGTGCAATAGGGGCCTGATTGCTGCTGATGTGGAGAGGGTAGCCATCTCTGGCATGCATGGCCTCACAGTTACTTAAGTTTTCATCGTTGGTGAATTGAGGTGAGGCATAGATGAAAGCAAGGCATTGGGAATGCAATGGCTACTGCACTTGATTAGGATGACAGAGAAATAATGCAAGAATTGTGTCATGAGGTGGCTGCTTTTGATGGCAGTGGGATCAAATAGTTACTTATATAAGGAATGCCAGAGACCTTCTATAGAAGCCCTAACAAAGACTAGCTAAAAACAAAGCAAAACAAAAATCAGGCTTAGGATTTGACTGTAAATATCACAGACAATTGCAAAGGAAACAAAATAAATACATGTCAGATCTCCTATTTCAAAACCAGGACCCTGATAAAGAAAGAGTAGGGCTCTGAGACTAGAATTTAAGTGGATAAGAAACTTGAACCATTCTAGTCTGCTAAATCTCTCTGGTGATCAGAAACAGCCCCTTTTCTTTTTGTAGAGGAAAATGGCCCCACAGTACTTGGAGAATGCAATATTTTTACATAAGTTATCTAGAAAGATGAGGCCCTGGCCAATTGGCTCAGTGGACTGATTGTCGGCCCGGCGTGCAGACGTCCTGGGTTCGATCCTCAGTCAGGACACACAAAAGAAGTAATCATTTGCTTCTCTCCCCCTCTCTCTCCTGCCTCTCTCCCTCTTGCCCTCCCACAGCCAGTGACTCGATTGGTTCTGGCGAGGCCCCAGACAGCGGTTGCCGAGTGGATTCAGGTTGGGGCTGTGGGAGTCTGTCTCACTCTCCCCTTTATTCACTTAAGAAAAAAAGGATTATATTTGCTCATCTTGCTATCCATAACTACTGCTCTCATTTAAGCAGATAATCAAAGTCATGTCTGTAACTAATATGTACCAGTAGGGAATATGGGTGAGTGATGAGGGGAGTGGATCCCAATGGGCCTTATGGATCCACTGAAACTGGCTTCCTATCCCAGTAGCTGCTCACAAGAAGAAATAAAACAACCAAGAAATGAGAGGGAGTTAATTTACCATGGAGTGAACTGTAACCAATGAGAAACAGGAGATGGCAAAAAAATTTCTGGCCCATTCTCCCTTGGATGAATTGCTTAAGATGCAGTGGTTTCATATGGCAAACATTCTGTGCAATTGAGCAAACCAGCTGTGTTTCCTTGAAATGTTGTGGCTATCAACAACATTATTTGGGCGTTAAACTTGTGGGTGCGGGGAAAGAATATAATGCTGGATGCAGAGATTTAATTGTCATCAAAATCACCTTTGACTTGGAATTTGATGTTTTGGCAAAGACACTTGGAGCTGGTTGAGATAATTTGCTAGAAAAGTTCCATGACTCTTGTAAGCAACACTGGTTACTATTGAACATGGTTACATGGCAGAACTTTCTTGGCATGATATAAATAAAAGAATAAAAAAAACTCAGAAAAATGAGAATGAATGTCTGTATTACTATATAATATATAAGAATCCATCATATAACTATGTCCCCTGGGGATGAGGCAGGGGAACTACGTTCATTTAGGCAATAAAGAATGTACTTAGATGGAGAGTACCAAAATCTTTGAGAAGTACAGTGGTGATTGTCCTCTGCAAGCTGCATGTGTTGGTTGGAGATGCTGCCGTGGTTCTGGGCTTCAAGGTTGACACCATCATTACAATGGACAGTTGTGTCCCTTCATTCCATTTCCAGTTGTACAAAGTGGGGCAAAATAGGTTTACAGTCATTGGTGTGCAAAATAATATAATAATTGATAAATAATAACACAGGAATAAATCTTGTGTTTCTTGTTCTCACAACTATAAACCTACTTTGCCCTACTCTGTATATTAATTTACTGACTCATAGCCCAGTGATTGAAGGGCAATGTGGGTTTCCTTTAAAAAGACTTTGTAATTTTACTGAAAATATGTATGAAAAATATTTCTCTGATCATTCCCCTAAAAGTAAGTTCTCCCTGGGGAAACAGTATACAAGACTTTTAAAGGATTGTTAAAATGAGGTTTGTGTAGATACAAGACCTGAAATGCTATCATGGTTTGATTAGGGTAAAGACTTATGGAAACCACATGATAAATGATGTTATCTGGATCCAGTGGTTTTGAAGAATTATTCTGATTGTCTCTCTAGTCCAAGAGGGTATAATTGTGTGTACTATACATAGAAGCTGGTAGAACCTGTACATTGGTTTTACGGCCTGTGAAGTAAAACCCATTATGATAGAAAGCATTGCAGAAGCCCCTAAAATTGTCCCAACACTTGCCATATAGTCGTAATAATAAATACGAAGTGATAATGCTCTTTAATGAATTGCAGAAATTAGTACCATTATCAAGGATGTGAAGGACATAGCAATGGCGCTCCTTGTTTTATTCCTTTACTGAAACTCTGAAAGGGCAGCTGGATTGTGATAACAGCTAATGGGCTGCCATAAATTTAACCAGGTGGTAGCCCTTACTGAGGCTGCCATGCTGAATGTCGTATCTCTTCTGAAGCAGACCAGCACTTCCTCTATGATTTAGCATGTGGCTGTTGATTTGGTTAATGCTCTTTTCTAAATTGCTATCAGTAGGAGGAATAACAAGTTTATCTTTACATAGGACAGGCAGCAGTATACTGATACTGTTTGTCCTCAACTCCTCTGCTTTCTTTCACATGAGGCTTTGGTAATTGTGTCAGTCAGGATGCATTCATGGGACAGAAACCATATCAATTACTTAAAAGATATGTTAATATAGAGAATTTTTAATCTACCGTAAGAGAACTGAAAAGGTAAAAGAGACATGAAATATAAGAAAAATAGCAAAGACAGGAAGCACTTATCAAAATTGCTTTGATTTCTTGTCTTTCCTGGGGGTTGTGGGTAAAAGGGAAGAGATTGGGATTATTAAAATCTAGATGCTTGAGTAAGGGGACTTGTGAAGGTGGGACTCAGACCTTGTGGAGAGAACCTTCTTGATGATGTAGTTGCCTTAGGAGATCAGTGGAAGGACCATTTGGAGCTGAGAATTAGACCTATGGGGTGGAGACCCCAGCTGATGTGCTTGTGTTAAGTGATAAGTCTGGCTCTACTTGTGAGGAAAAACTGCAAGGTGGAACCTACTTCTGCTACTGGAACCAGCTGGAGATGAGGTGATCCATGGGCATGAGAGTAAAGTGTATCATACCCCAGAAAAATTCCTAAAGAGGAGAGTCTCAACTATAGGTGGATTAAATCAGTGGTCCCCAACCTTTTTTGGGCCATGGACCGGTTTAACGTCAGAAAATATTTTCACGGACCGGCCTTTAGGGTGGGACGGATAAATGTATTGCCTGACTGAGACAAGCGTCAAGAGTGAGTCTTAGACCAGGGGTCCCCAAACGTTTTACACACGGGGCCAGTTCACTGTCCCTCAGACCGTTGAAGGGCCGGACTATAAAAAAAAAAGCTATGAACAAATCCCTATGCACACTGCACGTATCTTATTTTAAAGTAAAAAAACAAAATGGGAACAGATACAATATTTAAAATAAAGAACAAGTAAATTTAAATCAACAAACTGACCAGTATTTCAATGGGAACTATGCTCCTCTCACTGCCCACCAATAAAAGAGGTGCCCCTTCAGGAAGTACGGCGGGGGCTGGATAAATGGCCTCAGGGGGTCACATGTGGCCCGCGGGCCGTAGTTTGGGGACCCCTGTCTTAGACGGATGTAACAGAGGGAATCTGGTCATTTTTAAAAAATAAAACATCGTTCAGATTTAAATATAAATAAAATGGAAACAATGTAAGTTATTTATTCTTTCTCTGTGGACTGGTACCAAATGGCCCACAGACTGGTACCAGTCTGCGGCCCGGGGGTTGGGGACCACTGGATTAAATGACTCATCCTGAGAATATCAAACAGGCTCTCTCTCTTTGGCAACCTTGTTATTGCACAGTTAGATCACCTACAGAGGAAACTTGGTATCAGGGCTAGAGGCTACTCATGGATCCAATATTGTGCACTCTTTTTCACTAAAGAGCATTCAGCTGCGTTCACTGTGCTGGCCAAACTGACAGTAAACTCCCCATCTTGAGCCAATCCTAGCTTTTGTCTCCTGTTCCCAGAGTTCAACTTAGTCTTTTTTTCCTCTTTCCAACTACCGCCTTCCTTTCATCTTCCTTTGCCTTCATCCCTCCTTTATGGAGTATCTTTCACTATATTCTTATTTTCCAAATTTGTTTTATAAAATGCACATATTTGGATCTTGGCAATAGATTTTGTGATCATTCTTTATGCCATGGCTATGCATGTTTTATTTTTTGGTGCTTTAATAGTTACAATTGACCCAAAAATTGGAAAACTTTTTATCTAACTCTTGGGATGTGTTGGAACAATTAAATTGTAAAATTAAGAGTGTTCATGGGAAGGAAGTTTTCTTCTCAGAAAGTAAAGGAGCCTGACCAGGCGGTGGTGCAGTGGATAGAGCGTTGGACTGGGATGCGGAGGACCCAGGTTCGAGACCCTGAGGTCGTCAGCTTGAGCACGGGCTCATCTAGTTTGAGCAAAAGCTCACCAGCTTGGACCCAAGGTCACTGGCTCGAGCAAGGGGTTACTTGTAGCCCCATGGTCAAAGCACAAATGAGAAAGCAATCAATGAACAACTAAGGTGTCACAACAAAAAACTAATGATAGATGCTTCTCATCTCTCTCCATTCCTGTCTGTCTGTCCCTGTCTATCTGACTCTCTCTCTCTGTCTCTGTAAAAAAAATAAATAAATAAAAATAAAAAAATAAAGTAAAAGATCCATGAACCAAAGTCAACTGTAAAGCACAGTGAAGCAGTAGATTAAGTTATGGCATTTCTTTCCAGTTTGTGGCTCATAAATTCATTTTTGTTATATACTACTCTGGATAAACAGCAGTTATTAATTTTAATGTCATTGATTTTATGTCTTTTCCTTTATAGTTTGACCAGTCTGTGTACTGTTTAAGAAAATCATTACTTGGGTCCTGGCTGGTTGGCTCAGTGGTAGAGCTTCAGCTGGGTGTATGGATGTCCTGGGATTGATTTCCATTCAGGGCACACAGGAGAAGCAACCATCTGCTCCCTCCCTCCCTTCTCTTTCTCTTTTCTTCTCCTGCAGCCATAGCTCAGTTGAAGCAAGTTGGCCCTAGGTGCTGAGGATGGCTCCATGACCTTGCCTCAAGCGCCAAAATAGCTCAGTTGCCAAGGAACTGAGCAACAGCTCTAGAAGAGCAGAGCATTGCGAGGGAGGGGGCTTGCTGGATGGATCCTGGTCAGGGCACATGTGGGAGTCTGTTTCTCAGCCTCCAGACTTTCACTTAAGAAAAAAAATCATTACTCTAATTTTTTAAAAGATATACTTCTTCATAGTATTCTGAAAGGATCTATAGCTTTATCTTTTACATTTAATTATTTATTCCAATTAGAATTTATTTTTATTTTTTTATTTAAGGAAAAGATCCAATTAAGTTTTTCCCATACATAGTCCATTGTTTTAGCAACATTTAATAGCTAGTTTTTCCTTTTCCCCAATTATTTGCAATATCAGGTCTTTTCCTAGGATAACTGTTCTTTTTTGCTTGTCTATTTGATTAATTGTGCACTGCTAATGTATGTTTAATTTTTATAGTTTTATTATGATTCTTGATATTTGGGTGTGACTAATCCCTGAACTGTGTTTTTCTTTTTCAGTAATATTTCTGTAGTTTTTCTAAAAGTTCTCTCTTCTTTAACATAACACATCAGCTTAGTTATTTTATAGATATTTTTCTTACTAATATGTCATTCTTTTCTTATATCTTTAAATGTTTAAACATTTATTTTTATATTATGAGCCTGAGAATTCCCATTTCTAGAGGCTTATTTATTCTGGCTTTCTCTCTTTGTGCTTTCTTTCCTTGTGAATGTTGCAATGTCTTACTTTGAGCTCTTATTCAATGGAACACTATTAATTCTATGACATATTCTTGAAGGTATATTCATCCAAAGGATTTACTTCTGCCAGAAGCAAAGGGCTACCAATAACTAAAGACAAATTTAATAAAAATGTTGTCTTAAGGTCTTTGAGATTATACTGAAGATGTGGCTGGCTCATGACTAACGAGTCTCAAAGGAAATTTTCACTTCATTCATGGCCAAGGTTGAGAATAAAAAATTTTCTTGTCTTTTTCTAAGGGTCTTATTTATTTCTGCTTCATTGCCATATTATAGGTATATTGGTTTGCAATAACTACTTTATGCAGACGTGTCTTATTAGAACACCCGTATTGAGCTGGTCTTACTCTTTGTCTCCTGCCTCAGCACTCTACTAATTCATAAAAACAGAAACTCAGTGTGCCCGGGTTAAGTATATGTATTCAGGGTGGAAGTTGCTTTGATTTCTTATCTTTCCAAATTCTGATTTTACTTCATTTCTGACCTTCAAAGTTTCCCAAACTTTCAGCCAGCACAATAATTTAAAATGTCTTTTCTTCCTTTTTTTATTTCTATATATTTTTTAGCATTTTTATTATTTTTAAACCAGAGGGTCTAGTCTACCATGTTTTAAAATGGAAATCTTTACAAGACCAGTCTTGAAGAGATGGAAAGAATAACTTCAAGGTCACAGACGTACACATCATCAGCTCTGTCACTTACTGTCAGGTTGACTGACCATGTCATCCAAACTTTGGCTGATTCCATGTTTCTTTCTGTAAAATATGCTCCCCTGTCAGGGTTGATGTGAAGTTTGAATAAGATTATGGAAGTTGAAGCCCTGAGTTTTGAACTGACTAACACACGTTGGGATTTCATACATTGTTTTTAAACTAAGCATAATTAATTCTACAACTTCCTAAATCCATGTTTTTTAGAATTTTTATATGAATCACACAGATATAAAAAAAATAACCTGGTAAAATACACAATGGCTTATAAAACATCAATACCAAGATGTTGAAAATAATTATTTCTCTTTGAAATGTTGGTTGTTAGGCTGGAAATTGGAAATAAACACAAATCTCCACAATAACCTACATATCTAAGATAAACTGTATAATTTGAGGATAGAGCCTCTGGTTAAGAAAACTCTGGGAATAGAGGAATACTTGCATTCTGTTTAAAAATATACAAATTTTCTAAATCTCACTAGCACCCAATAGCTCTATAATAAGACATTAGCAGAAACTAACCACAATAGCTATAGATTTCCCACCCAAAAGCTTGGTCACTTTTATAAACTCTCACTAGTTAGTGTACCATCTGTGTAGAAGACTGACCATCAGTTCAGTGTACTCTGATATATTTAAATTTCAGACTCTTTTTAAAAATATTGGCCTTGGCTGGTTGGCTCAGTGGTAGAGCGTCAGCCTGGTGTGCAGAAGTCCCGGGTTCGATTCCCCGCCAGGGCACACAGGAGAAGCGTCCATCTGCTTCTCCACTTCTCCCCCTCTTCTTCCTCTCTGTCTCTCTCCTCCCCTCCTGCAACGAGGCTTCATTGGAGCAAAGATGGCCTGGGCACTGGGGATGGCTCCTTGGCCTCTGCCCCAGGCACTGGAGTGGCTCTGGTCGCAAAAGAGCGACGCCCTGGAGGGGCAGAGCATCGCCCCCTGGTGGGCAGAGTGTCGCCCCCTGGTGGGCGTGCCGGGTGCATCCCGGTCGGGCACATGCGGGAGTCTGTCTGACTGTCTCTCCCCATTTCCAGCTTCAGAAAAAAAAAAATTATTTGCTTACCAGTTTACTAAATTCTCTAATTTTTTCTCTCTACTTGTAATGCCAAATATTTTAATGATCTCTGATTAATTCTGAAGCAGATATATTTTGGTAATTGCAAAATATACATTTAGGAGATAATTGTTTTGATTTCCTACTTATGGTGAAAAGTTCAATAATGTCTTGACATAAAATAGTTATACATGCATGTAGAATATAAATTAAAAGTAAGCAATTATCTAGAAAAAATTTAGATACATGATTGTGGGTTTCTTTAGATTCATATTCTTAGCCCTAGAGAAAGTTAGCATTTTACTTGCAACCAGAATGATCTATCCACATGCTTATTTTCTAACAATACTTAGAATAAATCTTAGTTTTAAAATGGTCCTACCTGCATTCAGTGTATTAGAATTGTTTTTATCAACTTGATTTTCCACCTAGAAATTAGTGTAGTGCATTAAATGCAACCTTGTATCTTTCTTGTATTTCAAGAAATATGCTTATTATTTTTTTCTTTCTTTCTTTTTTTTTTTGTACTTTTCTGAAGCTGGAAACGCGGAGGCAGTCAGACAGACTCCCGCATGCGCCCGACCGGGATCCACCCGGCACACCCACCAGCGGGCGATGCTCTGCCCATCTGGGGCATCGCTCTGTCGCGACCAGAGCCATTCTAGCGCCTGGGGCAGAGGCCAAGAAGCCATCCTCAGCGCCCAAGCTAACTTTGCTCCAATGGAGCCTCGGCTGCAGGAGGGGAAGAGAGAGACAGAGTGGAAGGAGAGGGGGAAGGGTGGAGAAGCAGATGGGCACCTCTCCTGTTGCCCTGGCTGGGAATCGAACCTGGGACTTCCGCACACCAGGCCGACGCTCTACCACTGAACCAACCGGCCCGGGCTATTTTTTAGAATACTATTATCTTCTGATGTATGGTAGCTCCCAAATGCACAAAGCCTATATTATTTTTAGCAATGTTAATGAATGCAAGGAAATTCTCATGTATAATTAGTTTTTCTTTTTTCACCTGACTAATAACTCAAGTTACAGAGCAAGCAGCATTGTGCTACATAAAAATAAGCATAAATATAAACTAGTAATGGTTATTGAGGACTAACTAGGTGGTCTGTATATTATCGTAGTTAAAACAATTGACTAGACAGGAGATACTATTATTACCACATCACAGATGAAGAAATTAAAACACAATGAAGTAATGTTTTTTAAGATCAATCATGTGGCTAATAAATAGCAGAGCCAAGTTAAACTTTTAGATAGTCTACTCCTAGGTTGAGCTTATTAACTCCTCAAATGTGTGTTATTTCATAGACAATCAGGACTATTTTCTCTAATTTATATAAAAGGAGCTAACCCAGGAGAAGTGAAGTGATTTAGCACACAGCAGTGCAGAGACCTGGATTGCACTCCAGGCTTCTTTCTTCTTGGTAGCAAAGCTCCTTTATCACATGGTGAAATGAATAGCAAATTATATGCTCAAGTGTCTGTTTAGAATAAGTTAATTTGGTCTTAAATTTTACTTGGAGTGAATTATAAAATTAGATACAATTATTTTGGCATTTTGAATGAGATTCTGTATGTGTGTGTGACTGTGATATTAACTGATACCGTGCTTTCCAAGTGTGGGAGTTATCAGCCTCTAATTCTTCAGATACAGACTTTTATGTATAAATATTGCTCCACTTATTATTTTGAGTTAATTAAAGTTAGTTGCCATAAGGTTCGTGTGATAATTCTGATTATATTTATTCTTCCTATCCAAGAACAAGGAATATTTTTCCATTTCATTGTATCGTTTTCGATTACCCTTAACAGTGCTTTGTAGTTTCTTTTTTTTTTTTTTTGTATTTTTCTGAAGCTGGAAACGGGGAGAGACAGTCAGACAGACTCCCGCATGCGCCCGACCGGGATCCACCCGGCACGCCCACCAGGGGCGATGCTCTGCCCTTCCAGGGCATCACTCTGCCGCAACCAGAGCCACTCTAGCGCCTGGGGCAGAGGCCAAGGAACCATCCCCAGCGCCTGGGCCATCTTTGCTCCAATGGAGCCTTGGCTGCGGGAGGGGAAGAGAGAGACAGAGAGGAAGGAGGGGGTGGTGGAGAAGCAAATGGGCACTTCTCCTATGTGCTCTGGCCGAGAATCAAACCCAGGTCCCCCACATGCCAGGCTGACGCTCTACCGCTGAGCCAACTGGCCAGGGCCTATAGTTTTCAATATATAGGTCCTTTACCTTCTTTGTTATGTTTATTCCTAGGTATTTTATTTTTTTTGTTGCAACCCTGAAAGGGATTATTTTTTTGAGTTCATTTTCTAATGTTTCTTTGTTGGCATATAGAAAGCCTATGGACTTTTGTATATCAATTTTGTATCCTGCAACCTTACTGTATTAGTTTATTATTTCTAGTAATCTTTTTGTGGAGTCTTTGGGGTTTTCGATGTATAGGATTATATCATCTGCAAAAAGTGGTACCTTTACTTCTTCTTTTCTGATATGAATGCCTTTTATTTCTTTCTCTTGTCTGATTGCTCTGACTAGAACTTCTAGCACCACATTAAATAAGATTGGACAACCTTGTCTTGTTCCTGATTTAAGGGGGAAAGTCCTCAGTTTTATGCCATTTAATATGATGTTAGCTGATGGTTTATCATAAATGGCCTTTATCATGTTGAGATATTTTCCTTCTATACCCATTTTGTTGAGTGTTTTAAACATAAAATTGTGTTGTATTTTATCGAATGCCTTTTCTGCATCTATTGATAAGATCATGTGGGTTTTGTTCTTTGTTTGTTGATATGGTGTATTACATTAACCGTTTTTATGTATGTTGAACCATACTTGAGATTCTGGGATAAATCCCACTTGATCATGATGTATTATTTTTTTTAATATGTTGTATTTGATTTGCTAGTATTTTGTTTAGTATTTTAGCATCTGTATTCATTAGAGATATTGGTTTGTAGTTTTCTTTTTTTATGCCATCCTTGCCAGGTTTCAGTATGAGGGTTATGTTGGCCTCATAAAATGTGTTTGGAAGTATTGCTTCTTCTTCAATTTTTTGAAAGACTTTGAGTAGAATAGGAACCAAGTCTTCTTTGAATGTTTGATAGAATTCACTAGTATAGCTGTCTGGGCCTGGACTTTTATTTTTGGGGAGGTTTTTAATGGTTTTTTCTATTTCTTCTCTACTAATAGGTCTGTTTAGGCTTTCTGCTTCTTCATGACTCAGTATAGAAAGATTGTATTGTTCTACAAATTTATTCATTTCTTCTAGATTGTTGAATTTGGTGGCATATAGTTTTTCATAGTATTCTACAATAATTCTTTGTATATCTATGATATCTGTGGTGATTTCTCCTCTTTCATTTTGGATTTTGTTTATATGAGTCCTTTCTCTTTTTTCTTTGGTGAGTCTTGCCAAGGATTTGTCAATTTTGTTGATCTTTTCAAGGAACCAGCTCCTTATTTTATTACTTTTTCTATAGTTTTTCTGTTCTCCATTTCATTTATTTCTGCTCTGATTTTTATTATTTCCTTTCTTCTGCTGGTTTTGGGTTGTCTTTGTTCTTCTTTTTCTAGTTCCTTAAGGTTTAAAGCTAAGTGGTTTACTTGGACTCTTTCTTGTTTGTTCATATAGGCCTGAAATGATATCAACTTCCCTCGTATTACTGCTTTTGCTGCATCCCAGAGATTCTGATGTCATATTGTTATTTTCATTTGTCTGTATGTATCTTTTGATCTCTGCACTTATTTCTTCTTTGACCCACTCATTTTTTAAAAGTATGTTGTTTAGTTTCCACATTTTTGTGGGTTTTTTTTACCTCTTTTTTGTAGTTGAATTCTAGTTTCAAGGCTATATGATCAGAAAATCTGTTTGGTACTATTTAATTTTTCTGAATTTGCTGATGTTATTTTTGTTGCCTAACATATGGTCAATTCCTGAGAATGTTCCATGTACACCAAGGAAAAATGTGTACTCTATCACTTTGGGATGAAATGTCCTGTAGATGTCTATCATATCCAATTGCTCTAGTGTTTTGTTTAAGGCCAATATTTCTTTATTGATTTTCTGTTTGGATGACCGATCTAGAGCCATCATCAATGGTGTATTGAGGTCTCCAAGTATGATTGTATTTTTGTCAGTTTTTGTTTTTAGGTCAGTCAGTACCTGTCTTATATATTTTGGTGCTCCTTGGTTTAGTGCATATATATTAAGAAGTGTTATGTTTTCTTGATTAAGTGTCCCCTTTATCATTATGGATTGACCATTACTGTCTCTGATTAATTTTACTGTCTTGTAGTCAGCATTGTTAGATATGAGTACTGCTACACCTGCTTTTTTTAGGATGTTATTTGCTTGGAGTATTGTTTTCCAGCCTTTCACTTTGAATTTGTTTTTATCCTTGTTGCTTAGATGTGTTTCTTGTAGGCAGCATACAGTTGGATTTTCCTTTTTAATCCATTCTGCTACTCTGTGTCTTTTTATTGGTGAGTTTAATTCATTTATATTTAGTGTAATTATTGACACTTGAGGGTTTCCTATTGCCATTTTATAAATTGCTTTCTGTTTTGTATCTTGTTTGATTCTTCTCTTTTGTTTTTCTATCATTTGTTTTTGTTTGGTTGTAATCCATACTTCTTTCCTCTGTTACTTCCTTTTTCAAGTCATGTGCTTCTCTGGTGGTTTTTTCAGGTGTGGTTACCACTAAGTAATGGTACCTACCATATTCATTGTAGTATACTATCTTATAAGTGCTTCTGCATTCCATCATCCTTTGCTGCTGTTAATCTTTGTCCTCTTACCTTTTTTGTTTTTGTGGTACAGTTTAAAATTGGTTTTATTGTGTTCTTGGTGGAGCTTTTACTTGTGGTTTTGTTTTGTTTTGTTTTTTGTATCTGGCTGGAAAACCTCCTTTAGTATTTCTTGGAGTGAGGGTTTTCTGATGATAAATTCCCTCATCTTTTCTGTATCTGTGAATGTTTTTATTTCTCCTTCATATTTGAAGCATAGCTTTGATGGATATAGTATTCTTGGCTGGAAGTTCCTCTCTTTCAGAACTTTAAATATTGGGTTCACTCTTTTCTAGCTTGTAGAGTTTCTGCTGAGAAATCTGATGATAATCTAATAGGCCTTCCTTTATATGTTGTATTCTTCTTTTCCCTGGCTGCCTTGAGAATTTTTTCTTTGTCGTTGGTTTATACCAATTTCATTATGATGCACCTTGGAGTAGGTTTGTTGGGGATAAGATAACTTGATGTTCTGTTTGTTTCTTGAATTTGAGGCTTTAGTTCTTTCCACAGGCTTGGTAAGTTCTCGTCTATTATTTGTTTGAATATGTTCTCTATTCCATTTTCTGTCTCTTCTCCTTCTGATATACCTATTATTCTTATGTTACTCTTTTTGATGGAGTTGGACTATTCCTGTAGGGCTTTCTATTTTTTTTTAATTTTTGAGTCTTTCTCTTCTTCTCTCTGTTGTGCCTCAAGTTGCCTGTCTTCTATGTCACTAATCCTCTCTTCTATCAGGCCTGTTCTATTAGCTAAGCTTGTTATCTTGTTTTTTAGTTCATGAATTGGGTGTTTCATCTCTGTTTGATTTATTTGTTTGTTTGTTTTCTGAAGCTGGAAATGAGGAGGCAGTCAGACAGACTCCCGCATGCACCCAACAGGATCCACCCGGCATGTCCACCAGGGAGCGATGCTCTGCCCATCTGGGGCATCACTCTGTTGTGACCAGAGCCAGTCTAGCGCCTGAGGCAAAGGCCATGGAGCCATCCCCAGTGCCCAGGCCATCTTTGCTCCAAAGGAGCCTTGGCTGCAGGAGGGGAAGAGAGAGACAGAGAGGAAGGAGAGGGGGAAGGATGGAGAAGCAGATGGGCACTTCTCCTGTGTGCCCTGGCTGGGAATCGAACCCGGGACTTCTGCACGCCAGGCCAATGCTCTACCACTGAGCCAACTGGCCAGGGCCTGATTTGTTTTTATAGTTTCAATTACCTTGGTAATATATTCTTTGTGTTTGTTGAGTTGTTTTTTGAGCTCCCTAAATTGCCTTTCTGTGTTTTCTTGTCTATCTCTGAGTATTTTTAGGATTTCTATTTTAAATTCTCTGTCATTTAACTCCAAGGTTTCTAATTGATTAAAATTTTTTCTATAGATTTTTCCTCCTCTATCTGTGCTACATCTCTGTCTTTTGTATCCATGATATTCAATTTTCTTTTCCTTAATGGAATTTGAGGATGATTTTGTTAATAACACGTATGAGAATTAATAAAGAATAAAAAGTAAAAAAATTGACAATAAAAAATAATTTTAAAAAAATTATTTTTTTTCTTTTTCCTTTGAGAAAATACCGTGAAAAATTGAGAATTCTATTTTGCTAAATGAAACAACAACTACTTATAATGGAGAGCCTGAGTTGGGGAGAAGTGACAAAGAGGCAAAAAACAAGGTAGGGACACACAAAATGCAAAAAAGAAAAAAATTTGGATCAAGAATAAGATAATTTTCTTGTAAATGATGGTCAAATGAGAGATATAGTGAAAGAGATAGGAAGAAAATAAGAAAAAGAAAAAAATAGTATTGTATTAAGTGGAACAAAAACTACATAGAATGGAGAGCCAAGGTTAGGGGGAATACTAATGAGTTAAAAGGTGAAGTAAAAAGCACATAAAATGCAGCAAAGAAAAAATTTGAATCCAAAATAAAATAATTTGTGTGTGAGTGAGGATTGAATAAGAGGAAAAGTAAAAGGGAAAAGAAGAAACTAAGAGAGAGGGAGAAAAAATAAAAATACAAAAAAACAAGAAAAAAAAAGGGAGAGTTTGGGGGTTTGGAGTGTAAACCTCATAGAGAGAAAGAAAAAAGAAAAGAAAAAAATGGGAAATGTAACACTTATTGTAATGTAGTTCAAGATGAAGAGAAAAGAATAAGACAAGCAGAGGATAAAAAGACCAAGGTAGAAGAAAAAAAAATAAAGATAAGAAAATGAAAGAAACAAAGAAAAGTGGAAAAAGTTATAAAGATTGTGAATTATTCTTGATTTTGAGAGGTTATCTTCTTCCCTTTTCTTTCTTCTCCCTCTACCTGGCTGGTGGCACTGTACCCCAGGCTCTACCCGTGTCACACTTAGGTAGAGATTTGCAGTTGATGTGTCGCTATGGTGATGTCATATACTAGGCCTCTGTCTTGTTGGTAGTCGGGGCTATTAGCATTTGTAGGCTCCAACAATGGGAGATTTGTTTTCCCTGAGTCTCTATCCTACTCTCTCCTTCCTGAATTAGCAGCCTGGTGATCCTGCTATGACAGGGGTCTCAAACTCACGGCCGTGCGGCCCGCCCACCAATTTTGTGCGGCCCGCAGACTAATCAAACTTCGTGGATTAATCTGCGGGCCAGTCTGCGGCCGCACAAAATTGGTGGGCGGCCGCATGCTGCCCGCGGGCCGCGAGTTTGAGACCCCTGCGCTATGAGGTTGCCCCTGCCACTGCTTGAACAGTAAGAGGCTTAAAGAGCTGGCAAATCCCCACTCTATCCCCACTCAGCGCAGGGCTCTGGGTAAGGCTTTGTCAGTCAGAGTGGCCAGCGTAATCAGGCAGGGCCGGGAGCCAGTTGTTTTCAAGGTGTCTTTCTATGAGCCTCCAGGTGTATCTTCTATGCCTCAGCACTGTGTGGGACCACTCTCCCCAGGCTTTTGCACTTTGTAACCTGTATAGGCTGGGAAGAAGATGCTCTAGTTGCTGCTTGCAAGGACAGGAGGTCCTAAAAGTTGCCAAATACTTTTTAGTGCACAGCCCTGGATATGAAAACTCTGCCAATCAGAGCCACCAGCTTAAGCAGGTAGGGGTGTGTGTTGATTCTGTTCAGGCTCCTTTCTAAGGTTCCCTAGGTATATCTAGTTAAATTTGCCTTAGTGTTCGGTGGTATTGCTCTCTGCAGGCTTTTCCCTTGTTAAAAAGCCTACAGCCTTGCCTGCCCAACTTCTGCAGTGTTCTCTGAGGTCTGTTCTGTAGGAATGTTTTTCACCCTGTATCAACTGGCAGGAAGTTGCCCCACCACTACGTACAGAGCAAGTGGCACTAAAAAATATCACGTCTCTTTAGAATGCTGACCTGAGAAAGAAGACCTTGTCAGCCAGAGCTGCGTAAGCCAGTTGGGCAGTGAGCAGACTGTGGGTAAGCTAATTTAGTGATTGAATCCGCGGATCTGCTCCAAAGACTGTCTGCAAGCTGCCTGCGTGCCCCTCTCCCTAGCACTGTTGTATTTTTTCTTCCCTGGGAATGTTCTTTGTTAGCCTGAATGGCTGGCAGAGGCGCCCGGCCCACCTGGAGAAGTTTGGGCATAGGGAAGTTTGCTTTGGTGCACTCCCCAAGTGCTGTTGTTTGGGAGCAGGGATTACACCGAGATTGTGGTTACAGCCCATGCAGAAGTCTCTGACTCTGCCCCTCTGTCTAGAAATGTGGGCACCCATGCCTGGGGTGCTAGGAGGAACTATTCGCACACTGTCTGTGCTCCCCGACCAGGATATCGGGAGTAATGAAGACCACCGCTTGCCGGCCTCTTCCGAGGTCCTGCGCCAACGTTAGCTCACATGGGCTGAGTCCCTGCGGGCACACTCTTTCCTCGGCTTGAACGTCTCTGCCCCAGCCCAGCTCTTTCCATGCCCTCAGCCCTCACTCTCTCTCAGTTCCAAGTGAAAGCAGCCCTTGCTCAGGTCAGTGAGGAAGGCGAAGTGTTCCGTTCTCTGTCTTGTTTCCTTCAGGGTTGATTATATATTTAGCCACCTTTTCACTCGATCATACCTTTTTGTTCAGTGTGTAGAACTTACAGACACTCCTGGGATTGTTTTTTCTGTCTCTAGTTAAAGAACTTGTTGAAATTTTGGGGAGAAGTATCAGGAGCGCTCCTCATGGCGCCATTTCTCTGACGTCCTCGTGTGATAATTCTGATTATCAACACATAGATGAGCCTAACCAGAACAAAAGAGACTATTATAAAGGTTTAAGTATGAGTGTTTCTTTTATATTGTCCAGGGAAGAGCTCCTAAGTAAGTATTCTTAGTGACAGTTCCAGAGTGACCAACTGCTTCCAATATTTATTTATTTATTATTATTATTTTTTTTAATGTCTTGATTTCACTCGTCTAGAATAGGTCACAAAGGAGAAATCTAAAGGAGACTGCATAATCTTTGCAAAGTTTCTCTTCCTATCTCTACTAGATTTATGTGGCAGAAATATATACAATACTAACATTGTAAGGTATTTTTGGGAGTGGTCCATAAAGCCTGATGTTTAAGAATGAGAGGTAAAGAATTATCAGCTATCATTTTTGTGATATTGTATAAGTCATAGAATTTTCCAAAGTCATGTTTTTCTTCTCTATTCAATACCTGCCTAAAATACTTGTTGTTCCTATGCATGGATGTTGTTGAAGGAATTTAATAAGTTAGTGCTTATGGAAGCATATATATAGTAAACAAGTGCTATACAAATAACAAGAGCAAGTGTATCAGCAACTGTCATACCAGGTTGGTGCTATGAATTTTGGGGTGATTTGTTTATTTCAGACCTTAAATAGGCATTTTAGTATTATTCTCTAGCTGCAGTGAGATAAAGAAAAAGGACATAGAAAAGGAAACTTGTATAGAGTGGGAAATTCATTTAATTTCAAATAAAAATTCTTAACATATTCAATTTAATTGTGGGTCTCTTGTTCAGTTATTGACCTTAGAAAGAATGGGGAATGACCACTTAGAACATCCCTCTACATTGATTTCTTCTTTACAAAAGGATGAAGGAAAGATATTTGATGTCTCATTTTTAATTTATTTACTTATCATTTCTATAAACAGTAAAATTTTATTTGAAAAGGTAACTGCAGTCTTCAGATGAATTTGGCTTAAAGGGTCTTCTTGATTTGGCTAGAGGGTAACCATAATCTTAATTTCTAGTGATAAATTGCAAACTCTATCCTTTTACCTCAAATGTAAAAATAAGGTATTCCTTGGGTGCCTCATTTTCTCATAAATATAGGTGCTATGTAGATGAAAGTAAAAAGAGAAATTTCAGTAAACTGAAAAATGTCAAGTTCCTCTCCAGACTAGTGGACAAGTTTCTTCTTGGCAAGGTCCTTACTGTAAAACTTACCTTTGCTATAGAATCTGCTGTCTTCCTTTCATGAGAATTACACTGATGGGGAATCCAGATAAAATTAAAACTCGCTTTTTTGAGAGACAAGTTGCTAGAAGTGCCATGGACATTACTTAATTAAGAGAAATAGACACAAGTGGATATTGCAATTATATTGGAAGAGAATAGACACAAATTTGGAAGAATTTTACCTAGTCCAGTCCAGGACTGCCTTTTGGCATTGTAAGTGGCTTTGGCATAATTTTTCAATTAAAATTTACTCTTAATTACTCTCATATGAAAAAATGCATTTCTTTAATAGTTTGGACAGAGCAAAGATACAACTAAAACATTCAATAATAGGAGGTCTTGTGTTTACTATAAATTACTCACGAGGAAAGACCACTGACCTAAGTCATTGGAGGATAAGGCGAGTTCTTACTTTAGTTAGCTTGCTTGCCATGTGACTTGAAGTAGCAACTTAACTGCTTTGTGCCTTGGTTTTATAATATGAAAAATGAGGATTTTGGATATTTTATTTGTCCTTTCTTCTACATTGATATCTTCACATTTACAGCATGTTCCATTCAGTACCATCTCTTATTCCATACAGTGATTCTTAAGAGGAGTGCTTCCTGTCCCTGCCAGGTTAAGAATCACCACTAGATCATTTCTGAGGTGATTCAGAATGCTGAAATTTTATATGTCCCAATTGCAGAAAGGTCAGGAGTTCAATAGATTATTTTTAGGCAAACTTTTATATTTTATATTACTTTCATCTAAGAATGATTAGTGTACTTGGCAGGAATATGCTTCTGTTGTTCAACCACCACTTTGTTGCATTATAGATAGCTTATTTTTTTCTTTGGTAAGTTAGGTACATAGACCAGAAGTCAGCTTTAAGGATGCTTCTGTGTAATGAAAGCAGTTTAAGTTCTATAGATATAGTTAAATTCTCAACTTGAATCTGCAATGAGAATAGCTTATTCACTGCCTAAGTTCGCACTGAAAGTATTTCCTTTTACATTTATATGGAGGGATCCAAGGAAGGTATAAGAGGATATTATAAACTTTCATTAAAGAGTTATTTTAGCCAGTATTTTAGTTTACATTTTTAAAAAGAATTTAAAACAATTTTTGGTGAAATTTGCAGTGAAAGTACAATTGTTAAGAGAAGTGATTTTATTGTTAAGGTCCTCTAATCATTAATTATAAGCTATTGATGGAATATCTAAAAATTAATTCTGATTATTGCTATGAAAAGAGCAATGTTATCTTTCACTAGGTCTCTTTATGTGAAGGGATATTTGGGAAGTCAGCCCACCCTCTCCCACTGTCATTAAAAGGATGTGGTCAATTTTACTTTGGCATTCAAAAAAAAAAAAAAGAAAAAGAAATTATTAGCCTTCCCGATGTACCTTGGCTATAGCTTGAGGTGCACCTCTTTCCTACCTCACCTCCCACACCTTTAACTTTTTCACAGAAGAAAGAAATTTGCACTGTCCAAAATGAATGAGAATTGCAGGAATTTTTCTGGTCCTTGTTTCTCTACACTCTGACTCATTTCTTGTAGCAGAGAAGAGGATCACTGTCCATGATGGGTGATATCTGGAGATGTGTTTGGTTTCTCTCATTTAGAGCTGCTTGGCTTCAGGAGTGTGGGTTCTATGCTTTCTCACACCTACATGTTTAGGTACCAGTGAGTAGACCAGAGCCCCCACCTGTCTCTGTGTCCACTCTCAGTGCTCAATAGGAATAAGGCTGAAACTCTGATTAAACTGGTTTTAAATGGATTTCTAAAAGTCCCTATTTCAGGTTTGGGTGAGAGTGAGGGGACACTATTAGGAGGCCAGAATTTAATCAGATGTCTGAGTAACAAAGATTATGTCTTAACTTCCATTAGTCTGGGTCCTTATTTCTCAGCTGATTTCTCAATTGGTTTGAAATTTAGATGGAGTACAAGTGTTAACAATTATTACCCTTAAAATTCTAACAGCTTCTTTTACTAAGTCATAAGTGAGCAAAGTGACTTTTATTATAGGTGTCTGCATTCTTTATTTTGATCATGTGTGTTAATTCATTTTAATGTTTTGTTAACCTCATACACTGTTGGTGGGAATGTAAAGTAGTACAACCATTATGGAGGAAAGTATGGTGGTTCCTCAAAAAACTGCAAATAGAACTACCTTATGACCCAGCAATCCCTCTACTGGGTATATACCCCAAAACCTCAGAATCATTGATACGTAAAGACACATGTAGCCCCATGTTCATTGCAGCACTGTTCACAGTGGCCAAGACATGGAAACAACCAAAAAGCCCTTCAATAGAAGATTGGATAAAGAAGATGTGGCACATATACACTATGGAATACTACTCAGCCATAAGAAATGATGACATCAGATCATTTACAGCAAAATGGTGGGATCTTGATAACATTATACAGAGTGAAATAAGTAAATCAGAAAAAAACAAGAACTACATGATTCCATACATTGGTGGAACATAAAAACGAGACTAAGAGACATGGACAAGAGAGTGGTGGTTACCAGGGGTGGGGGGAGGGAGGACGCAGGAGGGAGGGAGGGAGAGAGTTAGGGGGAGGGGGAGGGGCACAGAGAAAACTAGACAGAGGGTGACGGAGGACAATCTGACTCTGGGTGAGGGGTATGCAACATAATTTAATGACAAGATAACCTAGACATGTTTTCTTTGACTATATGTACCCTGAATTATTAATGTCATCCCATCAACATTAATAAAAATTTATATAAAAAATAATGTTTTGTTAAGATTTTATTTTTTAGACAAGATTTAGGTTTGCATCAAAAATTTGCTGGTGCATATTAAGACTTCAAATAAAAAAATTACATGCTGTAAAATTTAATAAGTCAGTAAGTTTATTTTAAGTTTTGAATAAGTTTTAGGTCTCATTATTGTGCTGAGCATACAGCTGAGATCAACATAAGTAAATTCCCTCCTCTCATACATTTTTGAATGAGATGATTTTAAAGGACAGTACAGTATTATAATGAAAATTACATCTGCAGATATTCTAGAGAGTGAGTGAGGTATGATAAAACTGCTTTATATAATGTGGCCAACCAATGTGCATCAGTCAAGATAGTCTACATTATGCTACAAACAATCTCTAAACTTAGTGATGGGTTAACAGCTCAAAGGCTAATTTTGGCTAATGTTCAGTATCGATAGTAAGGTGGCAGGAGGGTTGTGCTCTGATCTTCATAGTCTGGAGCAGCACAGGATGTCAGAGGCTCTTTGATCACCAGGACAGAAAGAGGAGATGTGGTGAGTCACTCACTGGCTCTTAAAAGCTTCTATCTGGAATTGACATATGTCACTTGTGTATAAAAGTTCTATTTCTTTTATTTGCTCAAATTTTATTGGCTGTGACAAGTCATATGGTTCTGCCTAGCCTCAAAGAAAGTGAGGAAATCCAATCATGCAAAATAGCTAGAACAAGGAGTATTGAAATATTTATGAACATCCCTACTGACTATCATAGAAAGCCTCTCTGAAGAGGTGACATTTTAGTTGAGACCTGTCCAGCAAGTGATTCTAACCTTTGCTGCTCATTAAAATTACCATGGACAAAAAGGTGAAGGGATTACAAAGTACAAATTGATTGTTACAGGATAGTCATGGGATGTAAAGTTTACCATAAAGAATATAGTCAATAATATTGTAATAACTATGTATGGTATCAGATGGGTGCTACACTTATGAGGGTGATCCCTTTGTAAGTTATATAAATGCCTAATCATTATGTTGTATACCTGAAACTAATATAATATTATATGTCAACTGACATTGAAAAATAAAGAATTTTTTTTAATGCATTGTTGTATTTGATTTGCTAGTATTTTGTTTAGTATTTTAGCATTTGTATTCATTAGAGATATTGGTCTGTAGTTTTCTTTATGTTGTCCTTGCCAGGTTTAGGTATGAGAGTTATGTTGGCTTCATAAAATGTGTTTGGAAGTATTGCTGATTCTTTAATTTTTTGGAAGATTTTGAGTAGAATAGGAACCAAGTCTTCATTAAAAGTTTGATAGAATTCACTAGTATAGCTGTCTGGCCCTGGACTTTTATTTTTGGGAAGGTTTTTGATAGTTGTTTCTGTTTCCTCCCTGCTTATGGGTCTGTTTAGGCTTTCTACTTCTTCATGACTCAGTCTAGGAAGATTTTATTGTTCTAGGAATTTATCCATTTCTTCTAGATTGCTAAATTTGGTGGCATATAGTTTTTCATAGTATTCTACAATAATTCTTAATATATGTATGATATCTGTGGTGAGTTCTCCTCCTTCATTTTAGATTTTGTTTATATGAGTCCTTTCTTTTTTTTCCTTCGTGAGTCTTGCCAAAGGTTTGTCAATTTTATGGACTTTTTCAAAGAGCCAGCTCTTTGTTTTATTGATTTTTTTTCATAGTTTTTCTGTTCTCTATTTCATTTATTTCTGCTCTGATTTTTATTATTTCCTTTCGTCTCCTGGTTTTGGGTTGTCTTTGTTCTTCTTTTTCTAGTTCCATAAGATGTGAAGTTAAGTTGTTTACTTGGACTCTTCTTTGTTCATATAGGCTTGAAGTGATATAAGCTTCCCTCTTATTACTGCTTTTGCTGCATTCCAGAGATTCTGATATGTCATATTGTCATTTTTGTTTGTCTGTATATATCTTTTGATCACTGCTTTTATTTCTTCTTTGACCCACTCATTTTTTAGAAGTATGTTGTTTAATTTCCACATTTTTATGGATTTGTTTACTTCTTTTTGCAGTTAAATTCTAGTTTCAAAGCTTTATGGTCAGAAAATATGCTTGGTATAATTTCAATCTTTCTGAATTTGTTGATTTATCATGATCAAGTGGAATTCATTCCAGAATCACAAGGATGGTTCAATATACATAAAACAGTTAATGTAATACACCATATCAACAAAACAAAGAACAAAAACCATATGATCCTATCAATAGATGCAGAAAAGGCTTTCAATAAAATACAACAAAATTTTATGTTTAAAACACTCCACAAAATGAGTATAGAAGAAAAATATCTCAACATAATAAAGGCCATTTATGACAAATCATCAGTAACATCATATTAAATGGCATAAAACTGAGGACTTTTCTTTTAAAATCAGGAACAAGACAAGGTTGTCCACTCTCTTCACTCTTATTCAATGTAGTGCTGGAAGTTCTAGCCAGAGCAATAAGACAAGAGAAAGAAATAAAAGGCATTCATATTGGGAAAGAAGAAGTAAAGGTTTCACTTTTTGCAGATGATAGGATCCTATACATCAAAACCCCCAAAGACTACACAAAAAGACTATGAGAAACAATAAACCAATATAGTAAGGTTGCAGATACAAAATTAATATACAGAAGTCTATTGCCTTCCTATATGCCAACAATGAAACATCAGAAAACAAACTCAAAAAAATAATCCTCTTCATGGTTGCAAAAACAACAACAAAATACCTAGGAATAAACATAACAAAGAAGGTAAAGGACCTATATAATGAAAACTACAAAGCATTGTTAAGGGAAATCGAAAAAGATACAATGAAATGGAAAAATATTTCTTGTTCTTGGATAGGAAAAATTAATATAGTCAAAATGACCATATTACCCAAAGTGATATACAAATTTAATGCAATTCCCATCAAAATTCCAATGGCATTTTTTTTTAAAGAAATGGAACAAAAAATTATCAGGGTATATGGAACTTTAAAAACCCCTGAATAGCCAAAGTATTCTTAAGGAAAAAGAATGAAGCTGGGGCATTACAATACCTGACTTCAAATTATATTATAGAGCCACGATAATCAAAACAGCATGGTATTGGCAGAAAAATAGATACTGAGACCAATGGAACAGAATACAGAGCTCAGAAGTAAAATCACATATATAGATATAGTCAAGTAACCTTTGATAAAGAGGCCAACAACACACAATGGAGAAAAGAAAGCCTCTTCAATAAATGGTGCTTGGAAAGCTGGAAAGCCACATGCAAAAGAATGAAAATTGACTACAATTTGTCCCCTTGTACTAAAATTAATTCAAAATGGATCAAAGACCTAAATATAAGACCTGAAACAATAAATTACATAGAAGAAAACATAGGTACTAAACTCATGGACCTTGGCCATAAAGAGCACTTTATGAGTTTGACTCCAAAGACAAGGGAAGTGATGGCACAATCCAATAAAAAAATGAAAGAGGACATGAACAGACACTTCTCCCAGGAAGAAATACAAATGGCCAGTAGATATATGAAAAGATGCTCATCTTCATGAGTTATTAGAGAAATGCAAATCAAAACTACAATGAGATACCACCTCACACCTGTTAGATTAGCTATTATCAATAAGACAGGTAATAACAAGTGTTGGAGAGGATGTGGAGAAAAAGGAACCCTCATCCACTGTTGGTGGGAATGTAAAGTAGTACAACCATTATGGAAGAAAGTATTGTGAGTCTTCAAAAAATTAAGAATAGAACTACCTTATGACCCAGCAATCCCTCTACTGTGTATATACCCCCAAAACTCAAAAACATTGGTACATAAAGACACATGCAGCCCCATGTTCATTGCAGCATTGTTCACAGTAGCCAAGACATGGAAACAATCAAAGTGTCTTTCAATAGATGACTGGATAAAGAAGATGTGGCACATATACACTATTGAATACTAATCAGTGATAAGAAATGATGACATAGTATCATTTACAACAACATAGATGGACCTTGATAATATTATACTGAGTGAAATAAGTAAATTAGAAAAAAACTAAGAACTGTATGATTACATACATAGGTGAGACACAAAAATGAAACTCATGGACATGGACAAGAGTGTGGTGGTTACTAGGGGGAAGGGAAGGGAGGAGAGGGAGGGGTTGAGAGTGTAGAGGAGCACAATGAAATCCAAATAGAAGGTGACAGAAGACAATTTGACTTAGGGTGATGGGTATACAAAAAAAGAAAAATAAAGATGTTATTTTTAAAAACACCCTGAATAGACACTATACTATGTGATTTTAGGTGTTAATTCCATTATCACACTATAATGCTAATATTCTATTTTTATCTCCATTTTCCAGGAAAAAAAGCCTGACATGTAGGGAGGTTATATTACTCTGATAGAGTTCCAAAAATAATAAGTAGAGGAGTCAGGATTTTCGCTCAAGATAGTTCGACTCCAGTGCCCACAATCTTAACTATCCTATTATAGTCCTGTCTAGATTATACAAATTATAGCCTTATAGATAACTAAGTTAAAATGAAGAGTGCTTCTTCCATGGTGTGTGTGTGTGTGTGTGTGTGTGTGTGTGTGTGTGTGTATGCACACACGCACGCATGTGTGCAAGAGAGTAGATGTGTGCCTTCTTGCATGCACACTCTCCAATCCTTAGTAAACTAGACTGCCTGTGTCCTGTCTACCCTTGTTTGCTCTACTCCAGATACACTGGTCTCCTTGCTTTCCTTTGGACCCTCAAAGTACCTTTTAACTTCAAAATATTTTTACTGGCTGTTGGGCAGATAAAATGTATTATGCTCACTTTGTTAAAGATGGAGGCCGTCGCCCAGGTGATATTAATGTGTGTTGAGAATCCTTGTAGCCTGGGGCTTGGTTTCAGGATTAAGCCTTTCCCACCCTTTTTGATGTGGGGTGGTGCAATCCAATCGTGCCTCGGAGAAGTGACTTTGTATTAGAGACTTCCCTATTTTGTATATTGGATTGAAGGCTTGGATTTCTACACTATAAAATAGGGGCGGAACAGGAGCTTGCTCTTGGTTCCTGAGATCATCATTAGAAGAGAGAGTAGAGCCAGCAGCAGGAGGAGGCCATGTGGAGGAGGCCAGGAAAAGCAGCCAAGATGGCGGAGTGCTGAGTGAGATGCCAGTTTGTGTAGAGTTTGTATCTGGGATAAGGAAGGAGATGGGGAACAGAGGAGAATAAGGCTGGTGAGCTAGAAACCTTTGATTCTAGGAAACTCGGATAAGTCAGTAGCTTTGTGAGCACTGAATGTGACTGGGTTTTGGAGCCCAGTGTGTATTTTTACTTGCCCGCCGGGTGCAAGCTAGAATTAAAGACTATGGCCCATCAGTTTTTGGCTCCGCTGTTTCTTTACCGACTGTCCGAATCCAATGCGAACCTGCATGGGTCGGTTGGCTGCTCTGATAGTGGCCCTGGCCATGGCTTCTGGCTTTACACTGGCTTTCCCTCTAGTTAGAAT
The DNA here is from genome assembly GCF_036850995.1 of Saccopteryx leptura. Lineage (NCBI taxonomy): Eukaryota > Metazoa > Chordata > Mammalia > Chiroptera > Emballonuridae > Saccopteryx > Saccopteryx leptura. Next base: position 45,941,997 of record NC_089504.1, on the reverse strand, counting down.
GTGTTTCCCCCAGTAACTAAATGATTCACTTTCCCCCCTTCTTCAACTCTGTTCAAACATCACCATTACAGTAAGGCCGACCATACCATTTAAAGGTGCAAGCAACCCTTCCTCTGCATTCCACATTTCTCGTACCTGTTTTACGTTTATCTGTATTATTTATCTTCATATAAACAAATATATTTTAATTATTTAATATGCTTTATTTTCTTTCTTCCTCAACTGGACTCTAAGACACCCCATACAGCACAAGGACAGGATTTTCCCTTTGATCCCTGATGTATCATGTGGGCCTAAAGACAACTTATATATATACTGTATAGTAATAACTCATTGAACATTGCTTACCTGAATGCTTCATGGCAACTCAGTTCTGAGAGCTGGCCAAGGAGGGTAAATGAAATCGGATGCTACAGTCTTGCTACATACAGCACATGGCCATTGAGTGGAATGCCTATCTGGGACACGTAGTATGATCTCATTAGTGAGGCTTGCCCGGCTATCCCCATCCCAAAGAATCCACAAACAAACCCGAGCAGCAGTCACTGAAGCAAAAGAAAGGAATATACTCTTGCATAGATAAGAAGGAAACTTATTTTCCTTTCTTTCTTTTACTCTTGCCCAACTCGTGAAAGATAAGACCTAGGATGGGTGTAAGTGGAGGGGGATGGGGGGATGGGTGGGCGGGGCGGACAAAGAGCTGACCCTTCTCTCCTGAACTCCAGGCTGCTAGAATCACATTCTGTTCCCCCGCACCGAGGGTAAGAGAGAACTTGCATATCAGAAAGAACCCTAGGAATTGAAGTTTAACGTGAAACAGGACTGTGTCTTCCAGTACTGAAATTAGTTGATTTTAATAACCAAAATTCAAATTTTTGAAATCTGCCATAATTTCACAATTTTGTTAGGAGAGTCTCTACACAGAAAGAAGTGTCAATTTTGTCACCAGACAGGGGCCAAGCCCAGAGCAGGTCTGCCTTAGGTAGGCCTTAGTGTGTGGGTGCTTGACTTCATGCAGGAAGGATTTCACAACACAAGTCCTAGTCATTTTGAAAGTGTGTTTATTAGAGCTGGAGACAGTGCAACTGAGGATGAGCTGAAGGTAGAAGAAGTAACAAGAGAGAGCCTGGGTCGTGTTCTGCTTTGGCTCCCTAGAAGCGTTACAGGAAAGAAGTGAGCCAAGGTGGGGCTGCTTTTAGCTCACTGGAGAGTCAGAGAAAGGAGGGGGCCTTGGAGACAGGTTCAGGGGGTGAGCCTGGGACAAGCTGCTGTGCCCATGTTCTTGGGCTGTAATTCTCTTGGGGACCCTTAGAGTTTAGGAGAGAAAAGTAAAGACGCAAGCTTGAGCGGGGAAAAAAGGTATGAGCAAGAACCAAGGAAGAGCCTGGCTGGCATCATGTGTCCTGAGGGTTTTTATCTCTCTCTGCCAGAGGGAATCCTAGGGGAGTTTTCAGGGAAGGGTTTTCACAGAATATTCATTAGTTGAGGTGTGTCTTTCAATATGTTGATTTATCAAAATGAGCATTATCAAAAGGGGATTATTCTCTGGTCAGCTTCACTGCTTTACTTTTATCTTGGGTCTGTCTGGCTCTAATTGGGTTTTTTATTTGTTTCTCTGACTTCATCTGTCCTCGAATGTGGCTGGCACAAATGGCACTAATTGGGTTCTGTTACCTGTTTCCCTAACCAGTGTGATTTAAACTATTTTTCTCTGGTTAGGGAGAGGAGGTATAAACAATTTGCTCTCAAGGGAAGATAAGGTCTTGAGATTGACTAGCTGGCTGTAAATTGTTCAAATTGCTTGGCCTTGTTTAATTATCTTGTCTCAGTTTCCCCCTTCCACTTGCCAAGAAATTTTCCTAGCTTCTTCCTATCCTGCCTCAGTTCTATGTAGCAGACTTAGAGGACTATATGGAAAAAAACCCCATAAAACTTTATTGTTTCTGCCCCAGAAAAGTAATTTTCCTTATTAAATCAGTTTAGTTTTAAACTATGATATATATCATTACCTTATTTTAGAGAAGCTAGAAATTAAGACTTAGAAAGTTAAACAATACGTTTAAGGTAACACCATAGAAAGTATTAGCCAGGATTAAATGTCAGATCTGGTTGGATCCAAAATCGATACTTCACAGCTGAGGATGTTTTCTGACCTGCAGTGAGATGGAAGGAAAAAAACCAAAGGAAAACACACACTCATACACACACAATATCTTTTCCTGCCCAACCCATTTTACGTTGTTCTTATGAAGTGCTAAATCTAAGTTTTATCTCCGTGGGAATCTTCTTAAACAGTTTAATATCCCACATTTATGCCTCTGTCATATTATGCAGCGGCATCAAGACAATATTAATATGCTAAGATGGAAAGTGATTGCACTCATTCCTTTGTGTAGGCTTCCTCCTTGTTTTTTTCCCAGTAACATTCAATTAATAACTAGCATTCAGTTAAAAGTGAATTGCTTCATTAGCTTAGCCAAATTATCTTTTTATGCTGGTGATAAATAAGCAGCTATTAGCAATGACTCACATTAGTCCCATGGTTTAAAACAGCTAATTTCCTCCTGGATGCTTCACAACACTCACACTGATGCTTTGCTCAATGGCATTCTATTATTGTACTTGTGCTAACAAGGTCACTCTTCTCTCTCGAGCAAGACTATACATTTCTCTTTTCTGTAGGACTAGGCTTGGTGAAACCTACTCTATCAGAGGCAGGTATTTTTGCTTAGATCTCTGGGTTGGTTCGAAGGCCTAGGGTGAGCTATGGAAGGCAGACTAGCTGCTCAAAATGGATAAATTTCAAGGACACAAACAGTGCATGCAGGAAGAGGCAGTCACACCGTGAAGAAAGGGATTGAAGGCCCCAAATTCTTGTTCCCTCTCTCTGTCATCCTTTCTCTTGTCCTTTGGTTGATCTTTCCACTTTCTTTCAGCAAGAAAGAGACTCTAACTGACTCAGATAGCTTTCTACAGTTTAATGAGTTATTTGCAGAAAGTAATCATCTTGCCTTTGGTGAAATGACTGGCCTCGATGGTTTTGCCTCACTATCAGAACTTCAGTTGATGTTCAGTTAGTTACCACACTCAACATATACCTGTTTTACCTATAGAACATCGGAAACAGTCCTTATATAACATAGAAATGTTCTATAAACATATCAGGAGAAAATTAGCAAATAAAAGTAAATTGGAGGAACCTATTCTGTGTAGATTGGTGGCTTTGTGCTCATTAGATCAGGTTTCAAAGATAAAAAAGTCTTACATATGACTGATTTTTGCTGTTAACTTTATAAGTTTACAATCATGATATTCTTGATAAATAATATATTTGTCATCAGTTGAACAATGGTGTTAGGGTCTAACAAGCTAAGAGTCTTAGAAATGCTCAAGAGAAGTAATCTACATTTTAAATTTAATAGTTTTGCCTTTATATGAAAGTTTTTTAAGCTGCTAAATCTAATTCTAGTTCTAAAAAACATTTAAGCAGGATTTTAGAGGAAACTATTTAACAAATGCCTAGATATAATTTAGTACTTTTCTTACTAAAGTATTACTATGAAATAGAGCCAGATTTTCCAATTTATTGGCATATAGTTATTTGTAATATTTTCTTACATGTGTTGTATTTCTTTGGTGTCTGTTGTTACTTCTATTTTGTGTTTGATTTTATTTATTTGGGTCCTCTCTCTTTTTTTCTTGTTGAGTCTGGTTAAAGGTTTGTCAATCAGGTTTATCTTTTTAAAGATCCAACTCTTGGCTTTATTGATGTTTTGTATTTTTTTAAGCCTCTGTTTCATTTATTCCTGCTCTGATCTTTATTATTTCCTTCCCTCTACTTACCCTGATACAAAGCCATGCAATTCAGTTACCTTCTGAGAAACTTCTTAGTTTCTCCAGAAAAAGAACACACCTCAGTCCCCTGTTGGTTGCAGCCAGCAATTCTTTCTTCCAAACTGGAGCTTGGAGGGTGGTGTGGCCAGTATTTCGAGGACTGTGTTAGTGCACTCTCCCAGATGGTGCTGCAAGAGTATGTGTGTTTGACCCTAGAAAATAGTGTCTGAGGATGATATGGGATGTTGACATGGGACCACAAACTCAGTAGCTGACCCTCCAGATCTCTCTCTTGAGCTATGCCATGAGGTCTTCTCTATATGGCTTTCATATGCCCTGAGCTACCTTTCCTCAACCAGTGCCCTGTGTGAATGCCCAAGAGTGAGTTCTGTGCATTGGGCCTTTGGGAGAGCACTTGGGTTTCTAGCAGACTCCTTCCTCTTTCCAGTGGGTAGAGTCTCTGCTGATTTTTGCTGCCAGATGCTATGAAGGCTCCTCCTCTCAACCCTGGTGCTCTGATTTGGGGTCCTATGGTGTGGTTGAGACCCCAGGGAAGACTTTTGCAGCCAAGTTACCCCTCCAGCTTCCCTGCCACAAGCTAGGTGCAAGGGTCAACCCACTCTGCATCTCTGCCCCTCTTATCAGTCTCTGTGTAGCTTCTGTTATGAGTCCTTGGGTATAATACTCCTGTTCAGCTGTCCTTCAATTGGCCATTCAGTTTTATTTTTCAATAAGTAATTTAGCTTTAAATCTGGTTTGGCACCAGGAAAAGGTGTGTGTAGCTTTAACCTACTCTGCAGCCATCTTGGATTCTCATGTTTTGTTCTTTATGTTTATGCAATAGTGAAATATTTAGTAATTCATGATACTGTATCACCTTGCTAATTTTTTCATGTGTGCTTTCTAGTCTTCCCAAATGTAGTAACCTTACTGGGGATAAGCACTGTGTTTTAATTTTATTTTATCATTCCTAAAATTTATCATCAGAGTTGAACTCATAGTTGGTTCTCAGTGAGTAACAGTTGGTATGGCAACTAAAGTTATCATGCCAGCAAAGAAAGTACAATAAGTCATTTAATGTGTTGTGTTTGGCTTTTAGTTCACTTCCAAGTTATCTTCAGTAATTTGTGGGACTGTTTATCTGTAACAGTTTGTTGCCTTATTTCAGAACCCTTTTAAGGTTCAATCCATGTCTGATTATACGGTCTGAATTCGTTCATCAGGTTGTAATGGAATACAGAGCCAATTCTCTTAAGAATAAAATTTGAATTATTTAAAAAAAATTTTTAACAGCTTTATTGAGGTAAATTTACCCATTTAAAATGTTCAGTAAATGGTATTGAATATAGAGGGGTATGACTGTCGGTTAATGACAGTCTCGACATACAACGTTTCGAGTTTATGATGCTCACTCCCATAAAAACTTAAAAAAGTTGAGATGTGAGTATTTTGGTTTACACTATTAGCGTCATACTTAAGGACTACATGGACGAGCTAGTTTGGTTGTGCATGGCGGAGGATACACATTAATGTGGCATATGAATGAGGGAGTTGGTGACCCTCAGCATGCTTACTCATGCCATTTTGGATTGTTAAAAGTGCAAGTGTTCCATTTGTGTTGCTTTGTTTGGCAACTTTTGGCCCTTATCATGGTTCCTAAATGAAAGTCAGAGTCTTCAGATGGTGGTGCTTGGAAGAAGAGGAAAGCCATCATGATGGAAGTGAAATTAACATTGTAAAGAGATCAGAAAAAGGATAATCAGCAATGAACATGAGCCATGTGCTAGGCTTTAGCTGATCTACTGTAGCAACAATTATCAAAGATAAAGACTGCATCCTAGAGCATGTAAAGGGATCAGCCCCTATAAAATCGACTGTGATTACTAAACAGCAAAGTGGCATGATGATTGAGATAGAAAGATTACTCATTTTGTGGCTGGAAGCCCAGCATTAGCAGCATATACCAGTTTGGATAGGTAAGTGACTTAGGCTAGGGTGTGTTTCAACTTACACCAAAATTCAGGTTATGTCACTGTTGGGCAGATAAAATGTATTATACTCACTTTGTTAAAGATGGTGGTGTCCACATAGAAGCCCGTCGCCCAGGTGATGGTATTGGTTGCCTTTCTTGTTTGGCATGGGCGTGAATATATTAATGTATGTTGGTGATGGGCTGTGGGCAGGCAGGATCTTAGTAGCCTGGGGCTTGGTTTTGGGACTAAGCCTTTCCCACCCTTTTTGATGTGGGGTGGTGCACTCTCATAAGGAATCTCATTATGCCTCAGATAAGTGACTTTGTATCAGAGACTTCCTTGTTTGTATATTGGATTGAAGGTTTTGGATTCTACACTATAAAGTGGGGCAGACCGGGAACTTGCTCTCTTGGTTCCTGAGATTAGTATTTTAGGAGAGAGCAGAGAAAGTCCACGTAGAGGAGAGGAGAGCAGAGAAAGGCCATGTGGAGGAGGCCAGGAGAAGCAGCTAAGATGGTGGAGCGCTGAGGGAAAAGCCAGTTTGTGCAGAGAGAAGGAGATGGGAAACAGAGGTGAATAAGGCTGGTGAGCTAGAAACCTTTGATTCTAGGAATCTCAGATAAGTCAGTAGCTTTGTGAGCACTGAATCAGTGGGTTTTGGAGCCCAGTGTGTGTTTTACTTGCCTTCTGGGTGCAAGCTAGGATTAAAGATGATGGCCCACCAGTTCTTGGCTCTGTTGTTTCATTACTGTCTGTCCGAATCTAATGCGAACCTGCATGGGCCAGGCGGCTAGGTATTTTTCCTCCTACTTTTATATAATTCTTAGTATAATGGGGACATGCATTGGGCAGTAAATTTTTCTAATAGAATAACATAAATGCTCTCTTAAAGTCTGGCAGTCCAGAGTGAGGAGTGATATATGATTACACTGGAACTTGAGGGATGCTAGAACTCCTGCACACTGGGCCTTTAGGAGAGCACCAGGGATCTTAGCAGATTAAGAGAAAAGAACATTCTAGGCAAAAAAAGCAACATGAAAAAAGGCTATAGAAGTAAAAATATGTGAAAGTACTATAATTTAAGGAAAAGTAAGGAGAACTGAGTTATAGATCAAAGTGTAATTAAGGAAAGATTTTTTTGAGATCATGAAAGATTATTATCCATTATAACCAATGGATAGCCATTAATAGGGATTTGTTTATTAAAGTGATTTAGAGAAGGGAGTGATATAATCAGATAGGAAGTTTGCCATGGTCTGTTAGAAATTTGACTCTGATAGGACTATACACATTAGAAGGCAACTGAGTAGCTATTATAATAATCAGAATTACAGAACTTGGAAATAGACAGTGACAGTGCAAATGGAGAAAAGAAGATTGTTGGGGAGATAGAATGTATTATGCTCACTTTGTTAAAGTGGCACTGCTCACGTGGAGGCCGTTGCCCAGGTGATATTAATGTGTGTTGAGAATCCTTATAGCCTGGGGCTTGGTTTTGGGATTAAGCCTTTCCCACCCATTTTTGATGTGGGTTGGTACAATCCTATCATGCCTCAGAAAGTGACTTTGTATTAGAGACTTCCCTATTTTGTATATTGGATTGAAGGTTTTGAATCTACACTATAAAATGGGGACAGAGCGGGAGCTTGGGCTCTTGGTTCCTGGGATGATTAGCATGAGAGAGCAGAGGGAGCAGAGCAGAGAGCAGAAAGAGGCCATGTGGCCAGGAGAAGCAGCCGAGATGGCGGAGTGCTGAGTGAGATGCCAGTTTGTGCAGAGTTTGTATCTGGGATAAGGAAGGAGATGGGGAACTGAGGAGAATAAGGCTGGTGAGCTAGAAACCTTTGATTCTAGGAAACTCGGATAAATCAGTGGCTTTGTGAGCACTAAATGTGAGTGGGTTTTGGAGCCCAGTGTATGTTTTTACTTGCCCACCGGGTGCAAGCTAAGATTAAAGGCTATGGCCCACCAGCTTGTGGCTCCGTTGTTTCTTTACCGACTGTCTGAATCCAATGTGAACCTGCATGGGCCAGAAGGCTGCTGTGATAGTGGCCCTGGCCCTGGCTTCTGGCTTTACAAAGATACATTCAAATATTTGAACCAAGAAGATTTGGTGACCTTTTTAAAGGCATTGTATCAGCGAAGAAAGAGAAATCAAGGAAGGCTCCAGTGTTTCAGTGTGGGTGAAAGGCAATGTCCTTCCACAAAGGAACACATTATTATGTCTAAACTTAAATGTCGTATTAGTAGTATAATAGCTCCTTTCTAAAACATATTAATAAACAGGAAAACAATAATCAATAGTTGCCCATAGTCTACAGATGACCTTCTCTGACCCTGACAATGCCATAATAATAATATATAACAAACTCAAAACTCAGTGTCACATAATTAACATTTTGCTCACACATATGGGTTTAGAGTTCACCTGATCCAGGTGGACTCAGGTTGGCTTGGTGCTACAGTGTTTCTCATCCTCCTTGGATTAATAGCTCCTGGAGGCATTTTCTTCTCATGGCAAAATGTTTGGGCACAAAAGAGCAAGCTCTTTGTTCATAAACGTGAGCATTTTTTTTAAGCCATGTCCATCTCATTTGCTAAAGCAAGTTACATGGACAATCTCCGCCCCCCCCCCCCCCCAGTCAAGGAGTGAGAATTATTTTCTACCTACTATAAGGCTATGACATAGGAATATGTCATATAGAATTATGATATTATTACAGGAAAGGGAAATATTGAGACCAAAAAGTCAATCTGTAAAACTCTGTATGGCTGTTTTTGTTATCCTGGGAACCAAGATACTCTTTTCTTACTGAATAAACATTAGTCAAGTTTTTTTGCTTTGTTATTAATCATGAATGATGATAAAGACTATCACAAAGGAAGTCTTCAATTGAGCCTGATCCAGTACGTGTGCATGATGCTGCTGAATAAGGCCTATATTTTTCAGTAAAAGGGTGTTTAAGTTGGATGGGCATGTTCCTTTTAAGCATCCCACTCATCGGAAATCTAGTAGCCACAGCTACACCTCCTTCCCTTCACTGCCCTAGTAAATCTTAATATCTTCCCTAGAGATCAGCCAATTCCAAGGTATTGATTGGCCTTGATCCTATTTAACTTAGGAGAACAATCAAGCGCCCCACTTGACATGACACGGTATCTGCAGTTCTTAGGAAAGAATGACTAAATAAATGTCAAGGAGAGGAAGCGATAAGAGGCAGTGTCTGCCTCTGCCGGTAAATGCTGTGTGTGTCTTTGTGGTGGTTTCCACTGTCACCTGGAATGCTTTTACTTTGGTTTCTCAAGGGTTTCCCGCTGCAGTCTCTTTTTGCTATCTCTTGCATCCCTTCCCATAAGGTAGGCAGTTTACAGTAATAGCACTGGAATGAAGCTCCGCTTCAGGCAGGAAAGGTTAAACATTTTTAAAATGCAAACCAGATAAATTTTTAAAAACCTCCAAATAGTCTTGGTGCCACAATGCCTCTATTGCCACCCCCAACATTCTCTTAACAAAAGAGGGTCCTCCCTTATGCAAGCTCCTGATTTGTCAGAGGAGGCACACTCTGTATAATTTAAGGTGACTCTCTCTACAGGAAAGTTCACCTTCCATTAGCATGTTTTCTTTAGTAAGCACTCTCTTGCAAGTGCTGTAGTGTAAACATGAGTGCCTTCGAATATGAACATTTATTAAATAGCACTGATGAATATTTCAATACCTTGGGGAGAGCAATTCACAGCTCAATCATTCAGGCTGTTTTAAGTGCAGCACAGGACAATTCCACTACATCTTCCATTAATATTTAATTGCCCATTTTATTCTGTTTACCTTTTTGGTTAATATATAATTTAAAGCCTTTCTACTGAAATGGGGGGTGGGGGAAGAGAACAGCTGTTCATCTGCTTTTAACAAATCTCTGGTGAGAGTTTTTACCTCATTTAAAATTCATTGCAAAGAGTTTTTATTTAATATCAGTGACACAAAACCTCAGGTATTAAAAGTAAAACTTGGAATTGACTCTCATGCAAAAAGCCTCTCTGTGGCTTGGGTTTGATTACACGTGAGTGGCAGGCATTGACAGGAAATGTCTGAATCGCCAGCAATGGCGCCGCGTGTCACATCCTCATGAAATAAAATCACAGTAACTCGACCTGACACATTCTGACAACGTGTCGGAAAGTTGTTATGCAGCCTGCAGAAAGTGAGTCCTGTCATCTCGTGATGCAGATTTTACTGACGGGATAAAACACATCTCTGCTCACTTAAGGACAAGGGAGTCAAATACGTGTGTGGCCTGGAGCAGCCAGGGAATCCCTGATGCGCTAACCATGCGTTTCTCCTTGGCCCTCCCTTGGTAGATGCCATCAGCTTCTCTCTTTGCTGTCTTCAGATTCCAACGGCTCATCTCTTGTCATTTTAGCTTTTCTTTCCTCCCAGTTGGATGCAGTTGTTTGTCACAAGTCTGTCTCTAAACCCCAACTGCTGGCAGGGACCCTGATATTCACTGGCAGATCTCCATGTTTTGGGGGGCTTCCCAGACCTCCCAGGCCAGTGAGTAAAACCTACCCTAAACTCACCCCAAAGAGGGTTATCCTAGCCCTTCATCCTCAGTCACCTGGAATCAACTGCTTTCCAAGGCAAATCTGGCTTTCCTGCCCTCCTGATCTCTGCAGTTGGGCTCTTCCTTCCTGTCTTTGTGCTGTGGCTGTTTAAATATTCCCAGGATCATCACCACTGTCACTTTACTTTAGTTCCAAAGTTTCTTCTCCTGGGTAGATTTTTCTTATCAGCTTTGCATAACTTCATTACTGCTTTCCCCTGTCTCTGCTGAATTTGGTTCACTTTCTCCATCTGACTCTGTTAATAGAGGCTCGTATGTAATGCTTCCTTTCACTCATCTGTTTTTTCATTCATAAATATTTATTAAGGATCTGAGCCAGGCATTGTTTAATGTCCTGTAATACAGGAATACTGTCGGGTGGGATGGAGAGAGGAGAAAGACAGAGACAGAGACAGAAAGATCCTACCTGCCTTTAGGAAGCTTATATAATTTGAAGAGAAGTCACTGGCCTTGAGTTCTACTGATCTGGAACACAGGTACAGTCACGCTCTGCCCTTGTCCTGGACACTGGGATCTCTCTCTGGATGTGCCTAGGATGCCTCAAGATTTAGCTAAAAAAAGAAAGAGATCAAATACTATTATGTTATAAATGATTGCGAAAACATCCTCAGTTACTTATAGCTCTCTGCTCCCTCCGTATCAACACTCTCTGAAGCTTGTCTTAAGAGGTCAAGTCTGTTTCTCCATCTCTTGAATCTGGGTGATTCTTATGACTTGCTTTGGTCAGTAGAATGTGGATTAAAGTAATAGTGTGCCAATTTTGTGCCTAGGCCTCAAAGGGCCTGTTTTGCTTCTGTTTTCTCTTAGGCTTTGCCTTGGCCTGGGCTAGCCTGCAGGAGAATGAACCTTCATGAAGCAGAAATGAAATATCCCTACTGCAACCATCCTCTTCTGGCTGACAGATAGCCAACCCCTGCACATGGGGAGGAGGCCAGCCAAGATCAGCAGAGTGTCTATCCAACACATAGCTAACCACGGATGTATGAGTGAATAAGAAAAATGGTCTTTAGAAGTCTGGCAGTCCAGAAAGAAGAGTGATATATGATTACATTGGAACTCGAGGGATGCTAGAACAGTGAGTCAGAGAGAAAAGTATGCTGGGCGAAAAGAGCAATATGAAAAAAATCTCCATGGAAGTAAAAATATCTGGAAGTATCATAATTTAAAGGAAAGTGAAGAGAAATGACTAGAGTTATAGGTAGAAGTGCAATTAAGGACAGATAGCACTGATGAATATTTCAATATTCTGCTGACTGAGACCAGCAGAATCATCCTGACAAGAAAATCAAAAGACCAGCCCTTCTAAATGCTTTTAGGCAATAAAAATGCATTATGCCCTGACCAGGCTGTGGCACAGTGGATTGCACATCAGACTGGGATGCAGAGGACCCAGGTTCAAAACCCTGAGGTCGCAGGCTTGAGCGTGGGCTCACCAGCTTGAGCTTAGGGTTACTGGTGTGAGCATGGGATCATATATATGACCCCATAGTTGCTGGCTTGAGCCCAAAGGCTGCTGTATTGAAGCCCAAGGTCACTTGCTTGAGCATGGGGTCACTTGATCTGCTGTAGCCCCCCGGGTCAAGGCACATATGAGAAAGCAGACAATGAACAACTAAGGTGCCACAATGAAGAACTGATGCTTCTCATCTCTCCCCCTGTCTGTCTGTCCCTATCTGCCCCTCTCTCTGTCTCTGCCACACACACACACACACACACACACACACATACACACACACACACACAAAATACATTATGTTTAGGCCTTTAAATGTAGGGGTGTTTTTGTATGATATAATAGCTAACTGATAAATATATATATATTCTCTGAACTTCTTGGTCCAGTTAGGAGAGATATTTTCCTGCATTCCCTTATCCTTTAGCAAACCCTACTCAACCAGATCTTAGAATTTGACAGTTTGGACTTGTTTTAATTTTTTGTTTTTTAAGTTTAAGAGCAGGCAACTGGATCAAATCCGTTAAAAATTGAGCTTAAACCACAGTGAGCTAGAAATGGAATGAGAACCCAAGGTTAAAAGAGAGGGAACAATATAGTTTAAATTTATTGCAACAAAAATTGGATGACTGTTTGGAATGATTTATTTCTCATCAGAAAGGGCTCATGTATCTCTGGGTATCGTCATTTACCAGCTTGAGTGGAAAAACAGATGCCACAATATAATGGCATACAGCTAAATTGTGGTTTCAACTCCCATTTCCATCCCTCCTCAACCATTATCCTTGGTATTAATTCAATCACAGAAGTTAGGTGGGTTGGTGGGAAGACCTATTAAGTCATCTTTCTTTTCCCCAAGAGCTATATCTGAATTTCTACCCATGGTATATTTTCAAATGCTTTGTCCAATAAAGTTGAAAATGGCTTGAGCAATGGTCCACCTTAAAAGCTTTAACTGGAAGTACATACTTTAAGCACTTTACCAGAAAAGAAATTAATGCAGAAAAAAATAATTGGAGTTTTATCTGACCAAAAACCCACACAAGCAAGAAAATTTAGAGAGATGGTCAGAATTTTCTTCTCTCTCTGCCCCCTTTTTTTTCCGTTGTGTTCTGCCACAGAGATATTAGATATCTCTTGCGGGGCCTGAAAGCACATTAGGGTTAAGGTTAGGTTTAATGATGATTCAGGGAGTACCTGAATTACATGGCTGATTTGAGTTGCTTAACAATGGCCAAATCTTCAAAAGGTTATCAAGGTTCGAATATCTGGGTGATTTGTAGGAAGGATAATTTTAATCAGAGAGAACGACAGTGCTGTGTTTTGTTGTAGTAGATCTCATGCAATCATCTTACAGACCAAAATATGGCCTTCAGAGTCTCACATTCTGGGTTTTGGCCTTATTTTCATTGTTTCAACTTTACATAGAATGGTTATTCTAATTAAAATGAAATAAGGGAATCCTGTATGGAATAAGTTCTGAATTGGGTGTATTTTTATGGGTGTGAACTATGGAGTTGGGAACACTCAGGTGTGTGAATCCCATATATGGAAAGCATGATCTTGGTTCAAGTTAACAAATGGTAAATATTTGAAATCTTAATTTTCTCATTTTTAAAATAAAGGGAATAAGAATATTTCCCCTAGAATTGTTACTAAGATCAAAAGAGATAATGCACATAAAAGGAAATAGACTATTTCCATGAGTGTGTTCTGCCTAATGTTAATAGGTTATGGATAAAAAGGTATTCTCTATGATCAAATAATTGTGGTAAACAGTGTCAAGTGAAATTAAACAGTTTTCTGTACTGTAGCATTTCTAAGAGGTTTTAATATACTAGTAGTCAAAGTAAAACTCATTTTCTATATTTATTTACTGAGGTAGTATAATACCAGGAGGAAAGGTAGTGTGCAGAAAATAGTAATTGTCCAGAAATGTTCATTTCCTTTTCTGTTCTCTTTATCATGGACTGTTCTCAGTGGTTCGGTAAGTCCTGAGAGGGAGAGCTGTTTTCTAATTCTCTTCACCCATTCTCCAAAGTCCCTACAGTGATGAGATGAACAATACATACCTGTGGTCATCCCTCTACATTTAAAAATGGTTCATCTCAAATCAGATGATGCTTGTTAGAATTTTAAATTTTTCTGTAATTAGGATATTCAAACAATACTGAAACGTGAGATTATAAAAAGTACATACCAGTTAAAATGACCCAAATCCAAAGTACTGACAGTACTAAAAATGCTGACAAAATGTGGAACAATAGAAACTCTCTTTTCATTGCTGATGAGGATGTGAAATGGTACAGCCTACAGCCACTATGGAAAGAGTTAGGTGGTTTGACAAAACTAAACATACTCTTATCATATAATCCAGCAATCATGCCTCTTGGTTTTGACTCAAATGAGCCAAAAACTTATGTCCACAGATATGCCTGTATAGACATGTGTACAGGAGCTTTATCCATAATTGTCAAAAATTGGAAGTAACCAAGATGTCCTTTCTAGATGACTGGATAAATACACTGTGGTACATCAGACAATGGAATACTATACTGTTCACAAAAATTAGGGGATATTTTATTGCTTAATATTCATTTTGAAATATCCCCTAATTTTTGTGAGCAGTATATTTAGTGCTAAAAAGAAATGAGCTATCAAGCTTGAAAAAATATGTTGAAAGAAACTTAAAGGAATATTTCTAATTGAAAAAAGGAATCTGAAAAGGCTACATACTTACATACTATATACATAATTTTAACTGTGTGATATTCTGGAAAAGGCAAAGCTCTGGACACAATAAAAAGATAAGTGGTTGCCAGGGGTTAGGAAGGAGGAAGGAATGAACGGGCAGAACACAGATGAGTTTTAGGGAAGTAAAATTATTCTGTAAAATTTTGGATACATGCCATTGTACATTTGTCAAAACCCATAGAATATGTAACAATAGCGAACCCTATTGTAAGCCATGGAACTGGGTGATGTTGTGTCCTTGTGGCTTCATCAGTTGTAACAACAACTGGTGTGGGACAGTAAGAGTGGGGAAGACTCTTCCCACATGGTGAACACTTTCCAAAGACAAGTCTTACCTACTTTTTCAGCCCTAACACACATGAATATATGTATAGATATGTGTGTTTCTATATAGAAAACGCAAATTCTTTTATTACACAAATCTACCTACCTACCTTTCTTTCCATTCTAATGGCTAAAAATAATGTCTTCTATTTGTTTGAATTTACATTTTGAGTTTTGAATAAGTTTTACCCTGTTTTCATATGATTATTATTCATATGCATATATTCTTTTCTCTGTGCTCATGCTTTGCTCATCTTCTCACTGTTACTTTTTAAAATATTATTAGTTTGTATAAGCTCTTTGTAAATTGAGAAACTTATCCTTGTATTTTAAACATTAAATCGAAGAGATATATTTTAAATCATATGTATTATAAAATGTTTCCCATTTTGCTATTATTTGTAGTTTATTTTTGTCATACAGAAATCAAAAAATTTTATACTGTTAAATTTTTTTATATATGTTCTTAATCATGTGTTCTAGTCAGGAAGACCTTCTCTATTTTTTTAAGCCAAAGACAGAGAGACAGAGAGATAGGCAAGGACAGATAGACAGGAAGGGTGAGAGATGAAAAGCATTAAGTTCTTGTTGTATGTAGCATTTTAGTTGTTCATTGATTGCTTTCTCACATGTGCCTTGACTGGGGGGCTCAGCTGAGCCCGTGACCCCTTGCTAAAACCAGTGATCTTAGGCTCAAGCCAACAAATTTGGGCTTCAAGCCAGTGACTTTTGGGCTCAAGCCAGTAACCATGGGGTCATGTCTATGATCCCACACTTGAGCTGGCGACCCTGCATGCAAGCTGGTGAGCCCACGCTCAAGCCAGATGAGCCTGTGCTCAGGCTGCTGACCTCGGGGTTTTGAACCTGGGTCCTTAGTATCCCAAGTCGACAGTCTATCCACTGTGCCACTGCCTGGTCAGGCAAGACCTTCTCTATTCTAAGATTATAATTTTATTTGTACTTTTGTTGAGAATATTTAAAGATTTATTTTTTATATTAATATCTTTGATATAGCTAGCATTGATTTTGGTATAAAAAATAAAACAGGGATTCAACTTTTATTTTTTCCAAATAGCATTCCAGTTGTTTTAACCTCATTTATAGGTAATTCTGCTTTTCCCTTTTGATGAAACATTTAATTTTTTGTATGTATTAAGTTCTATATTTGAATTCAGTTAGTTTGTATACTTCTATTTATAGCAGTTCTTATCAGCATTTTTCTAGACTAGATTTTGGAGGACTAGAATAAACATTTTTAATAGAATAAGTTATGTTATATATATTTATTATAAGAATAACATTTCAAGCCTAACAATTTACTATGTAAATGTTCAGGCATGATTGAATTAGGAAATCGTGTATGTGTGTGAGTTAAAAAGAGAGGAAGAGAGAGAGAATGGAGATTGTCATTTCATTACTATAAGTATGTCCCAGTTGCAGTTAAAAGGGAAGACTAGTAAAACTAGTTGTTTCCATACATTTTAAGACTTAATTCATAAGAGGTAATTTTCTTAGGCTTCTATGATTCTAACACTTAAAAATAAAAAAAAATAAACAATACACACTCTTTAAAAATAAATAATATTTTCCTTTACATCATTATCCTCCTAAAATTTCTGTGTGGTGAGCCAGTCGTTCTATTCCCATTTAAAGATGGATGGTAAAGGTAAAAAGAGGGAAATCTGATTAAAACCAAACATGAATCAATGCAAGGACTAGAAACAAAGCTTCAAAGAGACCCAGGCCCTCTACAGATATCCTCATGGACAAAGCAGGGCTGGATACTCGTTTGGCCTACATTTCTTATTGCTGTTGTTAAAGGAAGTTAGAGATCACAGCCGACTGGGAGACTTGGAAGAACATGTTCAACAAAGCTTCCCCAAAATGGCTTAATATTACTGCCAGCATTCAACTGTGGGTAGAATGATTCCGTAGAGGTTATTAAATCAGAGATATTTTAAACAAATCAAACTGAACCTTTAGAACTATAGGGCAGGGCCAGGGGTATCCTCTTTATCTTTGCTTCATTGCAATTATGCCTGTATGTTTTTGCCATTTTCAGATAGGAACTTGGGAGTAAGTTCTAATCTAATAGTTCATTTCATTTCATTTCCTATATCAAAAGGCACAGTACATATGTTATTTCCTTTCTGATTACATCTTTTCTAAATGTTCTTCTTTCACCAAAATTAAATTGCCTCTTTGGTTGTTACTTTTCTCAAAGCAGAGAATAATTCCATGCTGGTATTGTAGTTGCTACTGTTTTATGACAATAACACAAATTTAAGAATGAATGTCTTAAAAATCTTGGTTCTTTATTTTCTGTTTTCCTCTGATGCATCTTGTTGGGATTTATCAGGTGGATGATACTCTAACTCTATCAGCAAAACCACTTTAATCCACCCACTTATGAATTCTCATGCTTTCAGTGAAAGAAATCTGATCCCCAAATGGGACAAATCTCTAGTCTTTTATATTTGTTAAGACAGCTGCAAGAAATTGTTTGGTGTCTCTGTTATTTCCTTTTTCATTGTCTCTAATTCCCCCTGTTATTATTATAAGTGTCCACAATTTTTCCTTGATTTTTTCCTCTTAAATACACATAGTGCTTACAAAATATTTAAAAATTTTTCTTTGTTATATAATGTTCTGCTTTTCTGAGTGCTTACTATTTAATTTGCATCTTTTAATTTTTTATCGTAATTCCCACCTTATAAACCAGAATTTTTTCCTTTTATCTTAATGACTGTTGTTGCTTACCTTTCTTTTTTTAAAATTAATTAATTTATTTATTCATTTTTAGAGAAGAGAGAGAGACAGACAGACAGAGAGAGGGGAGAGAGAAGGGGGAGGAGCTGGAAGCATCAACTCCCATATGTACCTTGACCAGGCAAGCCCAGGGTTTCGAACCGGCGACCTCAGCATTTCCAGGTCGATGCTTTATTCACTGCGCCACCACAGTTCAGACTATTGCTTACCTTTCTTAATGTGGGTTATTCAATACCCAGAAGAAAGGAACAAAACACTTCTATTTTTTCTTAACGTCAGTGGCTTCTCTTAACTTCAATCCCTTGTCACCCGAGGGCGCCTCCTTCCAAGTGACCAGCAGAAGTGCAAGAGGTCCAAGGCCCTAGGGGAACTTCTTTTCCTTCTCATTCACCTCCTCTGGCCTCAGCATGCAGTGTGCTGGCTGCCAGTCAGGCCTTAGCAAGACCAACTTGCTACAGATTCTTTTATCTTGGGGCTCGCTCTGGCTTGCTTAGTTCTGGGGTGCTTAGTTCTAACAAAGATTCTCCCAGGTTCTCTGAAACTGCTAATAAGTAGTTTGTAAACCTTTCAGCTCATTCAGAACACTAGCTGTGCTTTACCAGGTTGAACAGTCCTGTTTTGGTTTAAGCTGTGCTGAGGAAGCACGCTGTGCACTCTCGGGGCCCCACACCTTCGATACTCTTGGCACTTCATCACTTTCACCACCACCTGATGGATCAAGAAGTGGAAATCACATAGAAGAGCTCTGGAGACCTCCCAATAAGTCAGACCTGATGTTTCAGCCACAGGTCTCTGCCTGTAGTCCCCATACTGTACTACACTTTTGCAATAGACCCCACAGTCTTGGCCCATGACACCCCCTTAACATTACAGCTAACTTTCTACTCAGTTCTTATTTAAATAGTTTTCATGTTTATCAACTATGTATCTACTGAGTTCAAAAGGTCAGCTACTTCTACCAGGTATGTCAAGGCCAGTAACAGTCCCCAGTCTCCTTTTCCTGATTCCCCTCCCTTGAAGCACTCAGTTTCCACTTTTTTGCCTTATTCTTTTGGTATTTACATTTTAGGCATTGTTTGTTGACTTCCCAGTATGGAAGGTATTGGGTTTCCCCAACTGCCACTTTAACTTTTAATACTTACAGTATCAATGTAAACACTTAGGGTGGCAATATGATAAAATTATATTTGGGTTTGGTAAATTTAATATTTACATTATTATGATATCATAAAGAGCTGAGTCATAGTAAACTGTGATTATGTTTCCATATCTGTGATAATTGTTTTTTCCTTCCTGGATATGAGAAGTTCTCTTGTTTGTGTGTGGTATATACATTTTTTTTTTTTTTTTTTTTTTTTTTTTTTTTTTTTTTTTACAGAGGCAGAGATAGACAGGGACAGACAGACAGGAACGGAGAGAGATGAGAAGTATCAATCATCAGTTTCTCTTTGCGCGTTGCGACTTCTTAGTTGTTCATTGATTGCTTTCTCACATGTGCCTTGACCGTGGGCCTTCAGCAGACTGAGTAACCCCCTGCTGGAGCCAGCGACCTTGGGTCCAAGCTGATGAGCTCTTTGCTCATGCCAGATGAGCCCGCGCTCAAGCTGGCGACCTCGGGGTCTGGAACCTGGGTCCTTCCGCATCCCAGTCCGATGCTCTATCCACTGCGCCACCACCTGGTCAGGCTACATTTTTTTGTTGTTGTATTTTTCTGAAGTGAGAAGTGGGGGAGAGGCAGACAGACAGACTCCCGCATGCACTCATCCCGGATCCACCCGGCATGCCCACCAGGGGGTGTTGCTCGGCCCCTCTGGGGCGTTGCTGTGGGAGCCATTCTAGTGCCTGAGGCGGAAGCCATGGAGCCGTCCTCATCGTAGGGGTCAACTTAGCTCCAATGGAACCTTAGCTGCGGGAGGGGAAGAGAAAGATAGAGAGAAAGGAGAGTGGAAGGTTGGAGAAGCAGATGGGTGCTTCTCCTGTGTGCTCTGGCCAGAATCAAACCCGGGACTTCCATACGCTGAGCCAACCAGCCAGGGCCTGTGTGTGGTATACTGCATACTTTAAAGAGGCCAACTCTGAACACTGACAGTGACCTAAATCTCTCAATACTTTAGTTCACATCTGTTATGCTAGCACTTCTGTCTTCTGTAGCGAGCTCTCTGAGAACATCTTAACTACTGTAGTCTGTATAGGTTGCCTGCCATATCTGTGCACAGCTGACACTTGTGGATTTCATTTGCCACCACTACAAGGATTAGTTTTGCCACTGATCTGTATTGTGTCTCCTGCTCTTGTTTCAAGGTTGCATTATCCTTTCATATTACTCTGAGGATATTAAAGACAATTTTTTTGAAATTCTTTTCTTCTTGCATAGTCCCTGTTTCTTCCATGATGCTTTTTTTTCCTGTTTTTTTCCCCAGGCTATTTAAAAGTCCTGGATGTCTGCTGGTACTTCAGAGTAGGAGAATAAAACTTATTGGAAACTGTGAGCATGTTAGTGGAACTAATTGTAGTAATGTTAGTAGTATCATTATAAGGCCGTTTGTTTTAGTTGATGTTGGAGAACTCCCATTTCAGTGTTGTTTGTCTTTTCTCATTGACTAAACAGTTTCTCCAGAAGAGACTCTTGCAATCTCCTGCCTGAATGGTGAAAACCCAACAGCCAACATTTAGGAGCTGAGTAGAGGAAACAGACTAGAATATGTATGTGTTAGATTTCTATTTTTAGTAAAGCATACCTGCCCTTCACTGGTTCTCTTAGTCCAGAAACCCTCTCAGTTACCTTTTCAAAAATAAATCTCAATCTCCTGCCAAGGTAGGATGGTATAGAATGGGGATGAGGTTGAATTGGAGCTTTCATTGTTTTTCAACCATTTTATACTAGTTTTCCTCTTATTAGCCCATAGTCTCCATCCCATTTTAGATGATCTTACCAGTTATCAGGACTATTGAAAATCTGATTTTAATTGCATTTCCCTGATGACTAATTAAAATTAATTCCCCTGATGACTAATAATATTCTGTGAAGTATCTGTTAAAAGAATTGTTTGATATATCTTTTCATATATATTAAACAACTTTGAGCTGTTGTAATATATCATCCATCTTTGTGTAACTATACTCAATTTGCTAATGTCTTGAATAAGAATTTGCGTATATAATCCAAAGAGAGATTGGGCAAAAATGTTATTGTTTTTTCTCATTCTTATGAGATTTTGATAATCATCTTTATTCTGGCTTGGGAAGTGTTGCCACTTTTTCTTGTCTCTGGAAAATTTGTATAAAATAGGTGTTATTTCATTATAACTATTAGGTAGAATTTTTATTACTGATTCAAGTCTTTGCATAAATACAAAATTATTCATATTTTCTTATTATATGTGTCAATTATAATTATCAATTTCATTTAAATGTTCAAATTTATTGGCAGAAGTTTTTTATAGTATTTCCTTATTACTTTTTTAATTCTGTAATATAAATAAAAATTTGCCCAATTTTTCAATTCTGGTATTAGTTTTTTTCTAACTTCTTTTTTTCTTTCTTATATTTACTTTTGGTAAGATGTTTATAAATTTTATTCTTCTTCTTAAGGAGTCAAACTGTTGGTTTCTTCATGTTTTTCTATTAAGTGTTTATTTTCTACATTTTTTAATTCTTATTATCTTTCTTCTGCTCTTGGGGATATTTAATTTACTATTCTTTTTATAAATTATTGGTAAGGTAATTTTAGTACTAGGTTTTAAGCTTTTATTTTAATATAGGCTTTAGCTACATTCTGCAAGTTTTCATCTTTTTAAAAATTTTTATGTTGTCAAAGTATTTTTAATTTTTTTGCATATAGTCTATTTAAAAGTATTCTGCATAAGTTCTAAACATTTGGTTGTTTTTCTACTTATCTTTTTGCAATTAATTTTTAGTTTAATTGGATTATTATTTGTATAACTTTTAAAAAAATTTATTTATTGATTTTAGTCATAGAAGAAGGGAGAGAAAGAGAGAGAGAAAGACAAGAACATCAATCTATTCCTGTATGTCCCTTGATCAGGATCAAACCAGCAACCTCTGTGCTTTAGGATGAAGCTCTAACCAATGGAGCTATCTGGTCAGGACAAATTTCATTGAATTATGATATGAAAACATAATGTTACCATAGTAAATTCTCACAAAATTAGTTGCTACATTAGTGTGTGACAATAGTTATTATTTAACTATGGTTCACTCCTATTTTGTTCATTAATTTTTTATTTTAACAATTCTGAGACTTTGGATATGTCACTACTTCTCTCAGACTTATTTTGTACACTTTGAAGTAGTTGAAAAGATAAGCTCTAAAACCCCCTTTATAGTTCAATATTTTATTATTCTAAGTTACCTTTTATCTTCTTAGATTTCAGCAGCATGATAGCTAAAAGAAATCCACAGAACAAATTTCATTATTTGCTCATACACAAAACAATTGTAATTGGCAAAAATACTTGACATTTCATCAAAACATGCATGGAATTTTGTTTAAGAATAAAGCATTATACTTACATTTTTAAAAAGAGTATGTAATAGTTAATAATGTGTACTGTTCTTACCTTTTAAGGCATGCCTGATTTTATGAGACTATGAATAGAAACAGTAAAATACCCCTAAGAAAGCTATAATCTTATCATGAAACACCTGAGTAAATCCAGGAAATATTGGAAAATTGCAAGAGAAAAATGATGCTATCACAAATTTTAGCTTCAAGTAACAGAGTATTCTGTTCCAAATGTAGGTTGCTCTTGACCCATTTTGTTAATAAGCACTGTGCTTTGCTATGAACAAGACAGTTATTTCAGACTTCTGCAAATTTCCTTCTTGCCCCGTGCATGGCAAATACTTGCTGATTATTCTTCTGATGATGAAGTGGCTTTGTTTTGGATTTTGGTCTTGGAGAAAGAAGTCTAAATTAAGATCATTTTCTTTTTTTTTAACAGCTTTAGAGCTTTCTGTGTTGTTGTTTTTTTTTAGATTAAAATAAATAGTAGCTAGCTCTTCCAGTTTGTTAGGCATTGTGCTAAAGCACACTGGTTTTCTTAGGCTTTGGGGTGATTTTTGATACATTGAAAATTGTGATCACTTCTTTTTTAAATTTGATATACATGTGCACATTGCAAAAGGATGCCCCACACCTCTTCTAGTTAATGGTGACCTTAAACAAATTGGCAGCCAGACAGTTCTCCAGCAAAACTGGATTTATTTGGAAACAACAAATTTTAATTGGGGGCATGTGGTCTAATGGCAAACCATGCACAAGTCCAGGGAATAAAGAGAGGGTACTTTCAGAGAAGAGAGAGTTGGGAGAGCTATTATAAACAAAGGGTTCTTCGTGTTGGGCTCCATGATCATCCTTCAACATTGGGTGTGAGAGTCCCCTAATTTTTACATTAATTAACACATCTCTCACATCATATATTTTTATCTTTTTTTATGAGAACATTTAAGTTCTATTCAGCAAATTTAAATTATACAAATACAGTGTTATCACCTATGGTCACCATGTTTTACATTAAATCCTCACATACTATTCATTTTATAGCTAAAAGTTTAATCCTCCCCCCCCCCCCATCCTTGGCAACCACCTTTCTATTCTGTAGTCCCTTTGTTATTCTAGAGTCCTGGTTGACTTACCTTCTATTGTGGTTTCATCTGGAACAATCTTGGATGTAGAAAAGCTTCAATTCCACATCAGTAAGTAAAATCTAGAACTTTTAGAGATTGGCCCAATGCATAGTCCTACATACAAGAGCATATTTTGTATTCTTAAGTGATAACCTATTTTTTCCCTTAGGGGAAGAAAAAGAGGTTTTAAGCCCACAATTCTCTAATATTCTTTATTGCCAACCTCAAAACAAGATAATGAATCATTTTGGACAGTTTTCTCAGCAAAGCATAGTTATCCTTAATAACTATGTTATCATGACTTCTGTTATCACAGCTTAGGTTTGACCTCCTGGGTTCTTTCTATCCTGCCCATTCACAGGAGCCTGTAAGCTCCCTTACCTTTGGTATCTGCTCTGTTTCTAGTGTCCTGTCTTCTTTCTTGGACTTAACATTGTAGATTGTCCCTTTCTTTCCTGGTTTACCTTTTCCTGGACCTAACGTTTCCTTTCTCTCTTTTCCATGCTTTGTGGCTGTAGTCAGTAAAACCACCCCCCATCCTTAAGCTTGGTTGCTCATCTTTTCAACTCTCTAGTTCAAAGTCCATGAAATGAAATCTTAGAGAAGTAAAGTGGGTAGAATCTCACCTTTTAGGGACTCCTCTTTCCCAGGAGAAGAACTTGGACACTATCAGTTTTCTTCTTACTGGCATTTATTACAGTTAAAATGGAAGGAAATTTAAGAGGGAGAGCCTGGAGGATAATGAGGTTACTTTACTTTACTTTTAGAGTCCAAATCGAGCTACAACCTCAGGCCATTAATTTAAATTTCAGTTTAAGAATCTGCGACTACTTGTCAGATTTCTTTAATTTACTCTAGGAATTCTTATCCTCAGTATTAGGAACATTTTCTGCTTAGGTAATTTCAAAATTCAGATAACAATGCAATAACAATTGTACCAACATTTGTTGAGAAATAACTATGGTCCCAGTCACTTTTATATGCCTTCTTTCATTAATGCAACAACATAATGAGCTAGGTCCTGTTATAATCCCCATTTGAAAGAAGAGGAAAGAGGTTTTGAGAGGTAAATAATTGCCTAGGGTCACATAGCTAGCATATGTTAAAACTTGGAAATGCATCCAGTTCTGCCTGATTCCAAAGCCCAACTCTTAATTACTAAGAATTTTGCTTTCTTCTTTGCTCCATGGTTTAACATTCCAGAATGATATCTGAGATGTGTGGTTTGGCTTTATATTAATACCAAATTAGAGGTTTTGCATTAAAAGGCTTTTATTTTGGGGAAGATGTGACCAAGAATATCCAAACAGTAATAACATTTTATGTATATGCAGGGTTAGGATTCTTATTGATCCTGTATAGATGCCAGCTATAAAGGTGAAAAGTTTGATGTTTAGAGAAATCAAGGAATGTTCCCAGGTCACAAGTGAATGGCAGAATTAACACATGGGGCACCATCTTTTGACAACTATGTTATTCTTCCTAATACTATGTTACTGCTACCCAGAGTGATTCCAAAGTGTCTCTGAAATGTAATTTTAGCTGTGTTCTAGCTCTCATCCTTTTTGGAGATGATAAGAGAAACCAATCATAACAATATTTTTAACATTTTATATATAGAAGAGTTCTAGTTTCCATTCATGATTTTGTGTGCCAAGAGGGAGACTGGTATCCCTTAGGATTTCATGAAGAAGTTTTCCTTTTCGGCCTAGCGTGCAGAGGACCCGGGTTCGATTCCCGGCCAGGGCACACAGGAGAAGCGCCCATTTGCTTCTCCACCCCTCCGCTGTGCCTTCCTCTCTGTCTCTCTCTTCCCCTCCCGCAGCCAAGGCTCCATTGGAACAGAGATGGCCCGGGCGCTGGGGATGGTTCCTTGGCCTCTGCCCCAGGCACTAGAGTGGCTCTGGTCGCAACATGGCGACGCCCAGGATGGGCAGAGCATCGCCCCCAGGATGGGCAGAGCGTCGCCCCATGGTGGGCATACCGGGTGGATCCCGGTCAGGCGCATGCTGGAGTCTGTCTGACTGTCTCTCCCTGTTTCCAGCTTCAGAAAAATGAAAAAAAAAAAAAAAGTTTTCCTTTAGTCACCAGGAGAAAGATAACCTTAGATGCCTTTATACCCACTATTCCTGCAACATCCCCTGACTGTATTAGAAAGTTGGCCTTCTACAGGCTTCCAAGGGCAACTTTTGTTATGGCATTTGGTTTCCATTCCACCAAATCAGTGGTAACCTTTATGTCACAGATCTCAGCTTTTGTCTAGTGTGTTATGTTATATCATACTGACAAATAATGTTAGTAGCATCTGATGTCTGTTGGGAGTATACCAGTTTTCCCAGTTGTCACAGTAGCTCTGAGTGATTTCCTGAGTGGGAATCTTGATTAAAGGGAAGACTTTTTTTTTGGTGATGTCACTTTAGGCAAACAGAAAGTACCAGTTTCTCAGTAGAACCCAGGTAGTTCAGAAACTCACATGTGGTATTTAGGAGCTCTGCTTACATGAAGTTTCCAAGATGGGTTTGCAACATCATTCTTCAAAATATTAGGGCAGAATTTCACTTAGTATTTAAATTAGAATTAGGATCAAGGATTAACTGAGATTAGATCCAGGTCATTCTGACAAAACAGCTTTGTATGATTGTCAAAAGCAACAGCAAGGGCAAAACCTTAACAAGTGACTGATTGTGAAAGTGGAATCATTACCAAAGGTTTCTAGATATGTAAGTAAAGCCGTCTTTACAAACTCTTCAAGACAGGAAAGGAAAGGGAAAAGAGCAAAATGTTACACATTTTGCATATGATTGAATTTTCAGTAAGGAGCTAGTAAATTGGATTCCAGGAAAAAGAAGAAAGAGCCCTTTTTTGTAGCTTTTGTCAATTTCTATGCTCTTAAGTATTCCCACCATGGCCAATTTTAGGCTGTCATCGTGATGTCATTGCATACGTATGCATTTGTTTTTCAGGGGCAATAAGAGATGGCCATTGCATGTTGCTAAATCCTCACAGTAACTTGATGAGATAGATGCTATTATCAGAGTTGTTTAAGCCATTTACCCATAGTCACAATGGCTGGGAAGTTGTAGCAGTTGAATTGAAATTTGAATAGTCAGATATGCCTGATTGTGAGTTCTGTTCTTTTGTGCTGTATTCCACTTGGCCTGGAAAAAATAAGGTGTATATCAAGAGCTGTCCCTGTGCCAGGCATTGAACACACATGGCTCTGGTGGTACCTAAAAAGAATGAAGAAAGAACGCAGGAAACCTCCTAAGTCGGCCTTATGTTGTTTCTCTACCCACCCACATAGGAAATATGAAAGAAGTTGTCAAGATTTCTAAGAAAGTTACAATAAAAAGAGATTTACCGAAATTAAAAATGTAATGAACTGGAAGGCAACATTTGATGTATCTTCCAGTTTTTTGTTTCTTTTATATGTTGAGTATTGAATTATAACCATAACTTCTTTTTTTTTTTTTTTTTGTATTTTTCTGAAGTTGGAAACGGGGAAGCAGTCAGACACACTCCCACATGCGCCTGACCGGGATCCACCCGGCACGCCCACCGGGGGCGATGCTCTGCCCATCTAGGGCATCGCTTTGCTGCAACCAGAGCCATTCTAGCGCCTGAGGCAGAGGCTACAGAGCCATCCCCAGCGCCCGGGCCCACTTTGCTCCAATGGAGCCTTGGCTGCAGGAGGGGAAGAGAGAGACAGAGAGGAAGGAGAGGGGGAGGGGTGGAGAAGCAGATGGGTGCTTCTCCTGTGTACCCTGGCCGGGAATCGAACCCGGGACTCCCACACGCCAGGCCAATGTTCTACCACTGAGCCAACCGGCCAGGGCCTACCATAACATTCTTAAAATGGAGAAGAATTAAACGCAATTATGTCCCCATTCCCTGCCATTTTGCTAAAGAAATCTGAGCCCACACTGCTTTTCTAGTTTGTCTCAGGAAGCGGTTGATAATGCCATAGGATAATATAAGACAACCAAAAAATGGGCCCATTCTCATATCCCACCCAAGGTGATCTAAGGTGTTTCATTTTATTTTGATTGATTTCTTATCTGTTCCAATTCCCTGTTTAATTGGAAAGAATTGTCAGAGAGTGAGTGCTTAGTGTCTAAACCCATTAGAATCAATTCCAAATTTGTTCAGAAAACTTAGATGAGTACTCAGGCTCACTGTCTTAAAGAAACCTAGGATGCTTTATTTCTCCTAATTAGCTTACCTAGAATAAGTGAGTTTTCTAAAATTGTGCTAAAGTAGAGTCTTGCAAGTATTTTACAACATTGCCTGATAAATGCTCCTAGAGGTTTAAATGCCTCAGTGGCTTGAGAGAATGAAAAGACATCTCCAAGTAGCTAATTTACCACCTGCCTTTTGCTGCATCCTTGTCAGTTACACAGTTGAAAGAGAGCTAAACTGTGTCTTTGCCTGAAGTCTCCGGTCAAACTGATTCTGTCCCTAGGCTATTACAGCATTATGGAGAGACAGGCTTAGAGGCTCAGAGAATTTCAACTGTTAGTGAAAATTATGGTGTCTCAAAATGACTGCTATGCTATCTGGATTCTGAATAGAAATTCTAAGAAATCTAGAGGGTTTTGTAGAAAATATGTGGGATGCAGATGATTGGCAAAAGACTTTCCTGAAATTCTTCCTTTTATGATACTATGTGTTCTGGTTGACCTTTGGCAACAAGGTCGACAGATACCTGGGACTGTTCTCTTTGGAGTCAGTGAGATTTGATGAGGAAGGAGCCACCATCCCTATCTCAGTCCTAATGGAAAGCTTTCCCCAAACTCCTTGACTGTTCTTCAAGATGGGCTGAGCAACCATGGCCATATCAAGATGGGCCAGGGCAGGGGTCCCCAAACTACGGCCAGCGGGCCGCATGCGGCCCCCTGAGGCCATTTATCCCGCCCCCACCGCACTTCCGGAAGGGGCACCTCTTTCATTGGTGGTCGGTGAGAGGAGCATAGTTCCTATTGAAATACTGGTCAGTTTGTTGATTTAAATTTACTTGTTCTTTATTTTAAATATTGTATTTGTTCTCATTTTGTTTTTTTACTTTAAAATAAAAGATGTGCAATGTGCATAGGGATTTTTTCATAGTTTTTTTTATAGTCTGGCCCTCCAACGGTCTGAGGGACAGTGAACTGGCCCCCTGTGTAAAAAGTTTGGGGACCCCTGGGCCAGGGTGTGGGCCCCAGAATAAAAATGTTCAAGTTCAAATTCGAACTGTATGATCTGGGACAAGTCATTTAATTTGCTGATGTTTTACCATCTGAAATATTGGGATAGTATTAAGTCATAGATCTGTATGTAATATAGCTGGAGGTAAACGCTAAGTGCTCACCCAGAAAACCTGTTCACATTGGGTGCTGTTGTCAATGATGTCAATGTTCAGGCCATAACTCCTTGACATTCAGTTCTCTACATGGTGAAGACTGCTATGGCGAGGATCAGCCAGAGGTCTTTTTTCCAGTCACAGGAATCCAGAAGTTTTGAAAATGCTCCAGGAATAAGCTTCAAGTCAATGACAGAAAGGATGTCATTGGATAAATATTAATACTAGCTTCCTTGTCCTTCAGTTGATATAATTCTTGAGTATGCTCTATGTGGTCTCCTAAAACTTTCCAGGGATAACACATCTTTTACATCTCTCTCTCTCCCTCCCGTCCTGCCCCCTCTCTTCCTTTCTCGGCCTATTACTCTACTTCCCTTACAGTGATTTTCTGGAATCCACCTCTCAAACTACTTGCATATAAGTGGTTATCGACGAGGTGCATAAACACTCATAGAGAGAATATACTTTCTCTAATAGGCTAGGGTAGGTTTTTGTGCTTCTGTATTTGTATAGACAGGTATTTTATTTATTCAGTTATTTTTTTAGTGGAAAAAATTCTGGACTTAGAGACAGAGAACACAATTACTGATAAACTGGATAAATGTATTTAAAATAAATTCTCAGTTTTATCATGTGATTATATATGCATATCATATTGTAATAGATGAGGTAATGTACATAAAATTATTTTGCAAAGGCTACATTTATTGTATCATTAGCAGTCACCTCTTTGGGGCTTTGTTTTGTTCTTAGACTTTTTACCACTTGACATGGATTCTTTATGGTAATTCTACAAGGTAAAATTATATATTAATGTTAAAAAGTAATATTTTGGCTATATTGTCATGGCCTACCTTCTGTTATTCAATTTTTCTTTCAATTTTGATTAGTTATTAATTCCAACTTTCAACAACGCTAACTTCCTGATGACCTAGTCATAGTTTGGATATCTAATAACAAGTAGGGCAATGGATCTTTGAGCTGCGTGTCCCAAATCCTAGTATCTAGCTCTAAGTTGCAAACTGCATGAGACAGTTCAATGAATACTGTTAAGAATATTTCTTTTTTCATTATGCGAACAATTCATGTGCTGTTTGACTAATGCTTATACCGAAGATGAAGTTACCAAACTGCTAAGCCACAAATTCAAACCTTATTATAACTCTTTCTTATGATGCAAAAATAATAATAAATAAACATTTTATGGCATATTAGTTAGTTCAAGAAAAACTGTTCATTAAGCAGTTTAAGTACTTAGTTAAAAATTGATTTAGAAAAGTTAAAAAGAAATGAATAATTATTTTTAAAATTTTGCAAAATGACAATAATATAATAGGGGGAAATGGTCTATATTGCCATTGAGAATTGAGAACCATTGAGGGAACAACAATACTATTTTAATGTATTTCCTTCCTATTTTGCATATTTGTTACCGTGTTGATTGTATCATGTAAATGTATTTCACCATAACATGTATATCTGGGTGTACATCTGGGGTTAGTCAGCAGGTGAGTCTCGTGGCTAAGAATTTTCTTGCAGGGTCTCACTTGTATGTTGGCTCCCATGACCCTGCTAGGCGACCTCTCTTCTTCCATTTGGGTGTCCTGCCCGTGCCGGACTCTGAGCTCCTAACCTCTCAGGATGCGGCCCCTAAAGCAGTCATGTGCCTGAGTTCTGTCACTTTGGTACAGTGGCCACGGGCTGCAGACTCAGCCCTGTGGGCAGGCTGATTCTCTTGCCCCTGATACTGTGATCATATATGTGTCACACTATTGCTAGGGGTGAGCAGGATGCATTTCTCTCTTCTTTTCCTTTCCCCTGGACAGCTATTTGTGATGTAAAGCTACAAGGAAAGGGCAAGCTCTTTGTAGGCCCCTGTCAGACTCCACTCTTCCCTTTATAATGGGTACTTAGGTTTTGTTTTTAAAACCCACTATTCAAAAAATATATTTTTTAAAATTATCAATATAATAAAGGGAATGGTGGGTGGAATTTTAAAATACAATATTTCCCCCTAGAGACTGAGCCAGTAAGTCACCTTAAGAAAAAAACTTTTTATGAGGAGAAAAATAATTATTGCCTGGCTTACCTTAGTTATATAAATGCTTGTACGGGCTGCTCTGCTGCTTTTGTGTCTTTCCTTGAAATACAGACCAGAGCATTCTGGTTTTAGCAAAGTCTCCCCTCCTATCCCTTAGTCTTTTGCGAATGTTGGAAACAAACTTCCCATCAGAAGTCTAGAAGCCTTGTGAGAGTGAAGAGACTAGTCCCAAGCTCCTTCCTTTTAAGATCTGGCATTAGGCCAACCTGGAGGAAACCACAGTGTCCCTGGCTGAGGCTTCATAGGAAAGGACCACAGTCGTGACAGGTGAGAACTCACGGTGAGAAAAAGTAAATCTGGGTTTCACCAAGGTTTAGAGAAGGTCCTAAGACAGGTCTGGCTTTGGCAGGTCCTGTACTGAGGCTTGGCCAGCGTGGCACTGGGGTCATGACTAGGCATCCGCCGTGTGGCCCTGGGGTCTGAATGTTCTTAGGTTTTGCTGCAGCTGTGGAACCCTTGTCCCGCGTCAGTCATCCCACATGTGACAGTGCCAGCACTGCTACAGCTGAGTCATGGTTCTGCCTGTCACTGGGAAGAGTAATGGAAATCCTCTGGCCTACATAACTGTGATTAGGGGTGGCATGGGATACAAACCTGCCTGCCATTATGGGCATGTGGGTTTGTAAGTGACTAATTAGAATAATAGAAAGGATGTGGCTATGTTTGTACCTCTAGGCTGGTGAAGCAAGTTACTATTACTCAAGCATTTTTCACATTATTACAGACTTTAATGCTTGCCTGGCAGTGTACTGAGAGAATATACCATATTTTATTTTTTCATTTCTCCATTATTGGACATTAAGGTCCTTTGCATTAAACATTTCTGACAGAATCTAGTATTTGTTTTAGCACTACAGTATTATGTAAGAGCAGTAGGAATATATTTTCTAGGTGTTAAAAATATGCAGGTGTAGTGTAAAACAAGTCATTTATAACACAAACTTTGTTCTTTGGAGTATGATGAATTTAGCTTCCTTTTTTTTATTTAAGAGGCATTAGGGACCTTTGCCAGGGGTGGGGCATGATAGGGAGGGGTGCAGAGAACCAAGTGAAGTTCATGTTTGAGTCCAAATTTTCCAGGGCACCTTTGATCAGAAGAGGGTCAAGGATAGTACTGTTTGCTGGGTGGAAGGTCCACATATGTTGGATGAAAGATACCATGACTCTTCCCAGTGATTTCCCAGGTACAAGCAGGCCCCAGCACATAGTAAGTGCTTCCACTAGGCACTCAGGGCACAGATTCCATGCCTATGTAAGCATTTCAGAATCGAAGGGTCAGATTTGCACAAACTCACCATCTAATTTTGAAAGTGAAGTTGAACCTCTGGAAGACCATCTTTTTGTATGACATATGGTGATGTTATCTGTGCTTACCTAGATAGAAAGTATAATAAAATACAAACAGGTTCATGTGGCTCCTCCTCATGTGATGTTAGGTTAAGTCAAGATATTATTTTCCCTCAGAGTGGTTATGTGATCTACACCCGAATGTAAACAACAGCAGCAACAAAAATGAGACAAAACCCCACTGTTACCAAAGGAAATAATAACTGTAATTCATGACCATAAGTAACACTTTATGGTAGGTAGGAGAATACATTGGGCCTGATTTTCTGAGTGCATATTATTGCTTTTGTTTGATGCCTCTTTAACATCCATTCTTTTGAGAACTGTAGCAAAATGAGACTATGGGTACCACTCTTATTTATTTTTTTATTTTTATTTTTTTATTTAATTAATTGTGTTTACCTAGATTCTAGGGTCACCCCGAATGCATCCCCCCTCCCCCCTATTCCCCTCAACATCACCCTTACCCCCCTCCCAACAGCGCCCTCTCCCCTTCCCTTCAGGTTTATCCCATCCTATCATCCCCTTTCCCTCTGTTCTCTTTTCCTCTGGTCCCTTTGATCCCTCCTCTGTCTCAATTCCGTTCCTCAGTTCTCATTATTCCTTGGATTCCTCAAATGAGTGAGGTCATATGATATTTTTCTTTCTCTGCCTGGCTTATTTCACTCAACATAATAGCTTCCAGGTCCCTCCATATTGTTGCAAAAGGTAATATTTCCTTCTTTATCATAGCCCCATAGTATTCCATTGTATATATGTACCAATACTTTTTAATCCACTTGTCCACTGACGGTCACTTGGGCTGTTTCCAGATCTTCACTATTGTGAACAATGCTGCCATAAACATGGGGGTGCGTTTCTTTTTTTCAGTCGGTAATATGGTGTTCTTGGGGTATATTCCTATAAGTGGGATGGCTGGGTCAAAGGGCAGTTCCATTTCTAATGTTTTGAGGAATCTCCATACTTTTTCCCACAGTGGCTGCACCAGTCTGTATTCCCACCAGCAGTGCAGGAGGGTTCCCCTTTCTCCACATCCTCGCCAGCACCTATCGTGTGTTGTTTTGTCAATGAGCGCCATTTTGACTGGTGTGAGGTGGTATCTCTTTGTGGTTTTAATTTGCATTTCTCCACTTTTAAAACTGGAGAGTTTGGGGAACAACAGATTGGGTTTTTGTTTTGTTTCCAGAAGACATTTGGCATCCTTGTATTCTGTAAGCATGTTGGTCTGAGTAGTAATTTGCTTACTCAGACCAACAACCTCTCTTCGAAAGGGGCTCACTGGGACTGGCTGCCCGAAGAAGGTTGACTGTGGGTTTATCTTCTACATTTATTTATATTTTTTGCAGACACCTGGAAATAAATTTTCTGCTACAACATAGAAATTGGATTTCAAAGTTCTGTTTCTGTGGGCATTCAAAGGAAGCTGATTAATTGAGTAGTGAGATAAAGCTCCAGATAAGTGGTGACAAAAACAGTA
This sequence comes from Saccopteryx leptura, assembly GCF_036850995.1. Lineage (NCBI taxonomy): Eukaryota > Metazoa > Chordata > Mammalia > Chiroptera > Emballonuridae > Saccopteryx > Saccopteryx leptura. Next base: position 45,908,356 of record NC_089504.1, on the reverse strand, counting down.
TCTTAAAAGGTATCCATTTTCTATAATCAGCAAAACTTGTTTAACATTTATTATCATATTCAAATCTCAATGTAGCCCCTTGAATCAAGTTGGAGAAACATTATTTTTCTATGAAAATCTAGGGACTGAGACTCAGAAAGCTTAGGAATCGTGTCCATGGCAGATGAATTTATAACTAGGGATCGGAGCTTGGGTTTTCTCCCTCTTCTCTCCCACTTCCCTGTGCTGCTGTTGGTGCTGGAGTCTTGGAATCTCCAATTCTTTGTCTCCAGAGTCATTCAATCACAGTTTTAGATTATCTTGGCAGAAGAAATGAACATCCCTTCTGAAATGCGGAGTCATTAACATATTTATGTCATCAGTACAGCTCCATCTTCAAACTCTTGCAAATAACATGAAAGCTTGAGGCATTTCTTTCATTTCTTTTTTCTCTCCCCTCCCCCTTTATGCATGTCCAGAGACAATCCTTTTTACAATGCCATACCCTAGGGAAAGGAGCATAGGAATTCTTGTTCTTTATCAAAGCTAATACACTGGCTGCTTTTTATTTAAATTAGAAAAAGAAAAGAAAAAGAAAATGCATTTTGTGGACTTGATAGTTTATCCCAGCCACCTATCATATGTGCTCGGAGATTTAAAGTTTTCTCTGTTTTCTGGCCACAAGTTTCCTTAGTAGAAAATTGCAACAAGAGAAAGGTCTGTTCCCTTTGGAACGCTCTCCACACAGAACGCCTGGGAGAAAAGTTGTAGCATATGTTAGAGACCCCAGTGCCTGAGAGCTGGGCCAGCAGAGGCAGCAGGCAATATGCAAAGGTGATTCTCTCTGCTTCAGGCTGCAGTTCCTTTCTTAAAGAACTCCACTCTTGTGGCTAGGAAAAGGAAATAGAATTGATCCTGAAGCAGATGTTATTCAGATTTTCTGGTTGTCAGAGCAGAAGTGAGAAGGCAGACTAAAAGCAGACCAAATAAGTTTGTGTGTGTTTGTGTACATGTGCACATACACACACAGGGATAGAAGGTCAGCACTTGAGAACCCAATATAATCTGCAAAATAGAGTGCATTTCCGACTTCAAGTAAGAATGATGGAACTGAGTACTGCATCTCTCTAGTCTGGGAGTTAGGCTTTACAGACCACACAATCTCTACCTCAAATAATCGACTGTGCTGTTGTAGCACAGAACAGACTCACACAACACATACACAAGTGGACATGGCTATGTTCCAATAAAATTTTATGGACACTGAAATTAGAATTTTATACAACGTTTGAAGTATTCTTTTTTTGATTCTCCTTCAACCATTTAAAAATGTAAAAGCCATTCTTAGCTTGTGTGCTGCTCACTAGCAGACAGTGCACTGGATTTGGCCACTGGACTGTGGGAAGGGTAATTCTAGTATGGGGTGGTGTGAAAATGTGGGATTTGTTTCTTTTCATTCTTCTGTGAAGTAGTGACTAGATGAGCACATTTTCCACGTGTTCCTCATCCTTTTTGTGCAAGAAAAGAAAAAGTTAGAAATCTTATGTCGATTACAAACTCCTCTCTTAAAAAAACAGTTAGTTCTGGAATTTCAACAGGGCCATGCCAAAATTTACCTTTACACACTTTTGAAAATGTAATTGCACTGCCAACTTTAGATTTCAGGCATACAGAGCTCAAATATTAGAGTGAAATCTGGTGATCAAAGACAGAATGTCTTATTCAAGGTAGTTTTTATTTGAAAGAACCAGCCTCCACAGATGGCATTGTCCCAAGAATCCATACCAATATATCATTGGGTTTTCTGCTTTATAATACAACAAAACTGTCACATAATACTAAAAACATTGCATGCTTAGAATCGAATAAAATAATAATGTGCATCAAAATGTCCTGCATATGTGTGGGGAAAGGATTTCTGTTGCTAAATGAATTTTAAAAGAGAAATAAAAACTCATAATGAAAGCAAACCATTCTGATGAGGGGAGTGTAAGTACTAATCTTCAGTTTTAAGTATTTTCTCCCTAGTTACTCTCCTTAACTTCGTGTCTGTAATAGTGAGTGCTCAAATTTAGTTGGGGTATAGTTTGAAAAGACTGTTGGACTATGACCACAGACATAAGTCTTTCCACTTTCTCATCACCATGAATCTCAGATGTTGCCAATGGTATAGACATAGGCTGGTAAGTGACAGTCACCCGGATCCCTGCTAGTCAACTTGGGTCTGTTGGCCAGAAGCATCAGCATTAGCATCACCTGGAAGCTTGTTGGAAATGCATAGTCTGAGGCCCCACCCCAGACTCACTAAATCAAAATCGGCAGTTTAACAAAATTTTCAAATGATTTGTATGCCCATTAATGGTAAAGATGCATTCACCTTTAGCCACGTTTTTTAATATAATTAATAGCCATATGTGAGAATCCCTTGTTGGGCTTCAAGAAATCCTAGTGCCCAGGCTCTATCCCAGACCGATTAAATCAGTATATCAGGAGGTGGGGTGTCAGCTTTTTTTAAAAGCTCCCTAGATGGTTCCAATGTTCAGGGAAGTCTGAGGACCATTGGACTAGGTAGTGGACTGAACATATTATTGCTCAGGTAAGAACACTTTCATTATCAGCTGGAAGCAAGTTTTCTAGAACTAGAAGATTTATTAGAAGTGTTAGAAGTTCGGCTTGTTATACATTCAGAGTGTGGCTTTAGAGAACCGTTTCATTATTTGAGGGACGGAATAAGAGCACACCTCAAGCCAGGCAACAGAGTCACTTGCTCAGTTACTTTAGTCTTTTTAGCCTTTTAGTCTTTTCAGATTTTGTCTCACAACTTCAGCTATTTTATACTGTCACCAAAACTCCATCTGGTCTTAAAAAGCTTAATAAAAAGGCCCTTTAGTAGGATAATGATTGGTTAATCACCCTTTTTCTGTTGTTGAGGATAAATTAGTGGTATCCGAGTTATTTTAGAGTCAGCAAAGTTTCTCCATATGTGATTAGATGAACTGATCATGCATATTGTCTGTAGCTTAGAAATGCAAACTAAAAAAAAAAAACAGATACCACTCAAAAATTTCCTCTGTCCTTGAATCAGTGAGGAAGCTATCAGATTAATTCCCAAGATACAAGTGTAAGGATCAGTATATGCACATGGAAAGGCATTGTTAAGCAGCTAATATGCTATCAACTTTTCAAGGTTCCAGAAATTACCAATTTAGTTCACTTATTTGGTATATCACTTTTATAACCAGTTAAATTATACATTTAGATAATAATGGTTAAGTTATGCCTCTAAAGAAAACAAGCCTGCATAATGAGAAGAAATGTATAGGTTACTAGTGAACCAAAAACAAACAAACAAAATTAAAAATTAAGTTGAAGCAAAGCTCTAGTGGATTCTGTTACTTATTGATTCTGCTTAACTAGGGAGAAGTCTGTGTATAGTCAGACAGACTTTGAGCTGAATCCTCTTCTTCCTATCTGTTGCTAATTATGCGTCATTTTAAGGGGACCTCTGTATCCCCATCTTCTCCTGGTGTTTGTGTTTCCTGGTACTAGAGCAAGGGTTGGGAAAATTTTTGGCTGAGAGAGCCATGAACGCCACATATTTTAAAATGTAATTCTGTGAGAGCCATACAACGACTCGTGTATGTTAAGCATTATCCAATAAAAATTTGGTGTTGTCCCGAAGGACAGCTGTGATTGGCTCCAGCCACCCGCAACCATGAACATGAGCGGTAGGAAATGAATGGATTGTAATACATGAGAATGTTTTTAACATTATTATTATTTTTTATTAAAGATGTCTGCGAGCCAGATGCAGCCATCAAAAGAGCCACATCTGGCTCGCGAGCCATAGGTTCCCGACCCCTGTTCTAGAGTTTATTGCAGAGTTCTAAGTTTCAGCTTGCCATGGCTCCACACAATCCATCTACTACATTTCTATTGCTACTGTTATTTCTGTACTTAATTGCTAAATTCACAGACCTGTGGAATTCTGGAAGTGCAATTATCCTCCAGTGTAACTGCCTTCTGCAAACATTGCTGCCCACAAAACTCCTGCAAAAATTGCGCTTTGTTTGGTTCTACCTGTGCATGTCTATGGATGCCTTTCCAGCTATACAGAGAGAGGTTGTATAGAACTTCCTGGCTTTAGACAAGAATATGTTCTATGGCTGGAAGACCCCCCTTTAATCAGAAGCCTTTTTACTATGGTTATTTCAGGTGTCTCACTCTCTGACATCCTTCTTGGCTATAGCAGTTGGTATTAAAAGTGGTCTAACTGGTATCTCTTGGGAGTTTTTGCTCTTTAAAATTTCATGTTAACTTATAAAAAGTTACACATATTAAATAGCCCCTCAATTCCTAAGTATCACTTGAATTCAGATACTACAATATCCAAACACTCTTCTCAAAGTTCAATGATGTGTTAATTGATGTACTTCATAAATGTGAACAAAAGAGCCTACTGTATGTAAGGTAATATTACATGAGGAATTAATTAAAAGATTCAGGAGAAGTGTTTCCTACTCTCTTGGGAGCCCTGGGTCAGAAAAGCACACAAATAACCAGTATCCCAAATTAGACAAACAAACATACAAGCAATAAATGCAAGGGGAGTTAAAGGAAAAGGAAGGGCAAGAACACACAGAAACAAAATTTCAACAAAGGCTTCAAGAAAGAGACAGCATTGGAGGTAGACCTCAAAGATGTGCATTTTTCAATAAGCGGTTCTCAGAATGAATGGAAACAGAGTTAACAAAGACACTCCAACTACGGGAACATTGATCACATAAAAACAGCTATGGCATCCTTCATACTGAACCTCGTGTGATCTATTAGTTAAGCACTACATGCTTGGTAATAACATATGGCCACAAATGGTCGGTCTTGGGCTCCTTTGACTGAGGTAGAGAGGGAACACTCATCAAAAGTGAAAGAAATCATCAAGGGCTTGCATACCTGTCACAGAGAAGAGCAATTAGAGCAATTGAATAAAGCCTAGCTGTCCTGATTTGAAATCTTTTCAGCAGGCCCCCGGAATTTTCAGCATCTCATGTTTGAATTTGCTGAGTTTACTTTTCCTATATGGAGATATCAGGGACAAATCAAAAGGAGTTTTGGTCATTGTTGATAAATATTATAATTAAATCCTTCACTGACTGATGACTACCCAGAGTCAGCAGCAAGTGGTAACAGTTTCTTTGTAATCATTATAACTGTTTGAAATCATTCCGTTTTCTGTGCCAGGATACTTTATGCAGAAGAGGGCTGGGAGAGACAGTGCAGGTGGGCCTGATTTAAACAGTAACCTCATTAAAAGTACACAAGATATTTGCTGATTGAATTACTGGCATATTTAAATATATTACCAGTAGATCAAAATAATCATGTGTTGCAAAATAACAATAGCTATAGCTGTTCCCCCTTTAATTTTTAAAGAGAAAAGTATCATGTTCACTTAAATATGCATATCTGACATGACATTTCCTTTCTATGACACTCAGGGTCTCTGGTGTTACACTATTCCTTTTTCATCATGAGGAGACATCTATGTGGTCTTTTAAAAAAATTATGGAGCATATGCAGTAACCACTTTACCCAAAGCTATAGAATAATGATGCTATTATTGTAGCCATGTATCTTTTCATATCAGTGTCCTCTCTGGTTTTATAGTCCAGTTGTACAACTTTGTATGAAAGAATAGTGATGAACATTAATAACATCCTTCATCTGACAATTTACATCTCTGTTTGGAGTCAGCTCCGGAAAGCTGCCTTCCCAGTTATGGGTGCAGTGATGCAGGAGGAGGGACGGCTGTCTCTCGAGGGAGGTGGAAGAAGAGCCACCCATTTGCTCCACTTCACTGGCCCAAAGGGAAGGGTGAGTCAGTCTCCCACTCCCTATTATAATTCTGCGTTTGCAGTTTTCCACCTTGACAGGCAGTAACAGTTCCAGCCAATGCTAATTTAGGTAACATCTAAAAGGCTCGCCTGACAAGGCACATTCAAATTATGAAGCAAACCCCTCGCATACTGAGACCTTGTTAGTTAGATTAGTGGTGGATTGGCTGCTTGTGACAGCTTGTTTTCTAGAGGTGAGCTATCTGCATTTCCAATGCAGGCAGGTTATATCATCATTTAAAGAAAAAAAATAATAAAGATGTCATTTTTCTTGTTTGTCACAGAGTTCATGTAATATTCCCTCTCGATTTTCTCATTGTTGACTTCAGAAAGAAATAGCAGCAAGTGTGTACCTCTGAGTGCGACAGCTAATTTTGTTATGGATGAACATAGTATTGTGACAAAACAGCGGCACAGCTGTCATAACAGCTGTCACACATTAATCATGACAGTGACAAATAGCATAATTACCTTATCTGGAATTCCTAGCATGCACACTCAGTATGCCCCACTGCCGAGTGAGCGTATCACGCATGGTTTAATTAAAAAGACATCAATACAGGTTAGTTAGACAAGGGCTAGAAGACACTGATCCAAAATGAAAATAAAATTATTTATAAGTTGGTGTTTAGGGAAACCCAAAGACCAATTATTTAGCCAACACCATAATTTGGATCTATTTCCCCAACTGGCCATTGCCGATGAATTTATCACATGGAAAATTGCTTGCTCTGCCCCAAACCAGTAGCCCTTCCCTTATTGAACACTTTTGATCCCTTCTTTTCCTAGCCCCAGCATGGATCCTTGGGAGCCATGTGCTGTTAAGTGAACGAAGGGACTCTCCTGATAAATATGTGAATTAGCAGTGAACAAGTCATGGCTAACATTTTTGTGAACTTGTTTTCCAAGTCAGGTATTGAGCAGGAGAATGATATTCAACAGAGTGACTTTTGTTTTATTTGGAAAGTCTTCCTAAGTAAAGCGAGTCTGGCTTTAAGCCTAGAAATGACAGTCCCTTACATGTGCTGAGTTTTAATATGTATGCCTGTATTCGTGTGAATATATGTGTCATATCAGGATGTATAAATATGCACACATGCCAAATATATGTATATTTTTGCCTCCCTGGTATTTTAAGCTCAACAATTCATTGAATTTACTGATTGAATTCCTAGGAGCGGGTTCTTGAATTGCTCTGAAGCTACCTCGATGAAATATTAATGAATCAATTTCCATAGACATGGACTCATTATCTTGCTGAATGCCATTGGAGAACACAGTCCTGCCTGTGGTGTCCTTCCACCTGCCTGTGACATAATTTGATTTTCTCTCTCTCTTTTTTTTAATTAAATAAAAAATTGCTATCATGAAATTTTTGATAACTTTGGAACAGACATTTCTATTTCTCTTGATAGGCACCTAAGTTGAGTTAAGCCATTTAGAATAAATTTATGTAGCACTTAATGTGATAGATTGAAAAGTGGGTCCCCAAAACAAACAAACAAACAAATGGAAAAGAGGCAGTCAGGTTAGTTCTGTGGTCTATGTACTGCCCTTTGGAAATGAAGAAACTGCTTTTTCTTTTTTTTTCTTTTCAGAACAATCAATCTATTTTGGGAAATGTCTGTGTTTTAGGAAGCTGGGCCAACCATCTAATTGTTTACAAAGTTATCAATGGTAGAAAATGTTACTAAACACAGACACATTGTCACTTTAATTTAGGACTAATAGAATGTAGATGGAATTATTCAGGCTGTGTCTACAAAATGCCAGAACAGCTGGTTAGAACATATAAATAGCTGGCTTGGGTATTTTGTTTTTGTTCCCTGAATTCAACTGGTTTCTTGTGCCTTACACAAGTCAATACAGAGATGTAATAAGGCACATTAAACTACAATTATGCCAAACAGAAAGTTTTTAGCTTTCTTCCTTTTCATTCATTCTGTTCCAGTAAAGATTATTAATGCCTGCTTTGGGTACCATTCAACACCCACTTTATAAAACTCTAAAAAATCCACTGGTAAAAGGTTGCCAACATTGTTAGATAAAGACTAGGATTATGTTCTCAAATTCAGTGGCTTTCACCATTTTGATTTAGAACCAGTAGTATCTGAATGTCATGTGATCTGAGGACAATATTACCATTTCAACACATACATATTATATGACCTGAAAACAATATTACTATTTCAACACATACATTCTTTTAGGGGAAAGGTGAAAGCACAGGCTTGACCAAGGAAATTTTCCCAATACTAAGCCAAGGAAAAAAAGTTATCTTTGTTGAGAGAAACCCTGGCCCCCCAGAACCTGATCTCATTTCAGTCTAGGTCCTAGAGAGTCCACTTGGCTCCATTCCTCCCCAGGGTGAACTGATACTGCCTTCCAGATTTGAGGAATGCCTTAAAGTAATTCTTGGCTTGAAACAGTTTAATGAAAGCCATGAACACACACACACACACACACACACACACACACACACACAAAGGCACCTACACACAGCACTTTTTGCATAGACTATCAAGATACCCATTAACCAGAGGGGTAATAAATCCCTCCTCTAGACATAAACAAAGTACCATTAATATGAGAGGTAATAAATCCTTCCTCTAGATCAGGGGTCGGGAACCTTTTTGGCTGAGAGAGCCATGAATGCTACATATTTTAAAATGTAATTCCATGAGAGCCATACAATGACCCATGTACGTTATGCATTATCCAATAAACATTTGGTGTTGTCCCGGAGGACAGCTGTGATTGGCTCCAGCCACCCGCAACCATGAACATGAGCGGTAGGAAATGAATGGATTGTAATACATGAGGATGTTTTAGATTTTTAACGTTATTATTTTTTTTATTAAAGATTTGTCTGCGAGCCAGATGCAGCCAACAAAAGAGCCACATCTGGCTCGCGGGCCATAGGTTCCTGAACCCTGTTCTAGATCTACACAAGGTACCTATTAACATGAGGGATAACAAATCCGTCCACTAAATATAAGGAAGGTCAGACATGACCTAGAACTGCTTTAGAGGCTAAACATCATTATAGACCTTTAGTGTCAGCATAGAGCTCCTATTGAAACTGGAGGCAGAAACTCAAGTTTCTTGAGAATTAACTTAAGATCATTTATTCCACTGAGAAATAGTTAAGAAGATTTTAATGAGGAAGAATCAAATTTAGGTCAAGTCATAAAGGGACAGGAAAATAAAAGCAGCTTTAGCCTTTCTTGATCAAGCTTTTTAGAAGCAATCTCCCTCCCTCGTTCTACTGGCTGTGGTGCTTTCTACTTGAGGGCATATGGTTTCTATTGTGCATTGCTGCTTTTTATGTGGTATCTTCTCTCTCAGCACATTGTAAGCTCTTAGCAAGTTGATTCTGATTCTCCTCTTTCTTCCTGGTGGCACTTACAATTGTGCCTACATGTCATAATTGCTGAATAAGTATGCACATAATGAATAACAATGTGTTGGCTTCAATAATTAAAACAGAGGCATGGGTTTGCTTTGAAGAATCTAAGTTGTTTCTTAAATCTGTCCTATTGCTTGACTAAAAACTCTTGTGAAGGCCAAAGAGTTTATTTTTAAAGCAAGTTTTCTTCCACATCTTCTTAAGACAGTTTACTCCCCTCCTGACTGCTAGTATAAGAACTAGCCTTTTCATAAAGGTTGGGTTGATTTTTATTGGCGCTAATGGAGTGAGGTATTGATCCACTGGCGAGACACCAACCCATTTTTTCCTCTCCCAAACTTTCATATTTCTGATCTTCCCTGAACTTGAGGGATAGTTTATATATATTACACATAACAATATTTTACATGTTGTATAATACCAAGTTCCCAATGGTTCTCTGCCTTTAAAATTTATTCCATGTACTACCTAATGAAATCCAGTGGGCAGTCTTTATGCACCCTGAGAAAACTGGTACAAGCAGAACTTTGTCTCTTCGCATCCCACCACCCCGTCGATTTGTGGCTGGGTCTTTTCCTCTCCGTGCCTCAGAATACCTCAGTAGCACTTCCTTCATCCAAAAGTGACAACGGCCAGCTCTCGTGTAAGATCCAGTAGTAGCAATTGTGTTTATCTCCCTGACTAAGAGGTTTCCTATTTATCTTCCCTGAGGTGGTGCCCATGTGGCTGTCCTGATATTGAACAGCTGGACAGATTACACCCTGGAGCCACATCTGCGGACACATAGATCAACACCATTTTCATTGCCTTGGTGCCCAAGAAGTTTATCTTCCGTCAGTGAGATTTACTGCTTTCTTCATGAATTGTTAAGGCTTTCTACCCTGCCCATGTTTTTTCTTTTTTTTCTCCCTTCTCCACCTTATTTGGTTTCAAACTAAATTAATGTAATCTGATTCAGATTATTAACAATTGATTACTTTCTGCGTTCTGCCATCATTAATAAGGATTTCCAGTAGGGCTTCTATGTAGGGATCTTGGCTGGTAAAACATATGACTATTTTGCATAGAAAGAAATTAATTGATGAGTGTACCTGTATTAGGTTGCTTTTACTTGCCATGCTTAAATGCATAGTAAAGACACTGCTTTCGACATTGTTCACAGGACTGATTTCTTTTCTTTCTTTCTTTCTTTTTTTTTTTTGATAATGTTGCTTCAGCTGTTAAGACATAACTCCTCAGTATTCTGTTAGAGCTTTTTAGTTTACAATACACGTTCACTGATACTGTCTCCTTTGATTCTTTTTTTTTTTTTATAAATAAATTTTTATTTTAATGGGGTGACATCAATAAATCAGGGTACAGACATTCAAAGAAAACCTTTCCAGGTTATCTTGTCATTTAGTTCTGTTGCATACCCATCACCCGAAGAGAAATCGTCCTCCGCCACCCTCCATCCAGTTCTCTCTGTACCCCTCCCCCTCCCCCCCCCCCCATAGCCACCACACTCTTGTTCATGCCTCTTAGTCTCGCTTTTATGTCCCACCAATGTATGGAATCCTGCAGTTCCTGTTTTTTTTCTGATTTGCTTATTTCACCCCGCACAATGCTACCAAGACTCCACCATTCCGCTATAAGTGATCCGATGTCACCCTTTCTCCTAGCTGAATAATATACCATGGTGTATATGTGCCCCATCTTCTTCATCCAGTCCTCTCCCTGCAAGGTAAGAAGGTGAGGTTTTATTTTGTAATTTTTTTAATATTATAGAGAAAGTAAAATACACATAAATGAGAAAAATCACAAAGTCTGCTGTGAAGCCATACTCAAATCAAGGAAATCCTAGGTGAATTTCAACTGCTCCCACTTACCTTCAGTGCCACCTCCAGACAATTCTCCTATGATGGTCAGCTTGACTTTCACAGGCTTTTGCTCCCTGTCCCCAAATCTGATGCCTTTCCCATCTCTGGAAGTCTATGACTGCTGACTGGATTATAATAAAAGTTGCAAGGATGAATGTAAGTGACCTAAACTGTAAAGTGAAGCAAGAAAAAAAACAACAACAGTGAGACAGTCCTTTGGAGTACTGATTGCCTCAATGGTTTTTCATCTGCCTGCACATATGAGTCACCTGAGGAGCTTTATACATAAATAATGATATCTGGAGCCAGCCTCCAGGGAGTCTGGTATAATTGCTCTGGAGTTGGTGCCCAGAGATGGGGTATTTGTTTAAAGCTCCCCAGATGATTCTAATATGCATCAAGTGTAGAGAACCCCTGGGGAATTCCTTCTCTTCACCCACTTTTGGACCCATCCCTTTATGTTTTATTTACCAACTTTTGAGAAATGCCATGTTTCCTCAAACCGAATCAGTGTTGTGTGCCTTGGACAACGTTAATGGTGATACTCTGAAATTTAGAATCTAAATGAATGAGTGTGTGTGTGTTTGCTTTGGCTACTCTGGGCAAATAATAATCATGAAGAATGTTGTGGGAAGAGATCACGGACTAGAAATATTTTTGGCATACATTTATGAGCACTAGAATCCCAGCCCACCCCCTGCCAAGGGCAGTGATTTGGTCATTTTTCTTTCACTAGTATGTTGAACGGTGCTTGGCACACAGCCAGCACTCAATAAATACTACTAATGAGAATATTTTCCCAACACCTCCTTTACTTATTCTAAACTAGAACTAACCAGAACCCCTTGAAGTTTCCAGGGGAATCCCTGGCTTGGTGCCTAGTCTATACTGTTCCTCTGCTTAGAAGACTTGCCTCCTCTTCCTTAAGTCTAAATGCTGTCATCCTTTAAGGCCTAGCTTTGGTGAACTTTCTTCCACAAGCCCTTCTGATTCTCCTTTGAGTTATTGTATGTGAATATTTGTATTTCATTCACCACTCCTATCATATATATTATAATTATTTATGTATGTGTCTTCAATTTTTTCTAGTCACGACACATTTTCTGTTTGCATCCCCTCCCAGTACACATGGAAAGCTCTCAACAAATATTATCTTGTTGAGCTAATATTCCTTCTGGTATGTTAGATTCCTACATTATGCAATGAAAGGTTAAATAGCATTTCAAAATGTTGGATTTTGTTTTATGCTTTACACTTTAAAAACTGCTTTCACATGCAATATCTTGTTTGCTCCTCAACACAGTTGTGGGTACCAAAACAAATGGGTATTATTATTTTAAGTGAAAAGAAACTGAGGCACAATGGTATTGAATGATCTTCTAAAGGTCATACCCCCTCAAAGGCAGGCTGTGGATGAATGGCTAAATTTCCAGGTCCTTGTCAATGTAGCTTCACTAAAGAACAATATGTTTTTCCCAAAACTGGGGTATACTAACTGCCATATTTGCTTTTGTTAATTTCCACCGTTCACATTTGTATGGCCAGCAGTTGTGGCCATGCAGGCTCAGGTTCTCATTGGACTTGGGCAGATGGTAAAAAAACAGTGGAGCCAAAAATGGTGGGCTGTTCCTTTATTAAAGCCTCTCACCAGCTGCTGAGCAAACACACAGGGCATTCAGGGCTCTCAAAGCCCTGACACATTCTTCAGTTCCAAAAACAGGAGAATCTTCTCCGGTTTCTGCTAGAATCAAAGATCCCACCGGTCTTAGTGGAGCTCACAAAGCCCCTCAGCTCTGGTTCCCCATCTGCACACCTTCTCCTTCCCTGCCAACATGGCTTCTCTCCAGCACTCTGCATTCTCTCCTCTCTCACTTTGCAAGCATGGCTTCTTTCTGCCTCTTCTTCTTCTTTCTCTTTTCAAAACTTTCTCGAGTGAAAACCTCTCCTCCAGCAAACATTAGCAAAACAATGGCCCTTCCCAAGCAGGAAGGTAATTTGCAATTTCACAGACCACATATACTTGGCACTGCCCAGCCCCCAATGCAACCTATAAGTGAGCAGACATAAAAATCATATTTTACAAACTTATTGACCAACAACGCTTCTCCAGCTCAGCTAGGAAACCTTAGTTCCCTGCCAGGTAAGCAGTAGATATTGTCTGTGTTATCTGTGATGTAAATCTCTATGTCATTAGGTAGAATACAATTCAGGCAGGTCAGTTCCTTTTGTCCTTGCTGTTATTTTATGTACCACATTGTTCTTGTTTCAGTGTCATGCATGGCCTGTTTGTTTAACCTTCACTTTGTTCATTAGGTCAAAATCATACAAGAAAAGTGGTACCTGTCTCTAACAACATATGAAGAGATGAATATCCGGGCTATGGGAAGTGCCACATTGAAAAGAACCAATAGAATTTGACAATGTGAAACCAATGGTATGGTGTTTCCCAGCAAGTTTTCTGTATTTTTAAATTTTTATTTTTTAATTTATTGGGTTGATATGGTTCTCTAAATCACACAGGTTTTACATGTACAACTCTATAATTTTTTTTAACATTTAAACTTTTACTTCTTTTCATTCAGCAGTTTCTAAGCACCAATCAACAGCATGAACCTAGGGTACAGAGATTACCACTGATCATATAGTTTAGTCCAAAGGAATGATAAAGAATCCATACTGTATGGCTAGTAGTTGCAGCCATCACAGCCATTCACATGCAGGTTCTTATTGGATTCAGGTGATGGTATAGAAACACTGGAGCCAAAAATGGTGGGCTGTTCCTTTATTAAAGTCTCGCACTGGTCGATGAGCAAACACACTGGGAAAACACTTCCCTCTTCATTCAGAGCTCACAAAGCCCTGACAAATTATCCAGTTCCACCACCAGGAGAATCTTCTCCATTTCCTCCTAGAATCAAAGGCCTCACCCGTCTCAGTAGGGCTCCCAAAGCCCCTCACCGCTGGTTCCCCATCTGCACGCCTTCTCCTTCCCTGCCAACATGGCTTCTCTCCAGCACTCGGCATTCTCTCTGCTATCTCTGCAAACATAGCTTCTTTCTCCTTCTCCTTTTGCTCTCTCTTTTTAAAAACTTTCTGGCACAAAAACCTCTCCTCCAGCAAACATTAGCAAAACAATGGCCGTTTCCAAGCAGGAAGGTAATTTGCGATTCCACAGATCACATATACCTGTCTCTGCCCAGCCTCCAATGCAAACTATAAGTGAGCAAACATAAAAATCATATTTTACAAACTTATTTGACCAACACATACTAAATGACCTGAGGTTTTATTTTTTTATAAATATATGACATGTGCATCAATAAAAACATTTTAATCATGTGAGCAAGACTCGCCATTGATTTATCCAAGATGGAACTAAACAATAGTTTTTGACAACAAAAGAGGCATAAATAGCTCTTTGAAATATTTTTAACAAGTTGTGAGCATTTTGTTTGGTTTTAAGAGCACTTATTTTTCAAAAATAAAAACAAAACATTGTCATATACTCTGGAATGAAACAAATTGTTGTTTGGTTGGTGTAAGAGGTGGTTATATTGAGAGTTGTGCTTGCCTGTAAGAGATAAAGTAGACTTATGAAACCTTTTCTATTCTACATAAATATAGTTCAGGATATATTACTAATGAAGTAGATGTGGGACCACCTTGCCACCTTAAAAAAGGTAACTGGCCCTGGCCGGTTGGCTCAGCGGTAGAGCGTCGGCCTGGCATGCGGGGGACCTGGGTTCGATTCCCGGCCAGGGCACATAGGAGAAGCACCCATTTGCTTCTCCACCCCCCCCCCCCTTCCTCTCTGTCTCTCTCTTTCCCTCCCACAGCCAAGGTTCCATTGGAGCAAAGATGGCCCGGGCACTGGGGATGGCTCCTTGGCCTCTGCCCCAGATGCTAGAGTGGCTCTGGTCGCGGCAGAGTGATGCCCCGGAGGGGCAGAGCATCGCCCCCTGGTGGGCAGAGCGTCGCCCCTGGTGGGCGTGCCGGGTGGATCCCGGTCGGGCGCATGCGGGAGTCTGTCTGACTGTCTCTCCCCGTTTCCAGCTTCAGAAAAAAAAAAAAAAAGAGCTAACTACTTTAAGTAGCCCATCAATTATTATGAATTAATGTTGAATTCTAGGTGAAAGCACTAATCATAATATATTTATTTTGTATTCATGGAAGTATCAAATGTACACTTGTAGGAGTCCCATGTCATTTGTCAGTACAGAAAAAAAAAATTTAGTATGACCTATTCACAGTCTCTTTGCTGTGGCTTATCCCCAGACGTGTGTTGTGGTCCTGATGGACATGTGATGCATGTGGGAAAGCTGGAACCTTCACAGAGAAGTGAAGTAAAATCTCCGTCAGGAATGATGACCTCGGGCTGCTGATTGATATATCCATGTCCTCCAAGGGATGCCAAAGGGTCAAGGGGGTGCTTGAGGGCAGGACTGTGAGTGGAAATTTATGAATCTACAACAGAGCTGCCTTATTTAATTCACTACTTCCAGAGTCCCTACCCACCTTCCAGCTGAGATAGCTTGGCATCATTATAACCATCACTTTACCCATTAAAAAAGCAACAGAAGAATCTTTTCTTGATGATATCTAGGCAAAGTTAATTTAATAGGGCATTGGACATTGTACGGGAAAGCCTTTTTCTCCTTCTTCCCATCCTCCCTGTAGTGTTAGAGAGAAACACTGCTCTTCCCTCTCTTCTCATTGGATCCATCTCCATGGGGAAAGGAGTAATAGAAATGCAGATGAATAAATAACGTATCTATTATATATTTAGAAATATCTCTCTATTGGATGGAATTAATGTGTTGAATGGCTTGCTGATATTATTATCACCATTTTTTAAAAAAAGAAAGCTTAGTCATAAATTGGTTAAATAACTTGCTATTTTTATACAGTCCAAAAATGGTGGAGGGGCCATTTGAACCAGTTAGTATTCTGCCTCTCTGTGATTATAATAGTAATCTACTACATGAGATTCTTATGAAAATGAAGTGAGGCTGGGAATGTAATTTCTCAATGTTGTTTAATTAATATTAGCTAATCTGATTAATTGTATGGTTTGGGGAAAGTGGCCCCACTCACCTTATTGGGATGAAGTTTTTTATCTGGAAAGAAGACAAGACATTGTACTTGTGGCTCCATTTCAGTTTACTCTAATTGGCTCTGACACCAAGATAGCAATTAATGTCATAGTCAGGCATCCACTTCTCCTAAGAGGTCCTTACTCTCACCATTACTCAAAATATTCTCGGGCCAGTGATGTTCAAATCCCTGTCCAGAAGTATATAATTCTCTGTACTTTCCAAAATTCCTTAGAGGGGTAAATGGTGACTGCTGATGTTTCTTTGGGGCCTCCGAACCCCAGAAGGCTTCATTCACTGTTTACAAAGTTTCTCTATTTTTTGTATCAGTTAAGAATCATCTCATACAGCATTTTCACCTTGAAGCCCAAAAGGAGGATTTGAGCACCATAAACTTATTTCTCTCATCTCATCAGGCTTTCTGTTCCTTTTCACCAACAACTCTCTTTGATAAAATAGAGACAGTCCTGCATCAGAAAAGTAGGACTCAAAAACAACAGAACTTCAGATCTTTATTCTGCTGATCCTAGAAACCCTTTCATGCTCACTCCTCTTCCAAAGATTTATCAATAATAGCAGAAAACTACCCTAAGGCAGTCTATGTGTAAGATTACTTATCTAGCAAAATTGTTCTATGAAATATTAGATCAAATGAAAGGAAGTGGGGCTCGAAAGGACTTGTTGAATGGCTAGACATATGACTATTAGTTCTTTTTAAACCTCAGCTTTGTCACTGAAATTTCTAACTGGGTTTGGTCAAGATACTGTATTTTTCACTCCATAAGATGCACTTCTTTTCCCCCAAAAGTAGAGGGGAAAATGCCCGTGCATCTTATGGAGTGAATGTGCATTTTTTTTTTAGCTGCTGCAGGGCTCTGTGCTGGTAAACATATGTAGAATGAGCACCAGTGGGAGCGTAATCATACCTGCCACAGCGGTGTGAACCCTGGCATCTGCTGAGTGATCTTCTGGCTCTGGTTTCCACAGTTGCATGCAGCGCAGGAGGGAACACGAGCGATGTGTGGGCACATCATTGTTGAGGGCAGATGTGAGAGGTGCGGTGCAGTGGTGGAGGGCTGTGCTGCAGCTGCTGGAGTTCTGTGTGAAGTGCTGACATCACCAGTTGCCAGCCTAATAGCATTTCGTTGGCTGGCTAGCTGGCAGATGGGGGGGGGGGCAAGTGTGCTAGAGGGCTTCTGAAAAAAATCTGCCCTATTAGTGCTTGACCAGTTTAGAGCAGTGGTCCCCAACCTTTTTTGGGCCACGGACTGGTTTAATGTCAGAAAATATTTTCACGGACTGGCCTTTAGGGTGGGACGGATAAATGCACAAAATAAAATTATGTGACTGGTGCAAAAACTGTGGTATTTTTAAATATAATTGTCGAACTTACAAGAAAAGCATCAAGAGTGAGTCTTAGACAGATGTAACAGAGGGAATCTGGTCATTTTTAAAAAATAAAACATTGTTCAGACTTAAATATAAATAAAACGAAAATAATGTAAATTATTTATTCTTTCTCTGTGGACCGGTACCAAATGGCCCATGGGCCGGTACCAGTCCACAGCCTGGGGGGTGGAGACCACTGGTTTAGAGCACATTTTAGCAAAACCACACACACACAAAAACTTGAAGAAGTGAAGACTCATCTAGTTCTAATTCCTGGGTTCTTACCGGACAGTTGTAACCTCTCAACGTTTCCATCAACAAATCATTTAAAGTCTTTATGCGAGAAGAGTGAAATAAATGGATGGCTGCTGGTAATCATGATCTGCCACCAACTGGATGAATGAAGAGACCACTATCACAAGTTTGTGAATGGGTGAAAACATCATGGCCATCAGTGAAGAATGAAACTGTGGTGCAGTCATTCAAAAAGTGTGGCATTAGCAATGCCTACATGGCACTGAAGATGGTATCATATATGAAAATAGCAAAGAAAGTGATACCAGTGATTGTGAGTAACTAAGCTTCTTAAATTCTGACACTAGCGATGAAGAGTTCCTGGACAACTAGAAGAGTATTTGAATATTAAAGTCTCTTCTAATTTGTTAATAACAGTGCTAATAGTTATTAATACTGCTGTTGAGTTTACATTGTTGAAATATTATTGTGGTATATTTTATTAAATATTTTAACACACCATTTGGTTCAGAATATTTTTTTTTCTTATTTTCTTTCTTAAAACCCTAGGTGCATCTTATGGTCAGGTGCATCTTATGGAGTGAAAAATACGTGTATATTTGTGCTACTTTCCAAGCAGGTAGAAATGACTCCCACTCACATTTATGGTATTCAAGTCCCATTTTATTAGGACTCTATTGACCTTTTCTGGACTCTTTTAGTTTAGTTTATAGTTTATAATTTAAATCTTGATTATATTCTGATTTTTATTAGTTATTGTCTAGTATTCGAGATAGCTAGTTCTTGTAAATTATGGCATTGCCTTAGTTTAAAAAGCAATCTGGTGTGCTGGAAAAGCCACTGAAATTTCTCTCAAGAGTAATGTAAAAGTTTTCAAATGGGGAAGTAACTTCATCAGTAAGAACAAATTGCAGGGAGTTTTGACTGATACTAAGATTTCTATATGGGGAGACCAGAGTGTGATATTTATGCAACATTTTTTGAATGCCTTTGTTTTTATTTTTATTTTTTTAGAAGAGAAAAAGTGGGAGGGAGAGAGGGAAGGAGAGAGAGAGAGAGAGAGAGAGAGAGAGAGAGAGAGAGATAAATAGCTAGCTAGCTAGAAACATAATCTGTTTCTGTATGTGCCCAGCAATCTTTGCTTATTGGGGCGATGCTCTATCCAACTGAACTGTACGGCCAGGGCTGAATGTCTTCTTCTTCTTCTTTTCTTTTTTTTTTTTTGTATTTTTCTGAAGTTGGAAATGGGGAGGCAGTCAGACAGACTCCCACATGAGCCTGACCAGGATCCACCCGGCATGCCCACCAGGGGGTGATGCTCTGCCCACCTGGGGCATTGCTCTGTTACAACCAGAGTCATTCTAGCACCTGAAGCAGAGGCCATAGAGCCATCCCCAGTGTCCAGGCCAACCTTGCTCCAATGGAGCCTTGGCTGTGGGAGGGAAAGAAATAGACAGAGAGGGGGAGGGGTGGAGAAGCAGATGGGTGCCTCTCCTGTGTGCCCTGGTCGGGAAGCAAACCCAGAACTCCTGCATGCCAGGCCAATACTCTACCACTGGCCAGGGTCTGAATGTCTTCTTTTGAGAGATGCAGGCACTGTGCTCGATGAAACAATACCGTATAATCAACACATTTTTTTCATTCATGTTTGCTGTTCAAAGAGAAAGCTTGTGAGAAAGGCTCTGTAAAGAGTTCTATATGTTTCTAAAAAGGGAGTGAAGCAGAGAAGAATGAGATATCTTATTCAAGCCAATACTTAGATTTCATAGATTGATTTAAGCAAAGAAATATTTATTTTTTATTTGTCTCATATAAGTATCCCCTTTACTTGTAAATTATAAGAATCAGATTGATAAAAACTCCCAAAGACACCTCAAAGTACCCAGTTAAAACACAAAGTTTGCATAAGGTTGCTGATTTTTTTTTTACAGAACTAATACCTCAGGACATCAGCCTTTTTTGGAGAGTTACATATATACCCTTCAGAATACTGGAAGGTAGAGGATTAACCTACTCAATGGGTATGACTGAAGATATTTTAATAAAGACAGTATGTAAGATGTGAAGGCATGATTAAAGTAACATCAACAGAGGGTGAAGCATCCTGAGACCAGCAAATAATAGAAAGCCATTACCACTTCTAAGCTTGAATAGGCAAATGAAAGGAGTGATGCTTCCAGAACTAGGGAGGAGGGAAAGCCCAACAGGAATTATAATTATATAGAAAGCTGTCACTGCTAAGGTCACTCAGAAATGAGGGATTGAAATGTTGGCAGTAAGTGTGGCCAATAAAGAAGTGTCAGATATGTCATGATTCTGAATTCCAAAGTTACATGGGGAAAGGCTAAGAAACTAATCAGAAAACTATGGGGGGGAAAAAGAGTGGAATATTTAATAGTCATGGTTTTGAAGAAATGAAAATTTAAGTTCAGCATGCATGAGTGTGAACCAAAGGTAAACCAATGTTTATAAAAACTGCAACCCAGCTTTGACTCCTGACTAGATTAAGGTGATCATACAAAGAGTGGAGTAAAACTTTCTGGAGTAAGATAAACTCACCTAGAGCCTCTATAATTATTAATACAAATTGTCTAGCATTCAATAAAATTGCCAGGCATACCAGAAAAGAAAATAAAAAGAAAAGGCATTTATTGAGGTTATCAAACATATACTTGATTAAAATACTGAAAAAATAAGTGACAAAATGAATAAAGCACTCAAGAAGTGGAACATACTTAAAAATTAAATGAGAAATATAAAATTGAAAAATGCAATGATAAAATTAAAGAAACTAATGATGACTTTAATAGCAGATTAGAAGCATTAGAAAAAGAGAATATTAGTTACTGAGATTAGGTCATTAGAAAATATTCAGGCTGAAGGCTGGGGAAGAAAAAGAATGAAAACTGGGGATGATAAGAAACATATGAGACATGATAAAAATGTCTAATGTAGATGTAATTAGAGTTCCAGAAGAGGGGAGAAGGAGAAAGGGGCAGAAGCAATATTAAAAGGAGGTAACTGGCTGAGGATTTTCTGAAACTGAAAGAAGATATCTAAGCCACAGATCTAAGAATTACTATGAATTCAAACAGAATAAATGTAACTAAAATTACACCTAGCCATAGTATTGCAATTGTTGAAAACCAAGGGCAAAGAGAACATCAGTGACAGAAAGAGAGGAAAAGACGTGTTACCTTCAAAGCCAAAATAAAACTGTTGGCTGACTTCTCAGCAGGAACAATGGAAGCTGGAAAGTAATGTGATGATTATCTTTAAGATGCAAGGAAAAAAAATCTGCTATCCTACAACTTATACTTACTGAAAAGATCTTTTAATAATGCTAGCAATATAAAGACATTAACAGACAAACAAAAGTGAAACATTTTATCTTCATCAAATCTGTATTCACTGAAATACAAAAGAAAGTCTTCAAGGAGAAAAAATAATCCCAAACTGAAACAGAAAATTGCAAGAAGTAGTGAAGAGTAACAGAGTATGAAAATATATGTGTGGACAACTATATATTAATATCATCTGAACAGAACAACACTACTGTCATTTGGGGGTTTTTAGTCTCTTATAGAATTAAAATACATAGCAGCATTAAAGAAAGGAGTAGGTAAACATGGATTTGAAGTGTTCTAAGGTCCTAACATTATCTGGGAATTAATAGAATTAACTTCTATCAGACTAACATAAATGAAAAGCATATGTAGTAATCTGTAGGGTAATCATTAAAATAATAGTGAAAGATTGTGTTATTAATTAGTTAATTGATGGGAGAAATGGAATAATAAAGATATGAATTAATCCAGAAGAAGCAAGCAAGGAGAGACTATAAAAATTATAAAATAGGTGGAACAAGCAGGAAACAAATAATAAGATGCTAGATATTAACCCAAATATATTTGTAATGACATTAAAATAATACCAATGTTTTTCAAACTGAATTAAAACATAGTTGCTTATAAGAGCTACACCATAAAAATAATGACTTTATATAGTAGAAAGTAGAAGAATGGAAAGATACATACCATAAAATAATAAGCACAAGAAAGTAAAGTGAAACTACACAAGTATACGATAAAGTAGATTTTAGGATAACTACAGATTAAGAGAGGCATTCAATATTGTTAAAAATTTAAGCCCTGTGGTGGTAGCCTGAACTTGTGGGTGGCGGTGGCCCGGGGGCAGGCACACAAGCCTGCCCACAGTGGCAGAGTCCATGACGATGAGGCCATGGCAGCGGGCTGGCACCAACAGCACCCAAGTCTGAATGCCTGAGGTGGTGGAAGCAGTGGTGGCAGGCCAGTGGACAAACCACACATTAGGAACACAAAGGCCACACCCACTGGAATCCTGTGGCCACACCCTTCTGAGGTCTGAAAAAGAAGAAAAAACTAAAATAAAATAGAAAAAAAAAGTCTGGACAGAATGACACCTGAGGTTAAGGGTCAAGCCATATCCAATACCATACCTAATCTCTTCACTACAGTACTGAGTCCAACAAGTAGCCAGCAATAAGTGGTGGCAGAAAGCGGGTCTCAGGGGAACTTGAACTTTTAAATGAACTTTCCCCAGGCCAAGAGTAGATAAAAGCTAGCTTAGGAGTGCAGCTGATATGTACAATGGCACCTGGGCCCAGCAGAGGTGCTACAAGATCTGGATCAAATGTAGTTCCAAAAATGTTGATAAGGGCCAGGCTCTGGCCAGGAAGGTCCAAGGTGGGCAATTTCAGTGACCAGATACCAAGAGCATCAGGTCAGGACCTAACAGCCCTTGTTAGAGTGGTTTCTTAAGAAAGGGCTCCTAACACCTGACCCAGCTAAGACATAGAAAATGCCAACACAAATAGCAAAAAGAACAGTGAAAGCAGAGAAGTAGCTCACAGCAGATTACAAACAACAGCTGATGCCAACCCAAGAAAGTCTAAAAACAACACAACTGGAAATTGGAGACAGATAATACCAAACCTAGACTCCACTAGCTACACAAACAACACACCTAAAGAAGGAGTCAATACCCAGACAAAATGAGAAGACAGAGAAATGCAATCCAAATGAATCAACAAGAGAAATCCCCAGAAAAAAGACCGAATGAGATGGAAATAACCAAATAACCAGATGCAGAGTTTAAAATAATGATTGTTAGGATGCTCAAAGACCTTAGAGCAACAATGGATGGACATAATGAGCATTTAAATAAAGAGATAACAAGCATCAAAAAGGACTTTAAAATCATAAAAAGAGAACCAGTCAGAAATGACAAATACAATATCAGAAATGAAGACTACATAGAAGGAATTAAAGTTAGGCTGAATGAAGGAGATGATCAAATTAGTGACTTAGGGGAAAGATAAATGAAAGCATGGAAGCAGAGCAGTAAAAAGAGCAGAGGATCAAAACGTCTCAGGAAACTCTAAGAAAACTCTGTGACAACATGAAGAGAAACAACATCTGCATCATAGGGATTCCTGAAGGAGAAGAGAAAAAACAAGAGATAGAGAACCTGTTTGAAAAAAATCAGTTGAAAACTTCCCTAAATTAATGAAGGAAAAAAATCACACAAGTTCAAGAAGCACAGAGAGTCCCATTAAAAAGGAACCCAAAGAGGCCTACACCAAGACACAT
This sequence comes from Saccopteryx leptura, assembly GCF_036850995.1. Lineage (NCBI taxonomy): Eukaryota > Metazoa > Chordata > Mammalia > Chiroptera > Emballonuridae > Saccopteryx > Saccopteryx leptura. The sequence continues at coordinate 45,884,845 of NC_089504.1, read as the reverse complement.
CATAATTAAAATGCCAAAATTAAGGGATAAAGAAAGAATACTTAAAGCTGCAAAGGAGAAGAGCAGTCAATTGCCTATAGAGGAGACCATATAAAGATGACATCTGACTTCTCAACAGAAACACTAGAGGCCAGAAGGCAATGGCAAGAAATATTCAAAATAATGCAAAAAAAGAACCTACAACTAAAACTTCTTTACACAGCAAGGCTATCATTTAAAATTGAAGATAAAATAAAAAGCTTCCCAGACAAAAACAAAACAAAACTCAAGGAATTCATTAAAACCAAACCTATGCTGCAAGAAATGTTAAGGGGCCTACTGTATACAGAACAAATGGGGAAAAAAATCTAGAAAAAGAAGAATATAGATTTAAAGAATAAAATGGCAATAAACAACAACATATCAATAATAACCTTAAATGTAAATGGATTAAATGCTCCCATCAAAAGACATAGGGTAGCTGCATGGATAAGAAAACAGGACCCATACATATGCTGTCTACAAGAGACCCACCTTGAAACAAAAGAGACACACAGACTGAAATTGAAGGGATGGAAAAAAATATTTCATGCAAATGGAAATGAAAAAAAGAAGCTAGAGTAGCAATACTTATATCTGACAAAATAAACTTTAAAACAAAGGCTATAGTAAGGGATAAAGAAGGTCACTACATAATGATAAATGGAGCTATACAACAGGAAGATATAACCATTATAAATATCTATGTGCCTAACACAGGAGCACCTAAATTTATAAAGCAGATTTTGATAGACATAAAAGGTGAGATCAACAACAATACTGTAAGAGTAGGGGATTTTAATACCCCACTAACATCAATGGATAGATCCTCAAGAAAGAAAATTAACAAAGAAACAGCAGCCTTAAAGAACATACTAGATCAACTGGATTTAATAGACAGCTCCAGAACCTTTCACCCTAAAGCAGCAGGATATACATTCTTTTCAAGTGCTCATGGTATATTCTCTAGGATAGACCACATGCTAGGACACAAAAGCAGTCTCAATGAATTTAAGAAGATTGAAATCATATCAAGCATCTTCTCTAATCACAATGGCATGAAACTAGAAATCAACTACAATAGAAAAAAATGAAAAGCATTCAAACACTTGGAGACTAAAGAACATGTTATTAAATAATGAGTGGGTTAACAATGAGATCAAAGAAGAAATAAAAAATTTCCTGAAGGAAATAAAAATGAACATACAACTCAAAATTTATGGGATACAGCAAAAGTAGTCCTAAGAGGGAAGTTCATAGCATTACAGGCATACCTTCAGAAGCAAGAAAAAGCCCAAATAAACAACCTAACCCCACATCTAAAAGAACTAGAAAAGAACAGTAAACAAAACTCAGAGGAAGTAGAAGGAAGGAAATAATATAGATCAGAGTGGAAATAAATGACATAGAGGCTAAAAGCAATACAGAAGATCATTGAAACCAAGAGCTGGTTCTTTGAAAAAGTAAACACGATTGATGAACCTTTAACCAGACTCACCAAGAAAAAAAGAGAGAGGACTCAAATAAAGAAAATTAGAAATGAGAGTGGAAAAGTAACAACTGACATAACAGAAATACAAAGAATTGTAAGAAAATACTATAAAGAACTGTATGCCAAAAAGTTAGACGACCCAAGAGAAATGGACAAATTCCACGAAATTTATAATCTTTCAAAAATAAATCTGGAAAAACAGAAAACCTAAATAGACCAATTACTTCAAATGAGATTGAAACAGTTATCAAAAACCTCCTAACAAACAAAAGCCCTGGCCCAGATGGCTTTACAGGTGAATTTTACCAAATATTCAAAGAAGAACTAACACCTAACCTTCTCAAGCTATTTCAAAAAATTTAAGAAGAGGGAAGACTTCCAAGCTCCTTTTATGAGGTGAGCATAATTCTGATGCCAAAACCTGGCAAAGACACTACAAAAAAAAAAAATCTACAGGCCAATATCCCTGATAAACTTAGATGCTAAAATTCTCAACAAAATGTTAGGAAACCGGATCCGGCAATACATGAAAAAAAATCATAAACCATGATCAAGTGGGATTTATTTTGGGGAGGCAAGGCTGGTACAGTATTTGCAAAATAATCAATGGAATTCATCACATAAACAAAATGAAGGAGAAAAATCACATGATAATATCAATAGACACAGAAAAAGCATTTGATAAAATCCAGCACCTATTTTATGATCAAAATCCTCAACAAAGTGGCAATACAGGGAACATACCTCAACATGATAAAGACCATCTATGACAAAACCATGGCCAACATCATACTCAATGGGCAAAAATTAAAAGCAATCCCCTTAAAATCAGGAACAAGGCAGTGGTGCCCCCTTTCACCACTCTTATTCAACATAGTCCTGGAAGTCCTAGCCACAGCAATCAGACAAGAAGTAGAAATACAAGGCATCCAAATTGGAAAAGAAGAAGTAAAACTATCATTATTTGCTAATGACATGATAATGTATGTAGAAAACCCTATAGTCTCAGTCAAAGCACTACTGGACCTGATAAAGGAATTCAGCAAGGTGGCAGGATATAAAATTAATGTTCAGAAATCAGTGGCATTTTTATAAACTAACAATGAACTGTCTGAAAGAGAAATTAAGACAACAATCCCCTTCACTATTGCAACAAAAAAAACAAGTACCTAGGCGTAATTTTAACTAAGGAGGTTACAGACTTGTACTCAGAAATTATAAAACACTGATAAAAAAAATCAAGGAAGATACAAACACGTGGAAGCATATACAGTGTTCGTGGATAGGAAGAATAAACATCATTAAAATGTCTATATTACCCAAAGCAATCTATAAATTCAATGCAATTCTTATTAAAATATCATTGGCATTCTTCAAAGATATAGAACAAATATTCCAAAAATTTATATAGAACCAAAAAAGAACACAAATAGCCTCAACAATCTAATAAAAGAAGAATAAAGTGGGTGGTATCACGCTTTCTAATAAAAAGATATACTACAAGGCCATTGTACTCAAAACAGCTTGGTACTGGCATAAGAACAGGCATACAGATCAATGGAACAAGAACAGAGAAACCGGAAGTAAACCCACACTTATATGGACAATTGATATTTGACAAAGGAGGTGAAAGCATACAATAGAAGAAAGACAGTCTCTTTAACAAATGGCATTGGGAAAATTGGACTGGTACTTGCAAGGAAATGAAACTGGATCACCAACTTACACCATTCACAAAAGTAAACTCAAAATGGATAAACGATTTAAATGTAGGTCATGAAACCATAATCATCTTGGAAGAAAACATAGGCAGTAAGCTCTCCAACATCTCTCGCAGAAATCTATTTGCTGATTTATCTCCATGAGTTAAGTGAAATAAAGGATAGGATAAACAAATGGGACTATATCAAGCTAAAAATATTTTGCACAGCTAAAGACAATATGAACAAAATAAAAAGACAAACCACACAATGGGAGAACATATTTGACAATAAGTCCGATAAGGGGTTAATAACCCAAATTTATAAAGAACTTGTAAAACTCAATACCAGGAAAGTAAAGAACCCAATCACAAAATGGGCAAAAGAACTGAATAGACACTTCTCCAAAGAGGAAATACAGATGGGCAATAAGCATATGAAAAAATGTTCATCACTAATCATTAAAGAAATGTAAATTAAAACCACAATGAGATACCACCTCACACCTGTCAGAATGGCGTTCATTAACAAAACTACACATAATAAGTGCTGACTAGGGTGTAAAGAAAAGGGAACCCTACTGCACTGCTGGTGGGAATGCAGACTGGTGCATTCACTGTGGAAAACAGTATAGTGATTCCTCAAAAAATTTAAAATGAAAATGCCTTTTGACCCAGCTATCCCACTTTTAGAAATATATCCTAAGAATACCAAGTCACTGATACAGAAGGAGATATACACCCCCATGTTTATTGCAGCACTGTTTACAATAGCCAAGATCTGGAAACAGCCCAAGTGTCCATCAGTGAATGAGTGGATTAAAAAGCAGTGCTACGTATACACAATGGAATACTAAGCAGCCATTAAACAGAAGGAAATCTTACCTTTTGCGACAACAAGGATGAACCTGGAAACTATTATGTGAAGTGAAATAAGCCAGGAAGAGAAAGAAAAATATCATATGACTTCACTCATATTAGCAATTTAATAAATAATGTGAACTGAGGAACAGAGTAGAGATAGAGGTGGAATCAAAAGGCTCAGAGGAAAAGTGGTCAGAGGGAAAGGGGGGGAGAGGATGGGATCAGAGAAGGAAAAAAGATTAGTGAAATTATATATACATAACACAGCATTATAGAGAGCAGGACAGCAAATCCTGAAGGGAAAGGGGAGGGCGTTGGGGGAAGGGGATTAAGTGGGTATCAAGAGGAATACAGGGGTGGGGGGGGGAGGGAGACATATTCAGTGGGACACTTGAATCTATGTAAGCACAATATATATATATATATATATATATATATATATATATATATATATATATATGTAAGCACAATATATATATATATATATTTAAGCCCTGGCCAGCTGGCTCAGCGGTAGAGAGTCAGCCTAGCATGTGGAAGTCCTGGGTTCGATTCCCAGTCAGTGCACACAGGAGAAGTGACCACCTGCTTCTCTACCCCTCTACTTTCTCTCTCGGTCTCTCTCTCTCTTCATCTCCCACAGCCCTGGCTCAAATGATTTGAGCAAGTTGCTGCCAGGCACTGATAATGCCTCCGTGGCTTTGCCTCAGGTGCTAAAATAGCTTCGTGACTGAGCAGCAAAGCATCAGCCCCAGATGAGCAGAGCACCCCTTGGATAGGGGGCTTGCTGGATGGTTCCCTGTCAGGGCACATATGGGAGTCTGCCTTTCTCCCTGCCTCTCAGTTAAAAAAATGAAAGAATTTACTATACCTGGAAGATAGATTTCTAAATTTATATGCATCTATTAACATAATGTCAAAATATATAAAGCCTGAACCAAAAGGAGTCATAACCACAGTTAGAGGATGAGACTTTAACATACATCTTTCATTAATTAATAAAATAAGCACATAAAAAATCAGTAATGATATCATAAATATTAAATTTGAATAGATGGTGATTCTGCTGTCTCCATACCAACATGAAAAGTCTTCAAGTCTTCTTATCTTTGACCTGAATAGCATAACTAAATATATCTGGAGTGGTAGCAGAAAAGACTTTGGCTGATTACATGTTACAAAAATTACAATCCAGAGAATTGTATTTGGCTAGGTCTGTGGTTAAAATGATATGAAATAATCTTGAGCTTTGTTGGCCAAGATGGGGTTCCTTTTCAACCCCAAAGCTTGTCTATTTGTGTGCTCAATAGATAAAGGAAATACCATTTTACTCCTACTTTGAAAAACTCTGAAGTAAAACAAACTGAATGTAAAAACAAAACAAAACAAAAAAGACATCTGGGATTTCTTTATAGAAGAAATCTTGCCATAAATTTGGGGGTTTTCCATTTAAAGTAATTTTCTGTTAAAACAATATTGATGTTGCCTTTGATATAACCTTTAGACAGACTATATTTTTAAAAGTAGCAGTGAAAAATCTCATTTCCTTTATTTTGTTAAATATTTCAGAATAAATGATAACTATCCTCAGGTATTACTTTTTGTCTCTCTATAATATTATATTGTGTGACATATAAACTCACCATTTATGTTTACCATTTGATGATACATATAATATGGTAATTGTTTAGCACTGTGAAAGTAATACATTAAAATGCTTCTGGGTTTGAATTTTGTTTCCTGTTGGGTTGTTATTGTTTTTAGCATTATTTAAATTATTATTATGCTTCCTACATACTAGATGAAGTGTAAGAAAAGCACACATTTGGATTTACTGACAGGGAATGTATTCTTTTTTCAAGAATATTTTTAAATTATAGGCAATTACAGTGAGTGATATTTTCTGTAGGACCAACTCTGAAATGAGTCCCTTATTTTCTGATATCCTAGCACACCTCCAATTAGCTCAAGGGGTAGAGAAGAGCTGTTAAAAAATTCTCAAAGATAATTTATGTTAAACTTATTTTAATTAAATAATTATCATTAAACATGTTATGGTAGCTGATACAGAGGGGACGGTTAGGAATTTTAGAAAACAGTGGCAGTGTTTAATATAATGGGAAAAGGTACATTATTATAAAACCAAGGAAATAATGAACTTATCTTTCTTATCCTTCTAAAATCTTCCATTCAAATGTAAAGAAAACCTTAAAATGGTATTAAAAGCCCCAGAGGCCAAGGAAGCATATATTTTCTTTTCTTTATTATTTATTTATTTTTAAAGATTTTTAAATATTAGTGAGAGGAGGAAAGGCAGAGAGACAGACTCCCATATGCGCCCCAACCAGGATCTACCCAACAGGCCCACTAGCGGGCGATACTCTGCCAATCTGAGGCATTGCTCTGTTGCTCAGCAACCAAGCTCTCCTTACTGCCTGAGGCAGAGGTCATGGAGACATCCTCAGTTCCTGGGGCCAACTTGCTCCAGTCGAGCCATGGCTGCAGGAGGGGAAAAGAGAGAGGGGGTGATGAGAGAGAGAGAGAGAGAGAGAGAGAGAGAGAGAGAGAGAAATGAGATGGGGAGGGATGGAGAAACAGATGAGCGCTTCTCCTGTGTTTCCTAACTGGGAATTGACCCCAGAACATCCATATGCTGGGCTGATGCTCTACCACTGAGCCAACTGGCCAGGACCTAAGATGTTTTTTAAATTTATTCAGTTTAAAGAGGGGAGAGAGGAAAAGAGAGAGGAAGAGAGAAAGGAAAGAGGAGCAGGAAGCATCAACTCCCATATGTTGACTAGGCAAGCCCGGGGTTTCAAACTGGTGACCTCAGTGTCCCAGATGGACACTTTATTCTCTGTGCCACCACAGGTCAGGTCAGGTCAGGTATTTATTTTATGAATAAAGCTATGATTGAGAGGTATGTTTCCTTGATAATAATAAAACCAAATTATATTCAAAAGAAATTAGAGATATCAAAATATGAAATATTTCTTTTACTAAGTAAAATAAAAAGAAAAAATGTCACTTTACAAATTATCAGTTGTTTTGAAGAATATAAATTTATTTATAAATAATAAAAAATAAATTTATTATTTAGTTAGCTAACTAAATCACAAGAATACATTCTCTTTCTGATGTGACTGGAATTTATCCGGGTATTTGACTGATTCTTTATGTAGATGTGGCTTAAAGATATTTAAATATGCCTTTATATTTTTAAAAATCTCAAGTATCCATTATTTCTTAAATATTTTTGAATAAAGAATATATTTTGTAGTTTTTATCATTACACATTTATCCATATTTAGATAGCAGTTAGTTCTTTGCTATTTGAACTACACACGATTGAGATGCCACAGACTTAAGCTGCAGCAAAAATAAAAATTAAATACAATTAATTCAAAATTTCTGATACTTTAGTAAGTAATATGCAGTACATTCTAAATGTGTTTCTTTCTTTTGATGTGTTTTTTTTTCTTAAAGCCCATAATGTTATGTTATACAATAAAAGTACTATTTTAAAGTCAGTAGAGATTATTTAATTCAGGGGTTGGAAAAAATTTTTTGTAAAGGGCCAGATAGTAAATATTTTTGGCTTTACAGGCTGTATCGTCTTTGTTGCAGTTATTCAACTGTATTATTGTAGCATGAAAGCAGCCATAGGCATAAATGAATGAGCAGGGCTGTGTTTTAAAAATACTTTGTGAGAATAGGCAGTGGGCTGTATTTGATCTGTGGGTTATCAACATCTGGTCAGTTATACATTCATCAGTTACCATATTCCATGCGCTGTGCTAGGTAGTAGAGATACAGAAATGTATTTGACAAGGTTCCTACACTCAAAGAACTCTGACTAGTTGGAGGAAATATACATGTATATAAATAAGTGTAATATGTGGTTTTGAGTAGCATGACATGTATAGGGTATATAAGGGGTGCAGAATTCTTAATTTAGTAGCATAGTGAAAATTACCTCAGGTATACAAGAAGACGCATACCACTTTGAGAAAAGGAAATAGTGAAAAGCATGAATAGCAAGTTTTAATACTAAATGATAATTCAGTGTAGCTGAAGCATAGTATGGAAATGGCACATTGTAAGCAATGAAGGTGTAAAGATTGGTGGTCTCCATGTTCTTTCAAAGAGGCCTGTTTATGACCCTAGGTTTCTTACTCAGGCAGTAAGGATAGTCAAAGGGTTTTAACTGAGAAAGATGAGTAATCTTATTCACATTTTTAAAAGATACTCCTGGCAGTTCTGGGAATGGCGCGGCAGAAAAAAAACAAGACTTAAGGCAAGGAAACCATGTCGTGGAGTGTATATGTAGTGGTCCAAACCCTAATTATAAGGGTTTCAACCAAGATGAGAGCATTGTGTGCATAGTATTTTATTCATGTATTTTCCTGACAGATCTTATATCCGCCAGAGAAGGAAGCATTAATATACAGAGTGATTGCAATTTTTCAAGGATATTTTAAAGGACATTCCTTGTTATGAGATTTTCTAAAATGTTAATGAAAATGTGTCCAGGATGGGAAATATTGTTAGTATGTTATATTTCTAGCACTTGGTTAAGAACCACAAAATGTGGTTTCTAATCTCAGCTTTGCCACTTAGGTCAGATGTTTTAAAGTCAGATTTAAAGTCATAGTCCTTAACCTTTCTGAGCCTCAGTCTCTTTTTTGGATATATTTAACTGTACTATCTTATGTTCAAGTTTTTTGGGGGAAGGATATCTTTCCTCTCAGGATTCTAGGGATAATATGTAAATTATTGTGAAATCATTTTGAAACTACAGTTCATCATTCAATGAGAAGTTGGTATCATAATATGAAGTAAGCTTTGGAGAGTATTGTTACTCTTGATTCTGTCATCTATAACAGATAGGTCAGAGATCAGACTGAGACTGTTCATTTATTGGCAGAAATTCATCCACATCTACCACAATTTTAGCCAGCTCATGAAACCAGACTCATGGAAAAGGAAGCCCAGAGGAACCCAGGAAATTAGTGATCCCTATAAAATCACTCACTGTATGCCTTAGGCTCCTAGCTTTTTGTCTCTGTGGGAGTGCATACATCACACAAATGCACAGCACATTTAAAATCTCATCTTCATGCTGAATCTTATTATTAATGCTTTTGCAGTCTCCATGGTTATACATGTAAGAGACCACTGAGTAAAAGTTTCAGATAAGTATAACTTTTATATTCCCCAGTACTTCTCCCATAGGTTAAATTTACTTTAAAGTTGCATCCTCTTTTAAAAGATACATATATTTCAGTTGCAATTCAAATAATATCCTTTTCAGGATATGTGGATAATAGTTCCTGACTCATAATTCATGTGTAATTCTATATAAATCATTAAAGAAAGAACTAATTCTAGGCGAATGACACCAGGATGAGTAATGCTTACATGAAATAATTTTCTAAGAAAAATGTCGAAATTACAAAACATTCGAGATATCTCTTAAAGCTTAGCATTAGATATTGAGTCCTTTTATTTCTTTGCAGAACGAATGTCCTTTGGTAATGTTAGTTTGTACTGGCACACTGTCAAGCAGTGTGACCCTGAATGTCTAGTGTACCTTCTCAGGGATGTTTCCTCCATAGTGAAAAAAGGGGAAGGGGGATAACTTTAAAGGTCTTTACATTTTTTTTTACTTTGATAATATTCAAATTTATAGAAAAGTTTTAATAATACAAAGAAATCTCAGATACCACTACTCATTACACCAAATCAAATGTTAACATTTTACTATATTATACATTTGTTTTCCTTCTATTTATGTATAATTTTTCCTGAATTCTTTGATAGTATGTTATAAATACAAAGCCCCTAACTCCTAAACACTTCAGTTTATATTTCCTAAAAACAAATTTTTTTTTATATACCACAGTATAATTATAAATACCAGGAAAATACCTGATACAAATTATTATATATTCTATGGGTGCTGTATGGATTTTTAAATTTGAAATCAAATGATTAAAAGTGGATTTTGCTTTATATTGTTCTGCTAACAGGTATGCTTTTTAATCTTCCCAACCTCTCAACAAGACTTTGATATCATTTCTTTTCTCTGTAGGCTTGATCTCAGAATGATACTTACCATATACGTCTGGATTCTCAGACACAGGCCACTAGATTTCTTAGGCTATCTTAAGTAAAGTATCAAAATTAAAAGAGGAGGGTAAGGAATGTATTAGGACTCAGAAAATTAGTAAAGGATCAAGAAACCAAACTGTAAAAATATGCAGGAAACAAGGACAATTACCCACCCAGAATCATAGCTAAGTTTTCAGCACAGATGCATCTGGTGAGATGTTGCTATTGGAACCACTGTTCATTTTCATTGATGTTGCCACCAGCACCATGATCAGCACCACTTCCATGGCAGTGTTTGACCCCTCACCCTTTCTATATCTTTGCCTCACACACCCAAGAATCTAGATCTTAGTCTCATTGTCCATGTTTAGGTTCTGTGTTCATCTTCTGGCTTTAACTGTCAAGAGAGAAAAGCTATATTGGAAAGTTGGTCTGGCCAATACCTAAGCCCCAAGACCAGCCCTGAAATAACTGAGTGCCATCTTCCTATAAGGCAATTAGGAGAAGTTGAGGGATGGTATACTTGTACATTCATTAACAAGAAAAAATATATAGCTCATATTAAATTGGATATACGACCATTGTCTATGTAAACTTGAAAAAGACTGACAGTAAAATGAAAATATGATCACAGCTAAAATCAACCCCCAGAATCATGAGTGCAAATACTCATGGCAATTAAATATTTATTTCAAAAGAAGGGTCAGTTTGCTTAAAAAGGGACTTTATTTCAGAAAAGAGGTTTGCTGTTGCAGATAGTTTTAATATATATCAACAGCATTGCCTCACTCATGCCCATCCCTCTGGCACCAAGAAAAAAGTAAAATAGACTCACACAAGATTTATGACAGTTGAGTTTAAGTGTACAAATGAAACATCTGACCCAGGCAGCAATGATGTCCATTAGTTGTTTTATGTAATATTTCAGGAGAGTAATATCTGAAACATTAAATAAATAAATTGAAAAGATCTCATGAAACTATGAATTCTAAAGAACCCAACCAACCTCCTGTGACCTCTTTGAATCAAAAGACCACATATAAAAAAATTAATGGGACAAAGAAAAGAACTTGACAAAGAAATTGAAAAGAAAGGGAAATTACTACGTGTAACCACAACTGGGGACAGATTGTATCACAGGGTTATTAGAATTTGGAGGAAAACATTATTATTTTTTAAATTGAATTGGATTATTTATTACAGTTCTAAAAAGTATTGAACATGAAGAAGATTCCTAGAAAATATTAGATTAGACCAGGAAATAATGTATATGAGAGGAGCGTCTCGGAGATAAATCTCTATATAAACATTACAAATATTAAATTTTTCTTCTTGTAGCTCCAATCTGATAAGAATTGCTCCTATATTTTATAAATAGCAAGTGCTGTAATTTTGCTTTCTTACCTTTGTAGACAGGAGCAGTAATGTTCTTCAGAACTAACAACAGTAGCAGACTCATGTGTCTGGTCAGGTTGGTGACCACTGGGAGGGAATTCAAATACCAGGACAGAAACTCTCCTGTGGGCAAATGTGGCTTTAGCCTTTAGTTGCAGAGTTTTAGTTAATTAACTCCTTTCACCCCTGTTTCCACCTTTCAAAATCCTATTTAGTCAAAACATCACCTCCTCCAAGAAGCCTCCAGAATGCTCTAAATGAAAATTTTCTACCCATACTCTAGGCTCCGTCATACTTTTTGATATAAATGTATTACAGGTTTTGTAATTTTTTCTCTTGCATTATAGGTATCTGTCTTCTCTAATAGATTATAATTTCTTTGAACACAAATACTACACACACACATACACACACACACACACACACATACATACACACACTGCAATAAGAGGCTCCATCTTCATGTGAAAGCTAAGTGTTCTTTAAATTGTATGTAGTAGAAAGAGATTTTCCCTCTTTTCCCTTTCTACCACTGACAAAGCCAAAAGTGCCTTGTAGGTTATAGCAGTGTTTTTCAACCAGTGTGCCGCGGCACACTAGTGTGCCGTGAAACATGGTCAGATGTGCCGTGGGGAAATTAAACATGGGTCCCCAAACTACGGCCTGTGTGCCGGATACGGCCCACGGAGGCTATTTATCTGGCCCGCCACCAGCCACCTCTATCCGAACATAAACATTCCCCTCACAATCCCTCCAGCTATCAGCGACAGTAAGAGTGGAGGCACAGGGAACGCTCACTGACCAATCACCTTTTAGGATTCATCCCTACCACTAGCGATGAACCAATAGTAGGCTGCCTCTCATCCACACCCAAGAAGGTCCCCGCTCGGGCTGCCATGCACTTGTCATTGTGTGGCTGCAGGGAGTAGTTGAATCTGCTACTCCTCCCCATGGTCTCGATTTCTAATCCTGGTCAGGACTGGAGGTAAATGTTGCCACCACTAGATGAAGCCTCAGCCTCAGCTGGTTATGTCTATCCTGATGGTGTATATAGATATTTGACCTTTTTCTTTTTAAAAGAGGCCCCCACAGAGGGTGATATACAACACATCACAATGTTATCTAACGTTAAAGCTAAAGTTTGCTGATCTTCCTTTGGACAGTTTTTGGTTATCTGTTGCCAAGGAGTTCCCCATTCTGGCCAACAAAGCTATTTTGACATTGCTCCTGTTTTCAACCACATATCTATGTGAGCTGAGCTTCTCAAGCTTGACTGCGATAAAAACTAAAAACAGAGAGAGACTGAGAACTGTTGAGGAAGAGCTTCGTGTGTGTCTTTCTACCATTCCTGCCAGGATATCCCTTTTGTGTTCATCGAAACAGGCCCAGGTTTCATACTAAGTGAGTATAAATACATTTAGAAACTATATTATTAACTATATGTATAATATGTACTGTGTTAGAGTGTCATTTTGTATCATTTTGGTAGGTGGTGTGCCCCAGGATTTTGTAAATGTAAAAAATGTGCCGTGGCTGAAAAAGGTTGAAAATCACTGGGTTATAGTAACTATGTAATCCTGGTCTTAGCTTTTCCTGCATGGTCCACAGGATCCAGGAAGTCAAACAGATTTACTTACTGCCATTCCTTGGATAGCGATAATATAAATTGTATCTCCACTTCTTGTGTCCTGGGTATATGGAAAATGCAATCTAAAATGAAAACCTGGGCACAGTTTTACTTCTGCTGACGCAAGTCCAGTTTTCTGAGAATATTGAAGAAAGAAGAGGGAGAGAAGTTACACTGGTGTCAGGGAGTTTTGAAGAAAGGGCAGTCTTCTAAATGGGAAAGGGACAAGTTTATTAAAACAGAAGCCCTTAAAGCCACATGGCTCCAAACACTGTGGGATGAAGATATATCTGGATAGAAAATCCAGATGACCTCCAAATCTTTTGTCTTGGATTTCTGTTTTGTGCCCTAAATAAAAGTAAAAGCTTTCGTAATAGGCAAAATAAAACCACTGTTGCACTTAAAATTACTGTCAGAAAAAAGAATGCAGCGTGTCTTGCTTATTTGCTAACAAGCACAACTGGCATTGCCCAATTAACGAAAGTCTGGAAGAGAAAGTCATTTCCCTCTGTAATGCTGTTAGATACTTTTCTAAGTGTGAATAATTGGAAAATTTTAACACTGAAAGTATCCTATGAATTTTTGGTAGTAATTATGGTGTGAAGGTCTGACCTTTTCAGCATTCTTCTGTGCTCTGCCTTGAGTTCCTTGAAGGTTAATGCTGTACATCACTGGTCTCATAAAGCATTGCTTGGAGATTGGAGGGCAGAATTAGTGCACAGGTATTTCTCATTCTCCAAGGTTTAAAGGCTCTGAGGGGTTTTTCTTTTCCTTTTTTTTCCCTTTCCCTTTCCCTTTCCTTTTCCCCTCCCTTTCCTTTCCCTTTCCTTTTCCCTTTCCTTTCCTTTCCCTTTCCTTCCCTTTCCCTTTCCTTTCCTTTCCCTTTTCTTTTCCCTTTCCCTTTCCCTTTCCTTCCCTTTTCTTTCCTTCTTTTCTGACGCTGGTCTCAACTGACTATATCTACTGGCAGGGGGACACCAGCATACTTGTCCACAAACAGACCCTAGAAGATGCAGACAGCAGCTTCCTATTCAGGCCAGTCCTCCTCCATCCACTGTGCTCATTCTGAGTGCTGGGAGTGAGGCCCAAGGGCCAGTGTCTTATTCCTGTCTCCCACCCAGTGCACATATATGAGAAAACTAGTGATGTGGAAACATTTGGAGAAAATGCTTTGTGTCTACTCAATCAGGCTGTTTTATGCCATTCCAATATTAAAGCAAGTCTAAATTTGCATTTTGTGCCTCTAAATGTAATAATTCTGTAAATCCAAAGCTGGAAATATGCCTAGCATTTAGACAGAAAACAAAGCTGGACATATGCATCTAATTAAGCTAAAATACTACTCACAAGTTATGCATGGAATTTACTCTTTTTTTTTTTTTTTAAGAATGAGTAGGAGGAAATTTTGATCAATATTTTGAATCTTCACTAAGACAAAGTTTTCATCAAGTGATTAGAAAATAACCTTATATATAACTTTGCACAAATTGTTATAGGACCATAGTATTAATGGGAGGGGCATGGAAAATTTCAAGATATGTATAATATATTTTCCCCATATTAAACTTTAAAGCTGTATAAATAAATTGTCGTGGGGGCAGATTAGTTAAAAATAAGTCCACGCTGACCTAACAGTCGAGCCTTTTGAGGCTCACCTGTAACTAGTTTCTGTACTCCTCGTTGTGGTCATATTATATTCGGACAGTAAAGAGCTGTGTCTGAATGCAATAAGGACTTCTTTTATTCCTTTTAATGTGCCTTGCAAAAAAAGAGTGCTTCAACCACCAAATATGTGCCCACCAAATTGCTTTGAGGTTTGTATTCTATATGCTGTATGCCATTGTGAGGAGAACAGTCTCTATTGACTTGAGCTAGCAAAACCAATATTTAAATTCAAATAGAGCACTCACCTGGGAAACTGGCAAATTTGGACTACCGCCTTTACCCTGACCTTGTTTTCTTTCTTCTCTCCGCCATACTATAAGTTAACAAAAGATTGACCTACACTTAAAGCTTGCTGCCTTTTTAAAGGAAAGCAGTGTGTGACCCTATTTTGGTGATAAATTGAAGATGGAGAAATAGTTTAGTGGGTTTTTTTTTAACGGGAAGGATTTGGGGAAGCCTTTACATCTGTAACACTAAGAGAATTAAACTTGTTTTACGTGACAACATAAAACATTTTCTCAGATTGCCTTCACAAGACAACAGACTTATTTTCACAAATATTTCATTGTAATTAACAACAACACAAAACAAACACTGTGGTGTTTTGTAGTGTTTTCTATTTTATGAAGCTTGGGGGTGGGGGAAAAGACATAAAAATAACTGCAGAAAACATGATGAATCTATACCAGGAGGAAAAAATTACTTAACTTGAAACATATGGGCTCGTTAAACTCTTTCTCCTTAACTCACTCATCACTCAGGAGCTGCCTCGGTCTCAATCTAACATTGACCACTACAGGAAAAGCAAACCTCAGTCTTCTCCAGGGGGGCCGCTCTGAGTTGTGGTCACTGTTTTACTACCAGTAATTTTAAATCTTCTTGGAAACATTACCTTTGTAATTTACTGTAAATTTTGATAGATCTGTGAAGCCACACTTGATATATTGGTAAACAAGATAGATGTGCAGAGTATGGATCAAGAGGAAAACAGTACTAAATAAAACTAAAGAAAAGAACAAACAAACTGTAGCATGAACCCTGGAAATCATCTGACTTCAAGTTGCTCCATGAATTACAATCCAGCTGAATGTCAATGTATATTTGATTTTATTTTTTATGTTTACCTGTGGATCTTTCAGCAAGCTGTACTAGGACCTAATGCCACAGATAAGTCATAAACAGTGACACTTAAAGAAAACTAGGATTTTCTCATATTCATCCCTCCAAAATGCAGGGGCCCAAGGGACCCATTGAGAGAGGACAAATCGACAAAGTGAAAGCATTTGTCAAAGTGTTTTTCTTCCTAAATAAGGTTTTGTTTCATTATCTTCTCTAAGAAGTTGGAATAGTGCTGATTTTCTGCAGCTGTGTCTTTATAAAGTAAAAGATGTTCCATACCAGGACCATTCTTGGTGGTTAAAAACCACCCACGTCTCATCACTGGGACTTGGAAGAGCTAGCTAAGTGTCCCTGCGATTGGTTTTATGAGAAAGTCTAGGTTTAAGAGCAATCAAAATCTCAACAGGTATTTATTAACCATTTATTGAGGGCAAGTCAACAAGCTGGGAAACTATGGAGACAATATGGTCTCCATAACCACTGACACTGGTTTGTTTTTCCATCACAAGATGTTTTTTTTTTGTTTTGTTTTTTTGTTTTTTCTGAAGCTGGAAACAGGGAGAGACAGTCAGACAGACTCCCACATGCACCCGACCGGGATCCACCTGGCACGCCCACCAGGGGTGACGCTCTGCCCACCAGGGGGCGATGCTCTGCCCCTCCGGGGTGTCGCTCTGCAAATGGGCGCTTCTCCTATGTGCCCTGGCTGGGAATCGAACCTGGGTCCCCTGCACGCCAGGCCGACGCTCTACCGCTGAGCCAACCGACCAGGGCCTCCACCACAAGATGTTTTATTAAAATATAAGAAAAACTAACAAAAGATGTGGGTCCTTCTTCACTATGGAATGTTATCGGGTAAATTTTAAAAAATTCATTTCAATATATAGTCATCAACAGTTATAGAGACTTTCAGTTAAAAGTGGTAGGTTGAACATGTCCATTTCCTTTCATTCCTTCCTACTCTTCTGCTAATCCAACAGGAGACCCACAAGGAAAAAGCAAAAACAGAAGAGACAACAGTGACAAATTTTAAAGATAAAGTGCAGGTAGATAAAATAATATAATATAGCATATTTGAGAGGACTAAATCCTAAACTGTCAGTGGGAAAAAAGAAAATATGATTTACACCAAAAAATTCCTTGTATTATCAGGAATTTGTGATGCCAAGTAAATCTGGATATGAGAGGTAAAGATGCAGCTTAAGAAAAAGGAGGATTGGCCTGACCTGTGGTGGCGCAGTGGATAAAGCGTCAACCTGGAAATGCTGAGGTCGCCGGTTTGAAACCGTGGGCTTGCCTGGTCAAGGCTCATATGGGAGTTGATGCTTCCAGCTCCCCCCCCCCTCTGTCTGTCTGTCTCTTTCCTCTCTAAAATGAATAAATAAAATAAAAATTAAAAAAATTTTAAAAAAAAGAAAAAAGAAAAAGGAGGATTGCCCTGGCCGGATAGTTCATTTGGTTAAGAGCATCATTCCAAAATGACAATGTTGCAGGTTCAATCCCCAGTCAGGATACACATATGAAGCAAACAAAAAATACACAACAGGGTGGAACAACAAATGAATGCTTCCCTTCTCCTTCCTCTTATCTCCCTTGCTCTCTCTGTCTCTCTAAATTTAATCCCTGGCCAGATAGTTAGTTGGAGCATTGTTCAAGGACATGGAGGTTGCTGGTTGGATTCCCCAGTCAGGACACATACAGCAGCAGTTTGGTATTCCTGTCTCTCTTTCTGCCTCTCTCTCTCTCTCTCTCTAAAAAATAAAAAAGGAAGATTATTTGAAAGAATTTTAAGATAGGTAAACCTTAAGACTCTCATTCCCAATTTGAACAGAGGACTAGAGGAATATTCTCTGGAGAAGCAAAACAGAGGGTTTCTGCCCTGGGACACATTAGGCACAGTTGGGAGTAAGGTTTCATATTAAATAGGAGTATTAAGTCAATGTTACTGACTTGGGATTTGTCCAACAAGATGACTTTATCATACCACCCAACTGTAAAATCTACAGTCAATAAGCCTCCCCCATGGGCACAGAACTTCTTACTTAGTAGCTTTTTAGTCATCTTGTCTTGTGAAAGGTCACCAAGAATTTAAGGAAAATATCTGATATAAATGGGCAGAAATCAAAATAAGTAGACTAAAGCAATAAAGAGGAAACAATATGCAAGGGGTATGACCAACAAAGAAACCCGTTATTGATATTGTTATGGACATAAGAGAACATTCCACAAATATATAACTAAATAAGAAGCTATATATTAAGAAATATTCAGAGGACAGAAAATATATGGAGATTGAAAATAACAGAAATAAAAAATTCAAAAGAAGATTAGAAAGACAAAGTGAAGAATTTTCTAGGAAACAGAGAAAAAGATAATAAGTAAAGGAATGACAGAAAGGGAAGAGGACCAGTCTACAAGTTCTGTCTACAAATTCCAGAAGATAGAAAAGAGACACTGAAATGTAGAAAAATCATTAAATAAATAACTTAAGATATTTTTCTAAAACTGAGGTCATGAGTTTTTAGAAAGAATGGACTCATGCCTTAAAAATAGATGAAAATAGTACCTTATTTACTAAGGCATATCCTTGCAATAGTTTAGAACATAGTGGAGAAAGAGAAGAGTCAAGTAAAATCCAGCAAGAAGGAAAAACAAACAAAACCAAAGCAGATGTCACACACAAAAAAACAAGATTTACACTGGCTTTGGACCTCTCAACCTAACATTGGATGGTAGAAGATATAGAGCAAAACTTTCAAAATGCTGAGTAATTTCTTACTAGGATTCTACACTTGCACACTATCAATTGAGTGTAGAAGTAGAATAAATTTATTTTGTGACAGATATAATACCAAAAATGTACCTTCCAAAAATTATTGAAGTTATGGGATTATGTGATCTACAAACAAGTGAGTAAACCAAAACCTGAAAACACATGAAAGCCGGGAGACAAACAATCCAACATAAGAAACGGGCAAATATAATCCCCTGAAAAAGGCTGAAATAAAATCCTGAGATGAGAGCTGTACAGCAGATCTAGTGAGAACCCAGTGCAAACTGGAGCTGATAAAAAGAAGGCTCTGTGAAAAATTGGTTCAAGCAGATGACATTGATCAAATACCTAATGAGTTTGAATATATTGAGATAGTTTCAACCAGAGAAGAGTTTGGATATGTTAGAGATGAGTGTTTAGAAACATAAGAAAATGAAAGGAGCAAGAGAAAAGATTATTAATACCTTCACAAAGATAAATAGATGACACCTAAAATTAGATGTGAAAAATGTAAAATAATTATGTTACACTGCATGGCTCGACTGTGCATGGAATTTACATAGTCATTATAATGCAGCATTGGGGATTGATCTAGCCAGAATTATGACTTGACCTTATTGAGATGAGAGAGTTGAGGAACTGCACCCATGTGTAAAGGGTATGGGGAGACATAAAGCTGCCTGAAAAGTAATGTCAGTAAAACGAGACAAAAGTAAAAACATCTAGAGTAGTAGGATATGCTAATTACTTAAAGTTATGAAGGTAAGTACTATAAGAATGAACTAAAAGGTTTAAAGCATTTCTGAAGAATGGGAATTTGGGGGAGGTGGTTGTCTGGAGGATTTGCTGTTTGCCTAGCATAGAACTACTTGCCTTTGACTACTGTACAGCATAAAAATACCACCAACCAACAACCCTGGCTGGTTGGGCTCGGCGGTAGAGTGTCCGCCACGCAGGTGGAAGTCCCCAGTTTGATTCCTGGACAGAGAACACAGGAGAAGTGCCCTGTACCCTTCTGCTCTGTACCCTTCTCCCTCTCCTTTCTCTCTGTCTCTTTCTTCCCCTCTTCTCCTCCCACAGCCAAGGCTCCATTGGAGCAAAAGTGGGCCCTGGCACTGAGGATGGTTCCGTGGCCTCCACCTCAGGTGCTAGAATGGCTCTGTTTGCAACCGAGCAATAGCCCCAGGTGGGTGAGGCATCAACCCCTAGTGGGCTTGCTGAGTGGATCCCAGTCCAGTGCATGCAGGAGTCTATCTGTCTGCCTTCCCACTTCTCACTTCAGAAAAATACCAAAAAGAAAAAAAATACTACCAACAATTCTGCTAATTCCAAATTCATGACAAAGCCATTCCAAATTGTTTAAAAAATCTACAATGCTTTGCCTTAAATGATAAGTTTCAGTAGTTTTAATAATATGTCTTTTTATCATTATTATTATTACTTGATGAATAATAAAACTATGCTTTATTATGGAAATATTTTATGCAATTATAATTAGATAATAATGTAATCATCTAGGCTTGTTATTATTAAAATCTAGAAATAATAACATTATTATATGAAAAAAATGCCATAAATTATTACTCAATCTGAAGCCACAAATACAAATTCATTTATTCACATTTTAGATATAAGTATAATTGGATATATCATATCCTGCAGATTTAGAGAATTAGAATTCTTTTACAAAGGAGGCTACATATATATTAAATAAATAATGAGTGTGAAAAATAACTAATTTTTTTGGACATTGTGATAAAGGCTTTAATAAAATACTATATTATTTAATATATACACAATTTTTGAGTTTTATTCTTATAAATGGAAAACTATAGCTTTAAGTAACCCAAGATATCCAACTTTATCCTACTAATTAGTGGCTGCATCAAGATAGTCATTCTTCCAAAGATAGAAATGTATATGAGCACTGAGAAGTCAAGCTCACTTGTTGTCACCTTCTTTTTGAGTCTTGCCCCTTCAATGTCAGATAACTGTGACAATATTATTTTGAACACAATCTCTTTAGATAAATGATACCATTCTAGCCTTCATTACCACTTTCTTTTTGAGCCCTGCCCCTTTGATATCACTTAACTGTGACAATATTATTTTGAGCACAGTCCCTTTAGGTAAATGATACCATTCTAGGCTACCTAATTAAAGGTTTTCACCAAATTAATATTATCCTTATGTAATCCAATATAATTCATTTATATTATCTTGCCTCTAAAAACCTCTAAGTTCCTTTAAAGTACCTTCAAAATTATTTTAATTTAAGTATGGTTGGTATACAATATTATACTGATTATATTAGTGTTGGGTATACAATATAGTGATTTGACATTTTTATGCCTTACGTTATGATCACCCCAGTAATTCTAATCATCATCGGTCACCATGTATACTTACCATAATACTGTTTACTATATTCTTCTTCCTGTTCTTACCCATCCCCCCCCCAACCCTTCCCTCTGTTAACCATTTCTTTGTTTTCTGTTTCTATGAATCTGTTTTTGTTTGGTTGGTTGATTTGTTTTATTTTTAGATTCCACATACAAGTAAAATCATATGGTATTTGTCTTGCCCTGACTGACTTATTTCACTTAGCATTATAGCCTTCTAGATTAATTTATGTTGTTGCAAATGGCAAGATTTTATTTTTTATTACTGTGTAGTATTCCATTGTGTGTGTGTGTGTATGTTTGTGTACATCTACTTTATTCAAGCATCTATTGATGAGTACCTAGGTTACATCCATATCTTGACTATTGTAAATAATGTTGTAATGGATATAGGCATAAGTTAATGTTTTGTTTTCCTTGAATAAATACCCAGAAATAGAATTGCTGAGTCATGTGGTATATTGGTTTTTAGGTATTTGAGGAATCCATACTTTTTTCCACAGTGGCTGCACCAGTTTACAGTCCCATTAATAAGGCACAAAGCTTCCCTTTTCTCCACATTCTTACCAGCACATATTCTTTGTTGACTTTTTGATGATAGCCATTCTGACTGGTTTGAAATGATATCTCACTGTGATTTTGATTTGCATTTTCCTGATGATTAATGATGAGTATTTTTTCATATGTCTGTTGGCCACTTATATGTCTTCTTTGGAGAAATGTCTTTTTATGAACTCTGTTCATTTTTTGATCAGACTTTTTTGTTATTTAATTGTATAAGTTTTTTATATATTTTGGATATCAACCCCTTATTAGATATATCATTTGTAAATATATTCTGTTCAGTGGGTTGCCTTTTTGTTTTGTTGAAGGTTTTCTTTTTTGTGCAGAAGCTTTATAGTTTTATATAGGCCCATTTGTTTATTTTTCTTTTGTTTCCCTTGCTTGAGGGGATGTGTCCAAAAAGACATTTATTAGACTGATATCAGATATTTTACTTTCTGTGCTACTTTTCTAGGAGTTTTATAGCTGTTTATACCAATATATCCTCATGACCTAGATAGATACTAGTCTCATCTAAATCTGGTTTGTGGTTTTTGTTATATTGTTTTACCCTGGGAATGAAATCTTGAACTTTAAGTCTGAGAAATTAGTAGGAGTTTATCACTATAATAAAAGTGGGACTTAACCAAATCCAATGATTTTTCCTTGACCAGAATCTGAACTTGACTGTTTCTACTCATGGTTCACTCACCCAACACATTTATTGAATGCTTACAACATGAGGAATGCTATTCTAAGTACTAATGATAATCTAATTGGTAAGCTTTATTACTCAAAAAAAGAGTAAAATAACTATTTATTGAATACCTTTTCTTTTCTAGACATATTAGAGCTAATTTATGTTATCTGATTTAATCTTCATGAATAGCTAGCTGTAAGATAGGTATCATTTCTGTTTTAAAGATAAGAAAACATTTATTCCAAGATGTTAACTTGCTTAAAGTCACAGAGCTATTAAGAGGTGAGACATGGATTTATATCTAATTGTGCCTGATATGCATTTTATTTATTGAATGCTCCCACATGCTAGGTTTTGTGACTATTAGAAAGCTAAATATATAACAATGTGAATATAATTAACCCTACTTAACTGCCCATTTAAAAAAATGATTAAGATAATGAAAAGCTCTCCAAATTATGTATTTATATATGTGCTATATTGTATATTAAATATACTTCAAAAAAAGCTTTTTGAAAATAGGTAAATATAAGAAATCATTGTTTTATTTTAAAAGTTCCTATATTTATCTTATGTGTCTTATATGTGAATAATTTAAGAACCACTGGGAAAATATTAGGTTATTTCAGAGACAAAATCCAAAGCACAGAAAAATCAGAGGTGCAGCACAGTTGTAATTTTGTGCACTAATCATGTACAATTACTTGGCAAATGAATAACGCAACACGGATTTTGGCTATTACTCACATAAAGATCTTAAGAAAATGATAATGATCTATAAAGATGATACAGAAATTCTTGAAAAGAAGTAGGCCATTAAGGAAAGAATGAAAACAAAGAAGAGGATGGATGTTTTTAAACTGAGGAGAGAATAAATTACTCTCGGGGGGGATGACATCACTTGGATAAGATTACCCAAATGATTAAAGGGTTGGAAAATGTCCCATTGAGAAAAGTCTAAACGATCTGAGATAGCTTAATGTAAAGAATGGAAACTATGAAATTATATATTAGTAAATAGTTTTAGAGTTTATAAAGGGCTATTTAGAGAAATTTTATGCCTTAATCAGGTCTGTACATAAAAATTAGCTGATGTTATAACAAAGGATGTATTTGTTAAATATTATGGGGATTATTAAAAACTGATTAACTTACCAAGCAACGTTGCAGCCTGACTTCAAAGGAGACTGTTACTTTTTCAGCCATCTGAATGGTTTCTATGTGATACTATAGAACACTACATGATGGGAAATAAATCAAGGTTCCCCTTAAAATACGGTTCCAAATTTCTTATTTAAGGCTCAATATAGACTTCACTTCGCTCCCTTTTTCAGAATTCTGCAACTGATGACTCGAGCACTGTTGTGTAGGATACCCGATTTAGATAAGACTTCTATTGGTTCTCGGGGCCTTCATTGCCCACAGTGTGGTCCACGAGTAGCACTGTCATCCACCTGGAAGCCTATCAGATATGCAGGATGGTAGGCTGACTTGAGTCAGAGTCTGTCCTTTAAAAAGATTCCTAAGCAATGCATGTATACACTGATGTTGGAGAAACACTGGTCGTCCATTCTGTCTGTCCCTAGAATAAATGGTCCTTGTGTTTTTCTTCAGATTTCTTTCCAAATTTTTCCAAAAGATGACATGGAAGAAAAAAAATCTCTTTGACTCAAATGGTTATATTTTATTTGGGAAGTTATTCTCCAGAGAATCAAAACAAACAAACAAAATCAAGCTTTACACAATAAAAAGGGACAGTTTAATATTGTGAAGTAATTGAAGTTTGGTTTAATCTCTCTTTACGCGGAAAACTAAAGGCTAAGTTTGCCTCTTTGTTTCTGTTCTCTCTCTCTCTCTCTCTCTCTCTCTCTCTCTGTCTTTCACTGTATGTGTGTATGCCCATGTGCACACAGATGTGTGTTTGTACAGGATATTTTACTGTCTTCACTTCAGCATCCTGACTTTATTTGAATCAAGATGAAAAGTGAGCTCTTTGGTTTTTGAAGACCAACAGAAATAAAGTTAAGCTTTGTAAAGTATGTTGCACATCAATTGCGAACATTTCAAAGGGCACCACTGTCAAGACAACTTGGAAGTGAAGGAAACAACTGCAAATGTTACAGAGTAAAATGAAAGGCAACTGTGTTAAGAGGGGTGAAGCTCTTGTGAGGAAACCACAAGATGCCTCATGATTTTCATTTTTCCTATCAGCCTTCCCAAATATATTATAAAAAATTATTTTAAGCATTTGTATTTCCCACATCTTTTCTGTGTGATTTATAAAATAAAAGCACTTTAGGTGGCACTTTACTCTGCTCTCCCTCCCTCCCCCTTACTTGTCTCAGTGCCCTTGTAAGGTGAGAAGGATTTGGGCTGAAGTACAATGAAATATTTGATGGTAAGAATCTTTCTAAGGACGGCACATAATGCACTTTACAATATGCAACCTTCTCCCTGAACTAATTTAGAAAATGATTACTACTAGAGTGACCAAGTTAACTCAAACTCATTTAGGCCAATCTGTTTTCTCTGAATGAAGCATGAACTCTCTAAAAGGAGAAGCCCGTTGTAATTTAAAATTTTTTAATTTTAATTTTAATTTTTATTGAATTTATTGGAATAACATTGGTTCACAGAATTATATAGGTTCAGGTGTACAAGTCCACAATACCTCATCTGTATACTGTGTTGTGGGTTTACCATTCCAAGTCAAGTCTCCTCTCCTCATCATTCATCCCCCTTTAGCCTCTTCTACTTCCCCCTACCCGTGCTTCCCTCTGCTAATCACCATACTGTTGTCGGTGTTTATGAGTTTTATTTTCTTTGCTTAATCCCTTCACGTTTTTCACTGAGTCCCCAACCCCCCCCCCCCCCCCCGGAAGCTGTCAGTCTGTTCTCTGTATTTATGAGTCTATTTCTGTTTTGTTTGTTAGTTCATTTTGTTCATTAGATTTCACATGTGAGTGAAATCATACAGTACTTGCCTTTCTCTGATTGGCCTATTTCACTTAGCATAATGTTCTCCAGGCCCATCTATGCTGTTGCAAAAGGTAAGATTTCCTTCCTTTTTACAGTTGACTAGTATTCCATTGTGTAAATGCACCGCAGCTTTTTAAAGCCTGTTGCAATTTTAAAGTACTTTACATTTTTTTATTTAAGTAGTTAAAGCTTTATTCTAAGATTTCTGTTTCTACAAGTGACCTTTCTTTCAGTTTATGAACTGGTAGATTAGAAATACCTCCCATATGATGCTGTGCATTTATCTTGTGCTTCTGTAGTAATTAGTGAGGTTTCTGGATAAATTATGCCATTAAACATCTGTTATGAACTATCACCACATTTATTGCCTCATAACAATATCATTACAAAGGAAAACTGCAGATTGAGAAGCATTTCTTTGTAAACACTAATAAGAGTGCAATGTGTGTGTAAATATTTACTTTTCCATAATTCTCTCACTGTTTGCTTGTGTGTCTGCATCCAGCTATTTTAATTAGGTTAAATTTTCAGCCCTTTAACACTTAGATATTTAAGTTTAATGCTCTCTTGATGAAATGTTCTTGCTTTTAATCTACATTATATGTTCAGGAAGCCCTGTCTATGCAACATCAAAACTTTAAACAGAAATTAGATGAAAGGAAGTCTAGCAATGCAATTAGAATCCACTCTGAGGGCACTGTGGCCACTGTAGATATCAGTGACCTGGCAAGGTATTTTAAAAAATTTATTACACTAGCTGTAACTAGGAAATGTACTAAGCTTAATATTATTAAATTTGTGAGGAGCTTGAGCCATATTCTTTATCATCATGGTGTCTCTAAGTAGAAAGGAAGCAACTGAAAGTGGGTGGGATGGAGCTTCAGTCACTGGGCTGGGAGAAACAGAAGCAAATTATGAGATGAAAGAGATCTTCATCTCCAAACACTGGGGATCCCACTGGAAGAAGATGTGCTTACTTAAATCTGTGTGATTTCCCACTTCAGTGCCCAAGGAGTGCCCTGTGTTTGGGGTTAGGGTGGGTATGGATGTGGGTAGAGAATGTCTGCTCTAGTCCTTGGCTGTTGTACTTCTTGGGAGTAGAAATATGGGTGGTTTGAGGCTTCCTAGATTATTTTTATGGTGATGATTGTGGTTGTGGTAGTAGTGGTGTGGTGAAGAGGTTTAGGAGGACAGGATGGAGCAATGCAGAATGAAAAAATTATAATTTGAGCAGAGCATGTGTTTTTATATTGGTGAGAGCAGTTGCTGAGCCCTTTGCCAACTATTGAGGTAACAACAACAGCAGTAAGCGCTCACAAACATAAACCGCTTACTGTGCACATGTCAGACACTCTTTTAAGCACTTTACATATATAATATTTACTCTCTTAATTCCCGTAACAGCCTAATGCGATGTTTTACCATCATTGATATCACCATCCTCATCACTATCATCATCAACAACCCATTTTTAAGATGAGAAAAGAGGCACAGGCCCTGGCTGGTTGGCTCAGCGGTAGAGCGTAGGCCTGGCGTGTGGGGGACCCGGGTTCGATTCACGGCCAGGGCACATAGGAGAAGCGCCCATTTGCTTCTCCACCCCCCCCTTCCTCTCTGTCTCTCTCTTCCCCTCTCGCAGCCAAGGCTCCATTGGAGCAAAGATGGCCCGGGTACTGGGGATGGCTCCTTGGCCTCTGCCCCAGGCGCTAGAGTGGCTCTGGTCGCAACAGAGCGACGCCCTAGAGGGGCAGAGCATCGCCCCCTGGTGGGCAGAGCGTCGCCTCTGGTGGGCGGGCCGGGTGGATCCCGGTCAGGCGCATGCGGGAGTCTGTTTGTCTCTCCCCGTTTCCAGCTTTAGAAAAAAAAAAGAAGAAGAAGAAAAAAAAAAAAGGCACAGAAAACTTGGCCGAGGTCACAGAGCTAAAATCTGCAGAGCTAGAATTCAAACCTTCAGCATCTTGTTCCAGAGTCTGTTTTCCCTGCTGCCTCTGCTAAACATGGCTATCTACTGCCTCCCTTGATGGCCATGACAACAGCTCATCTTATTTATTGAGCAATCGCCAGGTGCCATGCCCCGTGTTAAAACTTTTTCACCTATTATCTCATTTAATTCTCATAACAACACTGTAAGGTGGAAATGGTTTTGTTCATTGTACAGATGTGAAGACTATAATGCATAATCAGGGAACCAGTTTTTGCACTGTGGCCTGACATTATAGCTTGACTTTGATAGTAACAAGACTTGATCCCTAAACCTTTCTTGATCCCTATGACCTCTAACATATGGTGAGCTTAGCACAGCCACAGGGAAAAAGAAGGAAGAGCTGGAGAGGAAGTGCCCAGGGCAGACCTCTGGATATCACACTGGTATCACAGGCTAAGATGGCCTCCAGGCAGAGCCTGGAAATACGGACGCTTTGCTCACAGTATCCAAGTGAGCAGTGTGGACAACTTCCTAAGGAAGAATAATAAATAAACATGTGCTTTTCTAGGATTGGAGGAACTTGAAGGAGGGCCAGGTAATGCTGATTACAGAGATAGAGTTTGGATTCAGTAATTTAAATTTGGTTTTAATTGTTTTTGCAGTTGGTAGTCACATGCATTTCAAATACTGGGAGAATTCTTACAATAGTTACATTGTCGGGTCATTTGTGATATTACTGACTTTTCCTCTCCTAAAATTCTTATGCAGAGAAAACCAGGTGAGGACCCACTGCGCTACTTTACCCGCAGGTATTGTAAAGTACCAACAGCTACAGAATCAATATTCATATTTTTTTTTATTTTTTTTATTTATTCATTTTAGAGAGGAGAGGGAGAGACAGAGAGAGAGAGAGAGGGGAGAGACAGAGAGAGAGAGAGAGAGGAGAGACAGAGAGAGAAGGGGGAGGAGCTGGAAGCATCAACTCCCATATGTGCCTTGACCAGGTAAGTCCAGGGTTTCGAACCGGCGACCTCAGCATTTCCAGGTCGACGCTTTATCCACTGCGCCACCACAGGTCAGGCCAATATTCATATTTTAAGAGGCTTGAAGAACATTTTATTAATTTGGGTTAAGGTGTGCAGAAAATTGTGAGAAATGGTCCCTGTACTGTGTGATTGGCATGACCAGGATGGCCCTTGGCATTGTATTGTAAATGCAAAGGGGAGGAAAACATGGATTCCCAGACATTCCACCACACCTGTGGGGAAAGGGGTGAAGGGCTAGCCAGGTACAGGGAGAGAAAAGCCAAAATAAACCTTTTCTTATAACTATGAGCCATTTGCGGGCATTTGTCCCCACAGAAACTACCTCTCCTATGTAAATGGATGTGGTTAACACATGTGACTCTAGACAGAGAGATGGCAGATAAACACTAGATAATATAGGAACGCCTTTTAATATATAAAGAGACATCTTTCTACCATTGTGTTGGCTTGTAAATTTTGTTTTCTCCAAAAGGATGGATGGCTTGCAAATTAAACATGGTCCTATCATGTTAAAGGACATATGACTATAACCAATAGTGGTAAAGGGCTCCTAATTGCAATTTTTGCTTCTGTACTTCCCACTTACAAAACTATAAAAACTAGGTAGAACAAAGGGCTGGAGCGCTCTCCCTCAGATTTCTGTTGGAGTTGCCGCCACTTGGCCAAGCTAAGACAATAAATAACAAAGTCCATGTAATCGACGGACTTTGTTTGTGTCTTCCATGTTTCGGGTCCCTCCGGATTAGGCTTAACACCAGGCATAGTATTTGGTGATAGGCCCAGAAAAGGAAAAGAGGAGGAAGCCAGCAAACTAGAGTGAAATCAAGCATTATAAAGTGAGAGGACAGAACAACCAGTCGACCTTCTCCCAGACCCTAAAGTAAGAGTGAAAAGCTGAAGTATGGACAGAATCATTTCTGTGGTCAAAATTGCCACAGCTCTTTGAGAAAACTCAACAAGACTGGAAGAATTTATTCTGTGGGTAGAGTCTGGGCTCTTTAAGTCAAGATGCAGGTGCAGAGTTTTCACATACAGAACAGTATATTCTTGTGAGATAGAAGAGGAGGCAGGGTGCTGAAAAGGTCATTTCAAGGCAACGATCACCTGGATGACAAGAAAGGGCTCTCAATGAAAACAAAAATTTGGGAATACTCCTCAGGCTTAGTTCATTGGTCTATTGAAATCCTCACAGTCCAACAAAGGCTAAACTTCTAAGTGCTCTTTTTGCCTGGAGTCTGGATCACCACAGATAGTGAGAGTCCTTGGGAGTCTTTGCATCCTCCTTCTTTTTGCAGAGAAATGCAAAAAGTAGCTGCAGCAAAACATATATATATATATATGTTTTTACAGCTCTTTGGATGGTCGAGCAGGGAAGGAGATAAAATGGTCAGAAATAACTGCACAGTTTGTAAGTCCAGAAGGGAACTTAGGTTGGCAAGGAGGTAACATATTCTGGCTTGTACATGGTAAACTTAATGGGTCTCAAATTGTTAGGTTTCTCGCCCCAACCAATAGAAATGGACCTTCTTACCCAGTCTGTTGTCATCAGTGCTAATATTCTGGCAGTAAACATCAGAGAACAGTTATGATTGCTGTTGCCTGAGCCAACCAGATGCTGATCACCAGAAAGAGAGAAGCAGTGCTCAATCTGATGCAGGACCTCAGACATCATCTTAGCTACAGTATCTTTAAGCACTCCTTATGTGAATCATTAAAATTCAAGACCAATCTATAAAATTAGCTTCTGTTACCACATCCAAGTTGCAGTTTTATTAGGTTGAAAAGCCTGACAACTGTCTTCTGCCCAAATCTCAGTTCTTAAGTAAAAACTCTGAACCTTCCAATTCATCATTGATTGTACCATTCACTCAGGCCCTCAAAAATTATTAATATCAACTTCATGACCTCATTCCCTCTCTTAAACAGTTATAATTTTAACAGGCCTCTCTTTGACCCTCACTACTACTGATGCTTGTATTTGTATAGCTCTATTAAAATATTAGGTCAATGCTTGTGCATTGTCTCTGAATCCACACAGCAGTATCTAGCAAAAACAATTTAACAGGATTGGTGAGTAATGTTCTAATTTTAAAAATCAGAGTGCCAAGGTTCAATTGATACCCAATGACCTTACAAAATCACTTGTAGGTGGTGTAACCAGGACTGAAATTGGTTTTTTGATCCCTAGACTGATGATTTTTTCCCTTTGCCACTTTTGGACCCAACTCTGAAGCTCAAGAACCATTAAAACTGTAAAGACAAAGGCAGTCTTCTATTTCTCTGGAAGAAGGTGCACAATTCCCAAATTAACTCAGATATAATGTAGGAAGACTTCCACTCATCCTAGAGGTGAGGAAGTTTTTACACTTCACCCAGAGAGATTGAAAAACACTAGACTTCACTAACAGCTCTTCATAACTTCTACACGAATCATGTGATCCTGTTTCTAAGAATACTTATCTCTAGCTGTCACACTTGATTTCTTCCTCTCATGAGTAGAGTGGCTTTCTTTTGTAATCTTCAAATCACTTTGCTTCACACCCTTAGAAGTCATGAACAGGGCAGTTACAGCCCCATGACATAACTTATGATTGAGAGCTGCTGGGCAGCAATGTGGTACTTCTTACAGTTTCCTGAACACTGTTCTTGGTCCTGGGAATCTCATCGACCTTAAACCTCATTTAAGAATAGCTGATAATCTTAATTCCTTCTTCTTACCCAATTATGGAAACTTATTACAACAGATTCTAGAGATGTGCTAGTAAGATGATTTTTTTAAAACGATTTTATTTATTGATTTTAGAGAGAGGAGAGAGAAAGAGCAAGAGAGAGAGAAAGAGTAGGAGGCATCAATTCTCAGCAGCAGCTTCTGAAATGTGCTTTGACTGGGCAAGCCTAGGGTTTCAAACCAATGACCTTAGCATTCCAGGTCAATGCTTTAACGACTGCAAAACCACAGATAAGGCAGTAAGATGATTTTTATAAAGATGACTTGTTATTAACAACTATTACAGTAGGTTTCCTTCTTCCTCCTCATTAAATGAGAACTTGATTAGATTTCTTATTACTAAAACATTGACAACTAGAGTACTACTACTAGTGGAATCAGAAAAATGAAAGAGCCTCTGATGGGGCCTTCTTTACCAGTTGAGAAAAATAAAACATAAATATGTTTTCACAGTGGTTAATTTTTTATTCCTCTGGAGATCAATGTTACTTACCTAAGGTGATCAGGGCTAGAAATTTTCCAGAGGGCAAGGACTAGAGGTCAGGAAGTCATATAGTTCTATTCAGAAACTTCTGAAAAAAGCTTATACATTTGACCTATTGAAGACAAACTCAAAAATGAGAAATCTTATCCTAACTAATCAAAGGATGCAAGAAATATTGACTCTAACAGAATCATACTAAAAAAAATACTTCAAAGCTGAAATTTTGGATATGTCATTGTTCTCCTAAGAACTTTCCTATATTGTTTACCTACAGTATACAACCTTAACTCCTTAACATCATTTTAATAATCTGGGCTCCACCCATCTGTTCACCTTCATTTCCTCTCATTGCCTTTCTCCAAAATCTTGTTTCTAACCATTTATAATTTTCTGTATACCATAAACTACACAGATCTCCCTATATATTCTTGCGCAATGTCTTCTGCTTGGAGTGACCCCCTCTTTACCTTGGCCAACTGGAAAACACCCACCTTCCTTCCTAAATCAAACTCAAGAGATACATGCTTTGTGAAGTTTTCGCTGCCTTTTCTGGATGATGTAGAAGATTCCTTTCCTATGCTCCAAAGTATCTTATTCACAACTCTATCCTTTATTATCCTTGTCACCACCTCTATCATCACCACCATCATCACCATCACCGGGATCATCGTCCGGTGTTGGATATGTCTCTTTCCTGGTTGTCTTTATACCAGAAGGCCACCTCCTTGATGGCAGATATCATGTGGGAGAATAATGATTGCATTCTAATCTCAAAATACTTTACATACAAACTCAAAAGTGGGAGAGTATAGGTAACAAACGAATTTCACATGCATTGTTTTTCAATAAAATGTTTTATGCCTTCAGTAAATCTTTTCTTTTTTAGGTGGGCTTTAACTTGAGTTATAACTGAACCCAAAGCAAGTTATGAAAGTTGTGAATGTTCTCTTACACTTTTCCTATGCTTATTACATTCCTGTCTCTACTCCTCCCTGTTTATACTAATTCTTCCCTCTTGTGAGAACAGTTGAAAATGTCTTTATAATCCTAGATTAATACTCAGGCCAGCAGGACTTCAGAAAACCCCCAAAACAGCCAAAAATGCCAATAAGAGCACGCTTAAAGACACATAGTTTCTAAATGTATTTTTTAAAATTATTTTCTTCTTTGTTCCCCTCTCTCTTACATTTTTGGAATTGACTCAAGTTCCTTTTTAGATTACCTTGATCTTTCAGTCCTCAAATAAAGCTAAAACTTGTCTTGCTTCAATCTGTTGCAGTTTCCTTTTAAATGACATTACAGGAATCAATTAAATTTTCAGGAGTCCAGAATGTTGCAGCTGAAGAAGCACTTTCATATTTGAAGAAAGCAGAATCAAAATTCTTCCCCCATATGCTACCTTTTCAACAAGGCTATTTTTTTTACCCTTAGAAATTTATAGTGTCAGAATTCCTCAAAGAAGTTAAGAGTTGAGAATGAAATCCAGAATGATCTTACAACTACATACCAGAGTTATACGTCTTGTCCACATCCAATCCAGGGTGCCTACATCCCCCCACACCCAATCCTGTACCATATTCCTGGGCCGTACTTAAACAAATCATTGTTCAAAAAAGACACAAGGTTCTATTTTCATCCAATTCAACATGTGGTCTGAGCTGCATATTGGAGAGCAGGTTTTTTTTTTCCTTATGATATTTAAACTTCTCTTGATACCATCTGGAAACAGGTTTCCTTTAACAATGTCAATCTATCCCCATATTTCTCTAGTTCTTGCTTCCTTTCTGTTTTTCACTATTTCTTGGTTGTTACTGGAGAAACATTTATTCCATTGCAGGCTCTTTCTTGGGCTCCATGAGGTGTTGGGGAGGTGAGGGTGATTTCACCTCCTCAGCAGTCTCCCCACTCACTCCTGACACCTTCCAGCTCTAACCTCCCAGGTTCCCTTCTTTCTAATTGTCTCTATTCAGGTTCTTTTCCAGTATGTCCTGGTACCGTATCTACTTTCACCTTGATATTGAAGCTTTTATGTTTATTGCAGAGGGGTAGAAAGAGGCAGGCAAACAGCTCTTCTGGCTAACTGTGATAACCTTTGCCTAGTAGCTTAGTAATCAATACTTTACTGAAGGAAAGAATGAATAATGTTTACCAATTATAATTTTCTTTCTCTGGGATGTTTGCCTTTAATTTTTCCTGTTTCCTAAAAGAGAATAAATGCTGTTTCTAGATTTACTAAATACTTTCTGGTGTGTGTGTGTGTGTGTGTGTGTGTGTGTGTGTGTGTGTGTGAGTGTGTTTTCAGTTTGTACTTTTTTTTCTGGTAAAGTCACTGTGATTGGTAGGACAAATTCTTTTGTATAAAAGAAGTGTAAAAGAGATGCTGATGTTGAAACAAATACATGCAGCCTCAAGTATGCAACCTGAGTGCAGCCTAAAGTGCTGGATGTCTCTAAAATGAGCTCATTAGAAGACTTTTATCTTCTGGCTATAATACCTCTAATTAGCATAACTTTGAAGTCTTCCTTCTATGATGCTGCCCAAGTAAGTGATTCTCAGTCTTTGCGTGTCATCTTTCAGCCATGGCTTTGTTAAAGCAGGCTGACATAAGCTTAGGCATAATCACAAAACTTTTGGTGGGTATAGCAAGACACTTTGATATTTCTACTTAACTGTACAAAAGAACTGAAGGAAGAGGAGCTCATTGTGAGGGCATGAATGTCAGCCGCCATTACAAGCTGTTGTTACCATTAGTGTTCTCTTAAGTATCCCACTCACTTGGCATTGGAAGTGGTGAAATTAATTTTAAGAAAGTCCACTTTTCTAGAGAATTTCAGAGTTTGTGCCTGAGCTTGTCTGTTGCTGAATGCAGGACACAGACATGTATATACTCAAGCACTTGATCAGGAGCCTTGGGGCCTGGGAGCAAGTTTGTCCTGGGATGTCTGCCTCTGCTTCTGTCTATGTGATTTTAATCCAGAGCACCCAGAGAAAAGTACTCTGCAGTGGTGGCAGTTCATTACAGGTGGGGAATGGCAGAGATTTAAAGTATTTACTGAAACTAAAGCCAGGAATAGTTTCTTTGATTATCTCCTATTTCCTTGTGGCTAGAACAGCTAACCTCGGTGAGAAGTGCAAGACTTTCCTATTGTGCTGTCCATTGTTGGAACAGAGGATATGTTTTCATATAGAAACAATAAATGCCATGTGTGTGGTTGGAATAATGCTGTGATTGCTTCTCATCAGGTCCTTTGAGGATGAGACAGGGACTCAAGTCTTCAATAATTACATGCCTGCAAGACTATACCAGCTTAGAAATAAGGCTGGAGATATAACTCACTTATACAAATATAATTCAGGGTCTGGTCAAAACAGAAATGTACCTTTCTAGCTAGCTCCTGTATTTGGTACTACTGGAATTACCCGGCCACACAGTTCTCCTGTGCCAAAGTAGAACTTAATGTTTAGAACTGGAAATAATTGGCTGAACATTACTCACCAAGGTTAGAATAAATATACTCATTTCAACATTTAGTGCAAGAGCTAGATAATACAAGTGAAAATTACTGAAACTTTAGAAGGAAGCAATTAAAATCAGGTTGCAGTAAGGAGGGAAAGTTCTCTCAATGTGGGGGAGTTGGATTCCCCAATTATGCTATAATTTTAGCCTCAATCAGCCTCCTTTACAATTTTGTAGACAGGCATAAATTCTTTTTAAACTTGTATCATCTAGTTCTTAACAAAGAAAAAGCCAGATTTTTAAGAGTTAGACTTGAGAATTTATGTACATAGACTATAGTCTATTTATTATTTCTCTGTTTTCTGTTGTGGTTCCTATTTATTTAAACCAGTAAATTGAAGAGAGAGAGAGAGAAGAAAAAAGTGTCTAGCAAGGATTTTTCAAGACTTATTTTTTATCAGAGAGGTAGAAGAGACAACCTCAGAAAAAGTCCATCCATTAATAATAGATCCATTAATTATTTCTCAATTTATTGAGTGCCATCTCTGGACATAGGATGCAGATTTGGCTTTGCCTATCTCATGGGGAATATATAATTTTAGGTTGAAACGAATGTTAGGCAAAGAAGGTCAACAGCATTCACAGTATGAAGGCGTATAGCAGGGGATAGAACTGGGCTTGGGGATCCAAAAGCTTCTCTGAGGAAGCTGGGGTTTCGAAGAAGAATAAGACTTAATCAGGAAAAAGGGGTACAGTGGGGAGAAGTTCCACAGTAAGACCTGAAGTGTAGCATGAAGGAGCAGAACCCAGAAGGGAGACGAAAGGAAGTGTGAGTGCACAGAGCCCGGAGGAGAGTAGGAAGCAGTGGTGGGAAGGGAGGCAGGAGACGGACCATGGAAAGGCCTCTAAACCCCATTACAGATGAACCCCTTAGTCCAGTGGTTCTCAAACTTTTCGAAGTTGGGGCGCATTTAAAATCCTACAAATAATTGTATGCGCACTATATACAAATTTCTGAGAAATATGTTATAATAATTAAGTCAAATATTGAAAAAATATCAAGTCCAAGCATGCTTTTATGGTAATTAAACAAAATAAATACGACAAAATTAAATTTTATTCTGACATTAAAAAAATTATGTTACATTTTTTGAGTTATGCTTTTTAGAATTTATAAAAAAGAAGGGTTAAAAATTTAAAAATGACAAAAAATTTATCCTTATATATATAAATATCTATATATATATCTTTATATATAGATATTTATATATATATATAGATACATTCTTAGTAACATTTAGTAAATTCAGCAGGTCCTGGCGCAAATGTGTTAAGTTTTTTTATTCTTGTGTTTATGAGAAACATGAGCCTGATGTGTCCTAGTGAGTTCTTCAATGTTTGGGCATATATTTGAAAGACAAATTCCCATTTCCTCATCAATACATTGAAGAATTCCTCTCTTTTTACTCTTAATTATGTTGAGTGCAGAAAACCCCCACCATACATATCATCTTAACTTTATACCAACCAAAGGATAGAAGAAACTTGCCTCCGGTCTTTCCGGGGAACATGGGGGTAGTGTAAACAATCCAGCACCACACCTTAACAGCCTTTTGCAACCTAATCAGGCAAGTGAGGTGGGAGGTTGGGCAGACTGTCAGCTTATAGCCAATTCCCCACACCTCTGTCCCCCAAAAATCTAAACTCCAAAACCCTATTGGTGTTTTGGTCCCCAACAGGCACATATTTCTCTGGGATACCATAGGGCGCACCTGGAAATCTTCTAGGGCAGTGGTCCCCAACCCCCGGGCTGTGGACCATGGGCCATTTGGTACTGGTCTGCAGAGAAAGAATAAATAACTTACATTTTTTCCATTTTATTTATATTTAAGTCTGAACGATGTTTTATTTTTTAAAAATGACCAGATTTCCTCTGTTACATCCATCTAAGACTCACTCTTGATGCTTGTCTTGGTCACGTGATACATTTATCCATCCCACTCTAAAGGCCGGTCCATGAAAATATTTTCTGACATTAAACCGGTCCATGGCCCCAAAAAAGGATGGGGACCACTGTTCTAAGGCACACCAGTGCACCCTGGTGCACACTTTGAGAACCACTGCCTTAGTCTGTGACATGTGGGAAGGAGTTACATGGTTGTGGTTGGTGATCCAATCACATTTGCATTAAATGCTGTCTCTGGCTGGAATATGGAAGAGACAGAGAGAAACAAATGTCAGAGAGAAAATATAGTAGTTCTAGAGAAAGAAATAAAATGACAAAATTCAAGATATAGTTAGTAAATAAATTCATTGTCGTTAAGGATAGGATTTATATAGAAAACAAAGTGATTCATAGGGTTTTGGATTTTAAATGTAGGTGTATGGTGTGGGTGTGGTATATAGAATACTGTAAAAGGCCCTGGTTTATGGATGGGAACTATCCATGATTTCTGCTTTGAACTGGTTGAATTTTAAGTGCTTTTAAGATATGGCAGAAGAAATATATAACATGTTTTAAACTGCAACAGAGGTGATTCGGATGTATCAAGAACATTTGACTTCTATATTTTCCATAATCAATTATTTCTTTCTCATAAGCTCTCCCTTTGCCTTGTAACAGAGGTGCTGGCCTACTTTAACTTGAGAGTTAATGTATTTCAGTTTTTCTTCTGGTTTGAAATAGTATCTTTTCTTTTCCTCAGTCTCTCTGGGGTAAATTTAGTCTTCCAGATTTCTGTTTTCCTTCCTGTGCTTCCTTAGATGGTGTCTGGGTTTTGAGTTCAGGCGCATTTATGAGAGCCAGCAGCAATGGGCAAAGGAACTTTGGACTCACACTGATCTCTGGCTCTCACTGAGTGTTTGCCTTGGGGTGGTCGGTCATGTCCAGGCCCTGGACTGATGGTCCATGAAGTGTAATTCATCACATTGGCCATTAGGGAGATGACACAAGCATTGAGTTCAAAAGTAAATTAACTGCTATCTATTCTCTGACTCTCTTGGGATGAATTATTTTGTTTTTTTATTACCATAGCACCTTTCACATTTTTTTTTTGTTAATTTTGAATGTCAGATCATGGTCTAACTTCTTTATACATTTCTCCACCACCTGTTAGAAGATTTATAAGGGGGGAGGGAACTTTGGTCGGTTTCTTCATTGCATACAGATATGCGAAAAGTAATTATTAGATTGAATCAAATGAGATCTCTTAGTTCCCAAAGCTTGTTGGTACCAGTTCAAGGCACCAAAATTATTTTTAATTGTTATTTAATTTTTTTAGATGTAAAACCAAGTTTATTTTGTTATGCTGACTGGTGTAAGGAGAAATAAGGTAATCTGAATGAAAGAAAACTTTCTATGACATTGGAAACTTTTTCTAAGTCTCCTTTGTGTCATATTGAAATAGCTACTCACTCTTTTATAAATGCTAAACAATGATCCTTATCTACTACCCAGTTTAGAAGCCATGGCTAAGAATAGCAATGTCTGAAAGGCCTTCTGAGCCCTGCTTTTGTGGGTCAGGATGTAGAAAGAAACTGAGTGAGAGTGAATTATCAGAGACACAAAAACAAAACAAAACACAAAAACAAAACCCACTTTCCGTGTCTCTTGGTTTTTGGCTTTATACCTGTGCCTAAATATTCCTGTGCTGCCAATTGCAAAACAAGAGAAAAGAAACAAAATCATAAAATTACTAAAACACCCCAAACTGTCTTCACCTTAATTGCTGCCACTTTGCGTTTTCCCTTCCTTTTAAGCCCTAGAAATAATGAAACACCAAGTCTCAGCTCTGAGAAGAAACTAGATCAATTCTAGGTTCTAGATCTAGAATTTAGACCAACGTGGAGCAGGGTTCAGCTTCTTTTGTTCACTAAAGAGTCCCAGAGCATGAAAATGTTTGGCGGGCACAATGGAAGCTCAATACATATTTGTTGAGTAAATGAATGAAAATTCTATCTTTTCAGATAAGAAAACTGCAGTTGAGAAAGGCAAAGAGATTTGCTTCGGGGCACACACACCACTTGCAAGCAGGAGATCAGGCGAGGAGCCCCTGTCCCCTGACATCTCACTTGCTGCACTTTACCCCACACAATAATATTTCCTGAAGTTTAAACCTCAGAAGCACTCACCCTTGAGTGCTGTAATAGGTTTCTAGAATTTATTTAAACCGTAAAAAAAGCAGGACGAATGGTTGTGTTGGCTCACTTAATGGATCAGATATCCAGGAATGCCAAAAGTATATTTATTTACTCACAGGTAGCAAAAACACTATATAATTCTTTTTGTGGTTGTCCAGTCGATGTAAATTTTTTTTCTGTTCCAGTAAAGTGTTCATTGATTAGAAATTATTGTTGAAAAAAGACCACCACTCATATAGAGAGTCTGAACTAGACAAGATGTATGAAGCCCAGAGCACCGGTTATGGAGCTGTGAAAATGTATGTGCTCCCTTTATTTATTTTTTTAAAGATTTGTACCACGCAGAAATGGGAGCTTCTCTCCTGTGGTTAGAGTGGTGAAATTCAGCTGGTAAATGAGCTAAGGAAGAAAGTGGAGACATATAATCTTAAGTGTTTGGGAATGTAAGAATCAGACATAATATCATATGTGTGGTAAAGAGAGAGAGGATACATTTTTAAGTATTAGTGAATAAATCTACCTTTCTTCTGGCTATATCCCTTTGCTATAACCTACTCACTCAGTTTGGGCTGCATCACTGATTGAGATTCAGAGCTCTGAGTTAAATGGTGGAATAATTAAACATTAACATTTCTTATACCTAGGTTTAGAGTACATAGAATATTCAGAATGACTCTTATTTTTAATTTAATATTGAATCATTGTATCTTTGCAAACTGCTTCAACTGCACTTTTTAAAAAGGTGCTCTTCCCTGGGGCTCCCTGGAGGTAAAATCTCTGCAGACTCTATTAAACATACAGGGCCAATAATTGTTGCTCCTGATAGTGGAGAAAATTTCCTCCAGCAACTAAAAGAATGATGTTTCAGACTTTTATTAAAACAATCCTAGGGAAATGTCTTCAACTGTATCACCTTGTTAGGCAACATCAACTGCATTATTTCTATCCATATTGTTTCTCTGCAGTGAACATTAGAATGCAACTTTAAAACAAAGCTAATGTAGATCTTCCTGGTCTTTCTGTGTCAGCTATCATTTTGTAAATAAGTGTAACTTTTAGTGGGCGTGAGAAGGATAAGAAAGAGGGGGGCACTCGACTCCATTTCTCTCCTAAACAAATAATCTCGTAATTTAAAAATCCTTGATAATATCAAAAGAAGCACAGGCTCAGTGTAGCCATTTGTGCCGCTTTAAATAAGTCTCTGCTCTTCCCCAAGTTCCAGATTTTTCTAACTCCTGCCGCATTTCTGCTCTTACCCAGCCATGAGCACCACTGCCTTGTGGGCACACCACATGGAGGGAGTGGAGCTGAAATTAGACACGGCAAATGGCATGCTCTCTTATTCATGGGCTCAATAAAAGCACTTCCTCAGGGAGATATTACATTTCCATCTTCAAGTCTGCGAGTTTGGGCACCCAAAAGTGATTGTCAGCAGCCCAGCCAGAGCAAACCTAACCTCGCTCTGAACTCTGGGGGAGCTCCAGCGGGACTGTCATGAAAATGTTGATTTTTGGCCCTGAGTCTTCAGCTCTAAAGTAGAGTCTGGAGAGCCAAAGAAAACAGAGCCCAAGTTAAGCAGTGAGGAGTGAAAGGGCCAGAAACCTCCTCTGAAGGACCCTCCAGCGCAGCAAGCACGGTGAGAGCCAGGGTCGAAGGAGGGCCTCTTCCCTGTGGTTGGCACCTCTCAGTCCTGCCGCTGCCGCTTCCTCCTCCTCCTCCTCCTCCTCCTCCTCCTCCTCCCTTCTCCTCCTCCTCCTCCTCCTCCTCCCTTCTCCTCCTCCTCCTCCTCCTCTTCCTTCTCCTCCTCCTCCTCCTCCTCCTCCCTTCTCCTTCTCCTCCTCCTCCTCCTTCTCCTCCTCCTCCTTCTCCTCCTCCTCCTTCTCTTCCTCCTCCTCCTCCTCCTCCCTTCTCCTCCTCCTCCTCCTCCTCCTCCTTTTCCTCCTCCTCCTCCTCCTCCTCCTCCTTCTCCTCCTCCTCCTCCTCCTCCTCCTCCCCCTCCTCCTCCTCCCCCTCCTCCTCCTTCTCCTCCTCCTCCTTCTCCTCCTTCTCTTCCTCCTCCTCCTCCTCCTCCTTTTCCTCCTCCTCCTTCTCCTCCTCCTCCTTCTCCTCCTCCTCCTCCTCCTCCTTCTCCTCCTCCTTCTCCTCCTCCTCCTTCTCTTCCTCCTCCTCCTCCTCCTTTTCCTCCTCCTCCTTCTCCTCCTCCTCCTTCTCCTCCTCCTCCTCCTCCTCCTCCTCCTCCTCCTCCTCCCCCTCCTCCTCCTCCTTTTCCTCCTCCTCCTTCTCCTCCTCCTCCTTCTCTTCCTCCTCCTCCTCCTCCTTTTCCTCCTCCTCCTCTTCTTTTTCTGTAAAATGAGCATTGTCAAAATTCTTGCTCCTTAAATTGTTTTCCTCTGGCTGACAGCAGGGGCGTTACCAGGGAGCCTGTTAGAGAAGCAGAGTCCCAGGCCCCACTCTGGAATTCCTGAGTCAGAATCTACCTTTTAACAGGATCACCATGTGAGTGATTCCCCTGCATGCTAGATTTGGATCTGCTCTGGTGCAAAGGGCCCAGAGGCCCAATAACAAATCCGTAACGGTAGACCCTTTTTAGACACAAAGAGTGTGACTCTAAAGTGAAGCTTGTCCCTCAGCTTAGGAGCACTTCACAGCCTTGACCTGTGTAAACTAGATCAGCCAATGGTCACTGAGCTGCTGCCCAGCAAGGGCACCCACCCCACTGAAGGGGACAGTCCCCCAGGGGTTTGAAATCTGTCTGTAGAGGATAAGCAGAGAAAAAATTATATCTATATATACAGAGACACACAGGAATTTAACCCATTTTTAAAACTGAGTTTGCAAACCTATCTTGGGAAGAAAGCAGAGCAACAGAGACTATCCTGGGAGTCCTATTTGCATAGGTTTTCTTAGCCCTTTGGAACTTTATGCAAAGAGGGATTTGAGACTTTTGCCAAACCCCCAGTTGTCTAAAAGACAGACTGTCAGAAGGGTACAGTTGGCATCCATCCCATGGGAAAAGAGCTGGGTGGGGACTGGAAATTTATCTTAGCTATGATGACACTCTGGAGACCCAGGTTCTCCCCAAAATTTAGCCCAATGAGATGAGGGAGACAGATGTATGGTACCAGCATGGGACTTGTCCTTCTTCCATTCTTAGTGCTGCTCTGGGCCCTCTCCCCAGCTCCGAGCAGGGTAGTACCGCACTGTCACTACTTCCAGGGCTCAGCGAGAGCCAGGGGGCTGAGACGAGAACCCTGAGTTTTCCCTCTGCCTAGAGCTCTCCAGAGAAGCAAGAGGTACGAGGGCACTGCAGATGCCACAGGCAAGAGACGTACTGGGCTGGGCGTGGCAATGATGTCACTGTGAAAAGCCCCAGAGAGCCATTTTTGGATAAGATCAGCTCCTGACAGGAGACATCAGCTGTGGGAAATGATGCTGAAAAGTCCTAATGCAAAATCCCTGCTGCTGGTGGTTGCTGCCACCCAGAGCAGATACCACATTACTGGACTGTGTGTCGGACACTTTTTTTTTTTTTTGTATTTTTCTGAAACTGGAAACGGGGAGGCAGTCAGACAGACTCCTGCATGCGCCCGACAGGGATCCACCTGGCATGCCCACCAGGGGCTGATGCTCTGCCCATCTGGGGCGTTGCTCTGTTGCAACCAGGGCCATTCTAGTGCCTGAGGCAGCAGCCTTGGAGCCATCCTCAGCGCCCTGGCCTACTTTGCTCCAATGGAGCCTTGGCTGCGGGAGGGGAAGAGAGAGACAGAGAGGAAGGAAAGGGGGAGGGGTGGAGAAGCAGATGGGCATTTCTCCTGTGTGCCCTGGCCGGGAATGAACACTTTCTGATGTAAGTTCTCAGGGAAGTATTAGTATCTGCATTTGACATTTGAGGAAGCTGAGGCTCAGAGGCCAATTTGTTTGAACCCAGGTGAACCAGGGTCAGATATAGATCCAGGTCTCCCTGGCTCCAAAACCCATGGTCCTTTTATTATGCTCCCCAGAACCGCCCCTGGGGAAGTGAGATTTGTCAACCAGAATCAAGGCAGGATTTAGTAGGAAGTCAACAGTTTCCCAAAACCTTACACTGGGACAAGCAGGCAGGACTGCTGAGCTGGTGGGGTTCTCCTGTTCAGAACTCTGCCGTCCATCCACGTGTGCCCACAGAAAGCACTGGGACAAGCAGGCAGGACTGCCGAGCTGGTGGGGTTCTCCTGTTCAGAACTCTGCCGTCCATCCACGTGTGGCCCACAGAAAGCAGGCAGTGACCCTCCATTCCTTCCTGCCCGGCCAGGTACACGACAGCTCTTGGGACGGAAGGAGCATTCACCTGGCCGAGGAAGTTTGAGAGGCTACTCAGAAAGGTCAGCTTCACGTGCAAGAAGCAGTGCAGCCACCCAGGGCCCCATGCGCACCAGGGCTCCACACTGTGGTTTCCATGCTCTGACAGTGCTCTCTGAAAATTCTTAAAGATTTACCTCTGAGTTTATGGTGTGGAAGTGAAGTCTGGCGGACAGTGGAACACGCACTTCAGGCTTGGAGCCTTGGCTTATCCACGGTCCCTCCTTTACCCACCCCTTGCCCTCCTGGGATGGGCTGTCCGCGCCTGCTCCCTGCTGTCTGGCACCTGCAGGCCTCCACAACCTCCCCTACCCCGGTGCTCTCCACCCAGGGATTCAGGTGCCCACTGGTCCTGTGTGGAGACTGTAAGCTCTCGGGGTTGCCTGTCTGCCATGGGTGGGATCAACGGGCCTGTGGGGAGGAGACATGACCTCCTGTCTCTGGCTGGGGACCTACATTTTCACTTTGCGCTGGGCCCTGAAAAATATGTAGCTGTCCTTGGTCAGCAGTTTTCTAGAACTGGAACTCCAAGTGATGAGAGGTTCAGCGTGTACAGGTGGAGCCTCTCCCCCTTCCTGCCCAGAGGCCCTGGGAGAAGCAGTCTCGGCCGTCTTTCTCTCTCCGTCCTTGTTCTCCATACAGCTCCCAGGTCTGGGGCTGCTGCCCTGCGCACAGGCTAGTTCAGCGTGATGCCAGGCATTAGGAACAAACTTGCTCTTACTCTTTTTTCCCCCTTTAATTCTAGATCTCAGGCTGATGATTTGGGATGAGCCTTTTAACGGTGGTGAGACCTGACACTAGGGTTTATGTGTCAGAGGTTAAATAAACATAGCAATTCTCTAGGAGTGTTTTGTTTTGAGGTTGCTTGGGCCTATGTAACTGATGTAAAAGGAACCTTCGTATGGTCCAATTCACTGGTGTTTGGGGTTAAAGCCCCCAAATAATAAATTGTCACTTTGTTTTAGTTTCTTGGTACATATATTTCCCGTAGGGAACTTATCAACAGGAGAAAGCCCTGAGACAAGGCAGTGTGTGTATACTGTTGATCTGGGGCCACCATCATATTAATAGCATTCTAATAGCACCTACCATCACTCCAAGTCCAGTGATGAGAGGAGAAGTGAAGATAGAAATTTGTGATCTTTTAGTAAAATCTCTTTAGCGACAAATCAATGTCTTTTTCTTTTAAGAAATCTTTAGAGGCCAAGAACATTGCTGAAGGAAGCTTTAGCAACCTTCTGTTAT
Organism: Saccopteryx leptura; assembly: GCF_036850995.1. Lineage (NCBI taxonomy): Eukaryota > Metazoa > Chordata > Mammalia > Chiroptera > Emballonuridae > Saccopteryx > Saccopteryx leptura. The sequence continues at coordinate 45,840,093 of NC_089504.1, read as the reverse complement.
AATCTAACCAAAAAATCCCAGCATGGTAGAATAAGTGGTCAGGAAAGAGTAGGAGGTCATGCAAATAATATTCAAGCAATAACCATGTTTTTTATATAGGTGACAATTAAAATATAAAACCATAACTCTTGAGACCTTGAAGCAGCATCAGAGATTATACATTTCAAACCCTCAATTTTCAAAATAAGGAGTTGAAAGTCTAAGAGGTGGAAAAGCATATATTGTCATTCAGGAAATAATTGTCATAAATAGTGTTTGAGACCCATGTTACCAACAGCTGAGGCCCTATTCTTCCCATTATAATGTACTCATAAAGATTTATTAACTATTGTGGATAATTACACCTAACAAAGGTAAAATTATATCTAATATAAAATAACCTATGATCTTTTTTTATAAACTTTTAAAATTAAGACTAATTTCTAGACAAAGTATAGACAAGTGTGTGTGTGTGTGTGTGTGCGCGTGCGTGCGCATGTGTAGGTGTGTATGCTCAAACACATGTATATGCCCTGCTTTATTGCATGACCACTTTTTATTAATACGTGGAATGAGTCAGTAGACTCTATGGTAAGGTTTAGGGATTCTGAAAAGACTCTTAATTACCTCTTTAAAACTTATCGCCACAGACTAGAAAATATCTAAAATTCTAAAAGTAAAGATTCAATATCCTGAACTAAACAAAAGAGAGATCTGGCCTTGTGAATGCAATCAATATAAGCATGAGACCCACAGACCCGAGGGTCTGCAAAGGGGCCCACGTGCTTTCCTAGTCCAATATCTGCCTGACATGTGGAGAGTAGTGGCCTATTCTGTGAGAAAATATCCATCCATTTATTATATATCATCCATCCATCCATCCATCCATCAATCTGTTCATCCATCCCTGAATCTTTTCATTTAATTATTCATTCATTAATTTGGCCAATAAAGTTTGAGTCCTTCTATTTTTCCAGTATGCCAGATATTGTCTCTTGTCTCTCTATAACAAACCCACCTTCATTATTCTGTTTTGATTCTCCCACTGAGAAACATTTCGTGAGATTTGGATGTCAGGAGAGAAGACATTATTTCCTAGGGCAGAAAGTGTCTGGGTGCTGGCAGATGGCAGAGGGCACAGGGTGAACAGCAGTCTTCTGAGGATCATCCACTTTTGTGACGCAAGCAGCTGAGGTTTGGGCTGGCAGCTTTCCTGCACTTCTGGTAGTTTTAGACTTCCTCAAGCCTCTCCAGTCTTAGCTCACCAGCTACCCAATGGTTGGATAAAGGCATTACTCTTTGGAATACCTACAGTGGTTTCTCTTTTCCTGAAAATTCTTTACAGAAACAGCCAAGCATAAGACAATGAACAAAAGATACAAAGCTGAATCCACCTATTCCATTCTCAGAAGCCTTTCCTTCTATTGAATAGCATCCTGTATGTACATGCGTCCCTTTCCTGCCCTCGGTAGCCACACATATAAACCTTGTTCATTCATTTACATCATAGCTCAGGTTTGCCTTTCTGAGAGCAGAAGTCCGTAGCAAAGAGAGGAAAAGGTAAGAACATGGGTACGTGATTGAGTGTGGGCCGACATAATTTATTCCTTTCTAGTTTTCCTGACACTTAGAACATAGAAGTTGGATTCTGTCCTTGGAGAGGCTTGGATAAATCCCACAGGCTTCAGTGAGAGTCATATAATTTTGCAGGACAAGGTGGCAGGATAGAAGGTCCAGAATACCTGGCAATTTCATGTGAGAACTCTATGGAAGTCTCCTGATGAGGAGCATGCTCAGCCCCATATTTCTGCCTCTAATAATCACTAAAAAGATGACTATAGGTGTACATTCACCTTCTAAAATCTCTCTTCTTTACTAGTTGGCTAGTAAGGAAAGATGTCATGAACTCAAGAGGTGCCTTTGCATTCCATAAGAACTATCACACAGCTGAGCCATGAACCAACTAGAGGATATTTTATTGCTTCATATTTATTTTGAAATATCCCCTAATTTTTGTGAGAAGTATATTTATCCTTTCTTTTAAGTGTTTACTTTATTGATTTGAGAGAAAGAGGGAGAGAGGAGACTATCAATCTGTTCCTGTATGTTCCCTGATTGGGGATCTCACCAGCAACCTCTGTGCTTCAGAACGATGCTCTAATCAACTAAGCTATGTGGCCAGAGCTAAATATTTATTCTTACAGAGAAAAATAATATTTCCTTAACACTCACCCAGTTTGTCTCAGATTTTTATTGATTTAGGTAAGGGTTTCCTAAAGAATGTTTTACTTCAGCAATCATTACAGTGTGTGTACAGGTGGTAGTCATATTAACTCCCCTAGTAATAGTTAGTAACTCATGGTATTGAAGGACAATGGAGTAAATTGACAGTAAATAGTGTTGTGATTTAAAAGGGTCTCAGTCTAACTAGGCAATAAGTGTTGTAAAGAGTGTAGAGCTTTATATCTCCACTATTTCTCAAACTTATAATGTAAGTGCAGAGAACTTAAAGTCCTCACTTCTGGGGACTCACTTGCAGGAGGATCCACGAAGACTGGTAAATAACAGGCAAGTTTCATTTTTGACAGTGTCTCAGTATGTTGGGTTTATTCCACTCACTGAGCCTGGCTTTCGTGCACCTTTGTGAAAAGGCTGCTTCATTATCACCCCAAAAAAGTGACTTTACTTTTTCTATGGGCTGGTTAATCTTTCTTTTCCCAAATACTTACTTAATGCTTACTCTGAGTACAGCATCATTCTGTGTCATGTGAGAAATCCCTCAATAGATTTGTACTTGAGTAAGAAGGTCAAAACATCACACCTGAAATATAAAATAATGATCTGAAACCCTTGTCTTTCAACCTATTGATTAATTTAGACATATTTCCTGAGCACAATGTGGAGATGGCATGACTGCACACCCTCTTTGAGTGCTGCAAGGAGGTAGCAGTTCAATGCTATAAGGGAGTGGCTACAAGAGCACTGTAGGGACCTGGAAAGAACATTGATAAACTGGCACTAAGACCACCGAGAGCTATGAAATGTCTGAAGAAGAAGAGATTGTTGTGATAGGGAAAACTCCATAGCATAGATGGTACATAGGAAATCTCTATTCTATCTGTTGTATTAGAAAATTATCAAGTGGCTGAATAAGTGTTGGTAAATCTTCCTGAGCTCCTGCAGAACGTTATGAACTTCCAGCCCTTCCATACATAGAGAGCGCAGTTATAGGACCAGATTTCCTGTGGGGTTAACATGGAGATGATGCTGAGCGTCCTCTGAGTCTTGCTGCAGAGACCCCTGTGTCCATTTTAGGACGTTTAGAATCACGGCTTTTCCTGTCAGAAACGTGCTTGTGCTGCCTCTGAATCTTCCAAGCAATCTTTTCTTTGTCTCCCATCTCCCATGACATTAGATTTTGTAAAGCTAGCTGGACAGCTCAAAAACTTATTCATTCATAAGGACTCGGACTGTTCTAAAACTGAGTTTAAAGCTGAAAGAGAGGCTCACTGGTTGTGTTGGGCAAAAAGAAAGAGACATAATGTGTGCTGAATGGGGACTCCTGGAGACAGAACTTGTGTGACTGCCGAGTGAGTTGCTATTTAAGAAAGTCATTGAAAAACTACTACTTCTTGGGCACAATAGTGACAAAGCCTTCGTGGAGCTTAAGTCTAGTAAAACAAAGAGAAGGCTAATAATATATTTTAGTCCAATGTTGTAAGCACTGCAGTATGGCACTCCATATGCCAGGTTGTGATGGAAACCTGAGAACCACATAACTCAGGTGGAAGCTTCCTATAGGAGACAATGTATGAGAATGGAAGTGATGTACAAAAGTTCCTAATATGAAGAGGGAAGGGAAGAATGTTCATATCAGTGAGAATCAGATTGCTAAAGCCTTTGAAATATATAACAGCAAGAGCTGTGTTTGATTTGTGTGTATGTGTGTCTCATATGAACAAAGAATGGTTTGGTGTATTAGAAGCATAAAATAAAAATGGAGGAATATTCTGTTAAGGGTTAATTGGGCCTTTATGGTCTTTCCTGGGATCCTAACCACCCAAGATGGTCTTATTAGTCTGGGAAATGCATTTTAATACCCACCGAATCAATTTCTGAAGGAGATTGTGAGTGTAGCAGGTGGGTGGGCGGGGGCTCTCTGTGCAGCATTATTTCCCACACGTCTTCTGGCAAAGGGCCCTGACAAATAGCAACAATAAAAGCTTCACATCTTTCAATCAATATATAATGGAATAATGTAATTCCATCCGTGGATGACTTGGGAATCATACAGTCTTGCCAAAGATAGGGAAATTGATTACCCCAGCCAAACAAAAGTCTCTGTCTCCAGGAGGCTTAGTAAACATGCTCTAGAAGTTGTCTCTGGGTTGAGGAATTATTGCTGTTTTTCTCCTTTCTTGGTTTTAATGGGTGCCTGATAAATACTCTGATTCCCAGAGCTCTGTAGGAAGGAGGAAAAACAGATTTAATGCTATTTTAAGTCTTTAGACACATTTACACATCCTCCATCTGCTTGGGAGGGAAAAATTCATATTTCAATAATAAAAATTGTGCAGATCTTCCTTGAGGCAACAGAAAATGCATGTGCTAAGGGAATAGCCATGAAGTGCAAAGGCGCATTTAGGACTTAGCGCTTATTGACTGGAGCTGCAAAGAAGATGTGAAGGATGTGTGAAAAATCCCAAATAAAAGAGCTCAAGTAACATATAATATGGATAAGGAAATGTGCTCTAAAAGCAATGCAACTGTCACAAATGAACAGGGGAGGGGGTGGAGAAGAAGGGGGGCCGAGGGAGGAGAAGCGTGTGACAAGAATGAAGATAAGCAACTGTCTCAGCTTGGCTCTGAGACACAATATTCTGTTCTGAAATTATTGGTGTGCATTACAGTCATTCAAAATACAAATTAAAATGCAGAAATTCCTGAATTAGATCTACTTTTTCTTTCCACCTCGCCACCAGTGAGGCAGACTTCAGTCTTATAGCAACTGAAACCTGTAATACACGTGAGGGTGATGGGGACAGCGTTAGTGTGCAGTCCTGAGCAGAGGCTGAAACCACAGGGCCTCGCGGGTCCCTGTCAGGCCAGTGCAGGGCATGTAGCGCCAACAATCATGCTCAGAGGAGGTATTTGGTGGAAAGTTTATTAAATGTGTGTTATTGCTCATGAAGACCTTCTGGAATAAAATACTGGATGTGTTTTGGGTTGGTTTACAGCCAACCTGGAGGACTTGTGCAGCACATTGTGAAATGTCACTTTTCTATTTAAACTCTGAAAGGGCATTGGCTTCACATATTTACCAGTTGTCATCTTCATCTACAGGATAAACCCATCTGATATGAGGTATATACTTTGTGTACCAGCTATATATAACAGCCCTTAAAGTATGCCTGCCCACGTGTCTTTAGTATACTAAATAATATAATGACCTTAAAGACATGTTTAAAGTCTCCCACCCCCCACCTTATCCACAGTATTAAATCCTTGGCCTGAAAGATATGACTGCTTATGTGTTCTGTAACTTTTGGGTTTGGATTTTTATGCATTTCAGCAATCAAGATTTATGTCAAACCAGAGAATTTCCATTAGTTCACACTCTTGGCTTAGTGAAACATAGTGGATCCTGTACAAAATGAGCATCTTGATCAAAAGCCAGCCCCCACTGACATAGGTCTTGTCTTACCTCCTGTGTGATACGCAGCTCTCTACAGCTCCCTTGTTCATGACTGTCAGCTGCTTTCTACCACCCAGCCTGGCAGCACCTCCAGCACAGCTCAGCTGCTTTTTAATTTCCAGTCTTGACAGGTGACCGTTCTCATCTCTTACACAGCTTGTTGATCCTACTGGAAAATTTGTGAGCACCCACTCCAGCTTACTTGGAGTCTATGAACTTCTGAAATTGGACATTGTCTACACTGGAAGTTTTGTATTAATTTCTCTCTGCTATGTGGACAGGACTAAAGAAAGTTTCTTGAGATTGGATGTATACTTTCAGTGTAGGCATTAGAAATTTTTTTTTAGTACTGCTTAATTCACAAAAATTATTGTACTCTAAATAGATACCAGATTGTTAGGGCTATAAACTGTATCTGAGGCATGACAACTATTTCTGAGAGGCTAGTGGGGTAGTAGGGAAGAAGATGGGTACAAGTAGCTACAATTCAAAGAATGTTACTATCAGTTTAGTATTCTAAGAGACAAACCCAATCCCTAATGGAGGCAACATAGAAAAAGAAGCCATTATATCTGGCTGGGGATACCACAGAAGTTTCTATGGGAGGAAACTTTTGAGATGAACCTTGGAGAATGGCTGATATTGCAGGAGGAGAAACTGATGAATGTGCATTGAGGTAGAAGAATTAAGGCTGGCAAGACCATGATCACGGGTTACATTTAGTAACAGCAATTAGTATAATTTTGCTGAAACAAGGGATGCACACAGGTGAGATGATATGAGAAAGATAAATCTAAAACATTTGTCCTGAGACTTGCGAAACCAAAGAGTAAAACTATCAAAGCATGTATAAAAGCTTAACCAAAGTGCTGACTAGGATGGATTAGTGGTTCTCAGCTGGAGGTGATTTTGCTCCTTAAGAGCATTTGTCAAGGTCTGATTATACACTTGGTTTTCACAACTGGGTGAGAAGAGGGAATAGAATCTAAGGAGTAGAGTCGAGGATGCTGCTAAAAGTCCTAAAGTGTCAATGGTGCTGAGGGTGAGGAACCCTGGGAGGGAATGAAGGGGGAACAGGGGTAAGGCACCATCAAAAGGAAAGAGGATCTCAACAGGGTAGTGGCAGTAAAAATAGAAGATACAACCATACCAAATATTTAAAGGTAGAATCAGCAATAAATTTGGCAACACATTTCCTATTGTGAGGAGAAAAGAAAGAATAAAAAGAGACTCCAAGACTTTGAACTTTTTTTTTTTTTAGAATGTTTAGTATCTCTAAAAATATGGAGCCAGAAAGAAAGACTCTGGAAGGAAGAAGCAATATATCATTTGGTCTAAGAACATACATAGAATTGGAATAATATCAAACCGAGTTCAAATGCCAGCTTTACCATTACTAGTTGTATGGTTGGGTCATGTTTCTTTAGTTCCCTGGGGCTATTTCTTCATTAGTAAAATATTGATAATACCATCTCCCTTATGTGTCACCATAAAAATGAGAATAAAATCAGATCATGTCCATAGAGTACATTTCCAAGCATATAGTTTTGCTCCATAAATGTAGCTATTATTCTGCCACTGCTGGTATTATATCTTATTGTCCAACCTAAAGAGGTTCAAATGCTGCTTTAGAAAAATCTTATCCACATAGTGCCCTTTGATGGCCAACAAAGTCAAAGCCTTTAGGTTTAGTGATTTGGAAGACATTTTGGTGAATAATTTGGACTACATGGAAATTCTACTATATTCTTGGACTCAAGGAATAGCATGAAAGTGTTTGTTAGTGTTATGTCTATGGCCTCAGGTGTATATATTGGCAACAACTCTAAATTAAGACATAATGACCAGAGGTCACAGAGAGACATGAAACTATACTTACACGGCCTAATAATGGCAGAGACTAATTAAATTAATGTATATTGAGTACCCACTCTAAACAACACAATGGGAAAAAATAACACTCATACATAAGGTTTACATCATGAATAACAAGGAATAACAATTTGATCATAAATATCTTGCTGTGGTGAATGAAAAGCAAAGACAGCACTTAAATAATTTGAAAACTAATTGGACTTGATTTTGCTCTTTGGAAATGTAATAGCCTGGAAAGTTTTTCTGTAATGTATATATATTGCCACATGAAAGTATGTTGTTATATAAAATCATTTGTTATTTGAAATATGTGATATATATGATTTTTTTGCTTTGCTAGATGACTATTATTATTTCTCAAGAAAAACCTGCTCTTATTTTTTAGTCTGTCAGATACACTTGTTTTTCTGTATGTTCAAGAGAAAGAGCATTTCATGAAAGGAAAGCTACTAGAACCCGACTTTGAGAGTTTTACAGATGTCCTCTCACAATGACTTGTGAATAGCAGAAGTGTTTTCAGCAGAGAGAATGATGAGGGTAACATCTGGCCTTCTGAGTGTTTGAAATAGATGGCTCTTTTTTAAAATCTGAATTTGTTGCCTTTATATTCACTTACTACTTCTGCCACCATTCCCCAAGATTTTATGCATTTATGAAGTGCATGTATATTATGATTTTTAGGTGCTGCATGGTTCCTTAGTATAATGAAGAAGGGAAATTATAAACAAGTAAAAGATCAGATGAAAAAAATAGGTGAGGAAGAACAGCAATGGGAGAAAGAAGTGTTAGGTAGATAGAAAGGAAAAGATAAGAGGAAAACAAATAGCTAAGTGGTTGGGTGCAAGTCTCTGTTACTTCCAAGAGAGACCAAATGGGTTCTGAAGATGTTGATGACACTCCACAGATCCTTTTAGTTCTTCTAAGAGCTGTGTTTCCCCTTCAACGTCATCATCTCTTAACAGTTACTGTGAAGTGTGTATGTTGTCTGTGTGTGTAATTTTAATTCTTTAAAGTTTAATTGAGAACAGAGAGTACTTAGAGAGGTATGGCTTGAAGTCATATCTAAATTAGTAGAAGGTTTTTTTTATCCTTTCACAGTTACATAAAAGTGTATAAACAGAAAGAGATACCCTTTTCCCCCCATTAACAATTCTTAACCATGGAACTAACACTTGCTAAAGAAGACTCTTATTAAGAATTTGGGAAATACGCTTCACCCATTTCTTTTAAAAAATCCTTTACAGAAGGTGACACATTCTATTTGTTACAAAACATCATTTTTTTTACAGTGCCTATGATGCCATTCAACACTATTCAATGTGGCATATAATATAAATTCAATAAATATTTTTGAATAAATAAATTAATTCAAAAAGTAGCCTTTTAGAGTTGTCAAGGCAGGCTCTCTTAATATTTAAAGTCCCCACGAAAATAGTTCCTGGGTGTACATTCACATATTTCAGTTTCTCACTTTGCATATATATGCACATTTATGCATATGTATTCCTATAATTATATGCATGCACACATGTATTCTGGACTTCTTTTGAAAGGTTTGTGTGTGATAAAACACTGTATATAAAGTGTGTCTTTATGTTGATATCTATTCAAGGCATGTATAGCAACTGTACATATGTTGCACCATATGGCAGAACTTCAATGCCCATCTCTCAGCTTTATTCTGAGTCATTAAAGAGATGCGTTTTGAGATAAGATGAATTTAAAATAAGTCAGAGATATCAGAAGTCAATTTTTTTTAATATTTGGATTTTTTTGAATTTACTGGAGTGACATTGGTTAATAAAATTATATAGGTTTTAAATGTACAATTCTATAATGCATCATTTGTATACTGTATTGTATGTTCACCACCCAAAGTCAAGTCTCCTTCCATCATCATTTATCTCCACCTTTCCTCTCTTCTACCTCCTCCCCACCCTCTGTGTCTATAAGGTACTTTTTTGCTTAATTCCTTCACCTTTTTCACCAAGACCACCAACCCCACCTCTTCTAACAGTTCTCTGGCTGTTCTCTGTATCTATGAGTCTATTTTATTTGTTAGTTTATTTTGTTCATTAGATGCCACATAAAAAGTGAAATCATGTTATTTTTCTTTGTCTGACTGACTTATTTTATGTAGCATTATACTTACTGTCCAGGTCCATCTATGCTATCACAAAAGGTAAGATTTTAATTTTATTTTATTACAGTCAATTAGTATATTCTGTTGTGTAAATGTATCACAGCTTTTTTATCCACTCCTCTACTGATGGGCATTCAGGCTGCTTCCAAATCTTTGCTATTGTAAGTAATGCTGCAGTGGATATACAGGTGCATATATTCTTTCAAAACAGTGTTTCAGGGTTTTTCAAATATATTCCTGGAAGTGGAATTACTGGGTCATAAGGCAGTTCCATTTTAAATTTTTAGAGAAAACTCCATACTGTTTTTTACAGTGGCTGCACCAATCTGCATTCCTACCAAGAAAGGAGGGTTCCCTTTTCTCTACAGCCTTGCCAACATTTGTTTGTTGATTTATTGGTGATAGCCAATCTGAAAGATTTGAGGTGATATCTCATTGTGGTTTTAATTTGCATTTCTGTGGTGATTAGTGATATGGAGTATGTTGTCATATGTCTTGTAGGGCCACTATTCGTGGCTGTCACCACCATGCACGTGCAGTTTCCCATTAGATTTGTGTAGACGGTAAAGAAACAGTAGAGCCAAAAAATGGTGGGCCATTCCTTTATTCTAGTCTCGTACCAGCCGACAAGCAAACACACAGGAAAAAACACTTCTTTCTTCATTCAGAGCTCACAAAGTTACTGATACATTATCTGGTCCCACAACCAAGATAATCTTCTATAGTTTCTCCTAGAATCAAAGGCCTCACCAGTCTCAATGAAGCTTGCAAAAGCCCCTCAGCTTTGTTCCCCATCTCCTTCTTTAAACTTTCTGCACAAAACTGACTTCTTCTTCAGCCCCTGCATTCTCTCTGCTCTCACTCTGCAAACCCGGCTTCTCTCTCCTCCAGCACACATTTGCAAGACACTGGCCCTTACCAAGCAGGAAGGTAATTTGCAATTTCACAGATCACATACCTGGCACTTCCCAGTGCCATTTTTTAACATGAAAAGTGAACAAACTAAAAAAATACAAATTTTAAATCTCATTTGCCAAACATGTCTATTGCCATTCTTTCTAAACAGAATTTTGTTGATTGATTCACTAAGAGGGGAAGGTTGAGAGAGAGAGAGAGAGAGACAGAGACCCAGATATTGATCTGTTCCTGAATGTGCCCTGACCAGGGATTGAACTCGCTGTGCTTCAGGGTGATGTCTGACCAACCAAGCTATCCAGCCAGGATTAGCTGATCTGATTCTTAAGCCTCATATCTGTCTAGTAAATTGTACTTATAATAAATGATATAGGACAGCAAGATGGCGATGGAGTAGGCGGACGTACCAACTTCCTCCTCCCAGAACCAAAGTGGATCACAACTTAATTTAAAGAACCATCATCTGGAAAAACCAACTTTTGACTAAACTAAGACTCTTTAACCAAGGAACACCAAAGAAGCCACACTGAGACTGGTAGGAAAAGCAGAAACGCGGAGAGGGCTGCCCAGCTCCCTGGAGCAAATGGCAGCCTGGAGAGACTTGCTGGCAGGAAGTGAGTTTAGTGGAGAGGGGAGGGCCCTGGGCCCCAAGAACAAAACCCCAGCCTGCAGCCACAGAGCCTAGAAGAAGCGTATGGACAGTATTTAGCTGTGAAATAAGTCAGGATACTGTTTGTGATAAAGAGACAGATTTCTCAGACCCAAGATTCTTCTTAAAGGGACCACACAGAAAACCTCTTTCACAACCACTCACCCAGGGCTCCAGGGGATGAGAAGAGAGGAGAGGACTGGAGCAGCGGTTAGAGAGTATAATCTAGGAGGCACAGGGAGAAACACTGAGGGACAGCCACCCTAACCCCTAGGCTAAGTCACTCCCCAAATCTGAAGTGAATATTTCCCTGGAACCAGCAATACCAGCAAAGGGAAGCAGGACACCAGCCAAACAAGCTCTTCCATGGCACGCAGAGCAGAGTCGCTTAAAAGGAAGGAGCCATAAGGAATACATTGAGTTTAGGGAGCATTGAGTCTAGGGTCTGAGGTACAGTGCCCCCAACAACACTACTAAGGGCTAGCCAGAGGGCAGGCAGCTGCAGGATGCAGAAGCGCCATCCTGTCGGTGGGGGCAGAAGCCGGGCCAGCCATGACTGAGGCCCGGCGTGAGCTCAGTCTTGCCTGGTGGGGGCAGAAGGGGTGAATGAAAGCGATCCAGCTGGTTGCGGGTCCACCTACAATCCCACCCGCAGGGGAAAGGCTAAAGCCTGGAATCTGCAGAGACCCATGCCTGAGCGCAGGCATGCAACTCGGCCTGGCCGCAGAGCTGGGGCTTGCGGTGGCAGGTCAAAAGTCTGGGCGGAGAACTGCTGCTGAGTGCAGACATGCAGCCCTGCCCGGCCTGCGGAGCCCGGTGTTTGTGGCCCAACAAATGAGCACAGCTCTGCCCATTGGGGCAGGGCAAAAGCCTGGGAATAGGTGGAGACCTGTGGCTGAGCAAAGGTGCTCACCCTTGCCCATGGTGCCAACGATTGCAGGGCCCAGCATTGCACACAGCCCCACCTGTGGTGGCGGAGAGGAAGCCAAAGCTTATAGACCAGGGAACTTTAACACAACCCCTACCGTGGAGGAGAAGCGAAAACCACAGCAACAGTGGCAGCCCACCGGCGCTGGCAACAGCCATACCCAAATGCCTGAGGCAGCGGAAGAGGGGGTGGTGGGCCTGCAGACAGAACACACCTAGAGAACACAGAGGCCACACCCATTGGACTACTGTGGCCACACCCTTCTTATACACAGACAAAATGGGAAGGCAGAGAAATGCAATCCAATTGAATCAAGAGAAATCCCCAGAAAAGGACTTTAATGAGTCAGATATAACCAACCTAAATAAAGAGATAGCAAATATAAAAAAGGATATTGAAACAATAAAATCAGTCAGGAATGACAAATACAATATCAGAAATAAAGAACACAATGGAAGGAATTAAAAGCAGGATGGATGAAGCTGAGGATTGAATCAGCAAGTTAGAGGACAAGATAAACGAAGGCACAGAAGCAGAGCAGCAAAAAGAAAAGAGACTCAAAAAGTCTGAGGAAACTCTAAGAGAGCTCTGTGACAACATGAAGAGAAGTAACATCTGCATCATAGGGGTTCCCAAAGAAGAAGAGAAGAACAAGGGATAAAAACTTTGTTCAATCAAATCATAGCTGAAAACCTCCCTAAATTGATGAAGAAAAAAGTCACACAAATTCAAGAAGCACAGAGAGTTTCATTAAAGAGAAACTCAAAGAAATCTACACCAAGACACATCATAATTAAAATACCAAAGCTAAGTGATAAAGAGAAAATATTAAAAGCTGCTAGAGAAAAAAAGGCTATCACCTACAAAGGAGCCCCCATAAGGATGACATCTTACTTCTCAACAGAAACACTAGAGGCCAGAAGGGAATAGCAAGAAATATTCAAAGTAATGCAGAACAAGAGCCTGCAACCAAGACTACTTTATCCAGCAAGGCTATCATTTAAAATTGAAGGAGAAATAAAAAGCTTCCCAGACAAAAAAAAACAAAACAAAAAAAAACCCTCAAGGAATTCATTACAACCAAACCAATGCTACAAGAAATGTTAAGGGGCCTGTTGTAAACAGATCAAAGGGGGAAATATATAGCAAAAGAGGAATATAGATTTAAAGAATAAAATGGCAATAAACAATTACATATCAATAATAACATTAAATGTAAATGGTTAAATGATCCAATCAAAAGACATAGGGTAGCTGCGTGGATAAGAAAACAGGACCCATACATATGCTGTCTACAAGAGACACACCTTAAAACAAAAAATGCACATGGACTGATGGTAAAAGGATTGAAAAAAACATTTCACGCAAATGGAAATGAAAAAAAAAAAAGCTGGGGTAGCCATACTTATATCAGACAAAATAGACTTTAAAAAATGCTATATTAAGAGATAAAGAAGGTCACTACATAATGATTAAGGGAGCAATCCAACAGGAAGATATAACCATTATAAATATCTACGTAGGTAACATAGGAGAACCGACATATATAAAGCAGACTTTGTTGGATATAAAGGGCAAGATCAACATCAATACTATAACAGTAGAGGATTTTAAGACCCCACTAACATCACTAGATAGATCCTCAAGAAGGAAAATTAACAAAGAAACAGCAGACTTAAGGACACACTAAATCAACTCAATTTAGTCGATATCTTCAGAACCTTTTACCCTAAAGCAGTAGAATATACATTCTTTTTAAGTGCTCATGGTACATGCTCTAGGATAGACCACATGTAGGGAACAAAAGTGGTCTCAACAAATTTAAGAAGATTGAAATCATATCAAGCAACTTCTCTGATCACAATGGCATGAAACTAGAAATCAACCACAACAGAAAAACTGAAAAATACTCAAACACTTGGAAACTAAATAGCATGTTATTAAATAACAAACAGGTTAACAAGGAGATCAAAGATGAAATTAAAAAAATTCCTAGAAACAAATGATAATGAGCATACATCAACTCAAAAGTTATGGGACACAGCAAAAGCAGTACTCAGAGGGAATCTCATAGCATTACAAGCATACCTTAAGAAGCTAGAAAAAGCTTAAATAAACAACTTAACCTTGCATCTAAAAGAACTAGAAAAAGAACAGCAAGTAAAGCCCAAAGGTAGTAAGTAGAAGGAAAGAAATAAGAAAGATCAGAGCAGAAATAAATGACATAGAGGCTAAAGAAACAATGCACAAGATCAATGAAACAAGGAGCTGGCTCTTTGAAAAGGTAAACAGAATCAATGAACCTTTAACCAGACTCACCAAGAACAAAAGAGAAAGAAATCAAATAAATAAAATTAGAAATGAGAGTGGAGAAATAACAACTGACACAATAGAAACAAATATTGTAAGAAAATACTATAAAGAACTGTATGCCAAAAAATTAGACAACCTAGGTGGAATGGACAAATTCCTTGAAACATAATATTTTAAAAATCAATTGGAAAGAATCAGAAAACCTAAGCAGACTGATAACAAAAAATGAGATTGAAACAGTTATCAAAAAAACTCCGAACAAACAAAAGCCCGGGGCCCAATAGTTTCACAAGTGAATTCTACCAAATATTCAAAGAACTAACTCCTATTCCTTGAAATATCCAAGATATTTCAAAAAATTTAAGAGGAAGGAAGATTTTCAAGCTCCTTTTATGAGGGAAGCATAATTCTGATTCCAAAACCAGGCAAAGACAACACAAAAAAAGAGAATTATAGGCCAATATCCCTGATGAATATAGATGCTAAAACCCTCAACAAAATATTAGCAAACTGAATCCAGAAATATATGAAAAAAATCATAGACCATGATTAAGTGGGGTTTATTCTTGGGAGGCAAGGCTGGTACAATATTTACAAATCAATCATTGTGATTCATTACATAAACAAAAGGAAGGAGAAAAACCACATGATAATTTCAATAGATGCAGAAAAGCATTTGATAAAATCCAGCACCAATTCATGATCAAAACTCTTAGTAAATTGGGAATGCAGAGAACATACCTCAATATGATAAAGGCCTTCTATGACAAACCCACAGCCAACATCATACTCAATGGGCAAATATTAAAAGAAATCCCCTTAAGATCAGGAACAAGGCAGTGGTGCCCCCTTTCACCACTCTTATTCAACGTAGTTCTGGAAGTCTTAGCCACAGCAATCAGACAAGAAAAAGAAATAAAGGGCATCCAAATTGGAAGAGAAGAAGTAAAGCTATCATTATTTGCAGATGATATAATATTGTATATAGAAAACCCTAAAGTCTCATTCAAAAAACTACTGAACCTGATAAATGAATTCAGCAAAGTAGCAGGATATAAAATTAATACTCAGAAATCAGAGGAGTTTTTATACACCAACAATGAACTGTCAGAAAAAAAACTAAGGAAATAATCCCCTTCACTATTGCAACCAAAACAATAAAGTACCTAGGAGTAAATTTAACCAAGAAGATTAAATATTTGTTCTTGAAAAATTATAAAACATTGATAAAAGAAATCAAGGAAAATACAAACAAGTGGAAGCATATACCGTACTCATGGTTAGGAAGAGTAAACATCATTAAAATGTCTATATTACCCAAAGCAATTTATAAATTCAATATATACCAATTAAAATTCCAATGACATACTTCAAAGATATAGAATTCATATCCCAAAAATTTATATGGAACCAAAAAAGAACATGAATAGCCTCAGCAATCTTGAAAAGGAAGAATAAAGTGAGAGATATCACACTTTCTGATATCAAGTTATACTACAATGCCATTGTACTCAAACCAGCTTGGTACTGGCATAAGAATAGGCATATAGATCAATGAAACAGAACATAGAACCCAGAAATAAACCCACACCTTTTTGGACAACTGATATTTGACGAAGGAGGTAAGAGCATACAAGGAGTAAAGACAGCCTCTTCAACAAATGGTGTTGGGAAAACTGGACAGCTACCTGCAAAAAAATGAAACTAGACCACCAACTTACACCATTTACAAAAATAAACTCAAAATGGATAAAAGACGTAAATGTAAGCCATGAAACCATAAGCATCTTAGAAGAAAACGTAGGCAGTAAGCTCTCCAACATCTCTCACAGAAATATATTGGCTGATTAATCTCCATAGGCAAGTGAAATATAAGACAGGATAAACAAATGGGACTTTATCAAACTAAAAAGCTTTTGCATAGCTAAAGACAATAAGAACAGAATAAAAAGACAAACTACACAATGGGAGAACATATTTGACAATACGTCTAATAAAGGGTTAATAACCAAAATTTATAAAGAACTTGTAAAACTCAACACCAGGAAGACAAACAATCTGATCAAAAAATGGGCAAAAGAAATGAATAGTGCATAGACATTTCTCCAAAGAGGACATACAGATGGACAATAAGCATATGAAAAAATGTTCAACATCATTAATCATCAGAGAAATGTAAATTAAAACCACAATGAGATATCACCTCACACCAGTCAGAATGGTGCTCATTAACAAAACAACACAGAATAAGTGCTGGCCAGGATGTGTAGAAAAGGGAAACCTCCTGCACTGCTGGTGGGAATGCAGACTGGTGCAGCCACTATGGAAAACAGTATGGAGATTCCTTAAAAAATTAAAAATTGAACTGCCTTTTGACCCAGCTATTCCACTTTTAGGAATATAACCCAAGAAAACCATAGCACTGTTTCAAAAGGAGAAATGTACCCCCATGTTTAAGACAGCATTGTTCACAATAGCAAAGATCTGGAAATAGCCCATGTGTCTGCTAGTGGACAAGTGGATTAAAAAGTGTTGGTACATATATAATATGGAATACCATGAAAAAGAAGGAAATCTTACCTTTTGCAACAACATGGTTGGACATGGAAACTATTATGTTAAGTGAAATAAGCCAGGCAGAAAAAGCAAAATATCATTTGACCTCACTCATCTGAGGAATCCAATGAACAATGTGAACTGAGGAACGGAACTGAGACAGAGGAGAGATCAAAGGGACCAGAGGAAAAGAGAACAAAGGGAAAGGGGATAATAGGATGGAATAAAGCTGAAGGGAAGGGAGGAGGGTGCTATGGGGAGAGGGGCAAGGGAGATGTTGAGGGGAATACGGGGGAGGGAGGATGCATTCAGGGCAACACTAGAATCTATGTAAACACAATATATTAAAATCAATAAAAAAGCCTGACCAGGTGGCAGCGCAGTGAAAAATAAATAAATAAATAATATAAATTCCCTTCCATATGCTAATAATCAGGAAATGAAATTGTCAATATTTAGAGCCTGTTATAAATTTTAAGGTCCTGACTTTTGATAGGCCATTAGCATGAAAGCTCATGAGGTATTGAATATCAAAACAATGCAAGAGAGACTTACTCTCCCTAGTTTATAAATGACTAAAGTATACCTTGCTAAAGTTTACATTTTTGTCTAGGCTTATATAACTAAGAAATGAATTGTAAATGATATCAAACTAAGGTCTATCTTATTCCAATCAACTTTTTAGTGTATCATTCATAAATATGAATAATTAAGGAAACCAAAAACATTTAATTAAAGAGTATAAATATAAGAGAGAACAAAACAAATAAATAGAACAAAGAAACTCAGAAGAAAGATATTTTAATTAAGAAAAATTTCTTTATAGATATTTCATTTATAAACATCAGAGATGCTTATTGTTGGAATCTTGTTTGTGCCATCCAAGGCTGTACTCCTTTGTAAGGAGGTCTTAGGAAGAAGGATCCAGAAAGCATACTTCTGTGCAGACCCATATTCTGTTATTGTCTACTTTGTGAAAACTGGCTTTGTAAAGTTTCCAGATACTTTGCCATCAAGAACTTTTACATTGTCTATTTGTTATTCTTTGTATAATCTCATATATTACTTCATCATCTGTGTAACTTCCATGATGGTTAGAAGATAAAGTTGAAAAACGTCTCTTAAAAATAGAACCAAGATGATCATAAATGGAAAAAAGAAAGAGAAAAGATAAAATGAATTATATAGATTCTGATTGGCAGAAATTTCAGAAAGAAAAATTATAGTGGAGATAATTATCCAAAAATTATTCCCCCAAAATTCCACAAATTATAAACATACATTTCTATATTCAGAGGACCCATTGACTCTCTAATACATTGATAAAATTAAAAAAAAAAGACAAGATACATCATCATAGAATTTCTTCTTTGAAAAAAGAACAATCAAAAAGGCTGCCAGCAGCAATAAAATGTCACATAAAAAGACCAGGAATCAGACTAAAGTCTTATTTCTTAATGATAATTAGAAGCTTAAAGAAAATAAAAATGTGGTTTAAAATTCTGAAGGAAAAATAATTTCTGATCTAGAGTTCTATACCCAGTAAAATTATAAAAAGATACATGTGGATAGAATAAAGTCACTTGAAGTATCTATGCAATGCCAAATAATTTACCTTCAATGCTCTTTTTCTAGGATACCTATTGAAAGGATGGTATAAAACTAAAAAGATAGGGCCCTGGCTAGTTGGTTCAGTGGTAGAGTGTTAGCCCAGTGTGTAGATGTCCCGGGTTCAATTCCCAGTCAAAGCATACAAGAGAAGTGACCATATGCTTCTCCACCCTACCCCTTCCTCTTTCTCTTTCTGACTTTCTCTCTTCTCCTCCTACACTCATGGCACAATTGGTTTGAGCACATTGGTCCCAGCACTGAAGATGGCTCCTTGGAGCCTCCACCTCAGGTGCTAATAATAGCTCAATTGCGAGCATTGCCTCAAATGAGGAGAGCATCAGCCCCAGGTGGGTTTGTCTGGTGGATCCTGGTCAGGGGGCAAGTGGAAGTCTGTCTTTCTATCTCCACTCCTCTCACATAGAAAAGAAGGGAAAAAAGAAAAGCTAGAAAGACAAAGGATCCTGGAAGAATAGAATTCAACTTAAAAGAGAGGTACTGGGAAATGTCAGGATGATGGCTATGTAGCGTGTTTAGAGAGAGTCACATCTAAATTGAATAAGAAGATCACAATGTCTAGAAGGAATACCTTCAAGAAAACAAAGGAATTGACAGATCCCCTGGTGTAGGACAAGAGGTCAGAAAACTATGGCCTAGGCCAAATCCAGCCCCCCTGCTTGTTTCTGTAAGTATAGTTTTATTAGGCCATCCTCATTCATTTATTTTTTCACAATGTTAGAGTTGAATAGTTATAACAGAGACCATATAGTTCACAGAGTCTAAACTCTTTGCTGTCTCACCCTTCACAGAATAAAAGATATTCCCTATGCCTATATTAGATTATTGAAAGAAGTTTTACACTCTTTGGATGTATTAATGATCGGTATATAAAAAACCATGAAAAAAAAATGAACAATTATTGACTCTAAAAAAATTAAAATTTAAACAAGAAAGGTACTACCTATGGATATTTGTTTCAAATCGTGACCTGGTTTTAATGAGAAGGTGGTGTGTAGTTTTGTCTGGGGGATGGATAGGTAAGGAAGTTAAACTCTTTAATTTCCACAGTAAGAAATTGAAAGATAATATCTAAAGTAGAAAATATAATTTAAAACAGTGAGCACAGCCTGACCAGGCAGTGGCGCAGTGGATAGAGTGTTGGACTGGGATGCAGAGGACCCAGGTTTAAGACCCTGAGGTCACCAGCTTGAGCGCGGGCTCATCTGGTTTGAGCAAAAGCTCACCAGCTTGGACCCAAGGTCACTGGATCGAGCAAGGGGTTACTCAGTCTGCTGAAGGCCCGCAGTCAAGGCACATATGAGAAAGCAATCAATGAACAACTAAGGTGTCTCAACGAAAAACTGATGATTGATGCTTCTCATCTCTTTTCGTTCCTGTCTGTCTGTCCCTGTCTGTCTGTCTCTCTCTCTTTCTGTCTCTGTAAAAACAAACAAACAAACAAACAAAAAACCCCAAAACAGTGAGCACAGTAATTTGAAATATGGAGATAAATTTTAGGAGAAAATGTTGAAAATTTTTGCCTCTAAAAACAGGAACCATGGGTAAAAACTGCTTTGAAGCATTTGATTATGTAAATAACACACATATACATTTGGTAAGCATAAAAATTAAATTTAAAATATGGCATATGGTATTAGAGAATTATTAAAATGCACTGAAATTCAATAGTAATAAATTATAAGAATCGTGTTATGCATCTATATTGGAAAGGCCCCTCTGGTAAAAAGAAAAAAAGGACAGAAAGCCTTACTGAGGGCTTAAGGTGTAGGTGAAGTGACACTGTTAAATTGAAGAACGTTCATGTTCACAACACTCAATCCGAGGCACGCCCAGCTGTACACATGTTCTAACATATGGTAAATTTCCAATCTTTATCTCTTGATATTAATTTTCATCCTCAGAGTCACCAAGGAGCTATTTTGCAGAAGGAGGATCTACTAAAATGGATCAGGGACTTGGTAACTAGGAATCAATCTACTTTTTTAACATGGAGAAAGCATATGATTCAATACTCTGTAAACAAACAAAATAAACACAGTTTCCATACTCTTTGAACATATGAAACAATTATTTAAGTAACTTGTCACTTTTTATATTTTGAGAATATTGCATCTGTATTTTCTTCTGTATCTTTCTATATTTTTGGTTTATGCAGCTAATATTCTTGATCAGAGAGCAGAATCATTCATTTTAGTTTATTTGGTTTTAAAAAATAAAAATGGCTCCATTAAAACATGCATTAATCTCATCACAGGGGAAAATTAATCACCATCATCTGCCAGGTTTATGATATTTTGCAATGAGCCAGGTCAAAAGAAAATTAGATGTAAAGAACCATGATTTTTGTGTGAAGAATGTACATTTGGAAAGGTGCACGAGAGTGTATGTGTGTGTCTGTATATATATACATATACCGTGTGTGTGTGTGTGTGTGATTCTAAGAACAAGATTTGAGTAAGTGGTTAGTTTTACTGTAATATGATGCCATCCTTAATTTAATATTTCTATAAGAAAAAATAAAAGTTTAAGCAATAAATCAATGGGTGGAAAAATATAACAAATGCCTGAAATTAGCATTTCTTTTTCTAAACTCCACATGCAGTTGGTCTACTACTGTGAGCTAGCTAAGTAGAAAAGGAGTCTAGATTGGAGTCTCCAGAGGATTTTCAAAAGGTCAGAACAATACCTGGCTTTTCACCGAGGTTGTGCCTAGACTTTGTTACTCTGGTAAAATGTGTTTGTAGCAGAACAAACTCTCGCAGTTCATCCTGAAATCCTCAGAGTGATCACAGTGTTGTTCACCAGAGTAAATTCAGGTCTTGCCTCTTATCTTGTTTCACACTTCCGAAGGGCTCATCCAGGCATTGATTTCCGGAGGCAACTGGCTCCAGGTTAGCTTCCCCTCCCTTTTGATAGCGTGAACCAAAGAGAGCCCCAAATGTGCTATCCTGTATCCACTTTCCCAGTTTGAAGAGGGCCAGCTGTTTATGAATGGGGGCCCTATGTGGACCACCCTGAGAAAACTGCAGCTATTTCTTGTGCATGTATGTGGATAGCAAGCTATGAAGCATTCTCTTTCCTTTTACAGTTTTGTTCTGTTTTTTGTTGTTGAATTCTCTAAAGTCCTCTACATGCTTTGCTGTCAATATTCAGATGCTAAAATGGAGTAAATGTGTCACCTAATAACTGCTGTAAGATGTGTAAAGGTGTCATGAACTAAAAAAAAACAACTGGCAATGAGCAGGCAGGCAAGATGGCAATGTTGCCTTGTCATAGGGAGACTAGTTCAAAAGTGGGAAGAATGATTTACCAGTATAATCTACACTTTCCAATATCCATTGTTTACTTAAACTTCATAGGCATATGCTCAATGGAGGATATAAAAAAGACATTTTCAGAGCTCATTGAAAGCTGGCTTTAGGTAGCTCTTGCCACAGCAAAAGCAGCATATTAATCACATTAGTGATCACAAAGCTTTCTGCACAGGGACAGTGGATGGGATTGACTGAATGGAGGGTAAATAGTAGAGAATATTAAACTTGCCAGGGACTTAGCTGCAAGCCCGGTTCCTGCTCCATTGTAGAAGTTCAGAGTCCTACCTGAAGCTTTGTTTACCTGGGGTACATGATTGAAAATTCTAGTTCAATTACTTGTTGATTCAGTCAAGCAGCAGACCTGACATTCTAATCAACCAATTATTTATTGGGCACTCATGGCTTGTGAGAACAGATGATTGTACAGTAGGGAAAAATAGCCCTCAGTTCTAATTTTTCAAGTCTGTTGGACATTTACAGCAATCAGTACCTCAAAACCCTTACCAAAAAGAAGTGTGTCCACCCAAAACAGGTGTTCCATCTGAAGAATATATGTTTTTAAATTTAAAAATTTAGGGAGAAGCAAAAGGCCACATGAAGAATTAAACCTGCATTATGAAATGATCTAGGTACACTTTACTAGGGAAATTTAGATGTAAATATTTGTGATAACTCAGATTAGACATGATGTGGTTTATGTTAACTAAACATGGGCTGTGTTAGGGAGCTGGCAAGCTCTGACAGGAGGGTGATGAGAGAATGTGTGGTTCTGCTGCCCATCCCAGTTTAGTCTAAACCCACCTCTCAAGCTATCCTAAGTTTTCATGGTTCTGCCTTAACCACTTAACCCGCTCTGTGTCACATTCTGGACAGTATTGGGCAGTGCCATTGGCAAAGTTAATAAGATACTTACTCCCTCTTTCAGCAATTACTCAAAGCAAAGTAATTTATACCAAGTTCTGCCACTGTATTTCTGTTGCAATTACTTTTGTTCCTGAGAATCCAGGTAAAATAAAAATTAAAAAAAAAGAAAGTGGCTTATAAATACCTTCAAATGTCAAGAATTACTATGGCTCTTGAAATGAGAATATAATGTGTGTGTGTGTGTGTGTGTGTGTGTGTGTGAGAGAGAGAGAGAGAGAGAGAGAGAGATTGGGTGAGTCCATCTTATTACATGTGCTCATTAAGTTTTTGGTGAGAGAATGAATGTTGCTTAGGTGATAACTCACTTCCCCTTCTCTGTTTTCTCTTTCATTTTGGATATGTCCTGTGGCCACTAAGATTGAGGCAAACAGCCTCATTCTGGGGCTGCCTGCTTCTCATTGGCCTCTATTGTTTATACCTTCCATACTCAATTATTTTAGTTCTACGTAAACATTATGCTGGATAATTAGAATGTTTTGAGGAAAAAGTCTAAACCATGATCTTGTCAGTATTCAAGATATTTAAAATGTGTCAGGAAAGTGTACTTCACATGACAAAGCAATTAGAAACAAAAGTAGAGGGGTCACACTTTCTGATTTAAAACTATTTTATATCACAAAGCTATAGTAATCAAAACAGTAAGTTATTAGCATTAAAACCAGTCACATAGACCAATGGAATAGAATAGATAGCCCAGATGTAAACCCATGAATATATAGTTAACTATTTTTTGACAAGGGTACCAAGATCACACTATGGGGAAAAGATAGTCTCTTCAATAAATAGCATTAAGAAAACTGGATATCCACATGCAAAAAAAAACCCCAAATTAATCTGGATCTGTATCTTATACATCACTCACAAAAACTAACTAGAAATGTAATACCTAAAACCATAAAACTCCTAGAAAAAAAGCATAGGGAAATAGCTCCTTGACATTGGTCTTGGCAATGCTTTCTTGGATGATGCCAAAAGCACAGGCAACAGAAGAAAAATAGACAAATAGGGCTTTATAAAATTCAAAAGCTTCTGTGTAGAAGAAATAGCCAATAAAATTTTTAAAAAAGCACATACTGAGAGGGAGAAAATATTTACAAATTATCTATCTGATAAGGGGTAAATATTTAAAATATAAGGAACTCAATACAAATAAAACAAAACAATATGGTTTAAAAATAATCTGATCAGCCTGACCAGGCAGTGTCTCAGTGGATAGAGCATCAGACTGGGTCGCAGAAGACCCAGGGTCAAAATCCTGAGGTTGCTGGCTTGAGCACAGGCTCATTTGGCTTGAGCACTAGCTCACCAGCTTGAGTGTGGGGTCACTGGCTTGAGCCCAAAGGTCGCTGGTTTGACATCCAAGGTTGCTGGCTTGAGCCCAAAGGTCGCTGGCTTAAGCATGAGGTCACTCACTGCTGTAACTCCCCCCTCCAGTTAAGGTACATATGAGGAAGTAATTAATGAACAATTAAGAATTGATGCCTCTCATCTCTCTCCCTTCTTATCTATCCCTATCTGTCCCTATCTCTGTCTTTATCACACACACAAATAATCTGATCAAAAATGGGAAAAGAACATGAACAGACTTTCTTTTTCACAAAGAAGACATATACTTGGCAAATAGATACAGTAAAAGTGCCTATCATCACTAATCAGTAGGGAAATGCAAACAAAAGATTAGATAATAAATGCTGACAAGGATGTAGAGAAAAAAGAACCCTGTACACTGTTACGGACATTATTTCATAGTGTATATGCACATCAAATCATCATGCTGTATACTTTAAATATATGCAATTCTATTTGTCGATTATTCCTCAAAGATTCTGGGGAAGAGAAATGTCAAGGAGACAGGCCTTGATAGAAACTAGAATAAGAATTTAAAGTACAATTGGTGAGGTTTGTGTAATTCAGGGAATGCCATATGACATCTAACAAGGATATTGATTTGTGGGTAGGATTTGAATAAACAGGAGAAGGAAAAGCTATTCAAGGTGGGAAACAGCATGAAAATGCCTTCTAGAAAAATGTTATTGCTCAGTCACCCTGGCAAAGACTCCTCTGTCCTCCTCCTTTCTTTCCCAAGCTCCTAGCCCTTCAAGTTGAATGAGATTCCTGGGTGTTTCTATAGCTTTCTATACATGTTTCTATGATAGCTTTTGTGTATTCTATTGTCTTTCTTGACTTAAGTTCTTTATATTTGTATACCCAGTATCTGAATCAGTACCTGGCATAAAATAGGTAGTTAACAGACTTTATGACTGGATGAAAGAAAGATTGAATAATAAGTGGGAGAGAAAACAACAACAAAGGGCTCGGTGATGAGATAAAAAATATACAGATGAAACTTTGTGGATTGAAAACTTACAATAACTTCTCCTCTGTACAGAGTAAAACAGAAAGGCCTTTCGATTGACTGCAGAATGTGTGGGATAGAAATATAGGCTCCTTCTCTAACCTCACTTCCTACAGTTCTCCCTGGTGCTCACTCCTTTCCAGCCACAACGGTCTCCTGCATGTCTCTCACCTGGCATCTCCCCACCTGGGGCTTTTCGGATTTCTCTGCCTAGAATACTTTTCGCCTTTCAGTTGTCTGCATGGATTTGCCTTCACTTTAGTCAGTAATGCTTACATATCTCCTAATCCAAGATCCCTTCTCTGATCACCCTATGTAAAAGAGCATCTAACCACCCTGTTCTCTTGCCATGCTTGACATTTTCCCCTGATAGTTGGCACTCAATAAGTATTTCTTTAATGAATAAAGAAAAAAATAATAAAGAACCAGGAGTATGTCTGATAGGTGAATTCCTAAGTATGAGAGCACCTTAATGAAAAGTGGTAGTTTATAAAGGCTTATCTTGTAGTGGCATGCAGAGTGGATGGCAGGGAGAGCTTCAGAAACCAGGAGAGCTAATTAGGCGGTGTAAGCTGAGAGGGCCTGGCTCGGGAAGGAGCTCTGGAGCAGCGAGGGAATGCGTGGTCCAGTCAGGCAGGTCAGCACCAGCAGGTCTGATTCTCGTGGCATTTTGGAGAGATTCCCTATCAACCATTTTCTTGCTAAAGAGGTTGACAGGTTTTCAATAACCCCAGGTTATCTGGAGGTAGTTCCCTCTCCTCCAGTGTTTTTATGCAGCACAGAGCTACAGAACTGTTCCATTAAATGCCTATCTCCAATCATGAAATTTACATGCAGAAAGCACTTAGCTCATCTGGAAGGAACTCTGAGGGCTAGAGTGAGCACTTAGCAGGTTAGGCAGTCTCAAGCTTAAAGAATTATGTTCAGGTGCACTAGGCAGATTTGAGTGCACTTCTGGAAAATAATTTAAATTGCCCCCCCCCGGCCCCAGACTAAGCTATACCCTCCTCACACCATGTGCCTAGCAAGCAGTCTCAGATCTGAGGTTCCCTGAAGGCTAAAGCACCCGACAGGTAGTCAGTCAGAGAGAGGATGTGGAAAGAGGTGCTGAGAACGTCCTCTTCCTATTTCAGGTATCTTGAGCAGCTCAGGATGCAGCCCCTTTTACCAACTGGGCCTAAAGAGGGATTTTGAGTCTGTTACACTCTAATTCCAGTTGGGCCTTATAAATGCTTTGTTTTAAGCCTGCTTGAGAGCAGTGCAAGCAGACTTTTCATTTGTTATCTCTCCGTCACTAAATTTTATTTTAACAAGAGTCCTGGTTTGGACTTTGGTGGGATTTTTAAAAAAATAAATAAAAGGCACAAAGAAAGAAATGTGACTACCTGACAATGTGAAAAGCACCCCAAGTGGATTCTGCTGATGAGCTAGAAATGACAGGTGAACACTGTGTGTTAAAGTCACCCCAGGGGATTCTGTCTCTGATGTGAAGGGAACAGCAGGGTCCATCCGTTCTGATTTAGTTTCTGACAGGCTGCTTTTCTGACAGGGGCTGCAAGGTACTAAGTGCTGGCCTGGGAAAAGGGAGCGGCTGAAGGGCACCATTTGCCAATTGCAGAGGAGGAAGGGCATCTAAGGGGGCACTGCGAGGAAATGCGGGAGGTTGGCATTAGGAAATTCTCTCATAAAGCAGACCTGTATTTAACTTGCAAACATCAGAACCTTTACCCGGATGATAGGGTTTTGGGAATAAATGAGGAGCCTGAAGGAGAGTGCATCTCTTTGTAGATGTGATTTTAGTTAGGAACTAACACACTCTGACAGATATGAACTTGGGGGAATCAACAATGGGAACTCACACAACTTTTCTTGGTTAGCAGACAGATAGCAGTGTTTACTTACCACCTGCTTTATATTTTTTTTAACTCTTTCATTTTGTCTTTTATTCTGGAGAAATAAGAAAGTAAGATATAAGATTTTTCTCCAACTTCTAAGGGAAAATCATGACTTATACCAAGAAAGTATGGGAGTGCAGTTTTACAGAGTTGTTAGAAACACATACACATGGACTAATTATTTAGCAATGAAAAGTCTCAGGACAGAAATATTGATATTATAATAGCAATGGAAAGATAGTTATAATTCTAATTTGTATCTAATTTCTTTACAAGTGCAAACTAGAGATATCAAATGACAAGATTTGCCCTGTTGATGGTCAGGTTGAGATTTTCAGATATAACTCCATTCTATTTTTTTTTCTATAGAAATAAAAGCTTTTCTTTTTCTTCAAACTCAGTTACTTTGGTACTTTGAATTTATGTACCCTAGGGTACACAGTTTTCTCTTAGAATATAGTGTACATAGGTTTCTTCAACATGGCCATTAGCTCACTATTTTATTGGTATGTCTTTTTTTTAACCCCATAGTTTTCCTTCAAATGGGAATCAGTGAACTATATGATAAATTTAAGTGTACAGCGAGCAGATGGTCAGGCTGAGATAATAACTTATGGTTAAGTATATTGTTTGGTTCAATCTTCCATTGGTACAGAAAGCTTATTCATCTTAACAGTCCCCTTTAGCACTGGGTAAAGAGGGTAAGAGATTCCCTTCATTCTAGGAATTATCTGTGGCCATCATTGGAAGAACTTTGCCATTCAACATCTGAGCATTTTTTTTAAAAAAAAAACAACCACAAAAATAAGTCCAGCATGAAGATTTTTTTTTACCTCTTAAAAGTCAATTTTATTGAGATGTGCATTACCCTAATATTAGGTATTTCAATTACAGTGAACTTTGACAAATATGTATAGTCACGTAACCACCACTAAAGTTAAGATATGGAACAGTTCTATTATTTTAAGTTCTCTTATTTCCCTTTTCGGTGAGTTCCTTCCTATCACCTTAGTGTCTATATCAACCAATAAAGTACTTTCTGTCACTATTGTTTTTCCTTCTCTAGAAGTTTATATCAATAGAACCATACCATATGTGTGTAGTCTTTTGAATATGGCTTCTTTCACAAAACAAAATATTTTTTATATCCATCCATGTTGTTCTCTGTTTCTTTTTTATTGCTGTGTAAATTTTCATTGTATGGAACAATGAAATAAACAATTTGTTTATCTGTTCAATAATTGATGGGCATTTTGGTTGTTTTAGTTGGGAGCTATAATGGATAAAGCTGCTATGAACATTCATGTACAAGTATTTGTAACTTTCTCTCTCTATATATATGTGTTTGTGCGCACACACACACACACACACCCCTGCCCAATTTCCTTGAGTAAATACTTAGAAGTGGACTTTCTAGGTTGTGTCAAATATATATATTTTTTCTTTTTGGTTTTGAGAATATTTCAAATTGAGGTTAAGTGCCCATAACACAAAAATAACCATTCTAAAGTAAATAATTCAGAAGCATTTAGCATTATTTACAATACCATGCAACCACTGGCTCCAACCAACTTCAAAATATTTTAATCACTACAAAATAAATCTCATACCATTAGTGAGTTACTCCCATTAAGTACTATCCCCAACCCCTGGCAACTGCCAGTCTGCTTTCTATCTCTATGAATTTATCTAATCTGGCCATTTCATGTAAGTGAGATCACTCAATGTGTGACCTTTTGAGACTGGTTTCTTATGATGACTTTGAGACTCATCGGTATTGTGGATTTATAAGTATTCCATTCCTTTTCATGCCTGACTAATATTCAATTATATGCATACACTACAATTTATCTATTTATCTGTTGATGGAAATTTAAGTTCTTTCCAATCATGCTGCCATGAACACTCACATATAAGTGTTTGTTTGAGTATCCGTTTCAGTTCTGTTGGGTTAAAACTAAAAGTTGAAATTCTGGGTCATGTGGGAATTCTGTGTTTTAAGTTTCTGAGGCACCACAAATTTTCAACAGCAACTGAATGAACCATTTTACATTCCCATCAGCAGTGTAATAGGGTTTCAGTTTCTCCACATCTTCAATAACACATGTTGGTTTTCATTTTTATAAAATCATAACCTTCCTAATAAGTGTGATGTGGTATATCACTGTGGTTTTGATTTTTATTCTGTCAGTGTTTGTTTCAGATATTTGGTATAATACGGTGCATACATGTTCATAATTTTCATATCTTCTTCATGTATTGACCCTTCATCAGTACAGGGGGTCCTCAGGTTATGATAGTCTCAGCATATTACATTTGAGTTTACGATGCTCACTCCCATAAAAACTAAAAAATTAAGATGTGTTTCAGCTTATGCTGTTAGTGTCATACAGAGGACAGATTCAGTAAGGTCTACAGAGAAGTTATGGATGCCTTGCAAGGCTATAAGTAGATTTTGGAGGAGAAGAAGTCATCAACCATCCAGACTAGCCTGGAATAATTCTTTAAGGAGGTACAGAGGCCTGCAACAGATCCTGTACCCTCTATAGCAGCTGCTTCTTGGGATGAAATACCTGTAGTACAGGTAGATTCATCTCCAGTGTCTCCTGCATATTCTTTAAGCAATCCTGATTCCCCTGACCGAGTATCTCCAGCACCTTCTTCAGGTTCTCCTGCCTCTCCAGCTTCCTCCTCCCAATAGGTCACTCTCTTCCAGTGTGCAAGCCAACCACAGGAATAAAGGTAAGGAATCTTTTCTTTACACTCATTTTTTCTGTTACTACAGTACAGTGTACAGAGTGTATAGTAAAGTATATTTGTATCCTTTTCCTTTTTCTGTGGCTTAGTTGTGTTTTTATGTTCTAGATTATGATTTTACAACTGTGTTAGGATAAGTAAGTGTCTTAGGCTAGGGAGTGTTTTGACTTACAACAAAATTTGGGTTATGTCACTATTGTAGAAATGGAACTGTATCACAACCTGAGAACCCCCTGTATATAATGACTCTGTAAGTATTATTTTTGTCTTAAGGTCTGTTTTACCTGATATTAGTATAGTCACCCCTGCTTTCTTTTGGTTACCATTTGTATGGGATATCTTTTCTGTGTTTTCACATTTAACCTACTTTTGTTTTGAACCTAAATTGAATCTCTTAAAGATAACATGTGTTTAGATTCTGTTTTTGTGTCCATTTTGCCAGATTTTTATACTTTAGTTGGTGAATTTAGGTTATTTACATTTAAAGTAATTACTGCTAAGAAAGAACTTACTTCTGCCATTTTATTATCTTATATGTGATATCTTTATTTGTTCTTTAATTCCTCTAATACTTCCTTCTTTTGTATTTGGTTTATTTTATCTAGTCTGCTATTTTGATTCTTCATTACCTTTTATGTACACTTGATTGTTATGCTCTCTAGTGGTTACTAAGTGGTTAAAACCATTGGGATTAAAATCAACATCTCAACTTTATAACAATCTAGTTTGAATTGATACCAACTTCACTTCAATCATAAAACTCTGCTTCTATGTAACTCAGTCTCCCAAACCTTTATGTTGTTATTGTCACAGATTACATTAGTTTATACCAGTGTGCCCAATATATATATTTGTAATTATTGTTTTATGCATTTTCTTTTAAATTATATAGGAAACAGAGGATTTACAAGACCGAATTACAATAATACTAATTTTTTGTGTGCTTATGAACCTACCTTGACTAGAGTTCTTCATTTTTTCATACAACTTCAAGTTACTGTCTAATTTCCTTACATTTCAGTTCCCATTAGAATTTCTTGTAAGATATATCTACTAAAAACATACTCCCTCATCTTCATATAGTTAATAAGAAACAATTTTTTTAATTATTGTAAACCACTAAGTTTTAGAAATGTTTGTTAAGCAATGTTATTAAAGTAAAATCTTAGGTAAAACTAGTAGTAAGAATAGAATACAGCCATGACATAAACTTAAAATAAGCGGCATTGGCTTTGGGATGAAGAAATTGTTTTAAGGAGCCCAGAAATGGCAACTCATGTTATTTGAAGGTGAAACATTTGGTAAATCTGTCTCCCATTAAGCTTGTGGTATTATGGATAAAACTTTTGAGGCAGATTGTTGATAAGATAAGCTGATTGTTACTAGTTTTATTTGATATCATCCCTCAAAAAAAAGGTAAGCACAAAAAACAAAATGATTGAACAACTATATTAGAATGCTCAGAAATTCTGGAATTTTCAGCCCTGGCCTGTTGGCTCAGTGGTAGAGTGTTGGCCCTGCTTGTGGATGTCCTACGTTTGAATCCCGGTCACACAGGAGAGTTTGATAGGGCACACAGGAGAAGCACCTATCCTTTCTCTACCCATATCCCTCTCCTCTCTTTCTCTCTCTCTCTTTCTCTTTCTTCCTGTCCTGCAGCCATGGCTCAATTGGAGCAAGTTGGCATTGGGCACTGACAATGGCTCCATGGCCTCTGCCTCAGGTGCTGAGAAGAGCTTGGTTGCTGGGCAATGGAGCAACACCCCAGATGGACAGAGCATCCCCCCTAGTGGGCTTGCTGGGTGGATCCTGGTAAGGGTGTATGTGGGAGCCTATCTTTGCCACCCTACTCTCACTGAATTTAAAAAAACCTGGAATTTTCAAGGTTAAAAACTGAAAACCTTTCACATCTCCACCAGTTGAAAATAAAATTAATATTTTGAGTTTTAAAGGCCTTCTAAGACTCAGCCTCTTTGCAAGAACTAAATTAGGAGCTTAGTTTTAAGGACACAGCCTCAGAGCAAAGACAAAATATCGATGTGCCTATGATACCTTTGGTTAAGAACTCTGAATAAATTAAGATAAGACTCAGATTATTATAGTTAGACAAAATAATTCTTGTGAAGGAGACTAAAAGTGTAATCCCAACTGAAGGAAGAACCTCCATTCTAACCACTTTTATAGCTCCAAATTTTGAATTCAATGAGTTATGTATTCAAAAGTTACTTATCATGACCAATGTTTTCTACTCTTCAAATTCTATGAAAACGCTTTGCTCTATTAAATCTTAGTTTTTGTTCCAATGACCTGACAATGGTTTTAAAATTTATTCTGCTCTTTAAAATGATTCTCTTAATCTCATCCATGTTTCTTTGGTTTGGGTCAACCCATTGTGGGTTCCTTTGGAGAATGAATTCCAGTCCCTAATGCAGGGGCTATTCACTGTCAAGAGTCAGGCCTCAGTTGGCAGATGGTTTGTTTTTTTTTTTTAGAAGTATTGCTAAGTGGCATCTACTGTGGAGCTGCTCCTTAATTGCCACTCTAATGAGACCAAAGAATTCATTATCTATTCCTGAGAGATTTGTGAGAACC
Organism: Saccopteryx leptura; assembly: GCF_036850995.1. Classification (NCBI taxonomy): domain Eukaryota; kingdom Metazoa; phylum Chordata; class Mammalia; order Chiroptera; family Emballonuridae; genus Saccopteryx; species Saccopteryx leptura. Next base: position 45,807,573 of record NC_089504.1, on the reverse strand, counting down.
AAAACCCAATGTGAAATCAGTTAGACTGACTTTCTTCTTCAGAAATCCAGAGATCTCTGCAGACCAAATATACCACTCCATGGTTCTTGTTTCCTTGGTCCATCTGGTTTAGCCTGAGTCAACCATTGGCTCCCCTAGTCTTAGAGCTGTGTTCTTAGCACCCCCTCTAGGTTCCATACAGATCTTTATTCCTTTAAAAGGAAACAGATTGATTGCTTTTGTTTCCAGAAACAAGTTTCTATATCAAAGACTTTCAGGTGAAGCCAAAAAGAGCTTCTTCTCCTTCCTGAATCTCAAAGTCTCTGCTGCCTCTCCCCATGTGTGAGCCAAAGGGAGCTGTGGGAGCTTTATCTTTTATCTGTCTCAACAGCAGTTGTCTTCATCTGCTGTGAGATACAGCCAGGATATCAGAAGGGAAGCGAAACCCAGCTAAGTTTGCTGATTTTTAGTCAGGAAAGAGGTTACTTTTTACCCTCAAAAGTTTTAATTTTATAGTATAAAACTGGCATTCAGTCTCCATGGCTGGAGGCTACATTATTCCTCCTCTGACACAGAGGACTGAGAAGCCTTGGAATATAAATATATGCAATAAGCCAATAATTCTGCCTTCCTTTCTGCTGCTCCTACAGGGTGTCTCAGTGCTGGCAAACAGAAGGGTAATGGGAATTAGAAGGAGGGGAAAAACAGCAATAAAAATATAAATCAAAGAAAGAAGAAAATCCATTTGCTCCTTGGCAGCAGAGACAGTGCTCAGCTAATCCATGCTGAGTGCAATCCAATACTCCTTTATATAATCCTGTGCCGGTGGAAAAAAATTAAAGTTTAATGCAATAACGGCTGACACAAATCACTTTTGTTTCCCAGAAGCAGATTAAAGAATAGTTAAAATCATACAAATCTAATTTCTTTTTTTTTTTGCTTGTTGCTTTATTCTGTAACATCTTGATGCTTTAATCCCTAGTATCAGTTTTTGATTATTAAATATATATTACCAACAAAAGAGAGATTGTGGGAAAAACAGTGACAGCCAGGAAATGATTTGTGCTCCAATGGTACATGTTAAAGTTCTTTCAAAATCCATAAATTTTTCATAGGTTCATCGAGGTCTGTGCCTTTAATCAATCTGTGCCAAGGGAATTTTAAAATAAGCATAATGGTAATGGAATGCTATCAAGCATAATTGGGGTTGAAAAGAACCATCACAGTCCATCAGCTATCACTCCTGCATTGTGTGTGTGTGTGTGTGTGTGTGCATTGCACACATGTGTGTCAGCATGCTGTATTTCCATTCTCTATTTTGATTACTGCCATCAATGGAACAATTTGAAGACCATGTATAAATACAGACATGAATTTTAAGAAGAACTTTAATTGTGTTTAAAATTTCTCCCTTTTTCTGCTCCCTATATAGGACTTACTGGCTTTGAAAAGACAGTGATTTACCTCATCTGTGAAATAGACTTGCTTCATCAGAAGCGTTTAAAAAAAATGATGCCTCACCACCTATTAACCTACATGAAACGTCCCTGTCTGTATACAAATGCTGTAAAAGGTTTAGAGTTTCCCTGCTCTACCCAAAGTCCCAGGACCAAGAAATTAAAGGAAAACCCATGCAAGTTTCTTGCTAATGACATTTTGATAAAGCAGAGAAGCTTTTGCAGAAACTCTTGTTAGAATTGAGTAAAACTTTTGCTTTGATGTCATAGGTTTCCAAAAATGCTCTCCAGGTGACTTCCATAAATGATTCTAAAGTAATCTCTGTTCCATTTCACCCACATTTAGCTCATAATGTCAGCAAGAGATGTTCAAGGAAAGAGCATTCTAAATGCATGCTTCACGTGTCCTGTTAGTAGGATGTTTTTTCTCCCCTTAAATTAAATCTTAGTGTGTTTGTGTGTGTGTGTGTTTTAACTTTTATGATGTCAAGTTTCAAACATAAAGTAGAAAGTATAGTATACCACATTTGAGTTATTATCTATTAATATCCAATTTTCTTCATCTGTACTTTTATCTTTTCTTCTCTAGCCCTGATTATTTTTAAGCAAATCTCTGACATCACATCATTTAATCCATAAATACTTCAGCATATATTTCTACAAATAAGGATTTTTTCCCCCAAAATATAGCCAAAAAGCACTAGGTCAACTTAGAAATTAACAATAATTTCTAAATGTCATTAAATATCCACTGATCAGATTTCCATATTATATCAATATGTGAGTTTTATTTAAAGTTTATTTGCTCAAATAAGGATTGAAATAGTTTGCAATTGGTTAATACATCTCAAATACTATATTCCTCTCCTAGTTCATATCTCAATCTCTCTCTGCCTCTCTTCTTTTTAATTGTTATACATACTTTTATAGGTTTCCATTATGTTATTTTCACTATCTGAAACCCTCTGGTGTCATTTAACTTGTACTTCTCCTTGGTATTTCTCATAACTTGCTAGTTAGGTATCCAGCCTTGATCTGTTCCAAAACATGTCCTTCTAGTTTAGTACTCTTGTCCATTTTATTTTCTTCTAGCAAGCGAGAGAGAGAGAGAGAGAGAGAGAGAGAGAGAGAGAGAGAGAGAGGGAGAAACAAGCAGGAATAGACAGACAGGAAGGGAGAGAGATGAGAAGCATAAACTCATAGTTGCAGCATTTTAGTTGCTCATTGATTGCTTTCTTATATGGGCCTTGATGAGGGGGATCCAGCTGAGTTAGTGACCCCTTGCTCAAGCCAATGACCTTGGGCTCAAGCCAATGACCTTGAGCTTCAAGCCAGTAACTTTTGGGCTCAAGCCAGTGACTATGGAGTCACGTATATGATCCCACCCTCAAGCTGGCGACCCTTGCTCAAGCTGGTGAGCCCACTTTCAAGCCAGATGAGCCCACACTCAAGTTGGCAACCTTGGGATTTCATACCTGGGTCCTCTGGGTCCCAGGTTGATGCTCTATCCACTGTGCCACCTGTTCAACGTTGAAAATGTTTGATGGAAGCTTACTCAAGGTTGGAGTCAGACACATTCAGTGGTCATAACCAAATATAATTACAAATGTTGGAGGTTTTGTATACCAGTTTGTTTCCAAAGAGCTCATGCCTTCCTGGGTTTTAGCACTCAGTGGTTGGTGCATGTGATTAGTGAACTTATAGACTCTTAGAATTTCAGATCTAGATATGATTATAGAAATTCTAATCTATACTACTAAATATTTATGTTAAAAAAAAAACTGAAGCCAAAAGAGAACACATAACTTGTTCCAGGTTGTATGACTTTTAACACAAACTGACTCAAAAATTTTCATGTTTAAACTGAAACCAGCATTTGGCCTTAGTCCTATAGACTGGGCATCCTCTCTGTGTTGTGTGCACTTCCACAGAGAAAACTACCATTCAGGGTGCCCCACAATTTAATAATCATTTTTCTATAGTAATATTGTTGGTGTAACAAGATTCAAATTTATTCCCTAATGGATTGGTTACACAAATTAGATTTATTATTAAAGATGAAAAACAAAATTCTATAAGCAGATATGTATGGCCAAATATTTATTTGTTAAAGACTCTTTCTATATCAATAAGACTTTAAAAATCAATGGTATTGTTGCATCATGTAGGTACTAATTTACTGTATTTAGAACTAAAACAAAATTTTATGTTTTTGCCATCTATTTCTAAATGGCTTGAGTTTAGAGCAAGATACTTCTGGTGATAATGCTGGTGGTTTGTCCTCAGCTAGCTCATAAACGTGAATCAAGTATGACTCAACAAATATAAAAAAGAACTTTGATTAAGTGCTTATTATATGCCATCACTGTACGAGGTTCTTTACACATTCAGTTTACATTAACACCCATAATGACACTACAGTTTGTTGTTACTGTTGTTATTTTATGTGTGAAAAAATTAAGCTTTTTGGATTGTAGGTAATGTTTTCTAAGTTTAAGCAGTTTAATAAATGAAAATAATGAGATTTAACCAGAATTGTCTGTGAGGGTGAGACTTGGAGGCAAAAGATCACAGCTCTGCCTTTGTCATTTGGCCTTTGCACCTCAGGTTTATTGTTTTTGTTTTGTTTTGTGGCAGAGACAGAGAGAGTTAGAGAGAGGGACAGATAGGGACAGACAGAGAAGAAGGGAGAGAGACCAGAAACATCAATTTTTGGTTGCAATTCCTTAGTTGTTCATTGACTGGTTTCTCATATGTGCCTTGACCGGGGGGCTACAGCAGACCGAGTGGCCCCTTGCTTGAACCAGTGACCTTGCGCTCAAGCTGGTGAGCCTTTCTCAAACCAGATGAGCCCACACTCAAGCTGGCGACCTCGGGATCTCAAACCTGGGTCCTCCACATCCCAGTGTGATGCTCTATCCAATGTGCCACTGCCTGGTCAGGCAGGTTTATTGTTCTTAAAAATGGATTATAAAAAGTTAAGTTTGTCATTAGAGTTAAAGGCTGATGATGTATGTGAATAATACTTTAAAAATGGTTATATGTTATACAAATGCTTCTCATTCAAATTTACCTTCTTATATCACACCCATGACAATTATTTTGCCTGTGTGAGCCACGGGAGAATAAGAGAAAAATGAGAATCTCTTTTTTAAAATATGGTTTGATTTCCTGGGTCAGTAATCCCTGAGAGTATTTGTGGATCTGGCACAGAAGAGTTGTATGGTTTTGTAGTGAAGTACGGTGTGCATGGAGAAACACTCCAATGACTTGTTGTTGTAGGAAATGACTCGTTGTCCAGTCTAGGGGAGTGCTGTCAGCAGTCAGCCTCCAGCTGTGAGTCCCTTTGGGATTTCTTCAACTGCGGAAAGCTGTACAACTCAAGAGTAAATCCTTTCTGGATTCGCCTAAATGCAATGACTGATTGCAACAAGGATATAAGGCCCAGTCATTCAGTCCACAGGGGGACACTTTTATTCCATGTATACTCCAGAGCTCCTAATAGATTTGAATAACGTTTTGTGGGCCTGCATGACTTCTCTCTTTTCTCAATCCTGCTTTCTTCTCCTTTTCTCTGCAAGTATGGATCTTGAATCATACCTAATCAGTCTCTAGCATTTCATACTTTATTTCATCATCTGCTTCCACATAACCTAACCTGTGACACATGTATTTTCAAGGATATTTCTTTTCATATTTTATTCTAGGGAAACAAACTACCATATCCTTGTCTATTACAAACTTAAGAGTCAGTTTTAAATGTAATTTCTTTAGATTTCTAATTAAATACAATATGTTTGAAAAATCGTTGATCTTTCTGATGCAGACAGAGCATTTGGGGGCTGCTTTCTTTGAATAATTAAAAAGAATCAAAAAGGCTTTTCTATTGTCTGCTGCAGTGCTTAAATATATCAACTTGATATCATCGATACCAATGCCCATGACAAAGAGAGTGTGTTGTCATCCAATTCTTTCTTGAGAAGAGAAAAGGGTCTTCCTTGGTAGATTTGATATTTTATTTGTAGTGGGTTGGATTTGACTCTAAAAGTATAGTATTGTGACTAAGGAATGAGCAGTGAAGAATGATGATTTCAAAATACAGTAAAAGAAATGGAACATAAAAAAATAAAAGAATTAGGACCAGACTAGAACATTGCCAGAGCTTCAAAATGTACCTAAAATCAAGTGGTTGAGGGTAAAGAGGAAGTACCCATTGTACAAAATAAGGAAAAGAAATTGGGCTACAAAAGTACGGTTAGAAAGTGTGTGGTATCTTTTTTTTTTCTGTTAGTCCCATAGGCAATTTTCATAAAATTTCTAAGTTTTTTAAATGTAGAAAATGTGTAAGAAAGAAATGGCATTTTATTTTACTCTAGTCCTTTTAACAAAAAGAGAAAAGGAAAAAGAAAAAAGAAAAATTTATAAAAGAGCAATAATAAAAAGCAAAGTTTAAAAATTTAAAGAGTAAAAATTGTCATATTATAAAAAAGAAAAGCTTTCCTTTTAGGATTTATTTCTTACAGAAGCACTAATAATAGATCTTTCTTAATTTTTTTAGAAAAGAAAATTTGGCATATATCACTGTGTATGTTCATGTACATTTATGTATTTAGTTATCTGTGTGTGTACATATGTGTGTATAAATATGTACATATTATTATCTTCTTATTATATTACTTAAACAATTTATCCCAAAACTTAGTGACCTAAAACAACAATAATTTTATTATATCTTATGATTTTGTGAATTAGGAATTCGAGCAGAGCTCAGCTAGGTAATTCTTCTACTCCATGTGGCACTGATTAGATCTCTAAGAAATGTCCATTTGGTGGCTGGTCTGATTGAAAGTACCCTCTTACATGACACTCAGGGATCCCAGGAAGCAAGAGAGAAGCCAGAATATGCATGTTCTTTATTGGACAATGCAGTCACAGACTAGCCAACATTCATATTGTTCATGTGCATATAGTTGGATATCAAGGGCAGCATTAAAATTCTTTCTTGATCTCTGTTTAAGGCATTTAGATTACAATTATTATATCAGAGCAGCATTCAGAAGGCCTCAGATGCCATCATTTGGTTTGATCATGGCTTAGGATGCTACCTGAAGTACCCACATGCCTCTCTGTTATCTTAAACTTCCATTGACTTTTTTAATATATTTAAGTAATGTTTGGAAGACAGTTCTCCATAGGTTTCTTATGTTTCTGCACATCTTATGGGCAAGGCATTTCCTGCTTTGTTTCTGGTTGTCTTTTCAAGAAAATTTATAGTGAAGAGCCTTAGTAGATAAGAATAATATTTACCTCAAGAGCAAAGGGCAGACATGCTTACTGTCCAGTATAATAAAAATGATGTCTCCCTCTGGACTGAAAGGAAGGTGTGCTTAGTGCTCATTATTAAAGATTTGAGTTCCTAAAGCTCAGGCTTTCTCTCTTGTAATGCAACCCTCTGTGTAAGCAGGTGTCAGTTGGCCTTCATGTTATCCTGTGGCAATTGGGGTTCATGGAACTGCTACAAAAATGCCAATGCTTTGGCTACTGCTATTGCTCTTGCTATGAATTATAAACTGTTCTTCATCTATGACCTAGGCACCTTATGTCTTCTACCATCAATCAGAAAACTATAGTAGGCTAACCTGTTAGCATGCAAGTAGGTAAAATCTAATACTCTTCAGTTCTTGAGGGCAACTTTGCCAGGGAAACTATATTGAAATGAGTGCTTTTCCAAAGATGTTATTGGTGAATGATTATTTACTAGTCCAGAGTTTAACAGAGAATAAGGCAGGGATACAGGGTAATATGTCCTACACTCCAGTTCTTGAGAAATGTGGCCATGTGCCCCACACTCAAAGAGGAGAGTCGAGTCAGAGCTATGAAGACAAAAGCAAAATGTTGATATGTCTTCATTGATACTAATCTTTTTGGGAGTGACTATTTTCATGTAAATTAAAAAAAGTTTTCTAATTTGATGCCTTCTAAAAACTATTAAACAGGATATTAGCTTTCTGTTGGATGCAAATTCTTCATTAAAAATATAATTTACTACAGTCATGCTCTGCATAACAGCATTTTAATCAATGATGTACCATATATACAAAAGTGGTCCCATAACATTACAATGAGCTAAAAAATTACTTGGTAACATTGTAGCCATCACATCAGAGTGCAGCCCACTACATGTGTTCCTAGTGATGCTTGTGTAAACCAGTGCTGCTAGATATATAAACCTGTGGCACATACAATTATATACATAATACTTGATAATGATATTAAATTACTATGTTACTGCTTTATATATTTACCATACTATAGTTTCATCATAACTTTAAAGTACACTCTGTCTACTTATAAAAAATGTTTGCTATAAATCAGTATGCTGTGTTATGCTGGCAGCAGCCTCATACATCTTGTGTTTATCTCATTTCTTGATTGCGTCATTCTTTTTTTGTGTGCATGATTTAACTTCCCATTGTTTTGCTCATTATGGCCCTTACGTGTACAAAATCAACTGTTATCATTGCCAGTAAGAGGTCAAATTGAGTTATTAAACTGGAAACAAAATTAAAAGTGATTAAGAACTGTAAAGATAGAAAATCAGGGATAATTTTTGCTTGCCAGTCAGGAATGTCCCATTCCATGATAGCTATGCTTTTGAAGAGCAGGAACAAAATAACAAAAGCTATTAAAAGATCTGATCTGCTTCATTGAAGGCAATGAGACTAACAAAACTTTGAGAAAGGTCCATATCAGATATGGAGAAACTTCTAATGACCAGGATTGAAGATGAGACAAAGAGTATATCCCTCTCAGTACCATAATGACAATGGTCAAAGTAAAATATTTGTTTGAAATTTTGAAAGAAAAGGCTGGACCTGATTATGATGTTGAATCTATTCTTAGATCTAGGTGGTTTAATGATTCAAGAATTGTTATTTGTTACATAATATGAAAGTGAGTTTCGAGAATGCAAGTGTTGATGCAAAGGCAATTGAAGATTTTTTTTGAAACTCTAGATAAACTGATTAGAAAATTGCCAGAGCAAATATTCAATATGAATGAAACCTCCCTATTCTGGAAATGGATTCCTAAACGGACTTTCATCCATAAAGTTTTACATTAAATTTTTGTGTAAAGAAAAAAGCTGTTTTCTGATTGTACCACACAGAATTTAGTTTGTTTAATAAACTTACTATACAATACAAAACATCATATATTTATCTTCATATATGCTTTTGGTGGAACATACCTAAAAAGCTGTAAGTTGGGTCCTGCAGGAGTCGTGGAATATTCAAAGAGAGCAAGTGAGGAGTCTACAAAGATGTGCAGAGGGCTAACAGACACCCAGCTGACCAAAGATGGTGAACCTGTGGGGGAGGCTAGCAACAGTAGGGAGCCCTTAGCATGCTAGGCTTGAAGGGACAAGGGGAGGGAGGGACTGTCCAAGTCAGACAAGTATGGAGCTGAGCATCCCTTGGACATCAGCAGACCAGGAAGCCCAGCCAATGTTGGGTACAAGCAGGACTGAGGCAGGTAGAAAGCTCACTGGGATTGGCAAATGGTGAATATTTAGCACATATATTTCCATGTCTAATTCTGGCAAATGTAATTGATACATAGAATTCTCAAGTTATTTAAACCTAAGGATGAAGTAGAATTTCCACATTGAATCTCTTGGCATAAATGGAATTATATTTCAAGGAGAAAAAAAGTTAACCTTAGACCAATGAAATTAGCCTTAAGCATATAGAATATAGGTAATCATATGATAAAATTTAATCACCAAAACAAATCTGGAAATAAAATTGCTGTGAAACTGCAGCCACAGCAATCCTACGTCAGCTCACAGATGGAGACATGAGCGAGGCCCACTTCCCCACACTCACTTGTGTGAACAGACCACTAAAGTGCTACCTCTTTATGCTAAGACAGGTCTTCGCTGGTATATTTTCTGACATCTGCAGTCTAAAATCATGATAAAATCATCTATATTTTTAGGGAAACAGAAAGCTTTGTTCTTCTTAATATCTCAAAAGATTATTTTCCCCCTTGCATCATTTTCCATTACCCTCTGCATTCTTACCTTTGTGAACTTCCAGGGCACCACCTGAACTTTCCACATCTTGCTGCTTTTTCACTGATGAGGTAGGGAACTGAGATTCGTACAATTAACTCTTTCCCCATCCCACCCCTCAGATTGGTTTCCACATTCCAACAAAACAACTAGGTTTCTCTTTCTAAATTCAACTAAACACAGAGATCTGTGTCCTTCTATTGTTCTGCAAACCTTTCTTCCCTGTCCCCACCACACACACACACACACACACACACACACACACACACGCACACACACATACACGCATGCATGCTCACATACACACACTCCCACTCGCTTCACTGTTCAAAAAAATTCTTCAAGTTTTAGTTGAAATATCATATCTTCTCTCAACCCCTTTCAATTCCCAGCCCATTTCCAGCCCATATAACACCCCTGACTTTCTTCTGACCAACGTAATTAAACCTCTCCTCTCCTCTGCTCACCTGGCACTTAGTCCCCAAACTCTAGAACTGTCCTATCACTTTGTTACAGTGAGCTCTTTCAGTGACTGTCTTCTTCCTTAGATTGTTAACTCCTGGGGACAAAAACCGTGCCATTTATTTTTATATCACCAGTGACAAGGGAGAAGTATCCTAAACTTATGCTGAAAGAAAGAAGAAAATACCTAAAAAGATTTTTAAGATATAGTTAAGGTTTTGTAAGCCAGTGAAATAACTCCTATGCCCTCCCCTCTGCTCCACGGGTACATCAGGGCCAGGGATACAGGGATATAGATGGCAGACATCTAGACTTCCCACTTGGATACTGGCTTCTTACTTAACTCAGAAATTAATTCAAGACCATCTCCAAAATCCCTTTAAAACAAATACAAGAACAATATGTAATACATTAAAATCTCCTTTTGCCACTTAATTCTTAGCAAATTTCTATAAGTCAAGTTGCTCTAACAGGAAAGATGGCTATATATTAATATGTTTCAGTTTATTAATTAGCAGTGAGTTATCTGTGTTTATGAAATGGGTAGTGACTATAACAGATTTATACAGTGTTGAATAAAGTGATACTTCGAGGAGATTAGCAGTGGAAGATCTGAGATTTTGTTTGTTTTCATGGCTCTCCCAGTTGCTTCATGCTTACGGCAGTCGTGACTGTACTCTAAGGTCTGTTTCACCCAGACTAAGCAGCCCTCACCAGGGCCACCAATACCACAGCAGTTCAGGAAAGCTGCTTATAGACTGGGGCAGTGGGTGGGGGAATGATATCACTTTGCTTTTAATAGACGCAATTCTAAAGTCTTGGAATTTTCTTTGCAGTCAGTAAAGACAGACCCCAAGCACAGCAAGAGAAGTTTGTGAACTTTCAAGAGTTGCCTTCAAGCCCACACCTCCCTTGAATCATGTTTCCTATGCACATCAGATGGTTACCCAGTTTACAATAAGTTTCTATTACTTGCAACCTGTTATTCTCTAACACTGCTTGGCAAACCATAAAGCCTTTAAATTCACTTGTTTCCCTGAGTAAGGCGGGGACACGTCTCCTCCATCTGCAATTAACAGCACACATCTCACAGCTACCTATCAGTGAGGGGGGTCTGGCCCTGATTTCTAAAACACATATTAAAATAGAAGAATGCTTTTTTTCTTCTTCCTTTTCAACTGAGAGGTGGGGAGTTAGAGAGACAGACTCCTGCATACACACTGACCAGGATCCATCCAGCAACCCCTCTGGAGCAGATGCTCTGCCCATCTGGAGCCATGCTCCCAACCCAGCTATTTTTAGCACCTAAGGTGGAGGCTCCATGGAGCCATCCTCAGCACCCGGGCCTATGTCCTCAAACCAATCAAGCCAATCAAGCCATGGCTGCCAAAGGGGAAGAAAGAAAGAGCAAGAGAAAGGGGAGGTGGAGGGGTGAAGATGCAGATGGTCACTTTTTCTGTGTTCCCTTACCAGGAATCTAAGCTGGGACATGCTCTACACTGAGACAACAGTCCAGGGACAAAAATGCTCTCTTAAGAGAACTAAAAGGTCTAAATTCTGGGTACATTACTAGGTCTAGGACTCCAGTGGCATGAGTGAGGGCCTCAGAGAAAAAAATTTAAGGCAGCACTCATGTTCCTGCTGGTCCTGCTCCACCCATTACAAACTTTGTGGTTTTTATATAGTTCAGAACAAATTCATATAACATAGAATTAACCATTTTGAAGTGTATAATTCAGTGGCATTTAATATGATCCAATGTTGAGCAACCACCATCTCTATGTAGCATTAAACGTTTTAGTTGCTCATAAAAGAAACCTATCATACCTATTCAGGGGTCACCATTCTTCACTCCCTCTAGCTCCTGCCAACTGGCAACAGCCTGACCATTTATTTCTACGGATACAATATGTGTGGTTTCGAGTACTAACAACTAACTGACCTTGTGCCAAGACACTATCTGAAGAGTTTTTATGTGCATTAATTCCATTAATCTTCACAAAAATTCAATGAGATGGACACTAATATGCCCACATGCATGGCTTATTATTTAATTTTCTAATTATGTTTTTCAACTGAATAATAAAGAAAATGGCAACAAGCTAACCACATCTGCTAAGCACATTTGTGTGTGAGGCATGGTTCTAGGTCAGAAATCTCAAACAAGATTCATCCCTAACCAGTTCCAGGGCTCTGACTTCCTGCAGAACAACAAGGGCAGAGGGATTCCTGAGATGTCTCACTGGGCCAGGCTCGAGTTATCAACTTACACTGTCTGTCTTGGACAGGGGAATGGGTAAAGTGTCCTAAAGAGCAGATATTTGCCTTCCTTCCTAAGAAAGGCAGAAAGATAATAAAGAACAAGTGAAATGCAGACTCTCCATCAGGCAAGGTCAGGAGGAGCATCACCCATACAAGTACTCTGAGGCAGTAAAGGCTGTTGTTGGAGTGTTAAGAGCAGAAGCATTAGAATTCAAAACAAAATGGAATGTGTGCAGATCTCAACTCTGTAAATCATGGGTAATGTCTGGAAAACTTATTTAATCTTTCTTATTCTCTTTCCTCCTTTTATGCAATAGATACTAAATCTAACTCATAAAGACCTGGTGGAAATGGCATAATATAATGTGAGTGTACTGCTTAGCATAGTATCTGACACATAGTAAAAGATTAGAAGTGATAAGGAAATAATAAACATATAAGGATATATGGCATATTAAACATAATATATAATGCATTATGATTATGTGGGTATATGTGTACATATACATACACATCCTCTCCTCTTTATAGGACATAGAATGAAGAGAAAGGAGGAATCAAGTTTATCTGCAAGAGGGAGAGGAGATCAGATAAACCTTCGTAGAAGAGAAAGCGCTTAAGATGATACTTGAAGGAATAGACACACATGCCACCTCACCCTGTTGCTTTTAGTATTTGTTGATGTTATTTACTTAAAGGATTTAGTGCAAGGCCTGCTGTCCACAAATGTAAGCTGACTATAAATGTTTCTGTTGATTGCTTTGAATTAGTTAGGGTTCTTGATGGCAACACAGCAGAAAGTATCTCCCGCTAACCTAAGTAAAAGAGAAATGCCGTGGCTGGGTCTCAGAGAGCTCAATGAATCTACAGGCTCAGAGCACAGGAGGGCACAAGAAGAGAGGATGCGGACACAGCCATGACCGGCTCCCAGGAGCAATGCTCTGTACCGTCAGCATTGCTGCCATGGCCAAGAGTGATTCTCAGTGTCCTTGGGGTTTTGTTCCACTCAAGGACAGGTAGAGCAAGGACTCTAAGAAGCGTCTCAGTTTCTGAGGCCTGCCCATGAGCCTATTCTCTAAGGGCGTCATTTTTTGAGAAGGACTATATTCAGCAACTGACATCCTCAGGTATTATGGACTCACGAAGAGACAAAGAAGAGAGAAATCACAAACGCTCCAAAATGTTAGTAGATAAACCTGGACAATGGGTTCACAGTTTTACTATGCATGCAACTCTTCCACAAGCTTATTTTCAAATAAATATATTTTTTAAATGGACCATGGATTGATGTCCTGCACTTTACCAGAACCTGTGAATTCCGAATTTGATACACCCGCACCTACCTCTACTACCATACCTGGACCCCGAAGTGCACCATGGCAACTTTAAAGAACTTGTTTGAGTCTGTCTCAGACAAGAAACCTGGGATCCTCTGCATATTTGAAGCCTGTTAACATCCTGAACAGGATTTTACAAATTGCTGGAGAATGTCATGCCCACCCCTTAGAAAGAATAAAACAATTTTTGAAAATTAACTATAGTATAAAACAAAAATAAAAAACAAAAATTCAAGATGTTTACTGCATGGGACCCCTAATTTCTTTCTTACTGAGTCCTCCAGGCCATGTGCCTTCTGGGGTTTGGGGGAGTGAGTAGGTTTGCCAGCGAGCCCTCTGCTCCGCTAGTCACTTACCACTCCACACCTGCATTTCCATCTTCCAGAACGTGTTGACGTACTTTGTCCTATACTCTGCCCTTCTAGTCACTCTCAAAGAGTTATTCTTTTTAAATCCTTGTTTTCACAACTTTGTTGAAATATAGTTCACATGCCATACAAATCACCCGTTTATAATTTATTATTTTAGTTATTCACAGATATGTGTGTCACCACAGTCAAGTTTAAAACAGTTTCATGACTGCCTGACCTTTGGTGGATAAAGCATTGGCCTGGAATGCTAAGGTCACTGGTTGGAACCCAAGGCTTGCCTGGTCAAGGCACATGTGAGAAGCAACTACTGTAAATTGATGCTTCCCTCTCCTTCCTCCTCTTCTCTCTCTTTCTCCCCTCTGTCTAAAATCAATAAATAAAATCTTTAAAAGTATATAAAAGTTTCATGCCTTCACACAGAAACTTTATAATCTTTAGTTATCATCCCTCTCCTCCCCTTCCTCCCAGAATTCTGTTTTGAACATATCTTATGAATGGATCATATGTGAACATTTATGACTTGCATTATTTGCTAAGCATGGTATTTTCAAAGTTTACCCATTTCATAGCATGTATTAATACTTATTATTGCCCAAATGTATTACATTGTGTGGCTATACCATGCTTTATTTTTCATTATTCAGTAGATGGATCTTTAGGTTGTTTCCACCTTTACTATTGTGAATGCCACTACTATGAACATTTGTTCACCAGATTTGGTCTAGTCATGTGTTTCATTTGTCGTGTGTGTGTACTTAGAGTGGAATTGCTGGGTCAGATGGTAACGGTATGGTTAACATTTTCAGGAAGTGCCAGACCATTTTCCAAAGTGGCTGCACCATTTTTCATTCCCATTAGCAGTGTATGAGGGTTCCACTTTCTCCACATTCTCAGCAACACATATTATCTGACGTTTTGAATTTGGCCATTGTGTGTGTGTGTGTGTGTGTTCCTATCTTACAGTGTATTTGACTTGCATTTCTCTGATGGCTAATGATGTTGAGCATCTTTTCATCTAATGTTTTACTTTTAATCTCATTTGGGGGAAAAAAAGATAAACAAATGTGTCTGAAATACTGTGTTTAAGTAATTTTTATATATGACATGAAAAAATATCCTAAATATTTGAAAACACATATTGTGAGGCCAATTTCCTACTTTTCTATTTCTGAACTTTAGCAGGTTAGTACAGCCACTGTGTGGTTAAGGAACAGCAATATTGTGCACTAAATTTACTCTGTAAGATTACTAACTCTTAGACAGAGTTGAGAGAAGAACTCATTCAAATAACTCCTCAGGGCCGACTAAAAGGCAAAGCAGAATGGATTGACAAAGCCTTTAAAGCTCAGTGCTTTTTTGTCACCAATTCTGTTTATATCAGTGGTACCTAAGTGTGGTCCACACGTAATAAATAGAGAAAGGTGAGAGTTTTGACCTGTGGGCACATGACCTGTGTCTGTGAGATGAACAGCAAATGTTTTTATGGTTTTTTTTTTCACTTTGTTGTATTGTAAAGATGAGATATATTACACATGCCAAGTGATAACTGTAAAAGTTAGGTGAGGGTCCATGGGAACATATATTGTTCTATTTGCTCTTGTGCATGTTTAAAAATTTTTTTTTTTGTTTAGAAGCTTTAAAAAAATAAAAGACGTTAGGTGCCTCCTAAGGAGAGGGAGGGGCAAAAGGATACTTCTCAAGGGACACTATTCCATCATGACTAGGTTTTACCTCTCCTCACTCCAAATGTTGATTTCGGGAAGTGTCATTACTTTGAGGTTGGGAAGTAAAACTCTTTCCATGCAGCATGAAGGAAAAAGGAAAGGAAGAATGTGAAAGAGCTTTTTTCTTTTTTAAGTGATTGAAAAGTTTCCATCTAAAGGCTTCTGGTTTCTCTGTGATCAGTGGTCCAGCACATCTATTGAGCAAGTAGAGATGGACTCAGTTTGAGGAAAGTGAGATGTGAAATAGGTTTGAGTATCTTTGGAGAGAGAATGGAATAAGGAAGCAGGGACCTAAACTTTATTTGTTTTATTCATATGTCAGTAAGCATGGGTTTATTGTTTGTGGAGTGAATTAATAATTTCCAGGTAGTTCTGGGTTACCATTAGAATCAGCTGTGAGATTGAATCCCATAATGATTAATTACTTAAAAGAAAAGCATATCTGGAAAATCAAAATGCTGAAAATTTTGCCAAACAGTGGGGGATAAGGGAACTGGAAGTTGCCCATTTAGAGTGAAGATTTTTACAAGTTAGTTACCTGGTAGACCATAAAGTTCACGTTGGGAAGATGCAGACACAAGAGCTTCATAGATTGAAAGGAAATAAATATAAAAGTGAGTGACCTGGAGTTGAAAAATGAACAAGAGACATACATGCTAAAAGGATAGTGTGTAAAGTCAAAGGGTGGAAGGTCAGACTGCAGTACTGTATTCCAGATGGCAGAGGTGTTCCTGGTAACAAGGCTACAGTGAGGCAGTAACTGCACTGGAGCGGAAGTGAAGGACCCTATGGGGTGATGAAGAAGGATCATGGAGGCTGGGGTTTTGGCTGCTTGCTCCACATGGGTGTGAGAACCCTCCACTGCTTGCTTACTTCTTCAAGTTCACTGATTTGGGCTCCATCTGCCTGGTAATCCCCCCTAGAACATTCATAAAATCTACATTTTTTTTTCCCCTGTAATCCAAGCTTCTGACATTGAACAAAAGATACAAGTGTGATTGTGAGAGAAGATTGCGGTAGAAAACTGCTTTGTTATTTGTTGTTTTTTTCTTGACACTCAAGATTTACAAGGCTGGCCATGGTTGGTTGCTCAGTGGTTAGAGCATTGGCCCAGGATATAGATGTCCCAATTCTATTCTCTGTCAGGGCACACAGGAGAAGCAACCAACTGCTTCTCTCCCCTCCCTCTCCCCCTTCTCTACCTCTTCCCTTCCGGCATACAGTGGTTTGTTTGGTTCAAGTGAGGCCCTGCATGCAGAGGATGGCTCCACTGGAGCACATCAGCCTCAGGCAATAAAAATAGCTTGGTACTCCAGTGTCAGCCGGGATGAGTTTGCCAGGTGGATCCCGGTCAGGGCACATGTGGGAGTCTACCTCATTATCTTCCCTTCTCTCAATGTGTTTTTAAATTTTTACTGTATTTATTCATTTTTAGAGAGAGACAGAGAGAGGGGGGGGGGAGGAGCAGAAAGCATCAACTCCCATATGTGCCTTGACCAGGCAAGTCCAAGCAAACCAGCGACCTCAGTGTACCAGGTCAAAGCTTTATCCACTGCACCACCACAGGCCAGGCCCCTCCTCTCAACTTGAAAAAAAAAAAAGATTCATAAGACTTACTGGATAAACTACCCGAAGTGCTCATTAGAACCCTCATTCCATTTTCTTTCATCTGTACAAATGGAGTTGTCTTTCTGCAAACCCCTATAGTAAGGGTGGTTATGTGTGCAGGTTGGAACAAAGAAAGCAATCTATGAAGGTTCACAGTGAGCCCCCAAATATCTGTAACCTGGAGCATAGTCTGGAACTCACCTCTGATTCATGAGCTGCAGGTGTGCTGGGGAGATGTATTACGTCTCCACCAAGACCATGAATATCAAAGGTGATAGGTCCATCCTTGTAGGTGAGATGTACACAGTAAGGGCACTAGCATGTTTCCATCAAGAACGGATGGTAGGAAGGTACCAAGATCATCTTCCCCAAAGACAAGGATGCCATGCCCGATGACATCCCTGAAAACATTGCTTCAGTGTTCAAGGAGCAGCCCCACGCCTCATTGGTGTAAGGTGTCAGTATGCAGTGCGTGCTCGGATCAGCTGTGGCAGGAGGAGCTCAGATCAGACTGAGGAAACTGGGAGCAAGACAGGGGGACCCTGTGGGGATGATGAGATATAAACCTTTGTTCCTTACTTTCAGCTTTATTTTATTTTAGGAGGTAGGAGGCTCCCTGGATAACATTCCCCCACCAACACCTGAATGATGGTTTTGCTCAGAAAAATAAAAAATGTCATCAATCCCACAGCCTAAAAGGTACCCAGGGATGGGAAGCACTTTGACAAGGTGACTTCCAGTAGGGATACTTCAGTGTCCAGGTGAAAGTATGCTTTCCCAAATCCTTAACATGACCCATAGACAGACTTTAATCAGCATGTATGCTGATCATAGACCCTGCACAGGCCAGCCCAGGACCCACTGCAGCAACATCCCCAAACCTCCCAGTCAGGGTTCACCCCCTGTGGGATGCTCTAATCACTGACTTCTCAATAATGATTAAGCCACTGTCTCCTTCACTGATATTTTCTGAGAAATATTCCTGTCCTTGACCCTCTTCAGATAGGAAGGCCTGCCTTCTACTGCCCTGAAGGGCATAGAGCATTCCCTGAGGGGGAGGTGGGGCTGCTATACATGTTCGGGCTCAGCTACAAGGTGGGAGACAGAGCCCATCTCAGCCTCATCAGGGAGGCCAGTAGCTTGTAGGGGAGGTCACATGATATGTTTCTCAACCATAGTTCCAGGGGGCCTGGTCAGTGTGGAAGCCAGAAAAAGCAACCAGTAGGAGCTGAACTAACTCCTTCCTTTCCCTAAGCACAGGCCCTGAGATATTCCAAACCCATGATCCGTACAAGGTATACAGAAGAGACACAACTATTATTAGCTAAACATTTATTAGAGCAAATAAATGTTTTCCACATTGATTGTCCACAAGCAAGGATTTATTTGGGGGTAGGAATCTTTCCCCCCTGAATATTCTGCTGAACCGCTTTCTGTCGAAATGATAAAGACCGATCTCTGAACACCTTGCCTGCAGCACTGCTGAGAGCAGCCAGGGACCCCTGGCTGGTTTGAGGCCTGCAGGTGGTTCGTGGATGGGGCACGGGCCCCCAGCGGGACACAGGTTGGGGCTGCTTCTGATACAATGGTTGGTCCTTAAATGCCACAACTTTCTGTGGATGTCTGACCTCACGATTAATTTCTCTACTATTTGTAGAGCTCTGTCCAGCAAAGACAGCTCCTTGGTGGCAGAACTTGGAATTCATCACTTTACAGGGGGGAGCCCTGGGGTTGACAGGCTGCCCCTGGACAGGCCCCGCCCGGGACCACACTGCCACCTTCTCCTGAGCTTTCCAGAACTTCACTGTGGAGGGAAGCGGCTCTTGAGGGAAGCGGCTCTGTAGCATGCTGACGCCCCACTTTCTCCTTCAGGAACAAACTCACGGTTTTAACAATGTCTATTGTCCCCAAAAAAGCAGCTGTACTTTTAACCGGGCCTCTGCTCTGGGCTGGTGTGGGGCTGATCTTTTCCTGGGAGTATTCTTCCTTTTTGGATTTTATCCCAGGATGAAGACATAGAAAAAAGTATTTTATTTTGTTTCTGAAAAGGCTTTCAGGAGGAAGCTGTCCCTTCTAAAACTGGGTCTGGGGACACTTGCTCCCAAGTGTCTCCTTGAATGCCACATCCCGAGTAGGAAGTCTCTTCCTTTGTGGTTGGGGTGTTCCCAACCCTGCATTCCCTCCACTACGCTGTCCTGGTCTGGAGCCTGTGGGGCTCATGTTCCTTACAGCTCGTGGGAAATTATTGACCTGGAACAACCCTAACACGTGCTTAGGGTCCCAGGGCTTAGGCCGCTGCTCCATATGGACTCCTCTGAACTCCGATTGGACATGCAGCACCTGGGACACTCCTGCATCCACACTGGAGACATGCTGAGCAGGGGTCAGGAAGGGTTTGTAAGTCACGCTGTCTGAGTCATGGGACATGGCATTGTGTTCGCCTTGGGCCTGGGTACGCCTTCCCGCCTCTGATCTAGACTTTAATTCTGCCATGAGGTGCTTCCTTAGTTCTAAATTTGGATTTTGGTGTACTGATATGTTTTCTGGGGAGCTTTCAGTGGTCACAGTAGTGTGCTCGTTAGTCCCTTTCTCAGAGATTGTTGGCTTATTTGGATTTTAGGATGTTGTCAGTTGGATTGAGGAGCATCGAGTTCCTCAGCCCTGGACACACTGGGCATGGTTGTCACACTCTGAGTCTCTGGCTTGTGTCCAGCACCTGCTTGCCTTGAGTGCAGCATTGGGGGGGGGGGTTGGCTACTGGAGAATGTGGGGCCTCCTCTGCCAGCCCGTGGTGGATATCAGAGGGTAGATGTCTCAGGGCCCCCTGTTCTTCCTGGTCCACAAGTGAGGTGGCAGGGAGAGGAACTTTCAGAATGGCAGCTGACCTACTGATTTTCATCTTGTCGCCTTGAAGAGTTTTAGAGGCTCCTCTAGGGGGTGTGAAGCCTCCAGTATTAGAGTCCACCTCAGAAGTCAGGTGATTGGAGGAGGAAGATTTGGACTCGAATGAGGAATGTGAGGAAGTACCTTTCAAACTAAGGATCTCTGTAGATTTGAGAACTTTG
The DNA here is from genome assembly GCF_036850995.1 of Saccopteryx leptura. Taxonomy (NCBI): domain Eukaryota; kingdom Metazoa; phylum Chordata; class Mammalia; order Chiroptera; family Emballonuridae; genus Saccopteryx; species Saccopteryx leptura. The sequence goes on along the minus strand of NC_089504.1, from coordinate 45,787,234 downwards.
TGAGGAAGACCACAAAGCACCCTCCTATGAAATTTGGAAATACGGACTTCCAGCATCTCCTGGTTCATATTTGGACAGTCATCTGGACTCACTGGGAGTGGCAAACTTCTTTGTTTTATCATGAGGTGGGACTTCGCAGAAAGTGTTTGATTGATTGCATGCCACGAAATACACACTGTCCCAGGGAGTCTATCCTTATTGATTTCCTCAAATTTTTTGGTCTAATATATATTCGAGGCATTTTTCATTCGTCTCTAATCTGACACCATTAAATTTTCAGCCCTGGCTGGTTGGCTCAGTGGTAGAGTGTCGGCCTGGCATGCGGAAGGCCCGGGTTTGATTCCCGGCCAGGGCACACAGGAGAAGTGCCCATCTGTTTCTCCACCCCTCCCCCTCTCCTTCCTCTCTGTCTCTCTCTTCCCCTCCCGCAGCCGAGGCTCCACTGGAGCAAAGACGGCACGGGCGCTGGGGATGGCTCCTTGGCCTCTGCCCCAGGCACTAGAGTGGCTCTGGTCGCAACAGAGCGACGCCCCGGAGGGGCAGAGTATCGCCCCCTGGTAGGCATGCCAGGTGGATCCCGGTTGGGCGCATGCGGGAGTCTGTCTGACTGTCTCTCCCCGTTTCCGGCTTCAGAAAAAAAAAAAAATACAGAAAAAAAAATTTTTACCTGACTGACTCATCAAGGACTGCCTAGGTCTTTCTTAGAGTCATGCCCCACATCCTTAAAAGAAGATTCTTGATTAAAATCACATTGTGCCAAGGTGGAAGACAAGGAGTCTATGACAGGAATTTCCCAATAGGAAACATCTGAAATTGGCAGGCTTGGATGGTCAGTGCCTTGCGGACCAAAAGTGGGCACGGCCCCAGGGCTGTCTGGAAATGAGCTCTCCTGAACTTTCTCTGATGCTATGTACATAGATTTAGTTTGAGTCACAGTTAAATTGAAGTTTGGTGGTGGCGAAATAGACAAGGCTGGTGGTACATGACTATCTGTCAGATTCACTGACTGGGCCAGATCTGACAAAACGTTGATGTCTTGGATAACTGAGGCGTCAAAAAAGATGGTACGCAGGGTCAGAGGGGTTTCCTCATTCTGAGCATCATGTGGAGGCAGAGGGGGAAAGGCAAAATGTTGGGTTGGGGAAGGGTCCACTGGGAATTGGGATTCCAGGGCAGAAGGATCTGATAGCTGAGAGTAACTCAGTTATGGCAATAATAGAATATCATCTAAGGAAGCCACTGAGTTATGAGGGGTAATGGAGGCCGGAGAAGGGAACGGCTTGGGCAGAGTAGATGGCAATTGGGTCTCCTGAAAAGATGTTTGAGGAAGCAGGAGTCTGAGTGAATGATGGCTTAGTCACAGTAGCTGGGGAAACCAAAGAGGACACAGAGAGAGTAGCATCTTCTTGGGCCAATGAGAGCAGCAGCTGTTCCATCTCCGAGGTTGTGTTATTACACACCTCACAGGAGGAGTCCGGACACAACATATGGCGAAAGCGGGTGATATCATAATGCTGGCCCAGGGAGCTGCTGGAAACAGGAGGTACAGAGCTGCAGCCAGGACCAGAACAAGGAAAGGAGGACCTACTAGCCTGGGGTGGAGCACCTGAAGCCTGCTTCCCCTTCCCATTGCCCCACAGCCATGACTTCACAATTCACTCAACACCCCTTAACCCAAAGCCTTCTCCCTCATCCCTGTTCCCATGACAACCCCTCCCACAATATGGAAAACTGCACTGAATTCCTGGAAGTGCATAGAACATGCTAAGTAGGGATCAGGAAAGAAGGAGAAAGACTAGTCACCTCTTAAGGACAGAAATCAGCGCCTTTTTCTCCTCTTCTTCCCTCGGGTGGTACCTGTGACCTGGGGAACCAGGACAGTGGGTTATAGGTGGTAAAAGTAGCAGCACAGGGATTACAGAGGAGTCCCTTTATGGGAGACTGTAGGCATATTAGACTCTGAAAGTCCCAAGAGTCAGCAGATGAGGTCAAATGGTCAATGATAATATTGAAAGCTTCCCATGTGTGTTGCCGCTTTGATAAAGTGCTTTCACATACATTATCTCACCTGATGCTGAAAACCACTGTGTGAAGCAGAGAGGTCAGTGGTTACACAAAGAGAAATCTGATCATCCTCAAGTCAAAGTACATCACAACATCAGGAGACAGAAGTCTGACTCTCAGCATCTACTGGGCAGCACCCCTTGCCCAGGTCCATCACTGCCTCATCCCCAGGGCAGCAGAGCAGGGGAGCTGAGAAGTGTCCCAGGTTCTGACTGTCTCCCCTGAGCCTCTCCCATGAGGGCTCTTTTTTATGAGAGAAACTGTGTGGAGCAGCTGACATCACAGAATCATGAACCTGGTGCCTCTTGGGGAGGAGAGAGAAAGGGACCCCTTGGGGAGCTCAGACCCTTACCTTCCAGTGTTCCTCCTTTCCTTCTCCTCTTGGCTCTGCCCTGACACTGAGAACAAAAGAAAAGAATGAGGTGTTGGGACTCATCACCCTCACTCCTCGCTCTAGGAAACTCAGACATTCATAATTAAAGAATAATATCACTTGGTTTTGATTACTAGATTGTGTTTCTTCCTTCTATCAACTTTTACAGATTTAAAACATTTTTATTCTTTTCTGCTCCCTCAGATGGAAGGTGTAAACTTAGAATGGAGCTCAGGCTGCAGCCCCTGCTCAGAGGCTCTCAGGGGCTCAGCACTGCTCTCCTGATCAGCCCAACACAAGGGAAGGCCTGGTCTACTAACTCCTGACATGGGACTATGATTTATGATGAAGTGTAACAAAACTTGATCTCTTGTAGAGATCCCAACCTCAAAATAACCCAATCCAGGGCCAGGAAATCACTGTTTGGGGTTTTATTCAGGAATCCTCCACCACTCTCACAGGGACTGTGAACTTCAGATGCTAACCTGAGTCCTCCCTGAACCCCTGGCCCTGCCTCGTCTCTTCCCCTACAGGGTGATGTTCTAGTCTCTCCTCAGAGGTCCCATCTTAGCTGTTTCTCTGACTCAGTCAAACTCATTTATAAACATGGAACTAGAAATGGAAACAACAATAAAGCATCTCTTCAGGAGCCTACTCAGGGTTCCTTACCTTTTGTCTGTGTTCTTTTTTCCTGAAGGTTGTGGGTGATGGAAACCTCACCAGGACAAAGGAGAGGAGGAAAAGCAACCACAGCACACAAAGGTAAATTAGGCTGGGGTTACCATCTAAAATCTCTGAGCAGAAACTCAGATAAATCTCTAGGACAGTATTCAGAAACAGGCTGAGTAGCATTTCCGAATGGCAAAGCTGCCTGAGGCAACTGAGCTCTGACAGTGGGGCTCCATACTTATAGCCAGGCCTGCATCACAGAGCACTGAGCAGTCACAGAGGGTTTCTCAGTGTGGGGGGCACACCTTCAAGGGGGTGTGTCCACAGCCCCTCCCTTACCCAGTGTCCGAAGATCCCTCCACCCATTCGGGCCTCTAGGTCCCTGTGCCCTGCCTTGCCATGCTGTTTCCAGCCCACTCTATATCTCCTGTACTTATCTGAATGAATGATCTGATTGTTCCATCTGTACATTATAGTTACCTGAGTCCCTCTTTAATGTCTCAGGTCCTTCGCATGGGTCTCACCACACCCACTACCTTGACAGTCTAAAATACTACCTGGAATTTTTTCTTGTACCCAGACATTTACTCTCAGGATCATATCTGTCCTCAATTCTGTCTTTCCTATAAAACATTTTTGCCTCACATGAACCTGGATCCAGACTTATTTTACATGCATTCAGTTCTGTGAATGTTCAATATCTAATTTTCATGGTTTCAGTAAGTTATAAATGAATGATAAAAGTTTAAAATGTGATCACTCCCAAAAATACATTGCACGTGTTTTACATATATATCTAACCCCTAGGTTGTGTAATAAAGCTCTCCCCAGCGCATGTCAGGCAGCCCCTCATATGGAGGTGCCTGAAGTGGTGGTTGGTAGAGTGAGATCCCCTCATAAGCCCATGACATCTTCCCAGTTGTGGCCATCACCACACAGAAGTCTGGTCCCAGATTTCTGGCTGCACTTGGTTCCATTTTCTCCAAAGGGGAGTATATTCCAAAAGCTCTACTGGAATAACACGCTGCTACTGAGCAGGGACATTTGGGATGTCATTAGGTTGGTTTCTCACAGGTTTCAGTTCTCCAGGACAGTCTGCAGTTCTCTCACGCCCTCCTTCTCACTGTCCCCGGGATAAGCCATGTGGGTGTCTCAGTTTTTAGGAAACCAAAACAGCTGATGAAGAACACATTATGGTGAAAAGGCCTTTATACCTGCATTGAAAACAGTAGCTATAAGATGTTCTTCATCGTTCACACAGCAAACTTATTACTGAGTTCGACTGTGTAGTGTTTCTAGCAGAAATATTAAGGCCTTGTCTTTGCCCTCAGATAGGTCTTTGTGCCCTAAATGAGTCCTGCCAACAACTCTGATGAAGTGATGAGAAGTAGAAAAATGAAGGAATAAGAACACAAGACACAGATAAAGAGCAGTGAACTGCTCTGCCAGGAGGGAGACGGGAGAGGGGTCAGGGAAGACTTCAGAGTTGGTGCCAACTGAGATGGGCATTGTGAGGTCTTCCCCTTCCTCTTCCTTTTTGTATTCATCATCTTCCTCCCTTTTTCCTTCTTTAGACTGTATTTTTTAAAACTGTTTTTGGTCACAGTATAGATAGCAAAAAGTGCAAAGTTTCCGCATATCTCCACTACACAATCTACCATCCCCACTATCAACGTCCAGAACCAGAGTGAGACATTCGTTACAAATGATGGACGTACGTAGACACTCAAAGTCCATAGTTTATATTAGGGTTCGCTCTTGGTGTCAAGTGTCATATAATGTGGGTTTGGATCAGTGTAAGCTGACATATTTTTCCAGTGTTGTATCATACAATGTGCTGTCATTGGCCTAAAGTCCTCTATGCTCTGCCTGTCCTTCCCATTCTCCCTGCTATACCTGGCGGCCCCTGGTCTTTCTCTGTACCTGAGTTTTGCATTTCCAGAATTTTATCTAGTTGGAATCATACAGTGTGTAGCCTTTTCAGATCAGTTTCTTTCACTTATTAATATGCATTTAAGATTTCTCTGTTAATGGCGAAAATAGACCTTGCTTGTGGAGTGTTGGCCAGAAAAGTTTTATTCAGTAAGCAAATAAAACTTTTATTCGGTAAGCAAGTACAACCTAACAAAAAGTTTCAAGTGGGCAGCTGAAAGAGCTGTTCTGGGATGTTGGCTAGTGCTCCTTTTAAACCAGGGGATTAGGAGGGGCATTACCTGCTTTTTTCTACAAGCTGACCTATTGGGACCCATCCTGTTGTCTTCTGTTTTTGTGTGGAAGTCAAGGGGGGCTTTTGCCCAGCACCTGTGTTCTACTCTAAGGGTGTTGGGTCTACCACAGGACTACATGCCAGGGGAGAAAAGGTCAAGGGGAGACTCTGACCCACATGACCACAGACAAACTAAGGGGAAGAAAAAGTGCCTTAAAGGCAAGATCTTGATTAACAATGCTTATCTCCAATACTTGCTCTGTCAGTTCCGCTCCTGGCTAGGTGTCCAGGACTTTCAGCCCTGATGACCCATCAACCTTGCTCTGCTCCTGTGTGTCTAAGTGTCTGCCACACCACCAGGTCTCTTCATGATTTAATTGCTCATTTCTTTTGAATGCTGAATAACATTCCAGTGTCTGAACGTAGCACCGTCCACTTATTCGTTCACTTGGACATCTTAGTTGATCACTAGTTTTAGCAACTGTGTATAAAGCTCCTATAAACTGTCTCTTTTTTTTTTTAGTTTACTTCATTTAGGCATAATTCACATACCATACTATTCACATATTAAAAGTGTACAATTCAATGGATACTAGTATATCTGTAAAGTTGTGCACCCATCACCACAGTCCATTTTAGAGCATTTTCATCACTGTAGTGAACCTCTGTTCCCTTTAGCTTCTACCGCTCACTCTTCTTATTTCTCCCAAATTAGGTTACCACTCTTCTACTTTGTATATGTGCTGATTCCGAACATTTCAATCAAATGGAATCATACAATCCGTGGCCTTGTGTATCTGGTTTCTTTTACTTAGTATGTTTTCAAAGTTTATTTCTGTTGTAACACAATTTGTTCCTTCACTTCTTTTTATAGAAAACATTTTATTGTACAGATATACCATATTTTGTTGAGATAGTATTCATTGGAATATTTGGGTACTTTTTGCCTATTATGAATAATGCGGTTAGGATTTGATGTGGATGTTTTTATTTCTTGCTTATTAATTTTTGTGCTAACTTAAAATTATACTTTGTCAAGCTAGTTGCTTTCTGAAATAATGGAAGTATTAACCATATTAGATTCTTTCTGAAATGAGGACTTTGGGGTTTAATGTAGTTTATATTAAATATCGGGGTCATCAGTTTACCCCTCTTTCAACACTTTCAAAATGTCATTGATTCAGCAGGAATGACTATGATGTGTGATGATTAACATTTAAAAATAAATCAGAAACTAAGTTTTCAAGGTCCCATTCTTAGTAAAAACACCCTAAAGGGTGTGAGTAAAGAAAGTGCAGTTCATCCAGAGGGAGTATGAGCAAACCTGTAACATATGTAAAGGACACGTCTGGTCACAATAAAGCATAAGGTATGTGCCTAAACATGGGAATAGCAAAAATTAGTCCATAAAAGTAGGATTCTCAATTATGGGAGACATTGAATAGTAGCTTAAGGAGCTTTAACCTTGTCCTGAGGGCAGTGAGCAGCTAAGATTTTCATAACGAGAAGAAAGGCATAACAACTTCTCTGTTTTGGAATGTGATTAACAAAAGAGAAGATGGTTACAAAGTCATAAGACATAAGCAGATTCAACACTATCACAGAAGACTCTTTCCCCTGCGGATGACAGAAAACCAATTGACTTCTGGATTAAGCAAATATTGTACCTTATTGCCTTACGTTTCTCCGCAGTACGGAATGAACTCAACAACAAGTTCACAGAACTCAACAAAAAGTTAGGCATCAGTTTTGCTGAATTGGTGTGAACTGAATTCCCCCACTGCTTACACTTTACCTGTGTCCAGTTTTTCTCTCTTCTGCTGGTGTTTCTCCACTTTTCCCTACTATTTCTTAGCTTTTCTGCAGTGTAACTTGGCCAGCAGCACGTGAAAGATTTCTTTTCTTGAAATTAGTCAAACTACCAATCACAAAATGTCAACTCTATTTATAAAAATTATTAAATATATTGGGGTGACATTGGTTAATAAGATCATATAGATTTCAAGTGTACATTACTATAATATATGATCTTTTTATTGCATTGTGGGTCCACCAGCCAAAATGAATCATCTTCTGTCACCATATAGCTGGCCCCTTTTCCTTTACTAGTCTCCTACCCCCTTCCCTCTGGTAACCAACATGCTGTTGTCCGTGTCTATGAGTTTCAGTTTTATTTCTCACCTATGAGTGAAATCATGTGGTTTTTAACTTTTTGCAATTGAGTCATTTTGCTTAGCATGATATTCTCAAGGTTCATCCCCATTGTCACAAATAGTATTTTTTCTTATGCCTACATAGTATTCCATTGTGTATATTTAGCACATCTTCTTTATGTAATCTTCTATCAAAGGACATTTCAGTTGTTTCCATGCCTTGGCCTCTGTTAATAATGCTGCAGTGAACATAAGGGTACATATATCTTTGTCAGTAGACATTTTCAAGTTTTTCAGGAAGATACTGAGAAGAGAGATTGCTGGGTGACATGGTAACTTGATTATTAATTTTTGGAGGAACAAATGTACTGTTTTCCACAGTGGCTGTACCAGCTTACATTCCCACCAGCAGTGAATGAAGGTTTCTTTTTCTACACAACCTCTCCAGCATTTGTTATTACCTGTCTTGTTGATAATAATCACTTTAACAGGTATGAGATGCTATCTCTTTGTAGTTTTGGTTTGCATTTCCTTAGCTAGTGAAGTTGAGCATCTTTTCATGTTTCTGTTGGCCATTTGTATGTCTTCTTTGAAGTGTCTGTTCAGATCTTCTATCCATTATTTATTTAGATTGTTTATTTGTAAATTCTATGCAGTACCAATTAAAATACCAATAACATACTTTAAAGATATAGATCATATATTCCAAAAATTTATATGGAACCAACAAAGAACACGAATAGCCTCAGAAATCTTAAAACAGAAGAATAAAGTGGGAGGTATCACACTTCCTGATACCAAGTTATACTACAAGGCCATTGTACTCAAAACAGCCTGGTACTGGCATAAGAACAGGCATATAGATCAATGGAACAGAACAGAGAACCCAGAAATAAACCCACACCTTTTTGGACAACTGATATTTTACAAAGGAGGTAAGAGTATACAATGGAGTAAAGACAGCCTCTTTAATAAATGTTGTTGGGAAAATTGGACAGCTACCTGCAAACAAATGAAACTAGACAACCAACTTAAACCATTCACAAAAATAAACCCAAAATGGATAAAAGACTTAAATGTAAGGCGTGAAACCATAAGCATCTTAGAAGAAAACATAGGCATTAACATCTCTAACATCTCTCGCAGCAATATACTTGCTAATTTATCTCCATGTGCAATTAATTGAAAAAAAGACAGGATAAACAAATGGGACTATATCAAACTAAAAAGCTTTTGCACAGCTAAAGACAATAAGAACAGAATAAAAAGACAAACTACACAATGGGAGAACATATTTGACAATACGTTCAATAAGGGGTTAATAACCAGAATTTATAAAGAACTTGTAAAACTCAACACCAGGAAGACAAACAATCCAATCAAAAAATGGCCAAGAAATGAATAGACACTTCTCCAAAGAGGACATACAGATGGCCAATAGGTATGTGAAAAAATGCTCAACATCACTAATCATAAGAGAAATGCAAATTAAAACCACAATGAGATATCACCTCACACCAGTCAGAATGGCGCTCATCAACAAAACAACACAGAATAAGTGCTTGCGAGGATGTGGAGAAAAGGGAACCCTCCTGCACTGCTGGTGGGAATGCAGACTGGTGCAGCCTCTGTGGAAAACAGTATGAAGATTCTTCAAATAATTAAAAATTGAACTGCCTTTTGACCCAGCTATCCCACTTTTAGGAATACACCCTAAGAACACTATAGAATGTTGCAAAAGGAGAAATGTACCCCCATATTTATGGCAGCATTGTTCACAATAGCGAAGATCTGGAAACAGCACAAGTATCCGTCAGAGGACGAGTGGATTAAAAAGCTTTGGTACATATATGCTATGGAATTCTACTCAGCCATAAGAAATGATGACATCGGATCATTTACAATAACAAGGATGGACCTTGATAACATTGTACGGAGTGAAATAAGTAAATCAGAAAAAAACTAAGAAATATATGAATTCATACATAGATGGGACATAAAAATGATACTCATAGACACGGACAGGAACGTGATGATAACGGGGGTGCGGTGGGTGGAGGTGAAGAGGGGGCCAGGAAGAGAGAGAAGGAGTGGTAGGAGGGGAGGGGCACAAAGAAAACCAGATAGAAGGTGACGGAAAACAATTTGACTTTGGTTGAGGGGTATGCAGTATAATCAAATGTCAAAAAAATCTGGACATGTTTTCTCTGAACATATGTACCCTGATTTATCAATGTCACTGCATTAAAATTAATAAAATGTGAAAAAAAACTTCTAAGCTACCCTAAAATCAACCATCTATCACTTAATAGGATGTTTTCATTAAATATGCTATTTATGAAAGTTTATAATGACATATATAGTTTATGATAGTGTGTATAATTCTTTTAAAGTATAATTTACTGACCTGTGGTGGCGCAGTGGATAAAGCTTCAACTTGGAGCTCTAAGATCACCAGTTAGAAATCCTGGGCTTGCCTGGTCAAGGCACATATGGGAGTTGATGCTTCCTGCTCCTTCCCCTTCTCTCTCTCTCTCAACATTCTCTATAAAAATTAATAAATAAAATTAAAAATATAATAATAATAAATTTTATATTTTATCTAAGCAATGGAAACATAAGAATAGAGAGATCTGGAAAGAAATGCATCGGAAGTTTGCAGTAATTGTTTTGAAAGTGAGAACCAGTGACGTGTTTCCTTAACTTCTCCATATTTTTCAAATTTGCTGTTTAGTACTTTGGAAACGGAAGCAAGTAACAGAGAAAGACTCTTCTACTTCCTCCTAAGATTAACATGGTGTCAGTTCTTAATTAAAAGAATATGTACACGCCCTGGCCGGTTGGCTCAGCAGGAGAGCATCGGCCTGGCGTGCGGGGGACCGGGTTCGATTCCCAGCCAGGGCACATAGGAGAAGCGCCCAATTGCTTCTCCACCCCCCCTCCTTCCTCTCTGTCTCTCTCTTCCCCTCCCGCAGCCAAGGCTCCGATGGAGCAAAGATGGCCCGGGCGCTGGGGATGGCTCCTTGGCCTCTGCCCCAGGTGCTAGAGTGGCTCTGGTCGAGGCAGAGCTATTCCCCGGAGGGGCAGAGCATCGCCCCTGGTGGGCGTGCCAGGTGGATCCTGGTCAGGAGCATGTGGGAGTCTGTCTGACTGTCTCTCCCTGTTTCCAGCTTCAGAGAGAGGAAAGAAGAAAGAAAGAGAAAAAAGAGAAAAAAGAGAAGAAAGAAAGAAAGAAAGGAAGGAAAGAGGAAGGAAGGAAGGAAGGAAGGAAGGAAGGAAGGAAGGAAGGAAGGAAGGAAGGAAGGAAGAAAAGAAAGAAAGAAAGAAAGAAAGAAAAGAAAGAAAAGAAGGAAGGGAAGGAAGGGAAGGAAGGGAAGGAAGGGAAGGAAGGGAAGGAAGGAAGGAAGGAAGGAAGGAAGGAAGGAAGGAAGGAAGGAAGGGAAGGAAGGAAGGAAGGAAGGAAGGAAGGAAGGAAGGAAGGAAGGAAGGAAGGAAGAAAGAAAGAAAGAAAGAAAGAAAGAAAGAAAGAAAGAAAGAAAGAAAGAAAGAAAGAAAGAAAGAAAGAAAGAAAGAAAGAAAGAAAGAAAGAAAGAAAGAATATGGACACATAATAGGCCCTCAGTAAATGCATGAATGTATCAATACCTTCAGAGTAAGTAGGCAGTACCTGAGATTTCTGCCCTTAGTAAAATGCCTGCAGTCCTGTCACAGGAGAGGCTCATATCCTGCTGTCCGCGTTTTTGCAGGGATTGACAAACTGATCTGAATCTAACTCTCTGTTCCGTTAAACGAATATTTTAACGGACATTTACCTGAGGTTCTCCGGAACCACTAGATGCACTGATTGGTCCCAGAGCAGTCAAGGCTCTCTGGCTCCTCTGAAACAACAAAGTAGATGAGATCTGACACTTAGGTTGCATGTGGAAGGTGAAGCCTTCACAACCGTCAATATTGGTATAAATACCAAAATAATACCAAATAAATACAATATTTATACCTATGACAGCCTTCATGGAGTTTCCTTTTTTGCCCGCTGCGAAGGGGCGTGGCCTTCCAGCTCCACCCCACCCCCAGGCCTCCCTGTGGCTTCTGAGGCAGCCTGTACTCCAATCCGGTTGGTGGACCCAGAGAGCACGAGACTGGTCAGGCAGGGATGGAAATGACGGTTGGAGGAAAGGACTTTTCAAGTAGTGTAGGGGGGAGATATCACAACAATCCAGAAATGTTCACAGGTCCTATGAGTTAAATCTCAACCCTTGTTTTCTGTAAACTATGAAGTAGACTGAGAAGCCTGAGGTTATATGACTAGCTCTTTGTTCCAGTTCCTAAGAAGCCAAAAACTTTATTTCTCAAGCCTCACCCCTGCATATGGCCCAACCCTTCAGTATCGTTGGGCTCATTGGGAACGTTGGGTGGAGCAGCCCTATAGACATCCCTCACATTAATTGTACGCCATTCCAGAGGTTTTTTTTAGCTCCATTCCGTGCATCGTCTTTGATGAGGTAAATACAGTCTTGGTTCTTTGGGAAAGTAGATCATTAAATCAGATATTTATTCCATACTGTGAAAAGTGTTTTGAATTAGAAAGCAAGAATATATTATAGTTTGGGAGGATGAGAAAAAGAATTCAATGAAAACCTTTCAATATAATTGGAAGGTGAGAGATAATAGAGGGTGGAAGTTCATGCTTTGGGTATGGTTTTTTTCTTTATCGATTTAAAGTTTTTATGATGAGATGTTCCCATCTGATGACATCTCAATTTCCAGTCGTGTTACAGCACATACACTCACCGAGTGAGGAGTGTGGAGTTATAGGAAAGTGAAGTAGTTTCAAGTACTTAGGCAAGAGAATTGGCTGCAAAAAAAAAAAAAAAAAAAAAAAAAAAAAATCATAAAATCTCCACAAAGATGGTGCTCTGTTTTCTTTTTCTTTCTTTCTTTCTTTCTTTCTTTCTTTCTTTCTTTCTTTCTTTCTTTCTTTCTTTCTTTCTTTCTTTCTTTTCTTTTCTTTCTTTCTTTTTTTTTTTTTTTTTTTTTTGACAAAGAAATAAAGAGACAGAGAGAGTGCCAGATGGGGACAGATAGGAAGGGAGAGAGATGGGAAGTATAAATTCTTCGTTGCAGCTCCTTACTTGTTCCTTGATTGCTTTCTCCTATGTGCCTTGAGGGGGCGGAGGGGGGGCGGGGGGGGGAGGGGGGGCGGGGGGGGGAGGGGGGGCGGTACAGCAGACCAAGTGACCCCTTGCTCAAGTCAGTGACCTTGAGCTCAAGCTGATGAGAAGTGACCCCTTGCTCTTGCTCAAGTCAGTGACCTTGGGCTCAAGCTGGTGAGCCTTGCTCATACTGGATGAGCCCTCTCTCACACTGCAAAACTGGGTTTTCCAACCTGGGTATTCTAAGTCCCGGTCCAATGCTCTATCCACTGCACCACTGCCTGGTCAGGCAAGGATCTTTGTTTCCATCCATGGTGTGTTCCTACTGCTTAGAAGAGTGCCTAGTATATGTTTAGCACTAAAGGAATGAATAATACTTTTCACACATTGTTAAGACTGACAATTAGTTGTAGAACATAAATTTATGATGGCACAAACTTACTTGTGTGATTTTATGCAAGAGGAATCACCCCTTTTTAGAAGATAGCTCTAAAAAGGCAGAGTTGAACTTTTTCAGGCAGGGAAGATGAAAAGAGAATGGTGTAGGTTATTTAAAGTAGAGCTATTTAGGCCTGACCTGTGCTGATGCAGTGCATAAAACATTGACCTGGAATGCTGAGGTCGCTGGTTCAAAACCCTCGGCTTTCCCGGTCAAGGCATACATTGGAGTTGATGCTTCCTGCTCCTGCCCCATCCTCTCTCTCCTCCCCCCTCTCTAAAAATGAATAAGTAAAATCCAAAACTATAGACTAGAGTTATTTAGGTTTGGGATTAAGTGATAGAGCATGAAATTTTCCTTGGAGAAGAATGAAGACAAAAAGTTGTCAGTAGGACAGGGCGAATGTGAAAAAAGGCTTACCTTTCCTGAATAGGTTGAAAGATTGGTATACTGAGGGCATAAACTGAAAGATTAAAGTAGAAAGGCTGACATGTCAGACTATATTTTCAGATGGCAGAGGTATTCCTGATGTTAAGTTTAAGGAAATGGCCCTAACTGGACTGGAATGGAGGTAATGGGCTCTAAAATAAGAAGGGACGACAGTGAGAGGCCAGATTATTAGATGGTCTATCCACATGGATGTTCAGGCCTCTGACTGACTTTTCCCACTTCCAGCTTCTATCCTGGGCCACATTCCACGTCTTACCTTTTCCAAGGTCTCCATAGTCAGCATTTCTTGCAACTTCCAGTTTCAGGGAATGCAGTAACTCTGGACAAGAAGGCAAGAATGGGATAGAAAGGGAGAGATTGTAGTAGACACCTGGGTTGTTTTTGTTTTTGCTTTGAAAACCAGTTTTTATTCACCTTTTGGAAATAGTTCCTCTATTGGCCCTCTGGAGAACTACCCTCTTACCACCATACCTCCATGCCACCTTTCCTTTCTTTTTGGTTGTTTCAATCTCTTTGATGTTTTTCTTACCAGTCTGTACTCTATTTAACAGTGAAATAGCTTTCACCGTATGACATGGATTTAAATGAGGAAAAACATCCACTTGGTCCCTTTAATCACTTTTTTTTTGCTTTAGTGAACTGAGTGTGATGTCTAAGAAGAAATCTTTATGTTAGGAAGACTTCTAAAACGGTTGCAATATTTCCCACATCTTTTGATATTTACATGTTTTTAATTAATTTTTCTCTGAGTATAGCCTAGACTTAGTGGTTTTCTTCTGAATCTATCATGTAAAAAAATTGTGATAGGAGCTCATTTTCATTATTAGTTTACAAAGATTGTAACTTTTGTCTTGTTATCAGACTCTCCCCTGACCTGAGGAAGCAAGCTGCTAGAAGACAAGGAACTGAGAGGGTGATCTCCATCCATCATCCAGCAAGGAATTGATAACCTTAGTCCAATAGGCCTTAAGGAACTGAATCCTGACAACAAAGATATAAATGAGTATACAAGTGGGTTCTTCCCCATTTGAGCCTTCAGAGGAAACTTCATCTAGCCCCAGCTGATATCAAAATTGCTGCCTTGTGAGAGACCTTGAAGCAGAGAACTCAGGTAAGCCTTACCAGCATCCCTGGCCACAAAGCCTTGAGATAATCACTGTGTATGTTTTAATACAATCAATACTGTGGTACCAATTATACAGCAGTAACCACTAAAACATTCCTAATTTACTATAACATTGGTGAATGATGTGGTGTGGCTGCAAAGGCATGCAACAAATAAGATGGCAGCTTCCCTGACAACATCCCTGGATATGCTGTGTTGACACTCAAAGATTAAGCCACATACTCTTATGCTGAAATGGAATCATTTTTCTCTACCAAGCCCTGATTAGTTTCTAGATGATGATTCAAGGTAAGGCAGTGCTAGGTAGAAATGATAGCCAGTATGGAGTCAGGAGTGGTAATGATATGGTCATTCTTTTCCTCCTCACTCTTTTCTTTCTTTCCATTGCATATTTCTTTTTTACCATTGCATTATTTTTAACCCACTGTCTTTTACTCCAAATTCTACATTGCTGTCTGGTTATCAAATATGCAAGGAATGGCTAGGTGATCTCTTGATCCTGCAATAATGCCATCAAGCTAGGTATTCCAAAGTGATCTCCCTGAGGGTCAGCTCTTACTGTTTTTTAAAGTGCTCTCACAACAAGGACAATCTCATTACTGAGCTCAAAACTACCCTTCCAAAAATTCACACCCAATTTATAACAGATTCTTCAGCCGGAACACCAGCCGCCCCCACTCACTAGACCCTGCTCTAGTCAATCTAGTCAACTCTCTTCAGTATCACACAACCCATCCAAATGCACTCCATTAAATGACTGCTTACCTGTGAAATAGTCTGGAATCAGGAACTTTTTCCAAATGAAAATGAGACATTATATGCAAGAATATACTTGTATCCCTGCTCTCATTTTTATAGTGGCAAGTTCTCACATTTCCTCTCCTCCATTAAGGGTAAAGGAAAGGATCCTGACCAGGTGGTAGTAAACTATATAGAGTATTGTCCTGGAATGCTGAGGACCCAGGTTGGAAACCTGGAGGTCGCTGATTTGAACACAGGTTCATCTAGCTTGAGAGCGGGCTCCTCTAGCTTGAGCGTGGACTCACCAGCTTGAGTGCGGGGTCACTGGCTTGAGCATGGGATCATAGACATGACCTCATGGTCACTGGCTGGAGCTCAAAGGTTGCTGGTTTAAATCCCAAGGTTACTGGCTTGAGCAATGGTCTTTGGCTCTGGCTCTGCTGTAGCCCCCCAGTCAAGGCACATAAGAAAAAGCAATGAATGAACTAAGGTGCCACAACAAAGAATTGATGCTTCTCATCTCTGTCTCTTTCTGTCTGTCTCTCACTAAAAATAAATAAATTGGTAGATAGATAGATAGATAAATAAATAAATAAATAGACGGGGATTAAAGAAAAGAGAAATGGTGAACTGGTACCCCTTTTTATTAGAGCTTAATCTAAGGCCGGGGGCCCTAAATTTTTTACACGGGGGCCAGTTCTCTGTCCCTCAGACTGTTGGAGGGCAAGATTATTAAAAAAAAACTATGAACAAATCCCTATTCACACTGCACATATCTTATTTTAAAGTAAGAAAACTAAATGAGTACAAATACATTATTTAAAATAAAGAAGAAGTAAATTTAAATCAATAAACTGACCAGTATTTCAATGGGAACTATGGGCCTGCTTTTGGCTAATGAGATAGTCAATGTCTGGTTCCATATTTGTCACTGCTAGCCGTAACAAGTGATATGACGTGAATCCTGCGTCACCGGAAGAAGTACTGTACGTACTACTCTCACTGACCAGCAATGAAAGAAGTGCCCATTCCGGAAGTGCGGCAGGAGCTGGAAAAATGGCCTCAGGAGGCCCCATGCGGCCTGCAGGCCATAGTTTGGGGACCCCTGATCTAAGGGGTATAGATCATGGTCTATCACCCTAAACAATATGAGGCAGAGAGAGGAGCTCTTAAGAGCAGATGACTTTTATTCAACCGGAAGAAAATCCAGAAGAAAATTCTTCCTTGTCACTAACCTCAGGGCTGAAAAATCTCCCTTCCACATTTCTTCTTCCAGAACTTTCAGGAGGCCGCATGCGGATATTCTGGTCTTATTGTGCCAGGGTAACTCGTCCCATCCTACATCTGTATATAATTCAGATACTGGGGGCGGATAAAAGACAGTTTTAGAGAACTTTTGGACTTCAGCAGTTTTTCTCATTTGAAATGCCCTGAAAGTTTTTAGAGTAAGCTTTTTATACTTTATTCTTAATGCAGAATTTTATAATCACAACACCTGAACAATATCAAGTAAAAGACCCCAGGATAAATATGAGAAGGCCACAGTTAGGCTCTCTACAGGGGTTGAGAATTTCTTTTAGACATGCACAGGGAAAATCAATAAGAGCTGAATTAACTTCATTCTTGCCCTGAGCACTCCAGAACTACGGAAAACCCACAACCCAATACAGTACACAGAGAACCCCAGACTCCATTAAAAGAAACATTTATTGGTGAGAATTCAATATTTTTGGTAGTGCTAAGATTGAAATTGAAAGGTTGTCCCCATCAGAGCATGATTTATCTTGAAAACTGTGAAGCTTTCCCAGGTAGAACAAGAGAGCAGCACTCTCAGCTGGCTCTCAGTGCTGTGCAGTGTTAACATGAACTTGGTTTTTTGCTGGGGAGTTTCCTGCCCTTTGATTGTCTCGTGGAATTCATCCACTGCAAAGGTTGCCTTGTCTTTTCTTAGAAAGAAACTGTTCATTCCTCTAATCCTCTGTCCTTCAGAGGATCGCTCTTCTTTCTAGCTTTAGATGTCTCTACTTCCAAATCTTCGCTTCCAGATTTCAGGTTGTAGAGGTGAGGATTTTCACTTTCTTTTCAGGTGGTGGTCAGTGGTTATTCTGTTAGTGTCATAGCTCATGCTTAGAGACCCAGAGCACCTACCTCAGCTCTGTGCTGAGCCCACTGTCCTCCTAGTGGACATGCAGCACCTGGGAAGCTCCCATGTCCTCACTGGAAATACTCTAGGACTGAGTCAGTAAGGACTAGAAGTCAAGGTATCAGCAGTAAAGGACCTGTCAATGGGATGGCCTTGATCCTGGCATTGCACCATGCTCTCCAATTTAAACTTTAATTCACGGTTAAGCTTGTTTTCAATTCTGATAATTTAGACTCTTGGGGAACTAAAAGTTTTGGTGAGGCAGATTTCATGGTAAGACTAGATTCTACTTTCCTTGTATTGACATTTATCATTTGGGAGCTTCACGATGTCATAAGATTGTGTAATTTAAGAATACTAGGCCCTGGGTCTTGAGTATCTGTCTGAACATATTCAAGATAGAAAAATGTTCTACATTTATTTCCAGTGCTCTCTGACACTGAATAATTTCTGCTCCATCACTGGAATTCACATTCTTATCCTTGGCTCACTAGTCCTACTAAGCTTCATAGGCACCTCTGTACCACATCTATTCTAATACAAATTCACTCTGACTCAGTTGGTCCATAGCGCTCTGTGAGAGGTGCTAAAATTCTGCCTGCCATGCTCAATGTCTAGACTTCCCTACTAGCTCATGGTTGATATCATTGTGTGCTGTGTTCATGTCCCAGTGTCCCACATTGGAGATCCCAATCCAGGATGGGGTCTGAAGTTACTGTTCTTATCCCGTTCCCTTAAAAAGATTTAGAATTTTCTTCAAGGGGCTTAGAAAACTCAGCTTTTGATTTCTCCCCAGAAATATGGGATGCTGAGGAGGAAAAGTCAAATTGAGGAAGAATCTACATTTTGGCTTCTTTCAATATATAAAATTGTATGGATTCAACAACCTTGAGTGGCAGACCACACCTGTGACTTATACAAAGTTTTATAATATGGGCTTCAAGCACCTGTCAGGTATTGGGGTCATATAAAGAAAACTTCAGAATGCCAGTCTGGCTGAAGACTACTACCATTGTGTTTTTTGAATTTATGTTTTGCATAATAGTCTGATGATGCTCACGAATGTATGCCACTCTCGAATGGTGACCCTACCTTCAGTAATCTGCTAAGACTACTTTTTCAAATGTAATCTCAGAATGTTTTTTTATCTTATGCTGATGCATTTTCTTCCCTGGAACATTTACTAAATCATTCCCTAAGTGACTCATTGAGTGACACACAGAGTTACTTCCTAGTTCTGAGGCAGCCCTCAGACCCTTGACAAGGTAGCATTCTCAGTCCCATTGTGTGCTGTCATGTGGGCTCTTCCTGAATATACACCCTGGATTCTTCCTCATGTCTTTGTTTAGTAGAAACTTCGTTGGGATTCTATCATCCAATCTATGTTGGAGACAGAATTCAGTCTTGGCTCATCCTTGATGGTCTAACTCATTTTGGGAATCCATGGACAAGACACATCATAGTCCCTAATCTTGGATGGGCAAGTAGAAAATAGAATTGAGTGTGCTGATTGAAGGTGGACTTGTGGCTGAAACTGAATGAAATATAGGGGCTGCATTAGGTGCTTGGTTTGAGGCAGAGGTTATAGGTATACTTTGGGAAGGTGAATGAGATGATAACAAGATAGTGCTATAAAATCTTGATCCTGCACTTGGACTGCACAAACATTACATATTCCATTGATAACAAAATGTCATAGTCAAATGGGGAACTACCTCTAGAACCAGGAGCATATCTGCTAGGGACTCACTGTGCAAAGAGGAAAGACCTCACAAGACTTAATTCTTGTTCTGACTCAATTTTCCCTTAGAGTCTTGAATACAGGATGTGCTAACAAATGCACAGCTCCTCTGGTTTGCCTCTGATATTTCAGCCAGTGTGAGGGCTGTGGTGTCCTGTATATTTGTGGCCACAATGAATTTGGTGAAATTGTCTGTTGGTGTTTTCACCACATCTGTTTGAAAATGGTCCCATGATTTTTTTTTTTTTACTTTGTAAAAATCTGAAAAGCTGTTTTCTTTTTATCTTTTTCTTTCCAAGAGCCCTGGAAGTTAAGACAAGGGAAGAAAAGCTACTGGCCTCAATGTGCTTAGAGGCAGAGTCTCCTTAGGGGAAGGTCTCTGGCAAATGGAAGGAACATGTTCTGGCTGAAAATCAGTGTGTGTAACGTGGGGAGAAGCAGGTCCTTGGCAAAACCCTGCCAACCGAAGAGTCTGAAATTGATATATTTGAATGGTCATTGTCTTTGATTTTGGGGATATGACCAGACAACCCACTATTACTCTCTGGTGATGAGTTCTATCCAACAGGCTTCATTAAGGTGGAAATGGAATTAAATGGACTGACAGTTAAAGTGAAATCTGGTCAAAGTGAATCAGACAGGGCTGGTCGTAAATGATAACATGCAAATGAATCAGTGGGATTCACTGTCTGACACAGTGTTTTAAGGAGTTGATATTTTTGGGGAAAACAGGTTTTCAAGTGAGAAGCTGGCAGTAAGTGACATAGTGGACTCTGGTTGGATCGGATATGCTCTCAATGTATTATGATTGGAAAGGGGGAAATGCAAGTGCTTGGGGTGGGCAGTAGTCCTCTGAGAACTGGGAATCCAAGGCAGGAGAAGGATCTGGAAGCAGAGTTTGATCAGTTGGTCAATGTGACAGAAAATAACTCAAGGGAATCCTTGCGTTAGGGTAGAGAATGGAGGGGTGTACTGGGGGAAGTTCAGGGAGTGAAGGCAGCAATAGGTCTCCTAGAAGGACCGCAGGGGAGGCAAGGAACTGAGTGAACAATAGCTTAGTCACAGGAGCTGTGGAACCAAAAGGGACACAGAAGGAGTAAAATCTTGCAGGGCCTCTGAGAACAGCAGCTTATTGACCTCAGTGGTCAATTACACACCTCACAGGAGGGGTCTGGAGATAAGAGTTTAAAGCAGGTGGTGTCCTGATGCTGGCCCAGGGGGCTGCAGGAGACAGGAGGTACAGAGCTGCAGCCAGGACCAGAGCAGACACGTGAGGCACTGTTAGGGCTGGCACAGGTATGGCCTCCCACTGCATCCTGTCTTTTCACATGCCCCAGTTTTTTGCTCTCCCAATATACCCTTTTATCCCTCTCCCACAAGCTTTCACGTTCTGACTAAGAATTTTTTCTCCATGTTAATACTAGCCTTCACTGTGGCCCTACATATTCCTAGACTGTTAGAGGGGAAAGCAGGGAGGAAGGGGGTAATACTTAGTCACTTTTGCAGAAGAGAAAGCATCATATTCTTTGCCTCCTCTACTTTGTTTTGGTAAGCTCTCTGACCTGTGACACCAGAAGAGTGTTGAGGGTGGAATCAAAGAAATCGTATAGGCAGCCCAGTAGAGGTTTCTTTAGTGACACCCTTGGTAGAAGAATGTGAAGAACCGGAAGAATTGAGAGGAAATATCAGATGCTCAATGATAATAACAATAAAGTTCATATATGTATGTTACATTATCATACACAAAGAGATTTCATACACATTATGTTACATTCAGAACCACCCTGTGAGGAATATAGCTCAATGTTTACCTCAATGAGGAATCTAATCATCCATGAAGTCAAAGTAGATTTACATAGTCAGTGGACTAAAAGTTCTGATCCCCTATTGGAGAACAGTCATTGCCCAGGCCCATCCAAACTGCATGCCTAGGGACAGGTAGAGCAATGAATCTAAGAAGGGTCTCAGTTCCCACGAGCCTCTTCTCTGAGGACTCCCATTTTTTGAGAGGGGCTATATTGAGCAACTGACATCCTCAGGTATCATGGACATGGGACCTCACAGAAAGACAAAGAGGAGAGACATCGCAAATGCTTCAAAATGTTAATAGGTAAATCTGGATATCAGGTTTATGGTTTTACCATCCATGAAACTTTTCCTCAAGTTTAATTATTTTCAAATAAATATATACATTTTAAAAATAGACCATGGATTGATTTCCTTCATTTTACAAGAACTTGAAATTTTTTAAAAAAGTTTTTATTTAAACAATTAAATTTTTTTTAACTTTTCTTTTTTTTATTTTTTTATAATAATTTTATTTTTTTAATGGGGTGACATCAATAAATCAGGATACATATATTCAAAGATAACAAGTCCAGGTTATCTTGTCGTTCAATTATGTTGCATACCCACCACCCAAAGTCAGATTGTCCTCTGTCACCTTCTATCTTGTTTTCTTTGTGCCCCTCCCCACCCCCTTTCCCTCTCCCATTCCCCCCTCCCCCCCGTAACCACCACACTCTTATAAATGTCTCTTAGTTTCACTATTATGTCCCACCTACGTATGGAATAATACAGTTCCTGTTTTTTTCTGATTTACTTATTTCGCTTCGTATCATGTTATCAAGATCCCACCATTTTGCTGTAAATGTTCCGATGTCATCATTTCTTATGGCTGAGTAGTATTCCATAGTGTATATGTGCCACATCTTCTTTCTCCAGTCATCTATTGATGGGCTTTTTGGTTGTTTCCATGTCCTGGCCACTGTGAACAATGCTGCAATAAACACGGGGCTGCATGTGTCTTTACGTATCAATGTTTCTGAGTTTTGGGGATATATACCCAGTAGAGGGATTGCTGGGTCATAAGGTAGTTCTATTTTCAGTTTTTTGAGGAACCACCATACTTTCTTCCATAATGGTTGTACTACTTTACATTCCCACCAACAGTGTATGAGGGTTCCTTTTTCTCCACAGCCTCTCCAACATTTGCTATTACCTGTCTTGCTAATAACAGCTAATCGAACAGGTGTGAGGTGGTATCTCATTGCCGTTTTGATTTGCATTTCTCTAATAGCTAAAGAAGATGAGCATCTTTTCATATATCTGTTGGCCATTTTAAACAATTAAATTTTATGGGGTGACATTGATGAATAGAGTATGTAGGTTTCAGGTAAACATTTCCATAGCATTTGAACTGTTGATTTTCCCGTGTACCATCACCCAAAGTCAAATCATCTTCTATCACTTGTCACTTTGCATCTGCCACCATGACTGCACCTGGATCCCGAAGTGTGCAATGGTAAGTTGAAAAAATTTGCTTTGATCCTGTCACAGTCAAGAAACCTAGAATCCTCTGCATATCTGAAGTCTGTTAACATTCCAGTGTTTTAAAAATTACTGGAGGTCACCCCTTTCCCTCAAAAAAAGAATAAAATATTTTTAAAAATTAACCATAATATAAAACAAAAATAAAAACCAAAAAATTTCTAAGTTTACTGCATGGGACCCCTAATTTCTTTCTTACTGAGTCCACCAGGCCATGTGCCTTCTGGGGTTTTGGGGAGTGAATAGGTTTGCCAGCGCGTGCTCTGCTCCGCTAGTCACTTACCACTCCACACCTGCATTTCCATCTTCCAGAACGTGTTGACGTTCTTTGTCCTATACTCTGCCCTTGTTACTCTCAGATACTTACTTTAAATCCTTGTTTTAACAACTTTGTTGAAACATACTTCACATGCCATACAAATCACCCATTTAAAGTGTATAATTTCATGATCTTAGTATATTCTCAAATATGTATATCACCACAGTTGATTTTAAAACAATTTCATGACTTAAGGGAGAAACCTTATAATCTTTAGTTAACTCTCTCTCCTCTCATTCCCCACAGCCCTAAGCAACCACTAATCTCCTTTTTGTTTCTCTAGTTTTCTCAGTTTGGGACATTTCCTATGAGTGGATTATATGTGATCATTTGTGACTTGTTTTATTTGCTAAGCATTGTTTCAAGGTTCATCCATGTTATAGCATGCACTAATATTTTTATTGCTGGAATATATTACATTGTGTGGCTAAACCATGTTTCACTTACCCATTTATCGGTTCATGGACCTTTGAGTTGTTTCCACCTTTTACTATTATGAGTACTAGTAGTACGCGCATTTGTTTACCATATTACATGTAGACATGTGTTTCATTTGTCATGTATGTGTACTTAGCATGGAATTACTGAGTCAGGTGGTAACTGTATGGTTAACATTTTGATGAAGGACCAGACTATTTTCCAAAGTGGCTGCACCATTTTTATTCCCATCAACGGTGTATGAGGGTTTCACTTTTTCCACATTCTCAGCGACACATAATATCTGACATTTTGATTCTGGCCATTTGTGTGTGTGTGTGTGTGTGTGTGTGTGTGTGTGTGTGTGTATTGCTATCTCATACTGTTTTTGACTTACATTTCCTCGATAGCTAGTGATGTTGAGCATCTTTTCATCTAATCTTTTACTCTTATTAGCATTTGGAGAAAAAAAGATAAACAAATGCATCTGAACTAAGTAAGTCATTTTGATGTATGACAGGAGAAAAAGTTCTAAATATTTGAAAACACATATTGTGATGCCAATTTTCTACTTTTCTACTTCTGAACATTTAGCCGGTTAGTACAGCTAGCCACTGGGTGGTTAAGGAACAGCAACATTGAGCACTGTTGCACTGGATTTACTCTGTAAGATTACGTCTCACATAGAGTTGAGAGAAGAACTCACTCGAATGACTCCTCAGCTGACTAAAAGGAAGAGCAGAACTGGTAAAACCTTTAAACTCAGTGCTTATTCATCACCAATGCTGTTTACTATTTTAAAGGGTCTGTGTGTTACGACACAGTTCTGTTTCTACAACAGTGATGTAACCCAAATTTTGGTGTAAGTCGAAACACAGCTTAGCCTAAGTCATTTACCTATCCTAACACAGTTGAAAATCATAATCCAGAATATAAAAACACAACTAAGCCCCAGAAAAAGGATAAGGACAAAACACAATGGATTGTACATGTTACTGCGAATTCTTCCGTCACGTTCAATCAGACTAGTTCGCCCACATAGTCCGTAAGTACAACGCAAAAGACATAAGTGGAAACACATCTCAAATTTTTGTTTTTATGACAGTGAGTGTCATAAACTCGAAACGTCGTATGTCTAGACTTTTGTAACCCAAAGACCCCTTGTATTTTAAAATTGAAATGTATTACACATATCAAACGATGTTTGTGAAAATTGAGTGAGGATACATGGGAACATATGTTGTTCTATCTGCTTTTGTGCTTATTTAAACTTTTTTGTTGTTTAGAAGTTTTAAAAAAGGTATTAGGTGCCTTATAAGGAGGGGAAAGGGCAACAGGATACTTTTCAAGGGGGCACTAGTCCATCATGACTAGGATTTACCTCTCCTCCCTCCTACTGTTGATTTTAGGAAGTGTCAGTTTTCTTAAGGTTGGGAAGGAAAACTCTTTTCATGTAACAGGACATAACAAGGAAAATAAGAAGGTGAAAGGAGTTTGTTTTTTTTTTAAAGTCTTTGGTTGAAAAGTTCCCATTTCAAGGCTTTTAGCTCCTCTGTGATCAGTGCTCCAGCACATCTGTTTAGCAACTGGAGATAGACTCAACTTGAGGTGAGATTTAAAATGGATTTGAGTAGCTTTGGAGAGAGAAGAGACTAAGGAAACCGGGACCTAAGCTCCATTTGTCTTGTTCACATGTTCATAAGCATGGGATAATTGTGGAGTAAATTAGTGATCTTCATGTAGTTCTGGGCTGCCAGTAGTATCTAATGTATATTTAACCCAGTAATGACCAGTTACCTATAGAAAGACATTTCTTGAAACACACAGAGCTGAAATTTTGCAGTCAGGAAGGAATAAAGGGGAATGAAAAACATCCATTTGTAGTGAATATTTTTATAAGTTGGTTACCTGACAGACCATAAAGTCCTTCTTGGTAAGGAGAGGAAACAAGAACTTAATGCACTGACAGGTAGTAATTATAAAAATGAATGACCTTGAGTTGTAAGTTAATAAAGGGGCATATAAGCTGGAAAGCTAGAGGATGAACTCAGAGGGTAGAATGTCAGACTTTGTATTCGCAAGGTCCAGATGGCAAATGTGTTCCAGGTAATAAGCTCAGCAATATGGCCGTAACTACACCGGAGTGCAAGTAAAGGACCCTAAGACGTGATGAAGGAGGAACTGGCAGGCTGTGGTGTTGGCTGCTTGTTCCACGAGGATTTGAGAGCCCTCCACTGCCTCCTTACCACTGCAGGGTCATTGACTTGGGCTGCATTTACCTTTTGTCCCTCCCAACACTTTGACAAAATCTGCATTTTTTTTTTGGCAACCCAAGATTTAGAAATTTAGGAACCTAGTCAATGGCATAACTCTGACAAAAAGATTCAAGTGTGATTTTGAGAGAGAATTGTGCTAGAAGTCTGTTTTGTTATTTGTTTTTTTCTTAATATTCAAAAGGCTTCCTGGAAAAACTACCTGAAGTGGTCGCTAGGATACTCATTGCATTTTTGTGTTTCAGCCTATACAAGTAAAGGTGACTTCCCTGCAGACTCTTAAAATAAAGGTGACTCTCTGTGCAGGTTTGATGAAAGGAAGCATTCCATGGAGGTCCAGGGTGAACCCCCAAACTTCTGTGACCCTGGTGCATAGTTCGGAACTCACCTCTGGTTCATGAGCTGCAGATGTCCTGGGAGATGTATTGTGTCTCCACCAAGGCCATGAATATCAAAGGTGACATGTCCATACTGATAGGTGAGATGTACACAGTAAGGGCACTAGCATGTTTCCATCAAACATGAATGGAAAGAAGGCACCAGGATCACCTTCCCCAAAGATAGGGTGTTTCAGTACTCAAGGAGCAGCCCATGACTCATGGGTGTAAGGTGTCAGTGTGCAGTGCAGTGCTTGGATCCGCTGGGGCAGGAGGAGTCAGATCAGACTGAGGAAGTTGGGAGCAAGACATGATGACAGCGTGTGGATGATGGGGCATAAACCTGTTTTCAACAGCAAGATATTTTTATATCCTCTTCATTTGGTATACTTTATCACTTTGGCCTCTTTTCCTTACTTTCAGCTTTAATTTACCCTGGGAGGTAGGTGGCTTTCTGGTCAACATTTCCCCCACTAGTAGCTGAGTCATGGTTCTTCTAAGAGAAAGAAAAAAAATGTCATCAATCCAACAGCCTGAAAAACTATATAGAGACAGGAAGTACCTCCCCAAGGTTACTTCCCAGGATGCATACTTTAGTGTCTAGTTACAGATGCTTCCCCAAATCACTAACATGACCCAGGAGATAAATATTTAAGCAGCACATATGCTCTTCCCAGACCCTTCCTAAAACAGCCCATGAGCCACTGCAGCGACACCCCCCTAAACACACTCAATTGGGATTCACCCCCTGTGAGATCCTCTGATCACTGACATTTAAATAATGATTAAGCCACTGTCTCTTTCACTGATATTTTCTGAGAAACATTCCCGTCTTTGATCCTCTTCAGATAGGAATGCATGCCTTCTACTGCCCTGAAGGGCATAAAGTATTCCCTGAGGAGGAGGTGGGGCTGCTATACATGTTCGGGCTCAGCTACAAGGTGGGAGACAGAGTCCATCTCAGCCTCATCAGGGAGGGCAGTAGCTTGTAGGGGAGGTCACATCATATCTGTTTCTCAACAATTGTTCCTGGGGGACTTGTCACTTAGCGAGCCAAAGAAAGCAACTGTAGGAGGTGAACTAACTTCTTGCTTTTTCTAAACTCTGACATACCTAAAACCCAGGCCCTTTACATGGTACATAGAAAAGACATCAATCTTATTAGTTGAACATTTATTAGGGCAAAACCATTATTTCAACGGGAATATTTTTTCAGAGTAGGAAGTTTATTTTCTCTAGAAATTCTGTTGAATTGTTATATGTCTAAATAGATGAGATGGATGTTGACCCTAGTGTTTTCAGCAGTTGGGAGAAAGGCAGAGGCCTCTGGGCAGCATGAGGCCTACAGGTGGGGCTTGGATGGGGCCCAGGGCCTCCATGGGGCACAGTTTGAGGGTGCTCCTGATATAATAACTTGTCCTTTAATGCTACAACTTTCTCGGGTTATCTGCCTACATGTCTAACTTGTCTACTACTTGTAGAACTCTGGTCAACAAAGACATCTGTTTGGTGGCAGGACTTGGTATTTGTCACTTTACATTGGGGAACCCTGGGGTTGAAAGGCTGCCCTTGCACAGGCCCTGCCCGGCCTGCACTGACGCCTTCTCCTGAGCATTCCATTGTGGAGGGAAGTGGCTCTTGAGGGCAGGTGTCATCTCTTGCATGCCAATGCTACATTTTCTCCTCCAGGATCTTACCAATGTCTGCCATGAGTTTATGAGCTTCTGTCTTCCTAGGAGAGGCAGCTGTACTTTTAACTGGGCCTCTGCTCTGGGCTGCTAGAGGGATGCTCTTTTCCTGGGAGTATTCTTGCTTTTTGAATTTTGTCCCTGGATGAAGCCATTGAAAAAAGTGTTTTATTTTATTTCTGAAAAGGCATTCAGGAGGAGGCTGTCCCTTCTGAGACAGAGTCCCGGGACACTTGCTCCCAAGTGTCTTTTCTAATGCCATGTCCCAAGTAGGAAGCCTTTTCCTCTGTGGTTGGGGTGTTCCCAACCGTGCATTTCCTCCACTACGCTGTCCTGTGCCGCATACCAGTGTGGCTCCAAATAACGGTGCAGAATTAAGGAAACACACTTGTCAAAACAAAAACGATGGGACCGGGTGGACTCTCCAAACTGCCTGGCAGTATCTGAGTGCCTCATAGCCCCAGTTCACTTTATTATATAGACATATGCAAATCAAGGACCCTGATACAAAGTTGCACATCAAAGGCTAAGACAGGATACATTAGTGAAATCTACAAACAACTGAAACAAAGAGTCAGAGGAAGGGCATGTATATTGCTTCCTGCAATTCAAGGAAGCAAGTGGAGTGAGTGCTAATACTTAGCATCAAAGCCAAATATGGAGATGGAGGGGGGAGAACTTAGCCTTTTGCTAAGCCTTGAATCTAGAATGGCTTTTTGCCATTAACGGTCCACAACATATCCCCCTTTTCTTTTTTTTTGTGTGCTGAGATTTGCACTCATCTGATTTTCTAATTTGGAGGTAGACGGAAAAAATACAGAACACAAAATTAGTATAGCCAATGCTAACAGATACCCAAAACAAGTATACTAATACATCACAGTGATTAAAGCCTTTAAGCAAGCTCTTGAAGCTAATACAACAAGAATGTATAAAAGAGTAATGTCCTTAACGTGTTCACCAAGTCCAAGTTCGCACCAACACCATTCCAAATCTCTGCAGATGCAACCCAACCCCAGTTCAGTCCATCAAAAACTGTCACAGGAGCAGGAGTCCAGGAAAAGTCCACATTCAGGAAAAGTCCACATGGCACTGGAATTGCTGTCATACTTTCACACTCTGCAGTTAGCGTCAAAGTCCCAATGACTGCTGCTTCTAGCTGGCAATGACCCAGGTAGACTGGAAAAGCCATCTGCAGCACGCATGAAGATGGAGCTTCCGTTTTTTTTTAAACTGAAAAGATGAACCCAGGACCCCCTACACTGGAGCTTTACAGCCATGGGGTGGTTAGGAGAACCTTGGGATACACTAAGCTGGGTGGCAGAGGTAAATTTGTAAGTTGGCAAAAAGGAAAAAAGGAGCATTGAATTAGGAGTAGGTCCTAGCCTAAAATATGGGTGGGGCATTGAGGCAGGAGGAATAAAGGAAAGACTATATATTAAACAAAACAGCAAAAAACAGGACTATCAATACCCACAACAGAGATCTTCGAGGGAAGAATAAAAAACCTGAATATTCAGGCAAGACATAGTTAACTGGCCCTTGTGTAAATGAGACCAGTCTACTGGCTACTTGGAAGAAATACCCCAGGCTCATCCACAGTGTCATAGATGGGGCCGACAGCCCTGGGCACCTTCAGCCTTCAGTGGCAAACCCCAGCATTCTGGGCAAGGTTAGGTCATAGGTAGATGGAGCAGGGCTGGAAGAGACTGAACCCTCCCTTAGAGGAGCGAGGGGGAAGCCTACCTTCCAGTGTGCCCCTCCTTCCTCACAGCAAAGGCATGTAAGCCTGGCAGGCTTTGGCTCAAATGACCATCCTTTCCACTATTGAAGCAGGGCCCTGATGAAGTTCCAGTTGGAGCCTCTGAGGGCGTATGCCAAGAGCTAGTATTTTACCTGATCTCCTTTGAGCTTTTTCTGCCTCTTGGTACCTTAAAAGCCATGCTCATAAGATCTCACTGAGGGGCTTGAGGATCCCTATCTGCCTATACATCTGGAGCTATTTGGAAAAAGACAAAACAATGTTATTAGCTGAATCAAATAAAAGAGGGTAGAAGTTTGCAGGACAAAAAAATTTGGCATCTCTTGTACATCAGCATTCAAAAGAAACTGTTTGAAGTAAAAGCATGACAGGGTAGACCTGCAGGAGTTCCAGGATATGACTCCCCCCCTTTCTTTTTAATATTATTTATATTATATTATATTTATATTATATTCTTTTTATATTATATCAATTGATCTTCAAGCAAATGTTAAGCATACTTTACAATATTTTGACTTCAAAGATTGCAAGAAATTCTTGACTTTGTTAACTTTTAATGAAAATCGAGTAAATGCACCTTCAAGCAACATTCCCACACTTATCAAAACACCCCCTTAATATTAATTAACAGGCTCCTTAAAGAGTACATATCAAAACTGAAAAATCCCAGTGTGATCTTCATTATTCTCCTATAGTAAAAAAATCTTTACACTTTTATTATGTAAATCTATGCTGCTTCAAGCCTTTCACTTGTGGCCTGGAGCAGCCTGGCTAAATTAGCAAGTCTTTTGGATCCAAAATGAGTGTGCTTTACTTATTCCAAACAAAATCATATTTATATAGGGAAGTGAAATTATCCCCATTTTGTTTTCAATACTAGAGCCGGCACTTCCAAAACTATTATCATTATTACTTTTCATGTAAGGACTTAATTCAGGCCTTATAAACAAAAACACTTAGACATTAAACAAAGACTTCACATACAATCACACAAATCAAGAGTGAAACACAGGGTTTTAGAGATTAAACTATGGCCTTCTTGAACTTAAGTAAGGCTACCTTAATAGGAACGTAATAAGGATATATACTAAACAGAGATCTCTCTCAAAAAATTTCAAGATGGCTGTATGAGATTTCTGTTCAGCAACACCCAAATCAGGCCCCCCTTTTGCCCTCTTTTCAAGCAATGGAGCAGGAAAGAAATAAAATGATCTAAAACATTAAAAAAATTAGATAATAATAATTGAGAAAGGGAAGAGAGTATAGTAAAATAATTCTTATGCAATTGCTCTTGTGAAGTAAATCTCTCATCCAGAATCATGGTGTCTCACCAGTCATTCAGGGATCCACCGAGGAGCTTCAGTAGACCTAGGAAAAACACACACATATCCTCGGCCCCAGAAGAGAACAGGGTCTGGCCCTTGCCAGATTCCTGTGAGCGGGTCCTTCCATCGCACTTTAGGGAAGGCTTTCCTTGCAGGGTTCCAGAGTCTCTCTGCTGCTGAATGACCTTGTACATCAGTATTCAAAAAATTTAAAGTAAAAAGAGCATGACAAAGAAGATTTGCAGGAGTTTCCTAATACTTAAGTTGCTATTTGGCTCCTAACTCTGAACACACCTCACAATGCACTAACCAAATTAGTTAAAGTCTTAAGTATCTACATTCTATTCTATTTAAATTTAAATGAGTGCTCCTTACAAGTTCTAAAAACATTTTATTTTTTCTAAATATTAGAGCCAGCATTTCCAATTTTTGCATGCAAAGAAACCTTAATTCAGGCCTTAAAAACAGACACATTTTGACAACATTAAACAAAGACTAAACAGAGACAAGAATTAGACGAACCAGACAAACCAGAGAGAAACCCGGGATTTCAGAGCACATCCTGATTAGAAAGATGCCTGCCTGATATTAGTCAGAGCATCCTCAGACACAGGGACTGTAGGATGTGACTAAACAAAATCTCCCCAAGAAAATTTGCTCTCAGCAGCTGCTGGGATATTTTCCATAGTCAGATCCAACACAAGTCCCTAGCCTCAACCTCCAGACAAAGAACAAGAAAGAAACAAAATGATAGTTCAGAAGATCATAGTT
The DNA here is from genome assembly GCF_036850995.1 of Saccopteryx leptura. NCBI lineage: Eukaryota > Metazoa > Chordata > Mammalia > Chiroptera > Emballonuridae > Saccopteryx > Saccopteryx leptura. The sequence continues at coordinate 45,755,714 of NC_089504.1, read as the reverse complement.
AAAACATTAAAGAAAATCAGATCAGGACAGGAAAAGCTGTAACTTTCCTAATACCTGAGTCTCCTATCCATTCTCAAATTCTATAGTTGCTGTAACCGGCGGCTCAGGTTGACTTTGCTGAGATTTTTATCCTACTTCAACAGTCCCTTCATGAAAGTCCAATTTCCACAGCAAATAATCATCCCCGGAGAGACAAGCACAAGCAATCGCCTTCCAGTCATTTGGGGGAAGAGCCTTTGCCCTAATAGTATCTAATAAACAAAGTGAAAAAGGGGCAGTAGGCCCATACTGAACACAAGCAAGTTTAGGCTCTTTCAGAGTTTTAAAAGGTACAGGTTCATGTTCTCGCACTAGTCTCCCTGTATCATCCTGTCTTTCTACAACAGGAAAACGGGTAAAGCCATCATTTATTGTTTCTCCTACATTTTGAGCCTGGTCTATAGATTATTGGAGAGGGGATTTCCCAGATTTTGAGGTATAGACTCTGCAATCAGCCCAATAAGGGAACGGAGGAGCAGAGAGTTGAATGTAGGAAGAAGCTGAGGGCAGCGGAGGCCCCGCGGCTAAGGCAGCCATAGCCACGGATTTTTCATCCCCCCTGTCATCCTCAGACTCCAAGTTATCCTTGTTTTCACATCCCTCTGTTTCCAGCTCACCCTGATACTCTTCAGGCAATGATTTGTCTTCATACAGAAACATTTCTACATAAAGGTCCCTTACTTTTGACCCTATCTGTCCCATATTCTTTTACTCCCAACTACACTTTCCCCCAAAACTTTCTTTACTCACTGTGTGCACTTCACTTTGGGGAGTTCCGTCATCTTCCTTCAGTTTTAGTTTCCTCGTACTCATACTCAAGTCTTCTGTTCGGGCGCCACTTGCCGCGGACCAGCGCGGATCCAAATAACGGTGCGGAATTAAGGAAATACACTTGTCAAAACAAAAACGATGGGACCGGGTGGACTCTTCAAACTGCCTGGCAGTATCTGAGTGCCTCATAGCCCCAGTTCACTTTATTATATAGACATATGCAAATCAAGGACCCTGATGCAAAGTTGCACATCAAAGGCTAAAACAGGAACTCTCCCAAGGCAAAAACAGGATACATTAGTGAAATCTACAAACATCTGAAACAAACAAAGAGCAAGAGGAAGGGCATGTATATTGCTTCCTGCAACCCAAGGAAGCAAGTGGAGTGAGTGCAAATACTCAGTATCAAAGCCAAATATGGAGATAGAGGGGGCAGAACTTAGCCTTTTGCTAAGCCTTGAATCTATAATTGCTTTTTGCCATTAACGGTCCACAACAGTCCTGGTCTGGAGCCTGTGGGGCTCATGTTCCTTACAGCTGGTGGGAAATTGTTGACCTGGCACAACCCTAACACATGCTTAGGGTCCCAGGGCTTCTGCTGCTGCTTTGTATGGACTCCTCTGTCCTTCAATTGGACATGCAGCACCTGGGACGCTCCCGTGTCCACACTGGAAACACGCTGAGCAGGGGTCAGGGATGCTTTATAAGTCAAGCTGTCTGAGTCATGGGGCATGTCAGTGTGTTGCCCTTGGGCCTGGTGATGCTTTATAGTCTCTAGGTTAGAATTTCACTCTGCAATGAATAGGTTCTTAACGTCTGATTTAGCATCTTGGAGAATTGACACTTTTACTGGGGAGCTTTCCGAGGTTACAGTAGTTTCTACTTTAGTTTTGTTCACATTTATCTTTTGGGAGGTGATTGGCCTGTTGGTTGTGAAGACGCCACAAGTTCTGGATTGTATGTACAGTATTGTGCTCTTCAGCCCTGGACACATTGGGCATTGAAATAGGCTCTGATTTTTTTAATCTTTTTTTCCTGATTCATTTCTCCTCTATCGTTGGAATTCACACTCTTGTCTGTTGGCTCCTGTTCAGCCCCAGCCAAACATTCGTGTAGTTTGTGGGGTGGCTGTTGACTATTGGAGAATATCTCTGACTTTCTTTGAAAACAGTGTGATTTGTGACAGGCAGAAGAGTCTTGCTGGCATCCCAACTGCTCTGAGCCTCCATTGCCTGCCCGTTGTGGATACCTGAGGGTGAATGTCTCAGGATTCTCTGTCCTTCCTTGTCCACAAGTGGCATAGCAGCTGAATTTCCTATTTTCACTTTGTCTCTGTAGAGGGTTTTAGAGTTCACCTCAGAAGTCAGGTGGTTGAAGGAAGAAGAATTGTAATCAAACAAGGCATGTGAGGAAGTACCATTTAAGTTAGTAATCTCAATGGATTTAAGAACATTCTTGGGAAGACCCCGTAACATGCTCATATCAAAGTTGGTAAGATGGGCTTCCTGCACTTGCCGTGCACTGTACACAAGTGAGGGAAGCTCCTGGGATATATCCAAACTACAGTCCTCACCCAATGATGGTGGAAAAATTCTCTGTTTTCTCTCGAGTTGGGACTTCATAGAAAGTGTTTGATATCGTTCCGTGAACTACACACTATCCCAGGGAGCCTATCCTCATTGATTTCATCAAAGTACTTGTTCAAATGTACATTGAGGATATTTCCCTGTTGTCTCTGAGTCTCAGTCTGCCTTGAATTTTCCTCTGTTAGGCTGATCAGGGAACTGTCTGGGTCTTTCTTAGAGTCATATCCCACATCCTTAAAGGAAGACTCTTGATTGGAATCACATTGTGCCAAGGTGGAAGGCAAAGAGTCTATGACATGAGGTTTCCAACAGGAAATGTCTGAAATTAGCAGGTTTGGATGGTCAATGCCTTGAGAGCCAGAAGTGAGAACGGCACCAGCGCTGTCTGGAGATGAAGTCTCCAGACCAGGCACTGATAGGATATTCATGGATTTGGTTTGAGTCACAGTTAAATTGAAGTTTGGTGGTGGTGAAATAGACAAGGCTGGTAATATGTGACGATCTTTGGAATTCAATGCCTGGGCCAGATCTGGAAAGGGGTTGATGTCTTGGGTAATGGAAGAGTCAGTGTCATGTGGTGGCAGAGAGTAAACAGATGGTGATGGTGATAGAAAGTCATCTAAGTGGTTACCTGAGTTAGGAAAGACAATGGAGGATGGTGGTGGGAAAGGCTCTAGCAGAGGAGATGGAATTAGGTCTCCCGAAGGGACAGCAGAGGAGGCAGGGGACTGAGTGAATGATGGCTCAGTCACAGGAGATGTGGAAGCCAAACGGAATACAGTGAGAGTAGCATCTTTCTTGGCAAACGAGAGCAGCACCTGTTCCATCTCTGCAGTTGCGTTATTACACACCTCACAAGAGGGGTCTGGACATAACATTTGACGAAAGTGGGTGACATCATAATTCTGGCTCAGGGGGCTGCTGGAAACAGGAAGTACAGAGCTTCAGCAAGGACCAGAACAGGAAAAGAAGGACCTACTGGCCCCAAGGGAGCACCTAAAGCCTGCTGCCCCTTCCCATTGCCCCACATCCATGATTTCACAATGTACTCAATGCCACTTACCCCAAGGCCTTCCCTCTCATTCCTGTTCCTATGACAACCCCCTCCCATGATATGGAAGGCTGCACTGAATCCCTGAAAGAGCATAGATTACTATAAGAGAATTAGGAAAGAAGAAGAAGGAGTAGTCACTCTTAAGGATAGAAATCAGTGTCCTTTTCTCCTCTTCTTCTCTGTGGTGGTATCTGTGACCTGGGAAAATAGGACAGGGGGTTATATGTGGAGAAGGTAGCGGCACAAGTGTTACAGAAGAGTCTCTTTATTGGAGATTGTAGGCATATTAGAGTCTGAAAGCCCCAAGAATCAGTAGACAGGGTCAAATGGTTAATGATAATTAATAATAAGATTCCCATATATAGGTTGCTTTTTTATTAATTTTAATGGGGTGACATTGATAAATCAGGGTACATATGTTTAGATTGCTTTTTTTAATAAAGTGATTTCACATATGTTATCCCATTTGGTGGTAAAAACCAGTCTGTGATGCAGAGAAGACAGTGGTTATAACAAAGTGGAAATTGATAATCTGAAATCAAAGTACTTTCATAACGTCAGGAGAGAGAAGTCTGACTCTCAACATCTACTGGGCAGCACCCCTTGCCTAGGTTCATCACTGCTTCATCCCCAGGGCCAGCAGAGCAGGGGAGCTGAGAAGTGTCCCAGGTTCTGACTGTCTTCCCATGAGGGCTCTTTTTTTATGAGAGAAACTGTGTGGAGCAGCTGACATCATAGAATCATGAACCTGGTGCCTCATGGGGAGGAGAGAGAAAGAACTCCCTTTTGGAGTCCAGACTCTTACCTTCCAGTGTCCCTCCTTTCCTTCTCCTCTTAGCTCTGCCCTGATGCTGAGAACAAAAGTGAAGAAAGAGTGACTAATCTTTCACTCTCCTCCCTAGGAAATTTACCAAGAAGAGTATGACTAATTAACAGAATTTTGTATTCCTTCATGATTTCAGTTTTTTAAAATGTAAAATGCTTTCAGTTTTTTCTTCTCTGAAACTTCAGAGAAGGATTTTATCTATGAGGTTCATACTTGGTATTCTCAGTTAAAAGTCTTCTGATCAAAGAGGGTATAGAATCTTAGGTCAACAGTCACATCTCTGCTCCCTAATATGGGACCCTGTAACCCCAAACAGAGCTCAAGCTGCAGCCCCTGCTCAGAGGCTCTGAGAGGCTCAGCACACTACCCTCCTGATCAGCCCAGCACAGAGAAAGGCCTGTCAAGTGAGGCGTGGCATGGGACTATGACTCGTCATGAAGTACAAGGGAACTCTGATCTCTTGCAGTGATCCCAACCTCAGAGGAACCCAATTCAGAGCCAGGAAATCACTGCTTAGAGTTTTATTCAGGAATCCTTAACCACACCCAAGATGGTCTATGAACTTCAGATGCTAACCTGAGGCCTCCCTGAACCCCTGGCCCTGCCTGGTCTCTTCCCCTACAGGAGTGATGATGTTCTAGTCTCTCCTCAGAGGTCCCATCCTAGGTGTCTCTCCAACCCAACTGAACTCATTTATAAACATGGAACTAGAAATGAAAACAATGAAAGCATTTCTGCAGGAGCTCACTCAGGGTTCCTTATGTTTTGTGTGTGTTCATTTTCCAAGAAGGTTGTAGGTGATGGAAAACCCACCAGGAAACAGAAGAGGGGGAGTAGCAAGCATAACACACAGAAGTAAATTAGTCTACAGTTACTATCTAAATTTCCTGAGCATAAGCTCTGATAAATATCTAGAAGGCTATTCAGAAATAAGCTGAGTAGCATTTTCGGAATGGCAAATCTACCTGAGGCAACTGAGCTCTGACAGTGGGGACCCATTCTTTATATCCAGGCCTGCATCACACAGCACTGAGCAGTCACAGAGGGCTTCTAATGGGGTGGGGCAGGCACACCTTCAAGGGGGTGTGTCCACAGCTCCTGCCCACCCAGTAGCCCAGAGGATTCCTCCACCCATCTTGAGCTTCTAGGTCCTTCTGCCCCAACCCTTCCATGGTATTTTCCAGCCCTCCTTATGTCATATGTATTTACCTTAATGAATATCCTTCTTGTTCTTTATATAACCCCATTGTTACATGAGTCCCTCTTTAATGTTTGGAGACCTTGGTGGGTCACCAGGTCCACTTCCTTGAAAGTCTGAAATACTGCCTGTAATTCTTGCTTGTACCCAAACATTTGCTCTCAGGATCATATCTGTCCTTAAATCTGGTTTCCCTATAGAATGTTTTTGCTTTACATGAACCTGCATATGGAACTTAAAGTTATGTTACATGTATTTATTTCTGTGAATATCAAATTTTCATTGTTTCAGTAAGTTATAAATGAATAATAAAAGTTTAAAATGCAGTCTTTCCTAGCAATACATTCTTATATATTTTACATATATCTAACCCCTAGGTTTTTTGTTTGTTTGTTTTTTGAAATTTTCTAAATTCTAATTTCCGAAGCTGGAAACGGGGAGAGACAGTCAGACAGACTCCCGCATGCACCCGACCGGGATCCACCCGGCACGCCTACCAGGGGCGAAACTCTGCCCACCAGGGGGCGATGCTCTGCCCCTCCTGGGCATCGCTCTGCCTCGACCAGAGCCACTCTAGCGCCTGGGGCAGAGGCCAAGGAGCCATCCCCAGTGCCCGGGCCATCTTTGCTCCAATGGAGCCTTGGCTGCGGGAGGGGAAGAGAGAGACAGAGAGGAAGGAGGGGGGGGTGGAGAAGCAGATGGGAGCTTCTCCTGTGTGCCCTGGCCGTGAATCGAACCCGGGTCCCCCGCACACCAGGCCGACGCTCTACCGCTGAGCCAACCGGCCAGGGCCCCTAGGTTTTGTAATAAAGCTTTCCCCAGGGCTTGTCAGGCAGCCATGGATTTGGCCAAAGTGGTGGTTGGTAAAGTGAGATCCCCACACAAGCCTATAATGTCTTGCCAATTGGGGTCCATCACCACACACAAATTAGTCCCAGATTACTGACTACACTGGTTATATTGTCTCCAAGGAGGAGTATTTTCTAAAAGCTCTACTGGAATAATGTGCTGCTATTGAGGAGGCACACTGAGATAAGTCATTAGGTTGGTTTCTCACAGGTTCTCAGTTTTCCAGGGACAGTGCTCAGTGCTCTCTCACTCCCTCCTCATCACAGTCCCTGGGATGAGCCACGTAGGTGTGTCAGTTTTCAGGATACCAAACAGGTTGAAGAAGAACACATTATGGAGCAAAGTCCTTTCTAACTGCATTGAAACCAGTAACTGTATGATGCCCTTCATGATTCACACAGCAAACTGTTCCTGCGTTCTACTATGTAGTGTTTCTAGCAGAAATATTAACCCAGTAAGGCCTTGTCTTTGCCCTCAGACAGATTTTAGTGCCCTAAGTGAGTCCTGCAAACAACTCTGATGAAGTGATGAGAGGTAGAAAGATGTAGGAATAAGAACACAAAACACAGATAAAGAGCAGTGAACTGCTCTGCCAGGAGGAAGACGGGAGAGGGGTCAGGGAAGACTTCAGAGTTGGTGCCAACTGAGATGGGCATTGTAGTGTTTTTCCCTTCCTCTTTTTTTCTGTTCCTGTCACCTTTCTCCAACTCTTCTTCCCTACTTAGACTTTATGTTTTAGAGAAGTTTTTTTGGTTTAAAATGAATATAGCAGAAAGTGCAAATTTGTCATGTGCCCCCTGACACCCCACCACGTATACACCACCTTCCCCACTATCAATATCCAGCACCAAAGTGGTGCATTTGGTGCAAACGTTGAACCCACACAGACACATCATTTTCACGCAAAGTCCGTAATTTACATTAGGGTTCACTCCTGGTGTCGTGTGTCATATATTTTGAGGGTTTTATCAATGTATAATGACATATATTCACCATTGCAGTATCATGCAGAGTAGTGCCATAGGCCTTAAAATTCCATTCTCAATCTTTTCATCCTATTCTCTCCCCCACACCTGGTGGCCACTGATCTATTTACTTTCCCTGAGTTTTGCCATTTCCAGAATTTTATCTAGTTGGAGTCATAGACTGTGTGCTCTTTTCAGATCAAATTCTTTCACTTAGTAATATGCACTTAATATTTCAGTACCTCTTTTTTTGAGTTAATAACTCATTTCTTTTAATGCTGAGTAATATTGCAGCATCTGGCTATACCCCAGTCTAGTGATTCATTCACCTTGGACATCTTGGTTGATTTCTACTTTTGTAAATAAAGCTCCTATAAACTTTCTCTTTTTTTAGTTTACTTTATGGAGAAATAGTTCACATACCATTCAATTCACATATTAAAATTGTACAATTTAATGACTTTTGGTGTATTTATGAAGTTGTACATCCATTGGCACAATCAATTCTTTTTAGAGTTTTCTTTTTTCTTTTTTAATTTAGAAAATTAAATTTAGCAAGGTGACATTGTCAGAATGTGCAATTTAGAGCGTTTTCATCACCATAAAGAAACTGTTTTCTTGAGCTTCTCCCCTTCACTCTTCTTATTTCCCCCACCCAGGTTACCACTCTTCTACTTTCTCTGTAGATGTGTCAAATCTGAACATTTCATACAAGTAGAATCATATAATATGCGGTCTTTTGTATCTGACTTCTTTCACTTGCAATATATTCAAGGCTTGTTTCTGTTTTAGCAATCATCATTACTTCATTTGATTTTTGTACAAAATAATTTATTGTATGTATATACCAAATTTTGTTTAAACTTTAAACATTAGGTGTTTCTACTTTTTGCCTATTATGAATATAGCTGGTTTGAACATTCGTGTACAATTTTTGATCAGGATGTATGTACTAATTTTTTGCTTATTTATTTCTGCACTAACAATGTTGTGTTTTGTCAAAGCTTGTTGCTTTCTGAAATGTAGGTAGTATAACCATATTAAATTCTTTTTGCAGTGATATTTTAGGGGACTAAATGCAGTTTTGTTAAATGATGGGGGTCACCAATTTGTCCGCCTGCCAGTACTCTCAAAATTAACAATACATTGAATCAGCAGGAATGACGGTGATGTGTGATGCTTAACATTTAAAAATAATGCACACAATAAGTTCTCAAGGTCCTATGCTTAGGAAGTCTGAAGAGGGTGTGGGTAGAGGAAGTGCAGTGCAGCCAGAGGGAACAGGAGCAAATCTGTAATGTATATAAAAGGACACATCTGGTTACAATTAAGCAGAAGGTTTGTGCCTAAGCATGAGAGTAGTGAAAATTAGTCTATATATTAGAAGGGGATTCAATTTTGGGAAACAGTGTAAGGCATTTAAAAGCCTTAACCTTGTCATGAGGACAGTGAGCAACTAAGATTTTCATAACGAAGAAGAAAGGCATAACCACATCTCTGTTTTGGAATATGATTGTCAAAAGAGAAGATGGTTGCAAGGTCATGGAGATATAAGCAGATTAATCACTGTGTCACAGAAGAGTCTTTTCCCTGCAGATGATAGAAAACCAATTGAATTCTGGATTAAGCAAATGTTGTACCTTATAGACTTACATATCTCCCCAGTATGGAGTGAACTCAACTCTGACTCACCATCCACTGCTTCTGTTTTCTCAGTGCTGACTCATTCTCATGCCACTTCTCCTCTGGTCCCAAGATGGCATCCTGGCAGGATAAACAGAATTGTCCCAGTGTTCTCAACTAAAATCCCAATAGTTCACTGAATGGGACCAGTTGAAGTAGTAAGAACACCCTTGATATCAGAACTGGGAACCAGAGAATACTATTGGTCTAGTTGTCAGTGTTCCTCAGAGTTCAGTCTGTGGACAAATGCCTGTCCTCACATTTTTATTATTATCAGCAACAAGCTAAGTGTAGAAGTAAAAAATGGTAAGAAACTTGTATTGAAACTTGACACAGTAATAGTAAAAAATTCAGGGCTCTATTTTTTGTTATTGTTCCATGCATTATTTTTCCAGTGATTCATTTTTATTGTGTTTTACACAGTATCAGCACACAGTGGATGGGGTGTTGGGGATGGAGTTGTCTGGTTCTTCTGGAAGTTTGAGAAATCGTTCATTCTCAGTATATGCTCCATAGAGAACCCCAGGTGAGTTAGCTTTCTGGAAGCATAAAGGGTGACTTTGAGGAGATCTTCCCTGTCTATGTTAGAGGGGGCAATAACAAATGTCCACTGTCATCATGGGTCCTAATTTGGGGGGATAGATACTCCCAGACTCACTTCAGCTCCCGTATTTTTGCATGTGTTCTTCCATGTTGACCTGCCCTTATTCAGAGTCCTTGGTAAAAGTTTACTCTGCTTAAGCTTTGTGTATGGCCATTATAATAGGCTAAACAATCCATGCGTCTTCATCTATCCTCCCATTGGAACTTTTATTACTAGAATTAATGCAGTGATGGCTGTCCTAAGCCTTTGAGAGAAAAGCAACTTTGAGCTGAACTAACAGGGGTGCTGACTGATGGGATCTGATCCTCATTCCCAGGCTCTTGGTGCTGAGTGTGGAAACTGCAGAGCCTGGCAGAGGTCTGAAGGGGACACGCATGGGACAAATTTCAGGGATCTAAGTTTCCCATTAAAATACATTTCAGAATATTGTTTTAGGTTAACTTCTAGGGTCGTTGTATAGAAAGGAAATTTGTGTAGCAGTTTGGCCAATACTGCCTTTCCATTCTCTTTAAATAAAATGGAAATAAAAGCACAATTAAAAATACAGTTACAAAAACAGAATCTGAAAGAACCTTTGCATTCAGCTTTTATTTAAAACCCAAAGGTTTAAAGTTTTGCTGGAAAGCAGCCTGTGTTTACAATCTCCCTGCTCACAAGGGCTAATGCAGGAGAGGACTGAGGAGCCTGCTCTGCTCAGAGCTGGAAGTGACCCTGGAGAACCTCTAATCGGCTTTCTCATTTCACAAATTAAAAATAAACGCAATGCAAATTACTTCTTTTCTCTTAAAACCTATGTGTGAGTGTGTGTGTGTGAGTGTGTGTGTGTGAGTGTGTGTGTGTGAGTGTATGTGTGTGTGAGTGTGTATGTGTGAGTGTGTGTGTGAGTGTGCGTGTGTGTGAGTGTGTGAGTGTATGTGTGTGTGTGTGTGTTTTCTCAGAAGGCCTGATAACTTAGTGTCTGTACAGTTTTATAAATACTCAGTGTGAGATCTCTTTCCTTCCAGGGCCCTCAGTCACCTTCCAGTGAGTATAAAGATAAATACTCAGAAAGCTCTAAATTTCATCCAGGACTGCCTCACAATCTGACACAATGTGGCAGATTTCATTAATGAGTTTAATAAGCATTAATTTTAACCTTTTGAGCATTGAGTTTCCTTCATGCTTGCTGAACCACAGGAGTGAGTTATTTTTCAAAAAATGAAATTAGTTCTAGTTATAGTTTTATTAACTTAAAATCATGTTTTTTTCATATCCAATTCATGGAAACAAGAAGAACATACATTTGCCTTTTTTTTTTTTTTCCTGAAGTTGGAAATGGGGAGGCAGTCAGATAGACTCCCACATTCGCGGGACCGGGATCCAACTGGCATGCCCACCAGGGGGCCTTGCTCTGCCCATTCGGGGCATTGCTCTATTGGAACCAGAGCCATTCTAGCACCTGAGGCAGTGGCCATGGAGCCATCCTCAGCGCCCTGGCCAGCTTTGCTCCAATGAGCCTTGGCTGCAGGACAGGAAGAGAGAGACAGAGAGGAAGGAGAGGGAGAGGGGAAGAGAAGCAGATGGTGCTTCTCCTGTGTGCCCTGGCCGGGAATCGTACCCAGGACTCCTGCATTCCAGGCCGATGCTCTACCACTGAGCCAACTGGCCAGGGCCACATTTGCCTTTTTTAAATGTTGCCTTGCACAGTTTTGAAATAAATAGATTGTACTCCGGATGGTCAGGAGGCATGAGGACATACATGAACGTTTGTACTACTCAAAGGGTTAATGAGAATAAAGGATTGCCAAGTGAGGAGAAGTTGGGAAACTCAGAGGCAAGAGTCAATAAAGGAAGGGGTCTTTTCCACCCTAAGGATTCATTTGGTTCTGAAGTCTGCTAGTCCATCTGATAAAGGCCTGGTGTGGATAGCATATATTCTCTAAAAGGAGCATCCATCAAAGGGAGAAAGGTGTGGCATCTCTCTCCAAAGCTCATTAGCAGATGAAAATGTGTCACTGCATTATATGCTGGATAAGGATTAATTTTTTAATTCCAGGAATGGAACTCTCCTCTGAGTGAGTAGGCCTTCATATACAAACAGACCCACACTAGACGAATAAAAGACAAAAGTACTCTAACTCTGCCCTCCACCATCCCAAGACCCGGGGGGATAGAAAGGGGAGGTTCTCTACCGAGGAGGGAAGTTAAAGGTTGGAGTTTTTTAGCTATGCAGGCATAGGTGCCACTAATGGGAAAGAAGTGTGATGTCATCTTACTGGCACACTGAAACCTTAGGAAATGGGGTTCCTCCAATTTGGTCGTGGAAAACAGTACTTCCAGCAGCCAAACACAGCAGGGAAATAACAATATCACACACTAGATGAGCAACCTCTTACCTCTGACCCCACCAGGCATATAGTGTTTGGGCTTCTACCATTTATTGGGATATCTGGGTTCTGGCCCTTTGAGAAATGCCCAGGCATTCTAGGACTAGGCTTTGCAGGCAAAAGTAGCCTATCAGTCCCTTTAAAATATATAACTAACAGCTATCTATAATTTTATATTTTAAATATATAGTTGTGGCTTCATTTGAAACTGCTATGTAGTAAAGTTGCACCAAGTAGCTTTAAAAGTCCAAGATAGTGACTTTCAAACTCTTTTATAACAACTGACAAGAATATATATATAAAATATTTTTTATGATAGACCAGTATATGCAGACATGCACAAAACTATCAAAAAGTTTTATGAAACTCTAGTGACCTTTGTTACATATAATATTCTCTATTATTATCTATTTTATTTTATTTTGTTGTTTTTTAAGTGCTTGTTGTAACTCCCATTGTTACTTGATAATCCACCAACCTGTCAGGTCCAGCAGTTTGAGAAACATTACTCTAAAATGATAGGTTCCAGATACTCTGGCCATAGTCTGGTGTTCATATTTTTAAAAGACTCATAAAAATTTATTATTAGAAAGGTGTATTTGCTAAAGAAAACTCATTCCCCCTAAAGAGCATTGATTCTGAGACTGGTGCAGAGAAAATTCAAGATGCTCCTGTCAAGTGTTGTATGAAAAAGTATGAAAAGTTGTGTTCTTATTCCTACATCTATCTAGTTCTCATCACTTCCTCAGAGTTATTGGCAGGTTCCACTTAGGGCACTAAGATCTGTCTAAGGGCAGAGGCAAGGCCTTATTTTGTTAATATTCCTACTAGAAACATTACACAGTAGAGTTCAGTAAAAGATTGTTGTGTGAATGATGAAGGACACCGTATTGCTACTGTTTTCATTTTAGTTAGAAAATATTTTGGTCCATAATGTGTTCTTCATTAGCCTGTTTGGTATCCTGAATACTGGGTCATCCAGGGACAGAGATGATGATGGGAAAAAGAGAGCACTAATGACTCTTCCTGGAAAACTGAGAACCTGAGAGAAACCAAAATAATGACTATCTCAATGTGCCTCCTCAATAGCAGCACATCATTCCAGTGGAGCTTTTGGAAAATACTCCTCCTTGGAGACAATATATTCAAGTGTAGTCAGTAATCTGGGACCAACTTGTGTGTGGTGATGGACCCCGATGTCATGGGCTGGTGTGGGGATCTCATTCTACCAACCACCTCTACCTCAGCCACCTCCATGGCTGCCTGACACGCCCTGGGGAGAGCTTTATTATAAAACCTAGGGGTTAGATATATGTAAAATATGTGAGATGTATTCTTGGGAGTGCTCACATTTTAAACTTTTATTATTCCTTTATAACTTACGAAAACAATGAGAATCTGATATTTGACATCCATAATACTTGATACATGTAATATAAGTTTTGTATCCAGGTTCATGTAGGCCCAAAATGTTGTATAAGAAAGACAATTTTGAGGACAGATATGATCCTGAGAGTAAATGTCTGGGTACAAGCAAAAATTCCAGGCAGTGTTTCAAACTTTCAAGTAGTAAACCTGGTGACCCAACAAGGTCTCCAAACATTAAGGACAGACTCAGGTAACTATGGGGTTACATACAGGACAAGAAGAATATTCATTAGGGTAAATACATATGACATAAGGTGGGCTGGAAAATAGCATGTCAAGGTAGGGCTGAGGGACCTAGAGGCCCAAGATGTGTAGAGAGATGTGGGCTGCGGGTGGGGGAGGAGCTGTGGACACACCCCCTTGAAGGTGTGCCTGCTCCCAAGCTACTTGAAGCCCTCTGTGACTGCTCAGAGCTCCGTGATGCAGGCCTGGCTATATAGTATGGGTCCCCACTGTCAGAGCTCAGTTGCCTCAGGTAGCTTTGTCATTTTTGTCAGTCAGAAAATGTAACTCAGCCTGTTTCTGAATAGCGTCCAGGAGCTTTATCTGAGTTTCTGCTCAGGAACTTCAAAAGGTAACAGTGGCCTAATTTAAATCTGTGTGTTCTGCTTTCTTTGCTTCCTAGTCTGTTTCCATGTGATGTTGTCATCACCCACAACCTTCTTAAAAAATGAACATACAAAAAAGGTAAGGAACTCTGAGTGAGCCCCAATAGAGATTTTATTGTTTTCCCCATTTCTCGCTCAACATTTATAAATGAGTTTAGTTGGTCAGAGAGACACCTAAAACGGGATATCTGAGGAGAGACTAGGATATTACTCTCTTATGGAGAAAGACCAGACAAGGCTTCAGGTTAAAGGAAAACTGAGGTTACCATCTGAGGTTCACAGACTATCTGAGCACTTAGTGGATTCCTGACCAAAACTAAACAAAACAAAACAAACGCAAACAAACAAAACACCATACAGAGATTTTTTTTTGGCCGTGGATAAGGTTACTTTGAGGTTGAGGTCTCTGCAAGAAATCAAGAGTTTCCTTGCACTTCATCATGAGTCATAGTCTCATGTCAGGTGTCAGAAGATGAAGGTCTTGTGTTGCGGTGATCAGGAGAGCAGTGCTGAGCCTCTGAGAGCCTCTGAGCAGGGGCTGCAGGCTGAGCTTTGTTCTAAGTTTACATCTCCCATCTGAGGGAGCAGAGTTGTGACTGTTGACCTCAGATTACATTCCCCACTGAGCAGAGGACTTCTGAGAATATCAAGTGTGCACCTCATAAACATAAACTCCTTATTCAAATGTTCCAAGAAAGAAAAATCTTAAAACATTTAGTATTTAAAAATTGATAAAATGAAAGAGCACAAAGTTTCATTAATTAGTCATACTTTTTTGGATAATTAATGTCTGAGTTTCCTAGGGGGAAGAGTGACAGATTAGTCACTTTATTTTCTTCTGTTCTCAGCATCAGGGCAGAGACAAGAAGAGAAGGAAAGGAGGGACACTGGAAGGTAAGAGTCTGAGCTTCCCAAGGGGTCCTTTTCTCACTCCCCCCCCCATGAAGTACCAGGTTCCTCAATTTCTATGTCAGCAGCTTGACACAGTTTCTATCATAAAAAAGGAGCTGAGAAGAGAGGTTCAGGGGAGACAGTCAGAACCTGGGACACTTCTCAGCTCCCCTGCTCTGCTAGCCCTGGGGATGAAGCAGTGATGAACCTGGGCAAGGGGTGCTGCCCATTACATGTCGAGAGTCAGACTTCTGTCTCCTGATGTTGTGAAAATACTCTGACTTCAGCATGATCAGATTCCTCTTTGTGTAACCACTGACCTCTCTGCTTCACACAGTGGTTCTGACCATCAAATAAGATAATGTATGTGAAAAACTTTATAAAAGCAGCTACACACTTGGGAAGCTTTCAGTATTATCATTGACCATTTGACCTCATCTGCTAATTCTTGGGGCTTTTAGAGTGTAATATGCCTACAGTCTCCCATAAAGGGACTCCTCTGTAATCCCTGTGCTGCTACCTTCACCACCTATAACCCACTGTCCTGGTTCCCCAGGTCACAGGTACCACCAGAGGGAAGAAGAGGAGAAAAAGGCGCTGATTTCTGTCCTTAACAGGTGACTAGTCTTTCTTCTTCTTTCTGGATTCTCCTATATAGTGTTCTATGCTCTTCCAAGAATTCAGAGCAGCTTTCCATATCGTGGGAGGCGGTGTCATGGGAACAGGGATGAGAGTAAGGGCCTTGGGGTAAGAGGTATTGAGAGCATTATGAGTCATGGCTGTGGGGCAATGGAAAGGGCAACAGGCTTCAGGTGCTCCCCCCAAGCCAGCAGGTCCTACTTTCCTTGTTCTGGTCCTAGATGAACTCTGTACTTCCTGTTTCCCACAGCCTCCTGGACCAGCATCATGATATCTTTCACTTTTGTCAAATGTTGTGTTCAGACCTCTCCTGTGAGGTGTATAATAAGGCAACTGCAGAGATGGAACAGCTGCTGCTCTCATTGGCCCAAGAAGATGCTACTCTCTCTGAGTCCCCTTTGGCTTCTGTGATGGAGCCATCATTCACTGTCTCCTGTCTCCTCAGCAGTCCCTTCAGGAAGCTTAATGCCATCTCCTCTGCCTGAGCCGTTCCCACCTCTGTCCTTCGTTGCCCGTCATAAGTCAGTGACCTCCTTAGGTGATTTTCTATAATTGCCATGACCAAGTCAAACTCTGCTACCAGATTCTTCTCCCTTGTAACCCAAATTTCCAACCCAAACCCTTGCTTTTCCCCCTCTGCCTCCAAATGATGCTCAGAACGAGGATATCCTTCTGTCTCTGAATACCACCTTTCCTAACAATAGTGGATATCATTACCCAAGACATCAACCCCTTTCCAGATCTGGCCCAGGCACTGAATCCCACAGATCATCACGCACCACCAGCCTTGTCTATTTTAGCACAACCAGACTTCAGTTTAACTGTGACTCAAACCAAATCCATGAACATCCCATCAGTGCCTGTTCTGAAGATTTCATCTCCATACAGCCTTGGTGCCGTGTCCACTTCTTGCCCACAAGACATTAACCATCGAAACCTGCCAATTTCAGGCATTTCCTGTTGGGAACCTACTGTCATAGACTCCTTGCCATCCACGTTTGCACAATGTGATTCAATCAAGAACCTTCTTTTAAGGATGTGGGATATGATTCTAAGAAAGACCCAGACAGTTCCCTAATGAGCCTGTTAAAAGAAAATTCAAGGCAGACTATGAGTCAGAGACAACAGGAAAATGTCCTGAATGTACACTAGAGCAAAAAACTTGTGGAAACCAATGAGGGTCGACTTCTTGGGACAGTGCATAGTTAACTGCAAGCTATCAAGCATATACTTTCTATGAAGTCCCACTCAAAAATGAGACAGAAACGTTTGCCACCATCGATGGGTAAGGACTACTGTCTAATACATCCCTGAAACATTGCTTCCTTGTGTCCAGTGCACAACAGATTCTGAAAAAACATATTTCCAACTTTAAAACAAGATTATTTTGGTGTCTTCTTGACAAAGTTCTCAAATTATTAGAGGACTTTATACAAAAATACTTCCTCAAATGCCTCATTTGACTCCAATGCTTCCTCCCCCAAACACTTGACTTCTTAGGTAGACTCTAATACTGGGAGCTTTACACCCCTTAGAGGAACCTCTTAAACTGTTCATAGTGACAAAGTAAAAATAGGAACGGCAGCTGCCATCCTGAAAGTTCCTCTCCCTGCCACCTCACTTTTGGACAAGGAAGAACAGGGGACCCTGAGACATCTACCCTCTGATATCCACCACGGGCTGGCAGAGGAGGCCCCACATTCTCCAGTAGCTGACATTCCCCCAACAATGCCACATACAATGCAAGCAGGGGCCAGATACAAGCCAAAGATTCAGAGCTTGATTTCCATGCCCAACATGTCCAGGTCTGAGGAGCTCACTGCTCTTCAATCCAGAAATAATGACATTCTGAAAACCAATGAGTCGACAATCTCTGTGAAAGAGACTAAAGAGCACATTACTGTGACCACTGAAAGACCTTCAGCAAAAATATCAGTTCACGAAAATATGAATTTAGACTAAAGCACCTCATGGCATAATTAAAGTCTAGACCAGGGGAAGGAACGCCTAGCCAGGCCCAAGGCCAACACAATGCTATGTCCTATGTCTCAGACAGCTTGACTTACCAAGCCTCCCTGACCACGGCTTAGCATGTCTCCAGTGTGGACACAGGAGTGTCCCAGGTGCTGCATGTCCAATTAGAGGTCAGTAGAGTCCTTGTAGAGCATCAGCAGGAGCTTTGGGCTCCTGACCCATGTGTTAGGTTTGTGCAAGGTCAACAACTGACCACCAGCTGCAAAGAAAGTGAGCCCACAAGGCAAAAGGGGGCTGGACCTGAGCGCAAATGGCAGAGTATGAATTCCAGTGATAGAATAGAAATAGGTTAGGGAAAAATGATAAAAAGAAAACAGATCGTGTTCCCATTCCTAATGTATCCAGGGTTGAGAAGCTCAAAATTCTTCAACTCAAACCTAGTGATGTTTTGACGATCAACAACCTGGGAACCTCCCAAAGAGAAATGTGAATGTGAAGAAACTATTGTGACCACCAAAAACCCTCCAGAAAAAATATCAGTTCTCCAAGACACTAACTAACTCATCAGACCTTAAGAAGCACCTCACTGCTGAGTTAAAGTCTAAATCGGAGACTAGAAAGCATCACCAGGCCCAAGGTCAATGTACTGACATGTCCCATGACTCAGACAGCCGACTCCTGCTCAGGATGTCTGCAGTGTGGACAGGAGAGTGTTTCAGGTGCTGCGTATCCAAACGGAGGACTGAGAAGTCTGAATGGAGCAGCAGCAGGAGCCTTGGGCCACGAGGCATGTGTCAGGCTGTGCCAGGTCAACAATTTCCCACCAGATGTAAAACATGTGAACCCCACAAGCTCCAGACCAGAAGATCCTGGAAGAGGGGATGGAGAGTTAGGAATATCCCAATCTCTAAGGAAGAGACTTCCTACTTGGGATGTGGCATGAGAAGAGATGCTTGGGAGCAAATGTCCCCAGACCCAGTCTCAGAAGGGACAGCCTCCTCCTGAAAACCTTTTCAGAAAAAAAATAAAATACTTTTTTCAATGGCTTCATCCTGGGACAAAATCCAAAAATCAAGAAAACTCCCAGGAAAAGATCAGCCCCATACCAGCCCAGAGCAGAGGCCCAGTTAAAAGTACAGCTGCCTTTTCTGGGACAATAGACATTGTTAAAACCGTAGGTAAGATCCTGGAGGAGAAAGTGGGGCGTCGACATGCTACAGATGTCACCTGCCCTCAAGAGCCACTCCCCTCCACAGTGAAGTTCTGGAAAACTCAGGAGAAGGTGACAATGCAGGCCCAGACTGGGCCTGTCCAGGGGCGCCTGTCAAGCCCAGGGCTCCCCACTGGAAAGTGATGAATTCGAACTGTGGCCACCATCCCCTGTCTTTGCTGGACAGAGCTCTACAAATAGTAGACAAACTAAACTTGAAGTCAGACATCCACAGAAAGTTGTGGCATTAAAGGACTAGCTATTTTATCAGAAGCACCCCAACCTGTGCCCCATGAGGGGCCAGTGCTCCATAGAAGCCCCACCTTCAGTTCTCAAGCTGCCCAGGGACCCTGCTGCTCTCATCAACACTACAGGCACGGTGTTCAGAGATCAGTCTCTATCATTTAAACAGAGATTTTCCAGAAAAAAAGATTTCCCACCCCAAATAATTTCTTCCTACTGGAAAATCAGTGTTTAAAACATTGATTTGTTCTAATAAATGTTTAATAATAGTTGTGTCTCTTCTGTATACCGTGTTGAGAGCATGGGTTTGGGGTATCTCAGGGCCTGTGCTTAGGGAAAGGAAGGAGTTAGTTCAGCTCCTACTGGTTGCTTTTTCTGGCTTCCAAAGTGACCAGGCCCCCTGGAACTATGGTGAGAAACAGATATCATGTGACCTCCCCTACAAGCTACTGGCCTCCCCGATGAGGCTGAGATGGGCTTTGTCTCCCACCTTGTAGCTGAGCTCGAACATGTATAGCAGCCCCCACCTCCCCCTCAGGGAATGCTTTATGCCCTTCAGGGCAGTAGAAGGCAGGCCTTCCTATCTGAAGAGGGTCAAGGACGGGAATATTTCTCAGAAAATATCAGTGAAGGAGACAGTGGCTTAATCATTATTGAGAAGTCAGTGATCAGAGGATCTCACAGGGGGTGAATCCCAATTGAGTGTGTTTGGGGGGATGTCCTGCGATGGCTCCTTGACTATTTCAGGAAGGGTCTGGGAAGAGCATACATGCTGCTTAAGATTTATCTCCTGGGTCATGATAGTGATTTGGGGAAGCATCTGTAAACTAGACACTAAAGTATGCATCCTGGGAAGTAGTAACTTTGGTGAAGTACTTTCTGTATCTGGATAGTTCTTAAGGCTGCTGGATTGATGATATTTTTTTTTTGAGCAATATCATGACTCAGTTATTAATGGGAGGAATGTTGACCAGGCAGCCACCTACCTCCTGGGGTAAAATAAAGCTGAAATAAGGAAAAAAGGCCTTAGACTAAGCAAAAAAGTAAGAACAAATGAAGAAAGAAAAGAGCGACATAGCTGGTGGAACACACTTTCTTGCCCATCATCCCTACAGGGTCCCCCTGTCTTGCTCCCAACTTCTTGATCCGAGCACCTCCTGCCACAGCTGATCCAGCTCCTCCTGCCACAGCTGATCGGAGCACGCACTGCATACTGACGTCTTACACCAACGAGGCGTGGGGCTGTTCCTTGAACACTGAAACAATGTTTGCAGGGATGTCATGGAGCATGGCATCCTTGTCTTTGGGGAAGGCGATCCTGCTGCCTTCCTTCCATCCATTCTTGATGGAAACATACTAGTCCCCCTACTGTATACATCTGACCTATCAGGATGAGATGAAACCTTTGATATTCATGGCCTTGGTGGAGACATAATACATCTCCCCAGCACACCTGCAGCTCATAAACTAGAGGTGAGTTCCAGACTATGAATCAGGGTTACAGATATTTTGGGGCTCACTGTGGACCTCCATAGATTGCTTTCTTTGTCCTGATCTGCACACTTAGCCAACCTTACTATAGGGGTCTGCAAGGAAGTCACCTGCATTTGTACAGACAAAAAAAAATGGAATGAGTGTCCTAATGAGTACTTCAGGTAGTTTATCTAGTAAACCTTGGAAATCCTGAGTATTAAAAAACAAAAAACATCAATAAAATCAACAACAAAAAAAATCAGATGACTATTACAATCCTCTATCACAATCACACCTGTATTTTTGCCCAGAGTTATGTTACTGATCCTACAATGTCTAAAGCTTGGGTTAAAAAAAAGAAAAAAAAAGATTTTGTGAAAATCCTGGGAGGTACAAAAAAGTTAAATGGAGCACAGGGCAAGGAACTTAAAGTAATGAACAGGCAGTGGAAGGCTCTCACATCCATGTGGAGCAAGAGTCAAAACCCCAGCCTCCATGTTCCTTCTTCATCACCCCATAGGGTCCTTCACTTCCGCTCCATTGCAGTTACTGCCTCACTGTAGACTTGTTACCAGGAACACCTCTGCCATCTGAAATACAGTACTGCAGTCTGACCTTCCACCCTTTGACCTCCTACAGTATCCTTCCAGCATCCACCCCCCTTGTTCATTTTTCATTTCCAGGTCATTCACTTTTCCACTTATTTCCTTTCAATTCCTGAAGCACTTGTGTCCCCCACCTGCTTCTATGAAAACATTGATGGCCTATCAGGTAACCAATATTGAAAAAGCTTCACTATAAAAAAGCCCCTTCCAGACACCTTTGATTCTTCCTGCCTGGCAATATTTCAACTAAGTGTTTTTCCAGAAATGACTGCGTATAAGTCACTGATCATTCATGGGTTAAATATCACAAAAGAGTCTATTAATACCTCAGAAGTACCTGGAAATCATTCATTCATTCCACAATCATGCTATGCTTACTAACATGGACCAACACTGCACTTTCTGCTACATTTGCTTTAAAACTAAATCTGCTCTAAAAACTAAGTTCTAAACGAGGAAAAAGAGAAGGAAGACAATGGTGAGGACACAGAGGAAGAGGAAAGGGAAGACCTCACAATGCCCATCTCAGTTGGCACCAACTCTAAAGTCTTCACTGACCCCTTTCCCCACTCACTCCAGGCAGAGCAGTTAATTGCTCTTTATCTGTGTTTTGTGTTCTTATTCCTACATCTTTTTAGTTCTCATCATTTCATCAGAGTTGTTTACAGATTTCACTTAGGGCACTAAGAATGGCCTTGAAGGCAGAGGCAAGGCCTTATTTTGCTAATATTTCTACTAGAAACACTACACAGTAGAACTCAGTAAAAGTTTGCTATGTGAATGATGAAGGACATCTTATAGCTACTGTTTTCAATGTAGTTATAAAGGACTTGGCTCCATAATGTGTTCTTCTTCGACCTTTTTGGTATTGGGAAAACTGGGACACCCATATGGTTCATCTCGGGCAGTGGTGAGGAGGGAGTGAGAGAGCACTGAGGACTGTTCCGGGAAAACTGAGAACCTGTGAGAAACCAACCTAATGCCTTATCTCAAATGTGCCTTCTCAATAGCAGCATGTTATTTTAGTAGAGTTTTGAGAAAAACTCTTGGAGACAATGTAGCCAGTTGCAGCAAGAAATCTTGGACCAGACTTCTGTGTGGTGATGGACCTCAATTGAGAAGATGTCATAAGAATGTGTGAGGATTTCACTCTACTAATCACCACCTCGGCCACCTCCGTGGCTGCCTGATATGTCTGGGGAGAGCTTTATTACAAAACTTTGGGGTTAGATATATGTAAAACAGGTGAATGTATAGCTTGGAGGACTACTATTTTATTATTCATTTCACTTACTGAAAGAACTAAAATTTGCTATTCAACATTCACAAAACTAAGGAAGCTCAAAAATCTTTTAAGTTCTGTATTCAGGTTCATGTGAAGCAACAACGTTCTATAAGAAAGACATATTAAAGGATAGATATGTTCTTAAGCATAAATATTTGGGTAAAGGAAAAAATCCCAGGGACTATTTTAGACTTTCAAGGTAAAGAGAGATCAAAGTCAAGATCACAAACATAATGGGAATCCAGGTAATATCTGGTTTACCAAATGGTACAAGCAGAATATTCACTGAGGTAAATATATACTATGATAAAAGGCTGACTGAAAAATAGGATAGCAGAGTAGGGCACAGGGGCCAAGAGGCCCAAGATAGGTAGAGGATCTTCTGCATCGTGGGTGGAGGAGGGGCTGTGGACACACATTATCAAAGGTATCCCTTCCCCCATCCTCAAAAATTCTTTAAGACTCCTCAGTGTTCTGTAATGAAGACCTTACAATAAAGAGTCTTCACTCTTAGAGCTCATTTTGCTCAGGTAGCTCTGTGATTCTCAAAATGAAATCCATAGAACAGAATGGTTTTGCATTTCAGAATAGCCTTACTAAACTGTGCCTGACTTCTGCTCAACAGTGTGAAATAATGACCCCTGCTTCACTTGCCTATGTAGGCTGTGATTATTCCTTCTCTTCTTATGCTACCTGTGAGGATTCCATCATAACAACTTCTGGAAAACTGAATGAATACACACAAAATGTAAGAAACCCTAGCGAGCCACAATAGAGGTTCTGTGTTGTTTTTACCATTTTTACCTGAACATTTCTAAATGAGTTTCATTCAGTCAGAGAGACACTTAAAATGAGATGGCTGAGGAGAGACTAGAACCTCATTTTTCCAAGGAAAGAAAAGACCAGGCTGCGGTAAGGTTCTAAGAAAAATAAGGTTATAAGAAGGTATCTGGCTAAAATCCTAAACTCAGTCATTTCCTAGTTCTGGAGAGAGTTATTTGCAGCCTCTGGGATCTCTACCGGACATCAGAGTTAGCCAGCATTTCATCATGTGTCATAGTCCCATGCAGGCATCACTAGACCAAGGTGTTTTGTTGGGCTGATCGGGAGAGCAGTGCTGAGCCTCTGAGAGCCTCTGAGCAGGGGCTGCAGCCTGAACTTCATTTCAGTTTAGAGGGTCCCATCTGAGGGGGCAGAGATGCAACTGTACGCCTCCAACTACATGCCCTCATTGAGAAGAAGACTTCTGAGAATATCAAGTGTGCACTTCATAGACAAAATCCTTCTTTGAGTTTTTCAGGAAGGTAATATTACACTTTAAAGCTATAAAACTTGATAAAAAGAAGGAACACATAGTTCTAGTAATTAAAATAGAGTCATTTGATTTCTGAATTCTGGATGTTTGAGTTTTTTGGAAGGGAAGTGAGGGAAGTGATACTCTTAAATATTCAGCATCAGTACAAAGCCAAGAGGAGAAGGAAAGGAGGGACACTGGAAGGTAAGGGTCTGAGCTCCCCAAGGGGTCCCTTTCTCTCTCCTCCCCAAGAGGCACCAGGTTCATGATTTCTATGATGTCAGCTGCTCAACACCGTTTCTCTCATAAAAAAGAGCCCTCATGGGAGAGGCTCATGGGGAGACAGTCAGAACCTGGGACACTTCTCGGCTCCCCTGCTCTGCTGGCCCTGGGGATGAAGCAGTGATGGACCTGGGCAAGGGGTGCTGCCCAGTAGATGTCAAGAGTCAGACTTCTGTCTCCTGATGTTGTGATGTACTTTGACTTCAGCATAATCAGATATCTCTTTGTGTAACCATTGACCTCTCTGCTTCACACAGTGGTTCTGACCATCAAATAAGTTAATGTATGTGAAAGACTTTATAAATGCAGCAACACACACACAGGAACCTGCTTTTGTGAACTCTTATATCCAGACACCTCTTGTGATGCATGTAAGAAAGCACCCACTGCAATCAATCAGCTACTTTTCTCATTGACCTGGAAGAGGCTACTCCCTCTGTGTCCCCTTTGGTGTCCACAGCATCTGTGACTGAGCCGTTGTTCAATTAGTCCCTTGCTTCTTCCGCCGTTCCTCCAGGAGAACTAATACCACCTTAACTGCCTGAGATTTTCCCACCACCACCTTCCATTGTTTCTCCTAATCCAGAGATTTTCAACCAGTGTGCTGTGCACACAAGGGACACACTGGTGTGCCACAAAATTCTTAAAACGTGCTGTGCCTGACTATTCAGGAGCACTGACCTCTTTTTCTTTAGATTGTCAGATGAGAAAATGACAACAGCCAACAGAACAATTGACTTGCCATGTGAATGAATAAAAATTATACCCATTGTTTTTGAAGTGTTACATTGACAAAAAAACAACAACTTTTTGGTGTCACACATAATTTTAGTAATTAGTTTATGTGTATCTAGTTCATCCATGAGATGAAAAGGGTTGAAAATTTCTGTCCCAACCCAATGACTCCCTTGGGTAATTTTCTGTCACCCTCATCACTAGATCAAACTCTGCATCTAGAACGAATTTCCAGTTGACCACTGTCTACCTTAACCCCTTGCCTTACCCCTTTTTTCACTACATGTTACTAGTAGTGATGCTGCTGCTGTCCAACCAGAAGCTCCTCTGACTCTGCATACCATCTTTCTTGACTCCTCCATTACCCAGGATATATCATTCTCTTCCCCAGTTTGTCCCAAACAGTGAGTCCTACAGAATCAGTTATTCATCACCATGTATCAGAAACCGTGTCTGTTTCACCATTACTGGATTGTATGTACTTTAACTGTGACTCAATATAAATCAATTTATATCTCATCAGAGCATGTTCTAGAGAGCTCATTTCCAGATGACACTAGTGCAGTGTCCACTTATGGTCCGCAAGGCATTGACCACCCAAACCTGTCTAGTTCACATTGTTTCAATTAGTAAGCTCCTGCCAAAGAATTGCTCCCTTCCACTTTGGCACAATGTGATTTCAATAAAATGTTTCTTCCCTCAATTTTACAAAGCCCTCTTCTGGAGAAGATCCTTGGGTCAAACTTGTAGATCCTGAAACCTTTCATTTCTTAGACCTGATGTGCTAACACTCCTGGAAAGATATGTGCAAAAGGGGAGTGATTTCCTTATGTGGAAAAATAATAAAGAATCTTTTCAAAACCACTTAGGTCAAGTTACACTAAATTCTTTAGGGGAAATGTAAAATTTCATTGCTGATAAGTATGGCTCAGTAGTCACCCCTTCTTTCTGCAGCAGCAAAGGCAAACCAAAGGAGCTGCATGTCCATCTGCTGTACTCTTGTCTTAAGACCTGGGAAGACAAGTTAGAGCAAAAACTTACTCAGCTTTTCAGAGGTCTTCCATCCCTAGACAATGAGTCCTTATACTCTGGTGATCATATCTCTGGTGACTATTTATAAATCCTTATTTTTAATAAAATCTCCAATGCACCCACAGTCCAAGAATTCCAAGTACTTCCCTATCCTCTACCTCCATTCTTGTTTGAGGTCCAGCCTCAACCTTTGCCTGAAAACTTGCCCCAGTCTCAGACCTCACTTCTCACTCATATTTGAACCAGACCTCCTTTCAATGTCCACTCCCAATTCTACCATCAGACTCTATACACCAAATTAGGATCCATGTGGTATATTTCCATAGACCCTGGAATGAATCTGACTGTCCCACCTCTTCTGAAATTCAATACCTGCAATAGAATGTGTTACAGAAGAAACAGAAAATTTTGTGGGGCTTCCACTCTACAGTTCAACGGTCTCA
This sequence comes from Saccopteryx leptura, assembly GCF_036850995.1. Taxonomy (NCBI): domain Eukaryota; kingdom Metazoa; phylum Chordata; class Mammalia; order Chiroptera; family Emballonuridae; genus Saccopteryx; species Saccopteryx leptura. Next base: position 45,729,631 of record NC_089504.1, on the reverse strand, counting down.
GGAAGACTTATTCTTCAGCTCTCAACTCTCCATACCCCCCCCCACTCCAATCCTTTGTTTCAGTCTTCATTCCTCCTATAGAGTATCTTCTCTGCAGTGAACTTCTGGAGAAACTGGAACATCACCTTTGAAAGAGGTTCAGCCAATACCGGTGGGGCTTGCACTGCAGGGTCCATAAGTCTGTCACTGATGAAGCCTCCACATGATTGTTCAGAGATATCTGAGTCAAAGAAAAATTATAAGTTTTCATGGATCTTTGTGTATAAGGGTCAAAGTAGCAGAAATCTAAGTGTTGGATTGAGCCAACCAGGAAGCTACTCTTAGAGGAGCTCAGGAATGCTTTAGGTAGAGAGGATGCAGGCAAGGGTGAGGAACACAGCCCCGAGATGGCCCAAAAGACCACCTGTTGAGTGACTTAGAGAGCTCTCCAGATAAAGATGTGGGGTATGACTCTGAGAAAGACAAAAACATTTATGTGATGAGTCTTTCAGGAGAAAATTCAGTGGTGTCAGGGCAAAGTATAAGTCAGAGACAACTAAAAAAATGCCCTGAGTGACATCAGAGAAATGGCACTGTAAGGAGTGATACCGATAAATCTCCCCAAAAATTCAACAAGATCTTCAACCAGAGACAGATAAACCTATCCTTGGAGCCTCCAGAAGTTTCACACTAAATGCAAAGGTATGATTGAGTGAAAAATTGACTAAATCAGCGGTTCTCAACCTATGGGTTGCGAACCCTGCGGGGGTCGAATGACCAAAACACAGGGGTCGCCTAAAGCCATCAGAAAATACATATTTCCGATGGCTTTAGCCGCTGAGAAGCCGCGCTACCGTCTGCAGCAGCGCTATTCAGCTTGAACTTATGTCATTATGGATGTGCGTTCCAAACTGAATGCCTGCGGTCATGCGCAGACATGATTGCATCATCCTCCCGGGTCCTAAGGGGCGGGGGAAGCAGGGGGAATGCTCCACAGTCCATAGCAGCACAGCTGCTCGTCCATAGCAGTGCATTACATGTGTCTGGTGCTTGCTGATGTCATCAGTGGGCGGGTGCAGCAAGCGCTGGAGGACAGAAGCCTAGGAGGCAGAGAGGCAATGAGAATACATAATGCATATCAGGTATTTACATTCTGAATCATAACTGTAGCAAAATTACAGTTATGAAGTAGCCACCAAAATTATTTTTTGGTTTGGGGTCATCGCAACATTAGGAACTTTATTGCGGGGTCACGGCATTAGAAAGGTTGAGAACCACTGGACTAAATATATAATCAACCCCGAAAAATATAAGGAGGAAGAAACACTCTGCCTTCCTCACTAACCTAAATAAGGGCTGCTTTCACTGGGAACTGAGAGTGTAGTAACTAAGGCGGGCATAGGGTGTGAATAGAACCAGACTGTGGCACAAACGTCCGAACCAGGCTGTGGCATGGACATCCAAGCCAAGGAAAAACTGCTTGTGGCAACCCAGTCAACACAAGCTAATGCTCACACCAAATCCAGACAAAGAAAGGCACTTGGGACAGCCATCCGCCTCAATCTACTGGTCGGCACACACAGATAGTGGGCAAGAGATTCTTCCTAGAACTCCGAGAGTGGGTGCCCGTGTTACCGGACAGAGGGGCAGAGTCAGAGGCCTTGGTGTGGGCTAAAACCAGAGTCTCAGGGTGCCCCTGAGCCCCATAAAGCAGCACGTGGGGAGGGAGCCGGAGCGAAATTCCCTATGCTCAAACTTTTCCATGCGGGTGGGGCACCTCACTCGGAGTGAGAGGCAGCCGGCCTGATCTCCTGGTCAGCGAGTGCAGAGAATGGGCGAGAGATTCCTCCAAGTGCCCCAGGAGTGGGCGCCCGTGTTCCCAGACAGAGGGGCAGAGTCAGAGGCCTTTCTGTGGGCCGAAACCAGAGTATTGAGGTCACCCCTGTGCCCCGAAAAGCAGCATGCAGGGAGTGAGTGGGAGCGAAATTCTCTATGCTTGAACTTTTCCATGTGGGCGGGGCGCCTCACCGGGAGTGAGATGAAGCTGGCCGGATGTCCTGGTAGGTGAGCGCAGATAGTGGGTGGGAGATTCCCCCAGGAGTGGGCACCCATGATACCGGACAGAGGACCAGAATCAGAGGTCTTTGTGTGAGCAGAAGCCTCGCCTGATTATGCTAGGGGCTCTGACTGATTGAGCCTTACCCAGAGCCCTGTGCTGAGTGGGAACAGAGTGGGGATTTGCCAGTTCTTTGAGCCTCTTACTCTCCAGGCAGAGGAAGCAGCAACCCCATAGCTGGATCATCAGGCTACTAATTCAGGAAGAAAAGACTAGGAGTGGCTCCAGGAAAACAGACTCTCTCTTGGCAGAGCCTGCAAATGCTAATAAGCCTCAACTGCCAATGAGACTGAAGCCCAATATATGACATCGCCATAGAGACTTATCAACTGCAAACCTCTACCTAAGCGTGCCACAGGGGCAGAACCTGGGGTACAGAGTCACCAACCAGGAAGAGGGAGAGAAAAGAAAAAGCAAGAAGATAACTTCTCAAAATCAAGAATAATCCACAGACATTATAACCTATCCCATTTCATTATATTTGTTTGTTTGGTTCTCTTATCTTCTTGTCTTGATTATTTTCTTCCTCTTCCAATTTGGTCCTTTAATTCTTTTTTTTTTTTTTTTTTTTTTTTTTTTTTTTACAGAGGTAGAGATAGACAGGGACAGACAGACAGGAACGGAGAGAGAGATGAGAAGCATCAATCATCAGTTTCTCATTGCGCGTTGCGACTTCTTAGTTGTTCATTGATTGCTTTCTCACATGTGCCTTGACCGTGGGCCTTCAGCAGACTGAGTAACCCCTTGCTGGAGCCAGCAACCTTGGGTCCAAGCTGGTGAGCTCTTTGCTCAAGCCAGCTGAGCCCGCGCTCAAGCTGGCGACCTTGGGGTCTCGAACCTGGGTCCTTCCGCATCCCAGTCCGATGCTCTATCCACTGCGCCACCACCTGGTCAGGCGGTCCTTTAATTCTTTGCTGATCTTACTCTCTCCTCTCCTGGAACTACAATACCTATAAGTGTTACATCTCCCATTATCTTTTCTTTCTTATTCCTTTCTCTCTATGAGGGTTGCACTCCAAAACCCTTAACTCACTTTCTCCTTTGATTCTTTTTTCTTCTTTTTGTGTTTTCCTCTTTCTTTTTTTTTCTCCCTTTATATTAGTTTTTTCCTTTCTCCTTTACTTTTCCTCCCATTCATTCCTCAATCACGAACAAATTATTTTATCTGGGACACAAATTTTTCTTTCTGGCACTTTGGGGGTTTTTTACTTTGCTTTTTTAACTCACTAGCAGCGCTCCCAAACCTGGCTCTACATTTTATTTAGTTCTTGCTCCAGTAAATACAGTAGTAATTTTTTAATTATTTTCTCCTTTTTCCTGTTTCTCTCTTATTCCTTTCATCATATCTTTTAGTCAACCATCACCTAAAAGCAAGTCATTTTATTCTTGACCCAAATTTTTTCCTTTTTTGCATTTTGTGGGTCCATATCCCCTTTTTTGTCCCTTTATCACTTCTCCTCAACTCAGGCCCTTTATTATAGGTAGTTTTTTTTATATTTAGCACAATATAATTCACAGTTCATGACAAGATTTTCTCAAGAAGTAGGGAAGAGGAAAGGAGAGGGAAAAAAAGGGGGGGGGGGGAGGAATAATAATTATTTATACTCTTTTTTATTTTTATTTTTTAACTTTTTATTCTTTATTAATTCTCATTAATACTACAAACAAAACCACCCTCAGATGCCATTAAGGAAAAGGAAATCGAATATCATGGATACAAAAGACAGAGACGTAGCTCAGATAGATGAGGAAAAATCTATGGAGAAAAAATTTAATATATTGGAAACCTTGGAGCTAAATGACAGAGAATTTAAAAAAAAAACCTAAAAATACTCACAGATATACAAGAAAACACAGAAAGGCAATTTAGGGAACTCAGAAAACAACTCAATGAACACAAAGAATATATTACCAAGGAAATTGAAACTATAAAAACAAATCAAACAGAGATGAAAAACTCAATTCACGAGATGAAAAACGAGATAACAAACCTAGCTAATAGAACAGGCTAGATAGAAGGTAGGATTAGTGAAATAGAAGACAAGCAACTTGAGGCACAACAGAGAGAAGAAGAAAGAGACTCAAAAACTTAAAAAAAAAAAGAGAAAGCCCTACAGGAATTGTCTGACTCCATCAAAAAGAATAACATAAGAATAATAGGTATATCAGAGGGTGAAGAGAGAGAAAATAGAATGGAGAACATATTCAAACAAATAATAGATGAGAACTTCCCAAGCCTGTGGAAAGAACTAAAGCCTCAAATTCAAGAAGCAAACAGAACTCTGAGTTTTCTTATCCCAAACAAACCTACTCCAAGGCACATCATAATGAAATTGGCACAAACCAACGACAAAGAAAAAATTCTCAAGGCAGCCAGTGAAAAGAAGAATACAACATATAAAGGAAGGCCCATTAGATTATCATTGGATTTCTCAACAGAAACTCTAGAAGCTAGAAGAGTGGACCCCAATATTTAAAGTCCTGAAAGAGAGAAACTTTCAGCCAAAAATACTATACCCATCAAAGCTATATTTCCAATATGAAGGAGAAATAAAAACATTCCCAGATACAGAAAGATGAGGGAATTTATCATCAGAAAACAACCACTCCAGGAATTACTAAAGGGGGTTTTCCAACCAGATACCAAGAACAAAACAAAACAAAACCACAAGTAAAATCTCCACCAAGAAAACAATAAAACCAAATTTAAACTGTGACAACAAAAACAAACAAAAAAATGGGGAGAGGACGGAAATTAACAGTAGCAAAGGATGATGCAGTACAGAATTACTCACAAGATAGTGCATTTCTATGAACAGGGTAGAAACCCTTTTCATTACTTAATGTTAACCACCCTTGAATAAACCACCACAGAAGCACATGATTTAAAAAATATAGCAACAGAGGAAAGAAGTATGGTATACAGCCGAACAAAAACAAAACATAGAAAAACAAAAGAGAATAATCAAACAAGACACAAAACTGACAGAAAGCAATGTATAAAATGGCAATAGGGAACCCACATGTATCAATAATTACACTAAATGTAAACGGAATAAACTCACCAATAAAAAGGCATAGAGTAGCAAGCAGGATGGATTAAAGAAGAAAATCCAACTGTATGCTGCCTACAAGAAACTCATATAAGCAGCAAGGATAAAAACAAATTCAAAGTGAAAGGCTGGAAAACAATACTCCAAGAAAATAACATCCAAAAGAAAGCAGGCATAGCAATACTCATATCTGATAATGCTTACTACAAGACAGCAAAAGTACTCAAAGAAAAAATGATCATTTCATGATTAAGGGGACACTGAATCAAGAAGAAATAACAATTCTTAATATATATGCCCCAAACCAAGGAGCACCAAAATATATAAGACAGCTACTTATTGACCTAAAACAAAAACTGACAAAAATACAATTATACTTGGAGACCTCAATACACTGCTGACGGCTCTAGATCTGTCATCCAAACACAGAATCAAATAAATATATATTGGCCTTAAACAAAACACTAGAGCACCTGGATATGATAGACATCTACAGGACATTTCATCTCAAAGTGACAGAGTATACATTTTTCTCCAGTGTACATGGATCATTCTCAAGAATTGACCATATGTTGGGCCACAAAAACATCAGCAAATTCAGAAAATTCGAAGTTGTACCAAGCATATTTTCTGATCATAAAGCCTTGAGCCTGGAATTCAACTGCAAAAAAGAGGAAAAAAAACCCCCAAAAACGTGGAAACTAAACAACATACTTTTAAAAAATGAATTGGTCAAAGAAGAAATAAGCGCAGAGATCAAAAGATATATACAGACAAATGAAAATGACAATACAACATATCAGAACCTATGATAAGAGGGAAGTTCATGTCATTTCAGGCCTATATGAACAAACAAGAGAGAGCCCAAGTGAACCACTTAACTTCACACCTTAAGGAACTAGAAAAAGAAGAACAAAGACAACCCAAAACCAGCCGAAGAAAGGAGATAATAAAAATCAGAGCAGAAATAAATGAAATAGAGAACAGAAAAACTATAGAAAAAATCAATAAAACAAGGAGCTGGTTCTTTGAAAAGATCAACAAAATTGACAAACCCTTGGCAAGACTCACCAAGGAAAAAAGGCACAGGACTCAAATAAATAAAATCCAAAATGAAAGAGGAGAGATCACCACAGACATCATAGATATACAAAGAATTATTGTAGAATACTATGAAAAACTTTATGCCACTAAATTCAACAATCTAGGAGAAATGGATAAATTCCTAGAATAATACAACCTTTCTAGACTGAGTCAAGAAAAAGCAGAAAGCCTAAACAGACCAATTAGTAAGGAAGAAATAGAAAAAACTATTAAAAACCTCCCCCCAAAATAAAAGTCCAGGCCCAGATGGTTATAATAGTGAATTCTATAAAACATTCAAAGAAAATTTGAATTATTTTTTTAGTTCGTTCTACTCAAAGTCTTCCAAAAAATTGAAGAAGAAGCAATACTTCCAAACACATTTTATGAGGCCAACATAACCCTCATATCGAAACCTGGCAAGGACAGCACAAAAAAAGAAAACTACAGATCAATATCTCTAATGAATACAGATGCTAAAATACTAAACAAAATGCTAGCAAATCGAATACAACAATATATTAAAAAAATAATACATCATGATCAGGTGAGATTCATCCCAGAATCTCAAGGATGGTTCAACATACGTAAAACGGTTAACGTAATACACCATATCAACAAAACAAAGAACAAAAACCACATGATCTTATCAATAGATGCAGAAAAGGCATTCGATAAAATACAACACAATTTTATGTTTAAGACTCTCAACAAAATGGGTATAGAAGGAAAATATCTCAACATGATAAAGGCCATCATCATCATCAGCTGTGCCATCAGCTAACATTATATGAAATGGCACAAATCTGAAGGCTTTTCCCCTTAAATCAGGAGCAAGACAGGGTTGTCCACTCTCTCCACTCTTATTTAATGTGGTACTAGATGTTCTAGCCAGAGCAATCATACAAGACAAAGAAATAAAGGCATCCATATCAGAAAAGAAGAAGTAAAGGTATCACTTTTTGCAGATGATATGATCCTATACATCGAAAACCCCAAAGAATCTACAAAAAGACTACTAGAAACAATAAGCCAATACTGTAAGGTCACAGGATACAAAATTAACATACAAAAGTCTATAGCCTTTCTATATGCCAACAATGAAACATTTGAGAAGGAACTCAAAAAAATAATCCCCTTCACGATTGCTACAAAAGAAAAGGAATACCTAGGAATAAACATAACAAAGAATATAAAAGACTTATATAATTAAAACTACAAACCATTGTTAAGGGAAATCGAAAAAGATACAATGAGATGGAAGAATATTCCTTGCTCTTGGATAGGAAGAATAAATATAATCAAGATGGCCATATTACCCAAAGCAATATACAAATTTAATGCAATTCCCATCAAAATTCCAATGACATTTTTTAAAGAAATGGAACATAAATCATCAGATTTATAGGGAACTATAAAAAACCCCAAATAGCCAAAGCAATCCTAAAGAAAAAGAACGAAGCTGGGCGCATTACAACACCTGACTTCAAACTATATTATAGGGCCACGACAATCAAAACAGCATGGTATTGGCAGAAAAATAGATATTCAGACCAATGGAACAGAATAGAAAGTCCAGAAATAAAACCACATAAATATGGTCAAATAATTTTTGATAAAGGGGCCAACAACACATAATGGAGAAAAGATAGCCTCTTCAACAAATGGTGTTGGGAAAACTGGAAAGCCACATGCAAAAGAATGAAACTCGACTACAGTTTGTCCCCTTGTACTAAAATTAATTCAAAATGGATCAAAGACCTAAATATAAGACCTGAAACAATAAAGTACATAGAAGAAGACATAGGTTCTAAACTCATGGACCTTGGTTTTAAAGAGCATTTTATGAATTTGACTCCAAAGGCAAGAGAAGTGAAGGCAAAAATAAATGAATGGGACTACATCAGACTAAGAAGTTTTTGCTCAGCAAGAGAAACTGACAACAAAATAAACAGATAGCCAACTAAATGGGAAATGATATTTTCAAACAACAGCTCAGATAAGGGCCTAATATCCAAAATATACAAAGAACTCATAAAACTCAACAACAAACAAACAAACAATCCAATAAGAAAATGGGAAGAGGACATGAACAGACACTTTTCTCAGGAAGAAATACAAATGGCCAACAGATATATGAAAAGATCCTCATCTTCATTAGTTATTAGAGAAATGCAAATCAAAACTGCAATGAGATACCACCTCACACCTGTTAGATTAGGTATTATCAACAAGACAGGTAATAGCAAATGCTGGAGAGGTTGTCAAGAAAAAGGAACCCTCATTCACTGTTGGTGGGAATGTAAAGTAGTACAACCATTATGGAAGAAAGTATGGTGGTTCCTCAAAAAACTGAAAAGAGAACTACCTCATGACCCAGCAATCCCTCTACTGAATATATACCCCCAAAACTCAGAAACATTGATATGTAAAGACACATGCAGCCCCATGTTCATTGCAGCATTGTTCACAGTGGCCAAGACATGGAAACAACCAAAAAGCCCTTCAATAGAAGACTGGATAAAGAACATGTGGCACATATACACTATGGAATACTACTCAGCCATATGAAATAATGACATCGGATCACTTACAACAAAATGGTGGGATGTTGATAACATTATATGGAGTGAAATAAGTAAATCAGAAAAATACCAAGAACTGCATTGTTCTATATGTAGGTAGGACATAAAAATGAGACTACGAGACATTGATAAGAGTGTGGTGATACGGGGCGGGGGGAGAGAGAGGAAAAGGGGGAGGGGGAGGGGCACAAAGAAAACTAGAAAGAAGGTAACGAAGGACAATCTGACTTTGGGTGATGGGTATGCAACATAACTGATTGACAAGATAACCTGGACATGTTTTCTTTCAACATATATACTCTGATTTATTAATGTCACACTAGTAAAATTAGTTAAAAACAATGCCCTGAAAGTCCATTTGAGAAAGAAGTTGAGAAAATAGATGAGGGTCGGCTCCCTGGGATGGTGCATTGTTCATGGCATGCTATGAAGCACTTTCTGTGAAGTTGCACCTCGAGATAAAACAGAGAAGTTTGCCACCTTCAAAGGGTTGGACTGCTGCCTGAATATGTCCCAGGAGCTTCTCTTCCTTGTGTCCAGTGCACCACAGATGCTGGAAGCCCATCTTATCGAGTTTTATACAAGGATGTTGTGGGGTTTTTCCAGCAAAGTTCTCATATCCATAGAGATCTTTAAATTGAAAAGTACTTCTTCTTTTTCCTTGTTTGATTCCAACTCTTTCTCCTCAAACAATGTAATTTCTGAGCTAGATCCCAAATCTGGAGGCTTCCTGACCCTTAATGGAAACTCTGGATCCCTTCATAGAAAAAAGCTGGGAACAGCAAATTCAGCCACTGTCCTGAATCATCCTCTCCCTGCCACCTCAATTGTGGACAAAGAAGAACAGGGGACCTGGGACAGTCACCCTCTGCCACCAATTTACAGAAAAAGTTTAGAGAATTCAGTATGCCAGACAGTCATTCTGCCTGAGACAAACAGTATCATTGGCAAAAACAAGTCAGGGACATTCTGCAATAGCAAACATTAGCCCCCCAAAGCTGCCTGCCAGGCGAACGGGGCTTGACCTGAGCCAAAATGGCAGTGTGAGTTACAGTGATAGAATAGAAATAGGTCAGGGAAAAATGATAAAAAGAAAACAGATCTTGTTCCCATTCCTAATGTATCCAGGGTTGAGAAGCTTGATGCTCTTCAATTCAAAACTAGTGACACCTTGACAACCAATAAACCAGGACCTTCCCAAAGGATAAATGTGAATGAGATTAAAGAACAAACTACTATAACCACCAAAAACCCTCCAGAAAAAATACCAGTTCTCCAAGACACTAACTAACTCATCAGACCTTAAGAAGCACTTCATTGCTGAGTTAGGGTCTAAATCGGAGACCAGAAAGCCTTGTCAGGCCCATGGCCAATGTACTTACATATCCCATGACTCACTCAGACAGCTCGATTTATAAAGCCTCCCTGATCCCTGCTCAGCTTGTCTCCAGTGTGGACACGGGAGCATCCCATGTGTTGCATGTCCAATCGGAGGACAGAGGAGTCCATATGGAGCAGCAGCAGGAGCCTTGCGCCCCTAGGCATGTGTTAGGGTTGTGCCACGTCAACAATTTCCCATGAGATTTAAAACACGTGAACCCCAGAGGCTCCAGACCAGGAGAGCCTGGTAGAGGTGATGCAGAGTTAGGGACACCCCAATTTCTTAGGAAGAGACTTCCTACTCGGGACATAGCATTAGAGAGACACTTGGGAACAAGTGTCTCAAATGAGACAGCCTCCTCCTGAAATCCTTTTCAGAAATAAAATAAAATACTTTTTTCAATGTCTTCATTCTGGGATAAAATAATAAAGCAAAAAACCTGCCAGGAAAAGAGCATTCCCATATCATCTATACAGAGCAGTGGCTCAGTTACCAAAGCTCAGAAAGTCGTGGCCCTCACTGGGAAGTTTCTGGAGGTCAAACTGGAGCATCAACATGCAACAGATACTACCTGCCCTCAAGAGCCGCTTCCCTCCACAGTGAGGTTCTGGAAAGCTCAGAAGGCCGCAGTGTGGGCCTGGGTAGAGCTTGTCCAGGGCCACCTTTCAACCTCAGGTCTCCCCCTGTAAAGTGACGAATAGCAGGTCCTGCCACCAAGCAGCTGTTTTGCTGGACAGAGCTTTACAAGTACAGTGATACCTCGGTTCTCGAACATAATTTGTTCCGGGAGAACGGTCGAGAACCAAATTGTTCGAGAACCGAAACAATGAAACCCATAGGAAATAATGGAAACTGGATTAATTTGTTCCAAGCCCCAAAAATATGCCTATTTACTGGTGCTTTCTCACAAATAACGACTTCATTGATGCTGTCACCTGCTAACTCTTTTTCTTTAATGAAAATAAGAAGCAGCTTCTCCATTTCCTCCATTATCTGAGGCCTTTGCTTTGTTAACAATGTAACACCTTTGGCAACATTGGCAGCCTTTATAACAGCTTTATTCTTAAGGAAAGTTGAGATAGTAGATCTTGGCATGCCATACTCAGCAGACAGATCTGAAACACGTGTGCCCTGTTCATATTTGGCAATGATTTCTTTTTTCAGCTCAATCGTTGTTCTCACAGCTTTCCGCTTACCTTTGTCTGCATTACCACTTCTGGCTTTCTTTGGACCCATGTCTAAGGGTTAAATTCAGTGTACAAAGCGTGCACAAAGCGTGAGTCTCTCCACAAAGCGTGAGTCTCACCACAAAGCGTGACTCTCACCACAAAGCGTGACTCTCTCCACAAAAACGTGATTCTCTCCACAAAAACGTGATTCTCTCTCTCCACAAAGCGTGACAAAGCGTGACTCACACTGATGACGCAGGCAAGGCGCGCTCGGCCGAATGAACGCCATTCGGCTCAACTCGGCTAATCTCGGATGTTCCGAGTTCCAAATATTTGTTCGGATTCCAAGACAAAATTTTCTCGAATTTCCTGGTTGAATACCGATTTGGTCGAAAGTCAAGGCGTTCGAGAACCGAGGTATCACTGTAGTAGATAATTAGCCATGAGGGCGGGTGCCCCAGAAAGTTATGGCACTGAAGGACCAGCTATTGTGTCAGAAGTACCCCCAATCTGTGTCCCACGGGAGGCCTGCGCCCCATCCTAGGCCGACCTGCAGGCCTCAAGCTGTCCAGGGGCCCCCTGCTGCTCTTACCAGTGCTTCAGGCAGGGTGTTCAGAGATCAGTGTCTACTATTTAGACAGAGTACAATTTTGTATAATTTCTAAGGAATGAAATTTCCCATGCCAAATTAATTCCTTCTTTGTTGAGAATATTAATTTGCCCTAATAAATGTCTATTTAATAATAGTGATGTGTTTCCTGTGTACTGTGTTGAGGAAATGGGTTTGAAGTATCTCAGGGCTTGTGTTTAAGGAAACAAAGACTCCTATTAATTTCTTCCTTTGGCTTCCAAAATGACCAGTCTTCCTGGAGCAATTACTAAGAAATATTTGTCCCTCCCCAATTTGTATCCTCTCTGATAGAGTCTGAGAACATGGACTCTGTCTCCTACCTTTTAATTTACCTTAATAATCACATATAGCAGCCCACACCTTCCCTTCAGGCAATACTTAAGACTTTTTCAAACAGTAAATGAAACAGTCTTGCTATAGCTGAAGAATATCAAGAATAGGTTTATTTTTTCATAAAATATCAATAAAAAGATGTTGGATTAATCATTGCTTAGAAGTCGGTGATAGGAAGATTCCACAGGAGGGAGAACACTGAATATATAACAGTAAATATATATCTGTAGTGATGTGCTGCAGAAGGTCCTGGGCTGGTTGAGGTATGGACTTAGAATAACATAGATGCTGCTTAAAAACACTTCTTCTGGGTCAGGTTAATATGTAGGAAAAGGCTACTTTAACTTTGACACTGAATATCCCTACTGGAAAGTCACTATGGGGAAGTGGTCTCTGGGTATTCTTTCAGGCTTCAAGGTGGATGATTTTTTTTTTTTCTGAGCAAAAACATCACTCAACTATTAGTGGGAGGATATTGACCAGGAAGCCACCTACGTCCCATGATAAAATAAAGCTGGAAGTAAGGAAAAGATGGCCTTAGACTTTCATGGAATGGTTATTTACGCATTCTACCCTGAATACATACCCACCCTTATTGTATGGACCTGTAAGAAAAGCAACTCTACTTATAGAGTCTGGGACACAAAAATATAATGAGTGTCTTAGAGAGCACTTTACAGTAATACTTGTAAATCCTAAATGTAAAAATAAAAAACAAAACAACTCCACATCTCACTACCTCACTTGTATGTTCTTCTCCAACTTCTGCCATTGACCCGTCAATGCCTAAAGCTTGGGGAACCAGAAAACATGTAGATTTTATTAAAGTCCTGGAAAGGACAAAAAGCTGAAATGGGGCCCAGGGAAGGAAACTTGAATTGGTGAGGAGGCAGTATAGGGCTCTAACAATATGTTTATATAGTACCCAATAACAGCCTTCTATTTCTTCATAATTTCATTTTAGGGTCCTTTACTTCCACTCCAGTGCAGTTACTGCCTCACTGTAGACTTGTTACCAGGACCACCTCTGCCATCTGGAATACAGTACTGCAGTCTGACCTTCCACCCTTTGACCTCCTCCCCTATCCTTCCAGCATAAGTGCCCCTCTTAATTTTTCAACTCCAGGTCATTTGTTTTTCTACTTGCTCACTATCAGCTCTTGAAGCTCTTGTGTCCTTGCATCACCAAGGTAAATTTGATGGTTTATTAAGTAACTAATATTTAAAAATCTCCACTACAAACGAGCCTCTTCCAGGCCCCTTTCATCTTCCTATTTGAAAAAATTTCAACTTTGTGGTATTCCAGAAATATCTTCCTGTATGTAACTGATCATTGTTGGATTAAATCTCATAAGCAATTCTATTGGCGCCCCAGAACTACTTGGAAATTATTAATTACCTCCACAAACAATAATCTCATGCTTACTAACATGTGAACAAAACAGATGGAGCTTAAGCCCCTGTTTCTTTAGTCCATTCTCTCCTCAAAGCTACTCAAATCTATTTCAAATTTCACTTTCCTCAAGCTGAGTCCATCTCCACCAGATCAATAGCTGTGTGGGAGCACTGTTCGCAGAGCACCTAGAAGCCTTGAGATAGGAACTTTTTTTCTTTTTTGTCTTTTTCTGAAGTTGGAAACAGGGAGGCAGTCAGACTCCTGCAGGCACCCAACCGGGATCCACCCGGCATGCCCACCAGGGGGCGATGCTCTGCCCATCTGGGGCATTGCTCTGTCGCAACCAGAGCCATTCTAGCACCTGAGGCAGGGGCCATGGAGCCATCCTCAGCACCCGGGCCAACTTTGCTCCAATGGAGCCTTGGCTGTGGGAGGAGAAGAGAGAGACAGAGAGGAAGGAGAGGGGAGGGGTGGAGAAGCAGATGGGCGCTTCTCCTGTGTGCCCTGGCTGGGAATCAAACCCGGGACTCCTGCACGCCAGGCCGACGCTCTACCACTGAGCCAACCAGCCAGGGTGAGATAGGAACTTTTTAACCAAACACTTGAAAAAAGAAAACTTTAACATTCTTCCTTTTCTTTTCCCTTCCTGTTACAAAGGAAAGGGGTTTCCTTCCCAATCTCAATGGAGCAACACTTCCTGAAATCACCTTATTGGGTTGAGAGATAGAAAAATTCTTGTCTTGATGAAATGATGCACCCTGGCCAGATCTCCTTTGGCCTTACGAAGTACCCAAATTATTTTATTTTTTAAAAGCTTGTTATTATAGAAATTCATAAGCATGCCCAAAAGCAGATAGTATAATATATGTTCCCATGCATCCTCACTCAACTTTCACAATTATCATTTGGCATGTGTAATATATCCCATTTTTATAATAAAATAAAGTGAAAAAGCCCATCAAAACACATTACCATCCATCTTGCAGACATATGCCATGTACCCATGTCAAAGCTCTCACATTTCTTTGATAGCTATTATGTGGACAAACTTACACATTAGATGTAAATGGCATTGGTGACAAAAAAGCACTGAGCTTTAAAGGCTTTGCCAATCAGTACTGCTCTGCCTTTTAGTCAGCCCTGAGGAGTCATTTGAGTGAGTTCTCTCAACTCTGTGCAAGAGGTAATCTTACAGGTAAATAGAAGGCACAATAGTGTTCCTTAATCACACAGTAACTGTACTACTCTGCTGAAAATACAGAAGTAGAAAACTAGAAAATTGGCATTGCTATATGTTTTCAAATTTTTAGAACATTTTTCTCCTGTTATATGTGAAAATAACTTAAACACAGTGCCTCAGACACACTTGTTTATTTTCCCCCCAAATACTATTAAAGTAAAAGATTAGATGAAAAGATACTTAGCATCTTTACCCTTCGGGGAAACACAATTCAGAAATACTGTAAGATAGCAACACATTGCCCCACCTATGGTGGCATAGTGGATAAAATGTCAATCTGGAATGCTGAGGTTGCCAGTTCGAAACCTTGGGCTTGTCCGGTCAAGGCACATATGGGAGTTGATGCTTCCTGCTCCTCCTCCCTTCTCTCTCCCCCCTCTATCTATCTATCTATCTATCTATCTATCTATCTATCTATCTATCTATCTATCTATCTATCATCTCTCTCTCTCTCTCTCCTCTCTAAAATGAATAAAGTCTTTAAAAATTAAAAAAAAAAACATAGCAACACACACAGTCACACACAAACACACATATGCACAAAATAGCTAGAATCAAAAAGTCAGATAATAAGTGTCAATGAGAAGGTGGAGAAAGTGGAATCCTCACACACTGCTGGTGGGAATGAAAACTGGGGCAGCCACTTTGGAAAATAGGTCTGGCAGTTCTTCAAAATGTTAAACATAGAGTTGCCATTTGACCCAACAATTCCATCTCTAAGTATACACTCATCACAAATGAAAACACATGCCTAAACCAAATCTGGTAAACAACTGTTCATAGCAGTACCATTCATAAGAGTAAGAGGTAAAACAGCCTTATGAACACAAACAACAGAGTGAGAATGGCAGGAGGGAAAGGGGTTATGAGGAAGAAGTAGAGTGCAGAGAGGGAATAGATGCTAATGTAGGGAGACTTCACTTGGGGTGATAAACACAATGTAATATACAGATGGTGTATTGTTATTGAATTGTACCCCTGAGACCTGTATTTTATTAACCAGTGTCCCCACCAAAATAAATTGTTTTAAATACCCAAACATCCATCAACTGATGAATGGGTAAATAAAACATGGCTATAATGTAACATGTTTCGACTAAGCACAAATTGAAGGAATTCTGGGTATTCCCTTGGGAAGAGCGCAGAAGACAGCCCACAAAGGGTCTTAGAATGCTACCTAGTAAAAAGTCTGAAGGTTGCCTCAGAGTCAGAAAAATAACTGTGTGTCACTCAATGAGTCACTTAGTGAAAGAATTAGTAAATGTCTCAAGGAAGAACACAGACCACATCAAATGAAAACCATTCTTAGATTATATTTGAATAAGAAGTTTTGGCCCTGTTTGGTTGGCTCAGTGGTAGAGTGTTGCCCCAGCATGTGGATGTCCTGGGTTCGATTCCTGGTAAGGGCACACAGCAGATGTGCCCATCTGCTTCTCCACTCCTCCCCTTCTCACCTTTCTCTCTCTCTCTTCCCCTCTTGCTGCTATGGCTTGATTGGAGAGAGTTGGCCCCAGGTGCTAAGTGTGGCTCCATGTCCTTGCCACAGGTGCTAAGAGCTTGGTTGCTAAGCAATGAGGCAATGCCCAGATAAGTAAAGCATTACCCCCTACTGGGCTTGATGTGTGGATCTCAGTTGGCATGCATATGGGAGTCTATCTGCCTTCCCTCCTCTCACTGAATAATAATAATAATAATAATAATAATAATAAAAGAAGTTATGCCAGATCACTGAGTGTAGGGTCATCATAGGTTAGTGTGCTGGTTATAGCTGGTTGAGGACAATACATCACCTTCTTCTTGGAGTTCTCAGACCAACATGAAAAACAAAAATTAAAAAGAAAATACAATGGTAAATTCTAGAGCCAGATTACCATTCTAGAGCTTTTTTTTCTTGATTCCAACAATTGAAACATGCTAGAAGTCCATATTTTAAGACTTTTCATGAGTCAAAGTTGAGTCCTACTCCTTAATATTGTTAAATCCATAAAACTCTATATGCTGAGACAAACCAAAACATGGTCTCTTCCCAAATATGAGGTTTGCTCTTTCTTCACCTACACATTCTGGGGTTTGAATTCAAAAATGGAGTTTTTGCAAGTGTCTTGAAGGAAGTGCCAAAACTTTTCCAGAAACAAGCTGAGAACAACACCTTCAGTCTCCATCTTGGACTGTTCTCTTTCAGTTTCCTCATCTCTGGGCAGTACAGAATCGGGAGGAACTGAAACTGTCATATGCTGATATTAAACACAAGCTTGCTGTGGATATCCAGACAATTCAGTGTGGCAGACAGACATTCATCCCCTCCCACACAGCACCATAAAAAGTGAGTCAGACCGAGACTGTACTAGACAAAAGGGGCCTCTCTGACCCTGTGCTGGAAACAGCAAAACAGCAGGATAAGAGTTAGAAACAGAAAATGTTTAGGCTCTCAGAACAGAGATTAGAAGTCAGCATGTTCCCTGTATTTTAATTCTCCCTCTGAAAAATTTTGTCTGTTTCCTTGAATTATTTGTACTGGCTAATAAATATCTGAGTAAGGCTGGGGATATGGCTTCTGTTCTTTAGACTGCTGACCAGGGATGTTGCCTCCTCTTGGCCCCTCAGAACATTTTATCTGGTTTCCGAGTAGTTCATTTCACCATGATGATTGGTACCTGTGTGAAGAAAAGGAACTAAACATAAGGTTTGCTACTTTGAGTAGTTCATTGTCGCAGCAACATTCCCCAAAACTTATGGCTTTTTTATAATAAGATTTTTTCTCTCTAACAATTATGCAAAATTAGCAGGGCTTAGTTGGGTGATTCTTCTGTTAATCTTGCCTATGGTTACTTGTGGATTCATCCATATGGTAAGTCAGTGGGGCCTGGGCTTGGCTGGGTCTCTGAGATAGCTGGGCTATTCTCTGAGGACCTCTCTCTCTTATGTGGCCTCTCTCATGTATCTCCATCATAGTAACAAAATTCTTATAATGCAGGTCAGCACTCCTCAGACCATAAATTTAGAACTTCTTAAGCATTAGACCAAGACAAATACTGCAGCACTCTTCCACTTTTCATTAAAGTACACCACAGTCTTAACTCAGATTTGAAAGGAAAGCACTACAGAAAGATTAATGCTGAGATTTGGATCATTGGGCCAACAATGTAACTGTGCTCACCATAATCTTCAGCACTGGCATCACCAATTCTAAAGGTTGATGTTTCTTCTATTTCTTACACTCAGTGGTGGGATTCAAATAACTTAACCAGTTCTCTGCCCTAATGACCATTTTAAGTATAAAGAAACAATATACCAAAAGATAGTTTTATTATTTCATGCTTTTAATACTTCAGTAAGAACAATAAAAGAGGCGCACAGCACTATATTATGTAATAAGAAAGAGTTTTAAAATATTAAAGAAAAAAATTTAAATAATACCTGACAAAAAACAATAAAACTGTTCTTTAAGATATTTCTATATTGCTTCTTGATTGGCGTCCTCACTTGTATTTTTTTTCAGCTATGGACAGAATGAACATTACTACAGGCACTTAGAATACGCTGTTGTGCAGATGAACTTTAAAAAAGAGTAAGGAATGTGAATTTGTGATTTCCACATTGGACAGCTGCCCAGGTGCTCACCGTACAGAGAACCCTGATTCCAAGGGCAATTTCAACAACCGGTTCACCGAACTCAACAAAAAATTAAGTATCAGTTTTGCTGAACTGCTGTGAAATGGCTGAATTCCCCCACTGCTTACACTTTACCTGTGTCCAGTTTTTCTCACTTCTGCTGGTGTTTCTCCATATTTTTCTACCATGTCTTAGCTTTTCTGCAGTGTAACTTGGCCAGCAGCACATGGAAGATTCCTTTTCTTGAAATTAGTCAAACTACCAATCACAAAATGTCAACTCTATTTTTAAAAATTATTAAATATATTGTGGTGACATTGCTTAATAAGATCATATAGATTTCAAGTGTACATTTCTATAATATATGATCTGTTTATTGCATTGTGTGTCCATCAACGAAAATGAATCATCTTCTGTCACCATATAACTGGCCACTTTTCCTTTACTAGTCTCCTACCCCCTTCCCTCTGGTAACCAACATGCTGTTGTCTGTGTCTATGAGTTTTAGTTTTATATCCCACCTATGAGTGAAATCATGTGGTTCTTAGCTTTTTGCAATTGAGTTATTTTGCTTAGCATGATATTCTCAAGGTCCATTCCACATTGTCACAAATAGCAGTATTTTTTCTTATGTCTGCATAGTATTCCGTTGTGTATATTTAGCACATCTTTTTTATGCAATATTCTATCACAGGACATTTCAATCGTTTCTATGCCTTGGCCTCTTTGAATAATGCTGCAGTGAACATAAGTGTACATATATCTTTGTCAATAGACAATTTCAAGTTTTTCAGGTAGATACTCAGAAGAGAGATTGCTGGGTGATATGGTAACTCGATTCTTAATTTTTGGAGGAACCACCATACTGTTTTCCACAGTGGTTGTACCAGCTTACATTCCCACCAGCAGTGAATGAAGGTTTCTTTTTCTACACAACCTCTCCAGCATTTGTTATTACCTGTCTTGTTGATAATAATCACTTTAACAGGTATGAGATGCTATCTGTTTGTAGTTTTGGTTTGCTTTTCTTTAGCTAGTGAAGTTCAGCATCTTTTCATGTTTCTGTTGGCCATTTGTATTGCAATATGTCTACTTTGAAGTGTCTGTTCAGATCTTCTATCCATTATTTATTTGGATTGTTTATTTGTTTGTTGTTGAGTTGTATAAGTTCTTTATATATTTTGGATA
The DNA here is from genome assembly GCF_036850995.1 of Saccopteryx leptura. Taxonomy (NCBI): domain Eukaryota; kingdom Metazoa; phylum Chordata; class Mammalia; order Chiroptera; family Emballonuridae; genus Saccopteryx; species Saccopteryx leptura. The sequence continues at coordinate 45,709,865 of NC_089504.1, read as the reverse complement.
TTAACCCCTGGATTGGAGCTGTTGTTTGAAAGTATCTACCATTCAGTTGGTTACCTTTCTATTTTGTCATTTTCTTTTTGCTTGCAAAAGCTTTCTACTTTGATATTGTCCAATTCACTAGTTCTCTAAATTTTTTTTTGTTTTGGGGGTCAAAAGCATTAAACATTCTCTACAACCAAGGTTCATACATTCATAACCAATGTTTCTTTTATGTAATTTATTGTTTCAGATCTTATATTTAAGCCCTGGCTGGTTGACTCAGCAGTCGATTGTCGGCCTTGTGTGTGGAAGCACCAGGTTCAATTCTGGTCAGGGCACTTCTCCACCCTTCCTCCTCCTTATTCTCTCTCTCTCTCTTTTCCCCTCCCATAATCATAACTTGAATGTTCCAAGCACATTGGCCTCAGGCACTGAGTATGGCTCTGTGGCCTCGTCTCAGGTGATAAAATAGCTCAGTTACCAGGCAGTGGAGCTATAGTCCCAGTAAGCAGAGAATCCCCTGGTAGGTGGCTTGTTTGGTGGACCTCAATCAGATGCATGCGGGAGTCTGTCTCTGCTTCCCTGCCTCTCACTTAAAAATAAACTCTTATATTTAGGTCTTTGGTTCATTTTGAATTGGTTTGTGTACATGGTGAAAATAGTAATCTAGTTTCATTCTTTTGACTGTGGCTTTTCAGTTTTCCCAGCACCATTTATTGAAGAGTCTTTCTTTTCTCTGTTGTGTTTTTGGCTCCTTTCTCAAAAATTATTTGCCCATATGTATGTGCTTTTATTCCTCAGTTCTCAATGATATTGCACTGGTTTGTGTATTTGTTTTTCTGCCAATATCATGCTGTCTTGATTATCGTTGCTCTATAGTATAATTTACTATATAGTATAATATACTATAGTATAATTTATATTAAAAACAGGTAGTGTTATACCTCTGGCTTTGTTCTTCTCTCTGAGGGCATATTTGTCTATGTAGAGCAGGGGTCGGGAAGCTTTTTGTCTGAGAGAGCCACGAAAAACACATATTTTAAAATGTAATTCTGTGAGAGCCATACAACGACCCATGTACATAACGCATTATCCAATAAAAATTTGGTGTTGTCCCGGAGGACAGCTGTGATTGGCTCCAGCCACCCACAACCATGAACATGAACGGTAGGAAGTGAATGGATTGTAATACATGAGAATGTTTTATATCTTTAATGTTATTATTATTTTTATAAAAAATTTGTCTGTGAGCCAGATGCAGCCACCAAAAGTGGCACATCTGGCTCACGAGCCATAGGTTTTTGACCCCTGATTTAGAAAGTTTTTGTGGTTTCATATTAATATGATGCTATATTTGTTCAATTTCCTTTAAAAATGACTTTGGAAATTTGAAGAGGATTTTATTAAATCTGTATATTGCTTTGGGTAATATGGGCATTTTAACTAGGTTGATTCTTTCAATTCATGAACACAGAGTATCTTTTCATTTAAATGTGTCTTTTTCAATTCTTTTTAACATGGATTTGTAGTGTTCAATATATAGGTTCCTCAAATCCTTTGTTAAAATTATCTCTTAATATTTTATACTTTTGGTTACAATTGCAAAAGGAATATTTTTGTCTTTTTTGAAATTTCATTGTTCATATACAGGAAAGCAGTGATTTTTTGTACTTTGATTTTGATAAATCACTATAAAACTATATGTTGCTACTTTACTGCGTTAATTTACTGTTTCTAAGATTCTAAGACATACAGAATCATGTAATCTTCAAACAATGACACTTTTCCTTCCTTATTTTCAAGTAGGATGCCTTTTATTTCTTTCTCTTGATTTATTGTTTTGGCTATGACTTCCAATACTATGTTGAATAAACATAATGAGAGTGGACATCCTTGTCTTGATCCTGATTTTAAGGAAAAGCTTTCAGTATTTCACCATTGAATATTATATTGGTTAGCTGAGGGCTTTTTATATATAGCTGTTATGATGTGGAGGTACTTTCTTTTTATGTTCATTTTATTTAGTGCTTTAACCATAAATGGATGTTACATCTTATCAAATGATTTTCTTCATCTATTGATAAGATTATATTATTTTTATTCATTGTTTTACTAATATGGTGTATTACATTGATCCTTTTGTATATGTTGAACCATTCTTGTGCCCCTGCAATGGATTCTACTTGATTGTGATGTAGTTTTTAAATATATTGATGTATTCAATTTGGTTGTATTTGATTTTAGATTTTTGCATTCGTAATCATCAGAGATATTGGGCTGTAGTTTTCTTTTTTTCTGTTATCCTTGCCAGGTTTTGGTGTCATCGTTTTACGTTACACTCATAAAATATTTTAGGTGGTATAGCCTCCTCTTCTATTTTTGGATGAGTTTGAGAAAGATGGCTTTCAAATCTTTGATATGTTGGGTAGAATTCACTAGTGAGGCCACCTGGACCTGGACTATCATTTCTTGGGAGGTTTTTGACAGTTGGTTCAATTTCCTCAATGATGCCAACTCTATTCTTTAGGATGTCAGTCTTTGCAGCTAAAGTGTTCTACTGTCAGAGATTCAGTTATTTAAGTTGTTGTGTTGTTTTGCTTTTACATCTTTATTCTAAGCTAGATATCTAGTTAAAAGAAAATAAGACATGTCTGCGTTTGTATCATGAAGCTAATTAAGTAAATACACTTAAATGCTTTCCCCTTATAAATAAAATGTAGAATCTGTGATCATCCTCTTTAGTTTTACTTGCAAAAGGCAGACTGTCTAGTTCAATGGCCAAGTCAACAAATCAGTGTTGATCATAGTCTATATGCTTTAAATTTCCTTAGCAGTCATTTACCAGGACAAAAAAGGAAGTGAGACCTGCAGCAGTCAAATAATTCCAAGCATTAAATTCTAGTTCACTAAAGATTGCTTCTTAGAGGTTATAAAAAATGAGGTTAGATTAAATTTGCCATTGAATCATTCAACCTATCTGATCACTGCTTTCTGCTATCAAGTGAGATTTAGGAGTACAAGAATTAGCCAAGGCCAGGAGAACCAGCTGGATAGATATCACCAGCATGAAGAGGGCAAAAAAAAAAAAAAAAGAATTATAAACACTCAACATGAAGATCTATGCATAAAGATATCCAGGGTTTCCATTTAAAATATTAAAAGTTTTTAAGTTAATATAAAAGTTCAGTGACAATGGTTATCATTTTTTATTTTGCTCCCTGTTGTAGTCATTGAATCCTTAATTGTTGGAGAACAATTTGACCTGATGATTACTGAAAAAAAATTCAGTTTTGCTATTTATACACTAAACACCTGAAGTGAAGGAGGCAAGTGAGAAAAAACATATTGTCATTTTAGACTATCACATTGAATCTAATCATGTCTATGCAATGTAGTCACCAACCTCAAATGTTTTTTGATAATGTGCATAAATTTATATATAAGTGACATATATAATGACCCACGTCATTATAACCTTCATTATGATTTACACAAAGTCCAACTAACATTTTATGAAAATTTTGGAGAATCTGACTAGATTCTGATGTTCCCAGAATGAAAAATGAAAAATTTATCAAGGAAAATTTTGAATATAAAATATGAAAACCACCTAGATATTTTGAGATATTTTAAGGCTATGAAAATTAAGATAAGACACTACTGAAAGAAGAAAAAATATATAGATAGAGAACAAAGATTACATTGTCCAGAAATTGACTTTTTCTATATGAGAATTAGATAGAAAATAAAATGACATCATCAGAAGAGGAGAACTATTTATTGTATAACTTGTGTAGGAATGACTGGGTAAACTTCAGGGAATAAAACTTCTTTAGACCCAAATCTTCATAGTGTAGAACAAAATAAATCTCAGATACTTTTAATCAGTTAAACATTGTTATTTTACTTTTTATAATTTTTTATTTCAATTGGATTTTATATTAACGTCATTTGTGTTAGTTAGAGGTGTACAGCATAGCAGTTTGACAATGCTCTACTTTACAACGTGTTCCCCTTGATATTTCTAGTACCTAACTGGCACTATACATAGTTAATACTGGAGAAATACAAATATTATTGACTATATTACTTATGCTGTACTTTACATCCCTATGTTAAATTTGTAATGACCAATTTTTAGTTCTTAATCTTTTCACCTTTTTCATCCTGCCCTCCAAACATTTCCACTCTGACAATCATCAGTCTGTTCCCTCTATGAGTCTATTTCAATTTTATATGTTTGTTTATTTGATTCTTGAGATTCTACATGTAAGTGAAATTACATGTATTTGTCTTTCTCTGATTAACTTATTTAACTAGAACAATGCACTCTAGGTCCATCCATGCTGTTGCAAATGGTAAGGTTTTATTCTATTTTTATGGATATAGCAGTAACACAGACTATATGAGTTTAGTCCTCTTAGGCAGCTAGCATTTGGGCTCCTACCTCTGGGTTCTGTCCCTTTCGAAAATACCCAGACATTTCAAGGATAGGCTTCCCAGGCAAAAGTAACCCTTCAGTCTCTTTAAAATATGTAACTAACAGCTACCTGCACTTATGTTTTAAATATGATGTTGGGGCTTCATTTGAAACTTCTGTATAGTTGCCTCAAGTATCTTGAAACCCAAGGCAGTGGCGTTTAAATTCTTTTAGAGCAACTTACAATATATATATATATATATATATATATATATATATATATATATATATATATATATATATATATATATATATAATTTTATCATAGACCAGTATACACATGCATTCACAAAATTATTTTAAAGTTTTACAACATTTTAGTGACCTTTGTTATATATAATACTTTATCATTATCTATTTCATTATATATTATTTTTAAGTGCTTGTTCAACCCCTCTTCCACCATTATTTAATAATCCAGCAAACCTATCACGTCCTGCAGTTTGAGAAACACTATTTGAAAATTATAGGTTTCAAATACTCTGGCCATAGCCTTTAGTTTGTATTTTTAAAAGGCTCATAATAATCCATTATCAAAAAGCTGTATTTGCTAACCAAACCTCAGTACCCTTAAAGTACATTGCTTCTGAACCTGGTGCAGGGGAAATACAAAACAGTTCTGACAAGTGTTTTTGAGACAGTAAGAAAATGTTCAGAAAATAATGGAGGTATGTTACATCTACTCAGGAACTAATTTGAAGAATCTTTCATTGTCTAACTTGTAAAAATAATAGCATCAAGACAAATATTGATTACAGAATATAATTTTAAAAATGAAATAGAGAACCATGAATAAATGAATGAAAGAATGAAAAGTTCGAAGATTAAGATATATACCCATAGCCTCAAAGTATCAGTACAAAAAATACTAACAAAGAAAATAGAGAATTTTAAATTATAAATGTCAAGAGTATTATTCAAGAGACTACATTGACCTCATTAGTAAAGGGATTAATGAAAATCAAGTATTAACTGGTAGGATGAAATGAATGAGAATCACTCGTGTGCTATTCCTAACAAAGGCAAGTAGTCTGAAACTAAACATGAGGAAACATCAAACACTTCTCAATTTAAAAACATACTACAGCCAGACCTGGTGATGGCACAGTGGATAGAGCCTTGGACTGGGACATGGAAGACCCAGCTTGAGTGTGAGCTCATCTGGTTTGAGCAAAGCTTACCATGTTGGGCCCAAGGTTGCTGGCTCGAGCAAGGGGTCAAGGCACATATGAGAAAGCAATCAATGAACAACTAAGGAGCCACAATGAAGAATTGATGCTTCTCATCTTTTTCCCTTCCTGTCTGTCTCTCTCTCTGACTCTCTTTGTCTTGTCACAAAAAAACAACAACAAAAAATACTACGAAATAGCTGGTTTATAATATTTAATACGTTTTGAAATCAAGCATCAACTGCAGAACTACACGAGAGAATAAGGGACTACCTTTTGTTACACAAATTTTCATGATAATTTTCTACCATTTTAAGTTACTTCTTATTAAAATATTTATTCACTAAATTATAAATAAATAAATAAAATTTTTAAAGTGATTGTGAACAATGTGACCCAGATATTCCACTTCTAGGTATGTACTCTAGAGAAGCACTTGAAAATACAGTATGTACAATGAGACATATAGATAGATGTTCCTGGCAGCATTGTTTGTAATTTGTAATAATGAAATATGGGAAACAAATGTGCAACAATCTAAAAAGAATTGCTGACTATCCATTTAAAGAAATACTATACAGCAGTTAAAAGAAATGAGGTGTGTGTGTATATGCACTATTATAGGTAGGGTGACAAGACAGTAAATAAAAGAACCATGCAGCAGACAGTATGCACAATATAAAAGTATTTAATGCTAAATCAAAGAACTATCCATTCTCTAGCTCCATACACAGCATAGAATGCATACCAAACAGATAATAGTGATAATAGAGTGTTTACCTCCCAGGAAGTGATGATCAGTGAGGGTCTTTATATTTATTTTTAACTTTCCTTATTTTCAGTTGCAGTTGACATACAATATTCTATTAGTTTTCAGTGTTAAACAGAGTGATAAATCATTTCTATAACTTACAAAGTGATCATCCAGAGAAGTCTAAACACCTGACGCCATACATCATTATTATAATGTTATTCATTCTTTCCTGTGCTGTATTTTACATCCCTATGACTATTTTTATGACTATCAGTTTGTACTTCTTTTAAGAGAGAGAGAGAGAGAGAGAGACGAAGGGAGACAGAGAGAGAGAGAGAAGAGAGAGAGAGAGAGAGAGAGAAAAGCATCAACCCTTTGTTTCACTTAGTTGTGAACCCAGTGATTGCTTCTCATACGTGCCCTGACTAGAGTTGAACCATCCACCTGAGGGTTGCACAGGAATCCTGGTTTGTAGCCAGTGCCCTCAAAATTGAACTGGGAACCCAGGCCTAGGCTGGCGACACCGGGATGGAGATTTCTACTTCAGTGCTCTGAACAGTGCTCTTACTCACTGTGCCACTGGCCAGGGTCTGGCATATTTATTCTTAATGGGAATGTTTTAATTCTGACTCAGATCATCTGTACATGTATTACATAATGAAATTAGAATTAATTTCAAAAATACATCTCATGATTAAAAGGATGTTGCAGTCTATTTGGGGGAATGTAGGGACAGTAAGAACTCTGAGCTTTCTCTGCCCAGCATATTTGTCTTCTCAGCAGCTAGTAACTGACTAGCTTGGGGAAAACAAGAGGGAAGAGTATGGAATGTTTATAGCTTGTGTGTCCAGGTGCTGCTAACTAATGCTGGGAACAGAGGAGGAAGAGAAAGCTGGGGTCAGAAGAAAGGAATGGGTTGATTTTGGCAGATTGTACCTTGAGGATGTTCAGCAAGTAATTGGTTTCATTGCTTGAAATCAGGACTAGCATTTGAGTAGCTAACCACATGAGTGAGTAACTGATGTGAGGAGACAGAGAAAAGCATTCAGCCCAGGTCAAAACTCTGGGTTAAGCCGACAGACATCTAGAAAAAGATGTATGCTGTGAAGTGAGATAGTTTAAAAGCAAATATAATTTTGAGGAAACAAGGTAGGCAAATATTAAAAGTTTAAAACTTTGAAACTACCCTAAAGTCAACCATCTATCTCTTAATAGGATGTTTTCATTACATATGCTATTTATGAAAGTTTATAATGACAAATATAGTTTATGACGGTGTCTATCTTTCTTTTAAAGTATAATTTGCCTGACCTGTGGTGGTGCAGTGGATAAAGCTGCAATTTGGAACGCTATGGTCACCAGTTCGAAATCCTGGGCTTTCCTGGTCAAGGTACATATGGGAGTTGATGCTTCCTGCTCCTTCCCCTTTTCTCTCTCTCCAAAAGTTAATAAATAAAATCGAAAAAATAATAAAAATAAATTTTATATTTTATCTAAGCAATGGAAACAAAAAAATAGAGAGATCTGGAAAGAAATGCATCGGAAGTTTGCAGTAATTATTTTGAAGCTGAGAACCGATGAGGTGTTTCCTTCCACTTCTCCATATTTTTCAAATTTGCTGTTTAGTACTTTGGAAACTGAAGCAAGTCACAGCGAAAGACTCTTCTACCTCTTTCTCAGATTAACATGGTGACAGTTCGTAATTAAAAGAATATGGACACATAGTAGGCCCTCAGTAGATGCATGAATGTGTCAATACCTTCAGAGTAAGTAGGCAGTTGCCTGAGATTTCTGCCCTTAGTAAAATGCCTGCAGTCCTGTCACAGGAGAGTCTCATGTCCTGCTGTCCGCGTTTTTGCAGGGATTGACAAACTGATCTGAATCTAACTCCCTGTTCAGTGACAGGAATATTTTAATGGGCATTTACCTGGGGTTCTCCGGAACCACTAGATGCACTGATTGGTCCCAGAGCAGTCAAGGCTCTCGGGCTCCTCTGAAACAACAAAGTAGATGAGATCTGACACTTAGGTTGCATGTGGAAGGTGAAGCCTTCACAACCGTCAATATTGGTATAAATACCAATATAATACCAAATAAATACAATATTTATTCCTATGACAGCCCTAATGCAGTTTCCCTCCATGCCTGCTGCGAAGGGGCGTGGCCTTCCAGCGCCACCCCACCCCCAGGTCTCCTTGCAGCTTCTGAGGCAGCCTGTACTCCAATCCGGTTGGTGGACCAAGAGAGCAGGAGACTGGTCAGGCAGGGATGGAAATGACGGTTGGAGGAAAGGACTTTTCAAGTAGTGTAGGGGGGAGATATCACAGCAATCCAGAAATGTTCACAGATCCTGTCTTTGAGTTAAATCTCAACCCTTGTTTTCTGTAAACTATGAAGTAGACGCAGAAGCCTGAGGTTATATGACTAGCTCTTTATTACAGTTCCTAAGAAACCAAAAACTTGATTTCTCAAGCCTCACCCCTGCATATGGCTCAACCCTTCAGTATCCTTGGGCTCATTGGGAACGTTGGATGGAGCAGCCCTATAGACATCCCTCACATTAATTGTAAGCCATTCCAGAGTTTTTTTTAGCTCCATTAGATGCATAGTCTTTGATGAGGTAAATACAATCCTGGTTCTTTGGAAAAAGTAGATCTTTAAATCAGATATTTATTCCATACTATGAAAAGTGTTATGAATTGGAAAGCAAGAATATATTATAGTTTGGGAGGATGAAGGAAAGAATTCAATGAAAACCTTTCACTATAATTGGAAGGAGAGAGATAATAGAGGGTGGAGGTTCATGCTTTGGTTATGGTTTTTTTCTTTATCGATTTAAAGTTTTTATGATGAGATGTTCCCATCTGATGACTTCTCAATTTCCAGTCGTTTTACAGCACATACACTCTCCGAGTGAAGATTGTGGAGTTATAGGAAAGAGAAATAGTTTCAAATACTGAGACAAGAGCATTGGCTACAAAAAAAAAAAAAAAAAAAAAAAAAAAAATATCATAAAATCTCCACAAAGATGGAGCTCTGTTTTTTCTTTTTCCTTCTTTCTTTTCTTTTCTTTTCTTCTCTTTTCTTTTCTTTTCTTTTCTTCTCTTTTCTTTTCTTTTCTTCTCTTCTCTTTTCCTTCCTTCCTTCCTTCCTTCCTTTCTTCCTTCCTTCCTTCCTTCCTTCCTTCCTTCCTTCCTTCCTTCCTTCCTTCCTTCCTTCCTTCCTTCCTTTTTTCACAAAGAAATAAAGAGACAGAGAGAGAGCCAGATGGGGGACAGATAGACAGGAAGGGAGAGAAATGAGAAGCATCAATTCTTCGTTGCAGCTCCTTACTTGTTCATTGATTGCTTTCTCATATATGCCTTGACTGGGGAGGGGGGTGTATGCAGACCAGGTGACCCTTTGCTCAAGTCAGTGACCTTGGGTTCAAGCTGGTGAGACTTGGTCTAAACAGATGAGCCCTCTCTCACTCTGCAATCCTGGGTTTTCCAACCTGGGTACTCTGGGTCCCAGTCCAATGCTCTATTTACTGCACCACTGCCTGGTCAGGCAAGGATCTCTGTTTCCTTCCATGGTGTGTTCCTGCTGCTTAGAAGAGTGCCTAGTACATGTTTAGCACTAAAGGAATGTTAGATACTTTTCACACATTGTTAAGACTGACAATTAGTTGTAGAACATAAATATATGATGGCACAAACATACTTTGTGATTTTATGCAAGAGAAATCACTCCTTATTGCAAGATAGCTCTAAAAAGGCAGAGTTGAATTTTTTCAGGCAGGGCAGATGAAAAAAGAATGGTGTATGTTATTTATTTATTTATTTATTATTTTATTTATTCATTTTAGAGAGGAGAGAGAGACAGAGAGAAAGAGAGACAGGGGGGAGGAGCTGGAAGCATCAACTCCCATATGTGCCTTGACCAGGCAAGCCCAGGGTTTGGAACCGGCGACCTCAGCATTTCTAGGTCAACGCTTTATCCACTGCGCTACCACAGGTCAGGCCGGTGTAGGTTATTTAAAGTAGAGCTATTTAGGCCTGACCTGTGGTGATGCAGTGCATAAAACATTGACCTGGAATGCTGAGGTCGCTGGATCAAATTCCTGGGCTTTAGTAACGGGATGGTGTGGGGCCGGGGGGGGGGGGGGAGTGAGGAGGGGTGAGGAAGAAGAGAGAGGGGTGGGGAGAGGGGAGGGGCACAAAGAAAACCAGATAGAAGGTATCATAAGACAATTGCACTTTGGGTGAGGGGTATGCAACATAATCAAATGTCAAAATAATCTGGAGATGTTATCTCTGAACATATGTACCCTGACTTATCAATGTCACTGTATTAAAATTAAGAAAAATAAGATAAAAAAAAATAACCCTGGGCTTTCCCGGTCGAGGCATACATAGGACTTGATGCTTTCTACTCCTGCCCCCTCCTCTCTCTTCCTCTCTCTCTTTCTCTCTCTCATCTCTCTCTCTCTCTTTCCCCCTCTCTAAAAATGAATAAGTGAAATCCAAAACTGTAGAGTTTTTAGATTTGGGATTAAGTGATGTAGCATGAAATTTTCCTTGGAGAAGAAATAAAGACAAAAAGTTGTCAGATGGACATGGAGAACATGAAAAAAAGGCTTATCTTTCCTGAATAGTTTGAGGGATTGGTATACTGAGGGCATAAACTGAAGGATTAAAGTAGAAAGGCTGCCATGTCAGACTGTATTTTCAGATGGCAGAGGTATTCCTGATGTTAAGTTTTAGGAAATGGCCATAACTGAACTGAAATGGAGGTAATGGGCTCTAAGATAAGAAGGGATGACAGTGAGAGGCCAGATTATTGGATGGTCTATCCACATGGATGTTCAGGCCTCTGACTGACTCTTCCCACTTCCAGCTTCTGTCCTGGGACCCACCACACATATTTCATGTTCCAAGGTCACCATAGTCAGCATTTCTTGCAACTTCCAGTTTCAGGGAATGCAATAACTCTGGACAAGAAGGCAAGAATGGGGTAGAGAGGGAGAGATTGTAGTAGACATTTGGGTTTTTTTTTGTTTTTGCTTTGAAAACCAGTTTTTATTCATCTTTTGGAAATAGTTCCTCTATTGGCCCCCTGGAGAACTACCCTCTTACCACCATACCTCCATGCCACCTTTCCTTTCTTTTTGATTGTTTAGATTTCTTTGATGTTTTTCTTACCAGTCTGTACTCTATTTAATAGTGAAATTGCTTTCACCGTATGACATGGATTTAAATGAGGAAAAACATCCACTTGGTCCCTTTAATAACTTTTGCTTTAGTGAACTGAGTGTGATTTCTCAGAAGAAATCCTTATGTTAGGAAGACTTTTAAAACGGTTGTAATATTTCCCACATCTTTTGATATTTACATGTTTGTAATTACTTTTCCCCTTGAGTATAGCCTAGACTTCGTGGTTTTCTTCTGAATCTATCATGTAAAAAAATTGTGATAGGATCTCATTTTCATTATTAGTTTACAAAAGATTGTAACTTTTGTCTTGTTATCAGACTCTCCCCTGACCTGAGGAAGCAAGCTGCTAGAAGACAAGGAAGTGAGAGGGTGATCTCCATCCATCATCCAGCAAGGAATTGATAACCTTACTCCAATAGGCCTTAAGGAACTGAATCCTGACAACAAAGATATAAATGAGTATACAAGTGGGTTCTTCCCCATTTGAGCCTTCAGAGGAAACTTCAAGCAACTCCAGCTGATATCAAAATTGCTGCCTTGTGAGAGACCTTGAAGCAGAGAACTCAGGTAAGCCTTACCAGCATCCCTGGCCACAAAGCCTTGAGATAATCACTGTGTATGTTTTAATACAATCAATACTGTGGTACCAATTATACAGCAGTAACCACTAAAACATTCCTAATTTACTATAACATTGGTGAATGATGTGGTGTGGCTGCAAAGGCATGCAACAAATAAGATGGCAGCTTCCCTGACAATATCCCTAGATATACTGTGTTCACACTCAAAGATTAAGCCACATACTCTTATGCTGAAAAGGAATCATTTTTCTCTACCAAGCCCTGATTAGTTTCTAGATGATGAGTTCAATGTAAGGCAGTGCTAGGTAGAAATGACAACCAATATGGAGTCAGGAGTGGTAATGATATGGTCATTCTTTTCCTCCTCACCCTTTTCTTTCTTTCCATTGAATTCTCCTTTCTTACCATTGCATTCTTTTTAACCTACTCTCTTTTATTCCAAATTCTGCAGTGCAGTCTGGTTATCAAATCTGCAAGGAATGGCTAGGTGATCTCTTGATCTTGCAATAATGCTATCAAGCTAGGCATCTCAAAGTGATCTCCCTGATGGTGAGCTCTTTCTGTTTTTCAAGGTGCTCTCACAACTAGTACAATCACATTACTCAGCTCAAAACTGCCCTTCCAAGAAATTCACACCCAGTTTATAACAGATTCTTCAGCCAGAACAACACCCGCCCCACTCACTAGACCCTGATCTAGTCAACTCTCTTCAGTATCGCACAACCCATCCAAATACACTCCATTCAATGACTGCTCACCTGTGAAATACTCTGGAATCAGGAACTTTTTCCATATGAAAATGAGTCATTGTTTGCAAAGAAAGAACTTGTATCCCTGGTCACATTTTTACAGTTGCAAGTTCTCACATTTCCTCTTTTTCATTAGTGTAAAGGAAAGGATCCTGACCAGGTTGTGGTTCATTGTATAGAGTATTGTCCTGGAATGCTGAGGACCCAGGTTGGAAACCTCGAGATCGCTGGTTTGAGCTTGGGTTCATCTAGCTTGTGAGCGGGCTAATCCAACTTGAGCGTGGACTCACCAGCTTGAGTGTGGGGTCACTGGCTTGAGCATTGGATCATAAACAGTATCTCATGGTTCCTGGCTGGAGCTCAAAGATTGCTGGCTTAAATCCCAAGGTTATTGGCTTGAGTAAGGGTCTTAGGCTCTGACTCTGCTGTAGCCCCTCAGTCGAGGCGCAGATGAGAAAGCAATCAATGAACTACTAAGGTGCCACAACAAAGAATTGATGCTTCTCATCTCTCTCCCTTTCTGTCTGTCTCTCACTAAAAATAAATAGAAGATGAGAGATAGATAGATAGATGGATAAATAAATTAAAAAGTAAATAAAAGGAGGTAGAGAAAAGGGAAATGGTGAACTAGTACCACTTCTTATTAGAGCTTACTCTAAGGGATATGGATCATGACCTATTACCCTAAAGAACATGAGGGAGAGAAAAGCTCTTCAGAGCAGATGACTTGTATTCAACAGGAAGAAATCCCAGAAGAAGATTCTTCCCTGTCACTAACCTCAGGGCCTAAACATCTCCCTTTCACATTTCCACTTCCTGAACTTTCAGGAGGCTGCATGGGGATATTCTGGTCTTGTTGTGCCGGGGTAACTCATCCAATGCTACATCTGTGTATAAGTCCGATACTGAGGGCGGATAAAAGACAGTTTTAGACAACTTTTGGACTAAGGAAACAGGGACCTAAGCTCAACTTGTTCACATGTTCATAAGCATGGGATAATTGTTTTGGAGTAAATTAGTGATCTTCATGTAGTTCTGTGCTGCCAGGAGTATCTAATGTATATTTAACCCATTAATGACCAGTTACCTATAGAAAGACATTTCTTGAAACACAAAGAGCTGAAATTTTCCAATCAGGAAGGAATAAAGGGGAATGAAAAACATCCATTTGTAGTGAATATTTTTACAAGTTGGTTACCTGACAGACCATAAAGTCCTTCTTGGTAAGGACGGGACATAAGAACTTAATGGACTGACAGGTAGTAATTGTAAAAATGAATGACCTTGAGCTGTAAGTTAAGAAAGGGGCATATATGCTGGAAAGCTAGAGGATGAGCTCAGAGGGTAGAATGTCAGACTTTGTATTCACAAGGTCCAGATGTCAAATGTGTTCCAGGTAATAAGCTCAGCAATATGGCCGTAACTACACCGGAGTGCAAGTAAAGGACCCTAAGACATGATGAAGGAGGAACTGGCAGGCTGGGTGTTGGCTGCTTGTTCCACAAGGATTAGAGAGCCCTCCACTGCCTCCTTACCACTGCAGGGTCATTGACTTGGGCTGCATTTACCTTTTGTCCCTCCCAACACTTTAAAAAAATCTGCACTTTTTTCTGGCAACCCCTGATTCAGACATTGTAGGGTCAATGGCATAACTCTGGACAAAAGATACAGGTGTGATTGTGAGAGAATTGTGCTAGACATCTGTTTTGTTATTTTTTTTTTCTTGATATTCACAAGGCTTCCTGGAAAAACGACCTGAAGTGGTCGCTAGGATACTCATTGCATTTTTGTGTTTCAGCCTATACAAGTAAAGGTGACTTCCCTGCAGACTCTTAAAATAAAGGTGACTCTCTGTGCAGGTTTGATCAAAGGAAGCATTCCATGGAGGTCCAGGGTGAACCCCCAAACTTCTGTGACCCTGGTGCATAGTCTGGAACTCACCTCTGGTTCATGAGCTGCAGATGCTCTGGGAGATGTATTATGTCTCCACCAAGGCCATGAATAGCAAAGGTGACATGTCCATACTGATAGGTGAGATCTACACAGTAAGGGCACTAGCATGTTTCCATCAAACATGAATGGAAGAAGGCACCAGCATCACCTTCCCCAAAGATAGGGTGTTTCAGTACTCAAGGAGCAGCCCATGACTTATGGGTGTAAGGTGTCAGTGTGCAGTGCAGTGCTAGGATCCGCTGGGGCAGGAGGAGTCAGATCAGACTGAGGAAGTTGGGAGCAAGACACGATGACAACGTGTGGATGATGGGTCATAAACCTGTTTTCAACCAGCTAGATCTTTTTATTTCCTCTTCATTTGGCATACTTTATCACTTTAGCCTCTTTTCCTTACTCTCAGCTTTAATTTACCCTTGGAGGTAGGTGGCTGTCTGGTCAACATTTCCCCCACCAGTAGCTGAGTCATGGTTCTTCTCAGAGAAAGAAAAAAAATCTCATCAATCCAACAGCCTGAAGAATAATCCAGATATCGGAAGTACTTCCCCAAGGTTACTACTTCCCAGGATGCATACTTTAGTGTCTAGTTACAGATGCTTCCCCAAATCACTAGCATGACCCAGGAGATAAATCTTTAAGCAGCACGTATGCTCTTCCCAGACCCTTCCTGAAACAGCCCAGGAACCACCGCAGTGACATCCCCCCAAACACACTCAATTGGGATTCACCCGCTTTGAGATCCTCTAATCACTGACTTCTCAATAATGATTAAGCCACTGTCTCCTTCACTGATATTTTCTGAGAAATATTCCCGTCCTTGACCCTTTTCAGATAGGAAGGCCTGCCTTCTACTGCCCTGAAGGGCATAGAGCATTTCCTGAGGGGGAGGTGGGGGCTGCTATACATGTTCGGGCTCAGCTACAAGGTGGGAGACAGAGCCCATCTCAGCCTCATCAGGGAGGGCAGTAGCTTGTAGGGGAGGTCACATGATATGTTTCTCAACCATAGTTCCAGGGGCCTGGTCAGTGTGGAAGCCAGAAAAAGCAACCAGTAGGAGCTGAACTAACTCCTTCCTTTCTCTAAGCACAGGCCCTGAGATACCCAAAACCCATGATCCGTACGTACAAGGTATACAGAAGAGACACAACTATTATTAGTTAAATGTTTATTAGAGCAAATAAATGTTTTCCACATTGATTGTCCACAAGCAAGGATTTATTTGGGGGTAGGAATTTCCCCCCCCTGAATATTTTGCAGAACCGTTTTCTGTCTAAATGATAAAGACTGATCTCTGGACACCGTGCCTGCAGCACTGCTGAGAGCAGCCAGGGACCCCTGGCTGGTTTGAAGCCTGCAGGTGGTTCGTGGATGGGGCACGGGCCCCCAGCGGGACACAGGTTGGGGCTGCTTCTGATACAATGGTTGGTCCTTAAATGCCACAACTTTCTGTGGATGTCTGACCTCACGATTGATTTGTCTACTATTTGTAGAGCTGTGTCCAGCAAAGACAGCTGCTTGGTGGCAGAACTTGGAATTCATCACTTTACAGGGGGGAGCCCTGGGGTTGACAGGCCGCCCCTGGACAGGCCCCGCCCGGGCCCGCACTGCCACCTTCTCCTGAGCTTTCCAAAACTTCACTGTGGAGGGAAGTGGCTCTTGAGGGCAGGTGACATCTGTAGCATGCTGACGCCCCACTTTCTCCTCCAGGATCTTACTTATACTTTTTACCAATTGCATTGTCCCCCAAAAAGAAGCTGTACTTTTAACTGGGCCTCTGCTCTCGGCTGGTATGGGGCTGATCTTTTCCTGGGAGTATTCTTCCTTTTGGGATTTTATCCCAGGATAAAGACATAGAAAAAAGTTTTTTATTTTGTTTCTGAAAAGGGTTTCAGGAGGAGGCTGTCTCTTCTGAAACTGGGTCTGGGGACACTTGCTCCCAAGTGTCTCCTTGAATGCCACATTCCGAGTAGGAAGTTTCTTCCTTTGTGGTTGGGGTGTTGCCAACCCTGCATTTCCTCCACTACGCTGTCCTGGTCTAGAGCCTGTGGGGCTCACGTTCTTAACAGCTGGTGGGAAATTATTGACCTGGCTTTCAGTGGTCACAGTAGTGTGCTGATTAGTCCCTTTTTGAAAGATTGTGGGCTTATGGGCTTTTATTAAGTTGTCATTTCTGGATTGAGGAGCATTGAGCTCCTCAGCCCTGGACATGCTGGGCATGGTTTTCACAACCTGAGTCTCTGGCTTGTGTCCAGCCCCTGCTTGCCTTGTGTGCAGCATTGGAGGGGGAGTGTCGGCTACTGGAGAATGTGGGGCCTCCTCTGCCAGCCCGTGGTGGATATCAGAGGGTAGATGTCTCAGGGTCCCCTGTTCTTCCTGGTCCACAAGTGAAGTGGCAGGGAGAGGAACTCTCAGAATGGCAGCTGAATTGCTGATTGTCATGTTTTCACCATGATCAACTTTAGAGGCTCCTTGAGGGGGTGTGAAGCCCCCAGTATTAGAGTCCACCTCAGAAGTCAGGTGACTGCAGGAGGAAGACTTGGACTCAAATGAGAATTGGGAGGAAGTATCTTGCAAATTAAAAATCTCTGTGGATTTGAGAACTTTGTCAGGAAGACCACTCAACATCCTCCTGTGAAACTTAGAAATATGGACTTCCAGCATCTCCTGGTTCATATTTGGGCAGCCATCTGGGCTCACTGGGAGTGGCAAACTGCTCTGTTTTATCATGAGGTGGGACTTCCCAGAAAGTGTTTGATTGATTGCATGCCACGAACTACACACAGTCCCAGGGAGTCTATCCTTAATGGTTTCCTCAAATTTCTTATTCAAATGTATATTCAGGGCATTTTTCATTCTTCTCTGCTCTGAAACCAATAAATTTTCACCTAACTGACTCATCAGGGGACTGCCTAGGTCTTTCTTAGCATCATGTCCCACATCCTTAAGAGAGGATTCTTGATTAAAATCATATTGTGCCAAGGTGGAAGGCAAGGAGTCTATGACAGGAGTTTCCCAATAGGAAACATCTGAAATTGGCAGGCTTGGATGGTCAATGCCTTGTGAGCCAGAAGTAGGCACGGCCCCAGGGCTCTCTGGAGATGAGCTCTCCTGGACACTCTCTGATGTTTTGTATGTGGATTTAGTTTGAGTCACGGTTAAAGTAAAGTCTCGTGGTGGCGAAATAGACAAGGCTGGTGGTACGTGACTATCTGTCAGATTCACTGGCTGGGCCAGATCTGACAAAACATTGGTATCTTGGATCATTGAGGAGTCTAAAAAGATGGTACGCAGGGTCAGAGGGGTTTCCTCATTCTGAGCATCATGTGGAGGCAGAGGGGGAAAGGCAAAAGGTTGGGTTGGGGAAGGGCCCAGTGGGAATTGGGATTCCAGGGGAGAAGGATCTGGTAGCTGAGAGTAACTCGGTCGTGGTGATAATAATAAATCACCTAAGGAAGCCACTGAGTTATGAGGGGTAATGGAGGCCGGAGATGGGAACAGCTTGGGCAGAGGAGATGGCATTGGGTCTCCTGAAAAGATGGTTGAGGAAGCAGGAGTCTGAGTGAATGATGGCTTAGTCACAGTGGCTGTGGAAGCCAAAGAGGACACAGAGAGAGTAACATCTTCTTGGGCCAATGAGAGCAGCAGCTGTTCCATCTCCGAGGTTGTGTTATTACATACCTCACAGGAGGAGTCTGGACACAACATACGGCGAAAGCGGGTGATATCATAATGCTGGCCCAGGGAGCTGCTGGAAACAGGAAGTACAGAGCTGCAGCCAGGACCAGAACAAGGAAAGGAGGACCTAGTATCCTGGGGTGGACCACCTGAAGCCTGCTGCCCCTTCCCATTGCCCCAAAGCCATGACTTCACAATGCTCTCAACACCACTTAACCCAAAGCCTTCTCCCTCATCCCTGTTCCCATGACAATCCCTCCCACACTATGGAAGGCAGCACTGAATTCCTGGAAGTGCATAGAACATGCTAAGTAAGGATCAGGAAAGAAGGAGAAAGACTAATCACCTCTTAAGGACAGAAATCAGCGCCTTTTTCTCCTCTTCTTCCCTCAGGTGGTAAGTGTGACCTGGGGAACCAGGACAGTGGGTTATAGGTGCTGAAGGTAGCAGCACAGCTATTACACAGGAGTCCCTTTATGGGAGACTGTAGGCATATTACACTCTAAAAGTCCCAAGAACCAGTAGATGAGGTCCAATTGTCAATGATAATATTGAAAGCTTCCCATGTGTGTTGCCGCTTTTATAAAATGCTTTCACATACATTATCTCATCTAATGCAGAAAACCACTGTGTGAAGCAGACAGGTCAGTGGTTACACAAAGAGAAATCTGATCATCCTCAAGTCAAAGTACATCACCACATCAGGAGACAGAAGTCTGACTCTCAGCATCTACTGGGCAGCACCCGTTGCCCAGGTCCATCACTGCCTCATCCCCAGGGCCAGCAGAGCAGGGGAGCTGAGAAGTGTCCCAAGTTCTGACTGTCTCCCCATGAGCCTCCCATGAGGGCTCTTTTTTATGAGAGAAACTGTGTGGAGCAGCTGACATCACAGAATCATGAACCTGGTGCCTCTTGGGGAGGAGAGAGAAAGGGACCCCTTGGGGAGCTCAGACCCTTACCTTCCCGTGTTCCTCCTTTCCTTCTCCTCTTGGCTCTGCCCTGACGCTGAGAACAAAAGAAAAGAATGAGGTGTTGGGACTCATCACCCTCACTTCTTGCTCTAGGAAACTCAGACATTTATAATTGAAGAATAATATGACTTGATTTTGATTACCAGATGATGTTCCTTCTTTCTATCAATTTTTATAGCTTTAAAACATTTTCATTCTTTGAAAAACTCAAAGTCATATTGTGTCTATGAAGTGCACACTTGATAGTCTCAGAGTCCTCTGCTCAAGGAAGGCATAGAATCTGAGGCCTACAGTACACCTCTGCTCCCTCAGATGGGAGATGTAAACTTAGAACGGAGCTCAGGCTGCAGCCCCTGCTCAGAGGCTCTCAGGGGCTCAGCACTGCTCTCCTGATCAGCCCAACACAAAGGAAGGCCTGGTCTAATAACTCCTAACATGGGACTATGATTTATGATGAACTGTAACAAAACTTGATCTCTTGCAGAGATCCCAACCTCAAAGTAACCCAATCCAGGGCCAGGAAATCGCTGTTCGGGGTTTTATTCAGGAATCCTCCACCACTCTCACAAGGACTGTGAGCTTCAGATGCTAACCTGAGTCCTCCCTGAACCCCTGGCCCTGACTGGTGTCTTCCCCTACAGGATGATGTTCTAGTCTCTACTCAGAGGTCCTATCAGAGCTGTTTCTCTGACTCAGCCAAACTCATTTATAAACATGGAACTAGAAATGGAAACAAACATAAAGCATCTCTTCAAGAGCCTACTCGGGGTTCCTTACCTTTTGTCTGTGTTCTTTTTCCCTGAAGGTTGTGGGTGATGGAAACCTCACCAGGACAAAGGAGAGCAGGAAAAGCAACCACAGCACACAGAGGTAAATTAGGCTGGGGTTACCATTTAAAATCTCTGAGCAGAAGCTCAGATAAATCTCTAGGACACTATTCAGAAACAGGCTGAGTAGCATTTCCGAATGGCAAAGCTGCCTGAGGCAACTGAGCTCTGACAGTGGGGCCCCATATTTATAGCCAGGCCTGCATCACAGAGCACTGAGCAGTCACAGAGGGTTTCTCAGTGTGGGGGGCAAACCTTCCAGGGGGTGTGTCCACAGCCCCTCCTTTACCCAGTGTCCTAAGATCCCTCCACCCATCGGGCCTCTAGCTCCCTCTGCCCTGCCCTGCCATGCTGTTTCCAGCCCACACTATATCTCCTATACCTACGTGAATGAATGATCTGACTGTTCCATCTGTACACCATAGTTACCTGAGTCCCTCTTTAATGTCTCAGGTCCTTCCCATGGGCCTCACCACACCCACTACCTTGAGAGTCTAAAATACTACCTGGAATTTTTTCTTGTACCCAGACATTTACTCTCGGGATCATATCTATCCTCAATTCTGTCTTTCCTATAAAACATTTTTGCCTCACATGAACCTGGATCCAGACTTATTTTACATGCATTCAGTTCTGTGAATGTTGAATATCTAATTTTCATGGTTTCAGTAAGTTATAAATGAATGATAAAAGTTTAAAATGTGATCACTCCAAAAAATACTTCGAACATGTTTTACATATATATCTAACCCCTAGGTTGTGTAATAAAGCTCTCCCCAGCGCATGTCAGGTAGCCAGCCCCTCATATGGAGGTGCCTGAAGTGGTGGTTGGTAGAGTGAGATCCCCTCATAAGTCCATGACATCTTCCCAGTTGTGGCCATCACCACACAGAAGTCTAGTCCCAGATTTCTGGCTGCACTTGGTTCCATTTTCTCCAAAGAAGAGTATATTCCAAAAGCTCTACTGGAATAACACGCTGCTACAGAGCAGGCACTTTTGGGATGTCATTAGTTTGGTTTCTCACAGGTTTCAGTTTTCCAGGAGTGTCTGCAGTTCTCTCACACCCTCCTTCTCACTGTCCCCAGCATGAGCCACGTGAGTGTCTCAGTTTTCAGAAAACGAAAACAACTGATGAAGAACACAGTATTGTGAAAAGGCCTTTATAACTGCATTGAAAACAGTAGCTATAAGATGTTCTTCATCGTTCACACAGCAAACTTATTACTGAGTTCGACTGTGTAGTGTTTCTAGCAGAAATATTAACAAAATAAAGCCTTGCCTTTGACCTCAGGCAGGTCTTTGTGCCCTAAATGAGTCCTACCAACAACTCTGATGAAATGATGAGAAGTAGAAAGATGCAGGAATAAGAACAGAAAACACAGATAAAGAGCAGTTAACTGCTCTGCCAGGAGGGAGATGGGAGAGGGATCAGGGAAGACTTCAGAGTTGATGCCAACTGAGATGGGCATTGTGAGGTCTTCCCCTTCCTCTTCCTTTTTGTCTTCATCATTTTCCTCCCTTTTTCCTTGTTTAGACTATTTTTTTTTTATCATTTTTCTGAAGCTGGAAACAGGGAGAGACAGTCAGACAGACTCCCGCATGCGCACGACCGGGATCCACCCGGCACGCCCACCAGGGGCACGCTCTGCCCACCAGGGGGTGATGCTCTGCCCATCCTGGGCGTCGCCATATTGTGACCAGAGCCACTCTAGCGCCTGAGGCAGAGGCCACAGAGCCATTCCCAGCGCACGGGCCATCTTTGCTCCAATGGAGCCTTGGGTGCGGGAGGGGAAGAGAGAGACAGAGAGCAAAGCACGGCGGAGGGGTGGAGAAGCAAATGGGCGCTTCTCCCATGTGCCCTGGCCGGGAATCGAACCCAGGTCCTCCGCACGCTAGGTTGACGCTCTACCGCTGAGCCAACTGGCCAGGGCTTAGACTGTATTTTTTAAAATTGTTTTCGGTCACAGCATAGATAGCAAAAAGTTCAAAGTTTCCGCACATCTCCTGACACCCCACTACACAATCTACCTTCCCCACTATCAACGTCCAGAACCAGAGTGGGACATTCGTTACAAATGATGGACGTACATAGACACTCAAAGTCCATAGTTCATATTAGAGTTTGCTCTTGGTGTCAAGTGTCATATATTGCCAGTTGGATCAGTGTAAGCTGACATATTTTTTCACTGTTGTATCATACAATGTGTTGTCATTGGCCTAAAGTCCTCTATGCTCTGCCTGTTCTTCCCATTCTCCCTGCTATATCTGGCAGCCCCTGGTCTTTCTCTGTCCCCTGAGTTTTGCATATCCAGAGTTTTATCTAGTTGGAATCATACAGTGTGTAGCCTTTTCAGATCAGTTTCTTTCACTTATTAATATGCATTTAAGATTTCTCTGTTAATGGTGAAAATAGACCTTGCTTCTGGAATTCAGTAAGCAAATAAAAGTACAACCTAACAAAAAGTTTCAAGTGGGCAGCTGAAAGAGCTGTTCTGGGATGTTGGCTAGTGCTCCTTTTAAACCAGGGGATTAGGAGGGGCATTACCTGCTTTTTTCTACAAGCTGACCTATTGGGACCCATCCTGTTGTCTTCTGTTTTTGTGTGGAAGTCAAGGGGGGCTTTTGCCCAGCACCTGTGTTCTACTCTAAGGGTGTTGGGTCTTCCACAGGACTAGCAACATGCCAGGGGAGAAAAGGTCAAGGGGAGACTCTGACCCGCATGACCACAGACAAACTAAGGGGAAGAAAAAGTGCCTTAAAGGCAAGATCCTGATTAACAATGCTTATCTCCAATACTTGCTCTGTCAGTTCTGCTCCTGGCTAGGTGTCCAGGACTTTCAGCCCTGATGACCCATCAACCTTACTCTGCTCATGTGTGTCTAAGTGTCTGCCACACCACCAGGTCTCTTCATGATTTAATTGCTTATTTCTTTTGAATGCTGAATAACATTCCAGTGTCTGAACGTAGCACCGTCCACTTATTCGTTCACTTGGACATCTTAGTTGATCACTAGTTTTAGCAACTGTGTATAAAGCTCCTATAACTGTCTTTTTCTTTTTTAGTTGACTTCATTTAGGCATAATTCACATACCACACTATTCACATATTAAAAGTGTACAATTCAATGAATCCTAGTATATCTATCTGTAAAGTTGTGCACCCATCACCGCAGTCCATTTTAGAGCATTTTCATCACTGTAGTGAACCTCTGTTCCCTTTATCCTCTACCGCTCACTCCTCTTATTTCCCCCACCTTAGGTTACCACTCTTCTACTTTGTAGATGTGCTGATTCCGAACATTTCAAGCAAATGGAATCATACAATCCGTGGCCTTTTGTATCTGGTTTCTTTTACTTAGTATGTTTTCAAAGTTTATTTCTGTTGTAGCACAATTTGTTCCTTCACTTCTTTTTATAGAAAACGTTTTATTATACAGATATACCATATTTTGTTGAAATAGTATTTAGTTGGAGATTTCGGTGCTTTTACTTTTGCTTATTATGAATAAAGCGGTTATGATTTGGTGTGGATGTCTGTTTTCATTTCTTGCTTATTAATTTTTGTGCTAACTTAAAATTATACTTTGTCAAGCTAGTTGCTATCTGAAATAATGGAAGTATTAACCATATTAGATTCTTTCTGAAAAGAGGACTTTGGGATTTAATGTAGTTTCTATTAAATATAAGAGTCATCAGTTTACCCCTCTTTCAACACTGTCATTGATTCAACAGGAATGACTGTGATCTGTGATGCTTAACATTTAAAAATAAATCAAAAACTAAGATTTCAAGTCCCATTCTTAGTAAAAACACCAAAGGGTGTGAGTAAAGAAAGTGCAGTTCATCCAGAGGGAGTATGAGCAAACTTATAACATATGTAAAGGACACGTCTGGTCACAATAAAGCATAAGGTATGTGCCTAAACATGGGAATAGCAAAAATTAGTCCATAAAAGTAGGAAACTCAAATTGTGGAAGACATTGAATAGTAGTTTAAGGAGCTTTATCCTTGTCCTGAGGGCAGTGAGCAGCTAAGATTTTCATAAACAAGAAGAAAGGCATACTCACATCTTTGTTTTGGAATATAATTGCCAACAGAGAAGATGGTTACAAGGTCATGAAGACATAAGCAGATTAAACACTGTGTCACGAAGTCTCTTTCCCCTGCAGATGATAGAAAGCCAATTTAATTCTGGATTAAGCAAATATTGTACCTTACTGGCTTACATTCTCCTCAGTATGGAGTAGACTCAACTCTGACTGCCATCCCTCGGTTCTGTTTTCTCAGTGCCGACTCATTCTCAACCCACTTCTCCTGTGGTCCCATGATGGCATCCTGGCAGGATAAACAGAATTATTGTCCCAGTGTTCTCAACTAGAGTCCCAATAGTTTACTGAATGGGACCAATTCAGTTAATAAGAACACCCCTGATATCAGTCCTGGGAACCAGAGAATACCATTGGTCTAGTTGTCAGTGTTCCTCAAAGTTTGGTCTGTGGACAAATGCCTGTCCTCACATTTTTATTATTATCAGCAACAAGCTAAGTGTAGAAGTAAAAAATTGTTAGAAACTTGTATTGCAATTTGACAAAGTAATAATAAAAAACTGAGGGCTGTATTTTTTTAATAATTTTTTTTACAGAATCAGAGAGAGGGATAGAGAGGGACAGACAGACAGAAACAGAGAGATGAGAAGCATCAATTATTAGTTTTACGTTGCGCATTGCAACACCTTAATTGTTCATTGATTGCCATCTCATACGTGCTTGGATTGCGGGCCTTCAGCAGACTGAGTAACCCCTTGCTCGAGCCAGCCACCTTGGACTCAAGCTGGTGAGCTTTTGATCAAACCAGATAAGCCCTCGCTCAAGCAGGTGACCTTGAGGTCTCGAACCTGGTCTTCCACATCCCAGTCTGACTCTCTATCCACTGCGTCACTGCCCGGTCAGGCTGTATTTTTTGTTATTGTTTCATACATCATTTTTCCAGTGATTCCTTTTTATTGTGTTTTACACAATGTCAGCCCACAGTGGATGGGGGTGTTGGGGATGGAGCAGTCTGGTTCTTCAAGAAGTTTCAGAAACCCTTGATTCTCAGGATATGCTCCCTTGAAAACCCCAGGTGAGTTAGCTTTGTGGAAGCACAAAGGGTGACTTTGAGGGGATCTTTCCCTGTCTATGTTAGAGCGGGCATTACCAAATGTCCACTGTCATTGTGGGACCTAATTTGGGGGATAGACACTCCCAGACTCACTTTAGCTCCCGTGTTTTCTCATGTGTTCTTCCATGTTGACCTGCCCTTATTCAGAGTCCTTGGTAAAAGTTTACTCTGCTTAAGCTTTGTGTATAGCCATTATAATAGGCTAAATATTCCATGCGTCTTCGTCTACGTCCCATTGGAACTTTTATTACTAGAATTAAAGCATTTGATGGCTGTCCTAAGCCTTGAGAGAAAAGCAACTTTGAGCTGAACTAACGGGGGTGCTGACTGATGGGATCCCGAGTTACATTCCCAGCCACTTGGTACTGAGCATGGAAACTGCAGAGCCCTGGCAGAGGTCTGAAGGGAAAATGCATGGGACAAATTTCAGAGATCTAAGTTTCCCATTAAAATACATTTCAAAATATTGTTTCAGGTTAACCTCTAGGGCAGTTTTAAAACAAGGAAAGGTGTGTAGTATTTCGGGTTTCAGTTTTCTTTTAAATAAAATGACCTGTGGTGGCCCAGTGGACAGAGCTTCATCCTGGAGCACTGAGGTCACCAGATTGAAATCCTGGGCTTGCCCGGTCAAGGCACATATGGCAAGCAAGGAAGAACCAAAGTGAAGCAACTATGTGACACTTCTCCCTCCTGCATGCTCCTGCTTCCTCTTCTCTGTAAAATCAATAAATAAAATCTTTAAAATAAATAAATAAATGAAATGGAAACAATTAAAACACAGAATCTGAAAAAGCCTTTTCATTCAGCTTTTATTTAAAGATCTTCAGTTAAAGTATTGAAGAGCAGCCTGTGTTTTCAATCTGTCTGTCTACTAGGGTTAACGCAGGAGAGGACTTGAGGTGCCTGCTCCTCTCAGACCTGGAAGTGACCCTGGAGAACCTTCTAGTCTGGCTTTCTTATTTCACAAACTGAAAAGTGAGCCCAGAGCAGAATTATTTCTTTTCTCCCAATCCTTCATTTTGTGTGTGTGTGTGTGTGTGTGTGTGTGTGTGTGTGTGTGTGCGAGTTTGTGTCAGAAAGCTTGGGAACTTGGTACCTGTATAGTTTTAACAATTTAGATACTTAGTAGGAGCCGACTTTCCTCCAGGGCCCTCAGTCACCTTCCAGCACACAGATAAGTACACGGAAAGCTCCAAATTTCACCCAGGACTGCCTCAGACTATGTAAGTTTTGCCTAAATGAACTTTACAACCAATTGACATAGTGATGCATTTTCTGTAAATTGAATGACATTTTCTATATACTTCATGCTTTGCAGAAAGAGGGTGTAGACAATGAGATGCAGAAACAAATGTACATTGACATCAGCAGTGAACCCCAATCTTGCCATCATTAAGAAAATGTCTTACTTGCATTTTAGCAACTTTTTTCCATATAAACTCAATGGTTGTTTAATGCACACACATAGTAAACAACAGACTAGTGACTGAACAGCTTTTAGTAGGTCATAGGACTACCTTTATGGGTTAATGTAATTAAGCTCACTTTTATCCCTTTAAAGCTGAGGGAGGTACAGGAATAAAATGAAGTAGAACTAATATCTGTTTGGTACTTAATACATGCCCCAAACGTTCACTCATTTTATTTATTACCTATCCTGTGAGGGAAGAAATAGGTTTCTCCTTCTACATATAATTAGACTACACCCCAAAATATTAAGTGGCTTGCCCAAGGACGCAGAGCTAAAAAGCAATGCAGTGAAGGTTTGAACTAAACCTGCTGTTGTTCAGGCCAGCATCTTCACTCTATATGATACTGTCCCAGAGAACAAAGTTATTAGAACTTGATCCTTGACTCTTCTATTTTGTTATCATATAGCAGCTATCTTTTACTGTGTAAAAAAAAAACACACCTATTCCTGTAGGAATATGCTATTCAGACATGGAGAATTAGGAGAACAATTAGAAACAGTGAGGCAACTTAGAGAAGAAGCCCTGAGTGGACGAGAATCTAGGGGCCTCACTGACCCTGTGCTGGAAACAGCAAAACAGCAGGATAAGAGTTAGAAACAGAAAATGTTTAGGCTCTCAGAACAGAGATTAGAAGTCAGCATGTTCCCTGGACTTTAATTCCCCTTCTGAAAACTTCTTCTGTCTGTTCCCTTGAGTTATTTGTACTGGCTAAGAAATATCTGAGTAAGGCTGGGGATGTGGCATCAGTTCTTTAGACTGCTGACCAGGGATGTTGCCTCCTCTTGACCCCTCAGAACATTTTATCTGGTTTCCGAGTAGTTCATTTCTCCGTGATGAATGTTGCCCCGTGTGAAGGACAGGAACTAAACATAAGGTTTACTACTTTGAGTAGTTCATTGTCACAGCAACATTCCCCAAAACTTATGGCTTTTTTATAGTACGATTTTTTTTTTTTCTCTCTCACAATTATGCAAAATTAGCTGGGCTTAGCTGGGTGATTCTTCTGTTAAT
Source organism: Saccopteryx leptura (assembly GCF_036850995.1). Classification (NCBI taxonomy): domain Eukaryota; kingdom Metazoa; phylum Chordata; class Mammalia; order Chiroptera; family Emballonuridae; genus Saccopteryx; species Saccopteryx leptura. The sequence goes on along the minus strand of NC_089504.1, from coordinate 45,681,891 downwards.
CTTGCCTATGGTTACTTGTGGATTCATCCATGTTTTAGGTCAGTGAGGCCTGGGCTTGGCTGGGTCTCTGAGATAGCTGGGCTATTCTCTGAGGACCTCTCTCTCTTATGTGGCCTCTCTCATGTATCTCCATCATAGGAACAAAATTCTTATAATGCAGGTCAGCACTCCTCAGACCATAAATTTAGAACTTCTTAAGCATTGGACCAAGATGAATACTGCAGCACTCTGCCACTTTTGGTTCAAGTACACCACAGTCTTAACTCAGATTCGGAAGGAAAGCACTACACAAAGATAAATGCTGAGATTTGGATCCTTGGGCCAACAATGTAACCATGCTCACCATAATATTCAGCACTGGCATCACCAGTTTGAAAGGTTGCTGTTTCTTCTGTTTCTTACACTCTGTGCTGGGATTCAAATAACTTAACCAGGTCTCTGCCCTAATGACCGTTTAAGTAGAAAGAAACAATATACTAGATGATAGTTTTATTATTTCATGCTTTTAATCATTCAGTATAAAAGAGGTGCACAGCACTATATTATGTTATAAGAAAGAATTTAAAAATATTAAAGAAATAATATTAAATAATACCTGACAAAAAATAATAAGTCTGTTCTTTAAGAAATTTCTAGGCCCTGGCTGGTTGGCTCAGCGGTAGAGCGTCGGCCTAGCGTGCGGAGGACCGGGTTCGATTCCTGGCCAGGGCACATAGGAGAAGCGCCCATTTGCTTCTCCACCCCTCCGCCGCGCTTTCCTCTCTGTCTCTCTCTTCCCCTCCCGCAGCCAAGGCTCCATTGGAGCAAAGATGGCCCGGGCGCTGGGGATGGCTCTGTGGCCTCTGCCTCAGGCGCTAGAGTGGCTCTGGTCGCAATATGGCGACGCCCAGGATGGGCAGAGCATCGCCCCCTGGTGGGCAGAGCGTCGCCCCCTGGTGGGCGTGCCGGGTGGATCCCGGTCGGGCGCATGCGGGAGTCTGTCTGACTGTCTCTCCCTGTTTCCAGCTTCAGAAAAATGAAAAAAAAAAAAAAAAAAAAAAAAGAAATTTCTATATTGCTGCTTGATTGGCGTCCTCACTTGTAATTTTTTTCAGCTATGGACAGAATGAACATTACTACAGGCACTTAGAATACGCTGTTGTGCAGATGAACTTTAAAAAAGAATAAGGAATGTGAATTTGTGATTTCCACATTGGACGGCTGCCCAGGTGCTCACCTTACAGAGAACCCTGATTCCAAGTGCCATTTCAACAACTGGTTTACCGAACTCAACAAAAAATTAGGTACCGTTTTGCTGAACTGCTGTGAAATGGCTGAATCCCCCCACTGCTTACATTTTTCCTCTGTCCAGTTTTTCTCTCTTCTGCTGGTGTTTCTCCATATTTTCCTACCATGTCTTAGCTTTTCTGCAATGTAACTTAGCCAGCAGCACATGGAAGATTCCTTTCCTTGAAATTAGTCAAATTACCAATCAAAAAATGTCAACTCTATTTTTAAAAATTATTAAATATATCGGGGTGACATTGGTTAATAAGATCATATAGATTTCAAGCATACATTACTATAATGTATGATCTTTTTATTGCATTTTGTGTCCACCAGCCAAAATGAATCATCTTCTGTCACCATATAACTGGCCCCTTTTCCTTTACTACTCTCCTACTCCCTTCCCTCTGGTAACCAACTTGCTGTTGTCTGTGTCTATGAGTTTCAGTTTTATATCTCACCTATGAGTGAAATCATGTGGTTCTTAGCTTTTTGCAATTGAGTTATTTTGCTTAGCATGATATTCTCAAGGTTTATCCACATTGTCACAAATAGAAGTATTTTTTCTTATGCCTCCATAGTATTCCATTGTATATATTTAGCACATCTTTATGCAATCTTCTTCTAAGGACATTTTGATCATTTCTATGCCTTGGCCTCTGTTAATAATGCTGCAGTGAACATAAGGGTACATATATCTTTGTCAATAGACATTTTTAAGTTTTTCAGGTAGATACTCAGAAGAGAGATTGCTGGGTGATACGGTAACTTGATTCTTAATTTTTCTTTTTTTTCTTTTTTTTTTTCCATTTTTCTGAAGCTGGAAACAGGGAGAGACAGTCAGACAGACTCCCGCATGCGCCCGACCGGGATCCACCCGGCACGCCCACCAGGGGCGATGCTCTGCCCACCAGGGGGCGATGCTCTGCCCATCCTGGGCGTCGCCATGTTGCGACCAGAGCCACTCTAGCGCCTGGGGCAGAGGCCACAGAGCCATCCCCAGCGCCCGGGTCATCTTTGCTCCAATGGAGCCTTGGCTGCGGGAGGGGAAGAAAGAGACAGAGAGGAAAGCGCGGCGGAGGGGTGGAGAAGCAAATGGGAGCTTCTCCTGTGTGCCCTGGCCAGAATCGAACCCGGGTCCTCCGCACGCTAGGCCGACGCTCTACCACTGAGCCAACCAGCCAGGGCTGATTCTTAATTTTTCGAAGAACCAACATACTGTTTTCCACAGTGGCTCTACCAGCTTATATTCCCACCAGCAGTGAATGAAGTTTTCTTTTCCTACACAACCTCTGCAGCATTTATTATTACCTGTCTTGTTGATAATAATCACTTTAACAGGTATGAGATGGTATCTTTTTGTAGTTTTGGTTTGCTTTCTACAAGCTAGTGAAGTTGAGCATCTTTTCATTTTTCTGTTGGCCATTTGTATGTCTTCTTTGAAGTGTCTGTTCAGATCTTCTATCCATTATTTATTTGGATTGTTTGTTTGGTGTTGAGTTTTATAAGTTCTTTGTATATTTTGGATATTAACCCCTGGATTGGAGCTGTTGTTTGCAAATATCTACCATTCAATTGGTTACCTTTCTATTTTGTCTGTTTCTTTTTGCTTGCAAAAGCTTTCTACTTTGATATAGTCCAATTAATTATTTACCTACATTTTTTTTTGTTTGTTTTGGGGGTCAAAAGCATTAAACGTTCTCTGCAACCAAGGTCCATACATTCTTGACCTATGTTTTCTTCTGTGTAATTTATTGTTTCAGATCTTATATTTACTCCCTGGCTTGTTGGCTCAGCAGTCGAGTGTCGGTCTTGTGTGTGGAAGCACCAGGTTCAATTCTGGTCAGGACACTTCTCCACCCTTACTCCTCCCTATTCTCTCTCTCACTTTTCCCTTCCCACAGTCATGGCTTAAATGTTCCAAGCACAGGCACTGAGTATGGCTCTGTGGCCTCGTCTCAGGTGATAAAATAGCTCAGTTACCAGGCAGTGGAGATATAGTCCCAAATGAGCAAAGAATCACCTGGTAAGTGGCTTGCTGGGTGGACCTCAATCAGATGCATACAGGAATCTGTCTCTGCTTTCCTGCCCCTCACTTAATAATAAAATCTTATATTTAGGTCTTTGGTCCATTTTGAATTGCTTTGTGTACATGGGGAAAATAGTAACTAGTTTCATTCTTTTGACTGTGGCTTTCCAATTTTATGAGCACCATTTATTGAAGAGTGTTTCTTTTCTCTGTTGTGTGTTTTTGGCTCCTTTCTCAAAAATTATTTGCCCATATGTATGTGCTTTCATTTCTGAGATCTCAATGATATTGCATTGGTCTGTATATTTGTTTTTCTGCCAATATCATGCTGTCTTGATTATTGTTGCTCTATAGTATAATTTGAAAACAGGTAGTGTGATACCTCTGGCTTTGTTTTTCTTTCTGAGGGCGGATTTGTCTATTTAGAATGTTTTTGTGGTTCCATACTAATCTGATGATATTTTTGTTCCATTTCTTTTAAAAATGACTTTGGAATTTTGAAGGGGATTTTCTTAAATCTGTATATTGCTTTGGGTAATATGGCAGTTTTAAGTATGTTGGTTCTTTCAATTCATGAACACAGAGTATCTTTTATTTAAATGTCTTTTTAAATCTTTTTAACAATGATTTGTATTGTTCAATATATAGGTTCTTCAAGTCCTTTGTTAAATTTATATCTTAATATTTTATACTTTTGGTTGCAATTGCAAAAGGAATATTTTTATGTCATTTTCGATATTTAATTTTTCAGATACAAGAAAGCAGTGAATTTTTGTACTTTGATTTTGATAAATCACTATAAAATTGTATGTTGCTTCTTGACTGTTACTTTATTGTTTCTAAGATTCTAAGACATACAGGATCATGTTACCTTCAAAAATGACACTTTTCCTTCCTTATTTTCAATTAGGATGCCTTTTATTTCTTTCTCTTGCTTTATTGTTGTAGCTATGACTTCCGATACTATGTTGAATAAACATAATGAGAGTGGACATCCTTGTCTTGATCCTGATTTGAAGGAAAAGCTTTCAGTATTTCACCGTTGAGTATTATATTGGTTAGCTGAGGGTTTTTCATATATGGCTGTTATGATGTGGAGATACTTTCTTTTTACATACATTTTATTTAGTGCTTTATTCATAAATGGATGTTGCATCATATCAATTGATTTTCTTCATCTATTGATAAGATCATATGATTTTTATCCTTAGTTTTATTAATATGGTGTGTTACATTGATCCATTTGTGTATGTTGAACCATTCTTGTGCTCCTGCAATAGATTCCACTTGGATTGTGATGTACTATAATTATTTTTTATAATGTATTCAACTTAGTTGTATTTGATTTTAGACTTTTGCATTTATAATCATCAGAGATTGGTTTGTAGTTTTCTTTTTTTGTTTGGGTTATCCTTGCCAGGTTTTGGTGTCATCGTTTTATGTAGGCCTCAGAAAATATTTTAGGAGATATAGCCTCCTCTTCTTTTTTGGAAGAGTTTGAGAAGGGTAGCTATCAAATCTGTGATATGTTTGGTAGAATTCACTAGTGAAGCCACCTGGCCACTTTCACTGGGAGGTTTTTGACGGTTGGTTCAATTTCCTCAATGATGCCAACTCTATTCTTCAGGTTGTCAGACTTTGCAGCTAAAGTGTTCTACTGTCAAAGATTCAGTTATTTAAGTTGTTGTTTTGTTTTGCTTTTACATGTTTGTTCTAAGCTAGATACCTAGTTTAAAAAGAAATAAGACATGTCTGCATTTTTATCATGAAGATACTTAAGTAAATACCCTTAAAAGCTTTCCCCTTATAAATAAAATCTAGAATTTGTGATCGTCCTCTTTTAGTTTTACTTGCAAAAGGCAGATTTTCTAGTTCAATGGCCAAGTGAACAAATCAGTGTTGACCATACTCTATATGCTTTAAATTTCTTTAGCAGTCATTTACCAGGACAAAAAAGGAAGTGAGGCCTGCAGCGGTCAGATAATTCCAAGCATTTAATTCTAGTTCACAAAAGGTTGCTTCTTAGAGGTTATAAAAAATGAGCTTACTGATCACTGCTTTCTGCTGTCATGAGAGATTCAGGAGTACAAGAATTAGCCAAGGCCAGGAGAACCAGCTGGATAGATATCACCAGCATGAGGAGGCCAAAAAAAAAAAAAAAAAAGAAAGAAAAAAAGAATTATAAACACTCAACATGAAGATCTATGCATAAAGATATCCAGGGTTTCCATTTAAAATATTAAAGAATTACAAGTTAATATAAAAGTTGAAATGGAACTCACCTTCAGGAACTTCTAAATCCATTCAGTGACAATGGTTATAATTTTTTCTTTTATTCTGCTCCCTGTTCTAGTCATTGAATCCTTAATTGTAGAAGAATAATTTGACCAGATGTTTAGTAAAAAAATCAGTTTTGCTATTTATACACTAAATATCTGTAGTGAAGGAGGCAACTGAGAAAAAATATATTTTCATTTTAGACTATCACATTGAATCTAATCTTATCTATGCAATGTAGTCACAAACCTCAAAAGCTTTTTGACAATGTGCACAAATTTATATATAAGTGACATATATAATGACACAAGTCATTTTAACCTTCATTATGATTTACACAAAGTCCAACTAACATTTTATGAAAATTTTGGAGAATTTGACTAGATTCTGATGTTCCAGAAATGAAAAATGATAAATTTATCAAAGAAAATTTTGAATATAAAATGTGAAAAAGGCCTAACCACCTAGATATTTTAAGATATTTTAAGGCTATAAAAATTAAGATAAGACACTACTGAAAGAAGAAAAATATATAGATAGAGAATGAAGATTACACTGTCCATAAATTGACTTTTCCTATACAAGAATTAGATAGAAAATAAGATGACATCATCAGAAGAGGAGAACTATTTATTGTATAACTTGTGTAGGAATGACTGGGTAAGCACTTCAGGGAATAAAATTTATTTAGAACTAAATCTTCATAATGTAGAACAAAATAAATCTCAGATACTTTTAATCAGTTAAACATTTTTATTTTACTTTTCATAATTTTTTATTTCTTTTTTTTTTTTTTCATTTTTCTGAAGCTGGAAACAGGGAGAGACAGTCAGACAGACTCCCGCATGCGCCCGACCGGGATCCACCCGGCACGCCCACCATGGGGCGGTGCTCTGCCCACCAGGGGGCGATGCTCTGCCCATCCTGGGTGTCGCCATGTTGCGACCAGAGCCACTCCAGCGCCTAAGGCAGAGGCCACAGAGCCATCCCCAGCGCCCGGGCCATCCTTGCCCCAATGGAGCCTTGGCTGCGGGAGGGGAAGAGAGAGACAGAGAGGAAAGCGCGGCGGAGGGGTGGAGAAACAAATGGGAGCTTCTCCTGTGTGCCCTGGCTGGGAATTGAACCAGGGTCCTCCGCACGCTAGGCCAACGCTCTACCGCTGAGCCAACCGGCCAGGGCCAATTTTTTATTTCAATTAGAGTTTATATTAACGTCATTTGTGTTAGTTAGAGGTGTACAGCATAGCAGTTTGACAATGCTCTACTTTACAATGTGTTCCCCTTGATATTTCTATTACTTAACTGGCACTATGCATAGTTAATACAATATTATTGATTATATTACTTATGCTGTACTTTACATCCCTATGTTAAATTTGTAACTACCAATTTTCAGTTCTTAATCTCTATCTTTTTCATCCTGCCCTCCAAACCTCTTCACTCTGACAACCATCAGTCTGTTGTCTCTATGAGTCTATTTCAATTTCATATGTTTATTTTATTCTTGAGATTCCACATGTAAGGGAATTACATGTATTTGTCTTTCTCTGATTAACTTATTTTACTAGAACAATGCACTCTAGGTCCATCAATGCTGTTGCAAATGGTAAGGTTTTATTCTATTTTTATGGATATAGCAGTATCACAGACTATATGAGTTTAGTCTTCTTAGGTAGCTAGCATTTGGACTCCTACCTCTGGGTTCTGGCTCTTTCTCAAATACTGAGACATTTCAGGGCTAGGCTTCCCAAGCAAAAGTCACCCTTCAGTCTCAAAAATATGTACCTAACAGCTACCTGCACTTATGTTTTAAATATGTTGTTGGGGCTTCATTTGCAACTTCTGTATAGTTGCCTCAGGTATCTTGAAATCCAAGGCAGTGGTTTTAAAATTCTTTTAGAGCAACTTTATATATATATATACATATATATATATACATATATATATATGATAATTTTTTATCATAGACTACTATACACATGCATCCACAAAATAATTTAAAGTTTTATAACATTTTAGTGACCTTTGTTATATATAATATTTTATTATTATCTCTTTCATTTTATATCATTTTAAAATTCTTGTACAACCCCTCCTCCCCCATTATTTAATAATCCACTAAACCTATCACATCCTGCAGTTTGAGAATCACTATTTTAAAATTGTAGGTTCCAGATACTCTGGCCATAACCTTTAGTCTATATTTGTAAAAGGCTCATAATAATCCATTGTCAAAAAGCTGTATTTGATAACAAAACCTCAGTACCCTTAAAGTACATTGCTTATGAACCTCGTGCAGGGGAAATACAAAACAGTTCTGACAAGTGTTTTTGAAACAGTAAGAAAATGTTCAAAGAATAATGGAGGTATGTCACATCTACTCAGGAACTAATTTGAAGAGTCTTTCATCGTCTAACTTGTAACAATAAATACATTAAAACAAATATTGATTACAGAATATTTAAAATGATATAGAGAAGCATAGATGAATGAATGAAAGAATGGAAAATTTGAAAATTAAGATATATATACATAGCCTCAAAGTATCACTGCAAAAAATACAAAGAAAATAGAGAATTTTACATTATAAATGTCCACAGCATTATCCAAGAAATTACATTGACCTCATTAGTAAAGGGATTAATGAAAATCAAGTATTAACTGATAGGATGAAATAAAGAATGAGTATCACTTGTGTGCTATTCCTAACAAAGCCAAGTAGTCTGAAACTGAACACGAGGAAAGATCAAACACGTCTCAATTTAAAAGCATACAACAGCCAGACCTGGTGGTGGCGCAGTGGATAGAGTGTCTGACTGGGACACGGAAATCCCAGATTTGAGACCCTGAAGTCATCAGCTTGAATGTGGGCTCATCTCGTTTGAGCAAGGCTCACCATGTTGTGCCCAAGGTTGCTGGCTCAAGCAAGAGGTCACTTGTCTGCTGTAGCCCCCTGGTCAAGGCACATATTAGAAAGCAATCAATGAACAACTATGGTGCCACAATGAAGAATTGATGCCTCTCATCTCTTTCCTTTCCTGTCATTCCCTCTCTATGACTCTCTTTGTCTCTGTCTCAAAAAAAACCTATAAAATATATGGTTTATAATATTTAATACGTTTGGAATTCAAGCATCAACTGAAGAACTATACCAGAGTATAAGGGACCACCTTTTGTTACACAACTTTTCATGATAACTTTCTACCATTTTCAGGTACTTCTTATTAAAATATTTATTCACTAAATTATAAATAAATAAATATTTAAACTAATTGTGAACGATGTGACCCAGATATTCTACTTCTGGGTATATACTCTAGAAAAGCACTTTAAAATACAGTATGTACAATGAGACATATAGATAGATGTTCCTGGGAGCATTATTTGAAATTTGTAATAATGAAATATGGGAAACAAATGTTCAATAATCTAAAAAGAATTGTAACTATACTTTTAAAGAAATACTATACAGCAGTTAAAAGAAATGAGGTGTGCATATGCACTATTATAGGTAGGGTAACAAGACAGTAAATCAAAGAACCATGCTGCAGACAATATGCAATATATAAACTATTTAATGTTAAATCAAAGAAATATCCATTCTCTAGGTCAATACGCAGCATAGAATGCATACTAGACAGATAATAGTGATAATAGTGTTTACCTCCCAGGAAGTGATGATCACTGAGGGTCTTTATATTTATTTTTAAATTTCCTTATTTTCAGTTACAGTTGACATAAAATATTCTATTAGTTTTGAGTGTTAAACAGAGTGATAAATCATTTCTATAACTTACAAAGTGATCATCCAGAGAAGTCTACACACCTGATGTCATACATAGTTATTATAATGTTATTCATTATCTTCCCAGTACTGTTATTTACAGCCCTGTGACTATTTTTATGACTATCAATTTGTACTTCTTTTAAGAAAGAGAGAGAGAGAATCATCAACCCTTTGTTTCACTTAGGTATGAACCCATTGATTTCTTCTCATTCGTGCCCTGACTAGAGTTCAACCATCCACCTGAGCATTGCACGGGAGTACTGGGATTTAGTAGTGCCCTCAAAATTGAACTGGGAACCGAGGACTAGGCTGGTGACACCGGGATGGAGATGTCTACTTCAGCGCTCTGAACAGTGCTTTTATTCACTGTGCCATTGGCCAAGGTCTGGCATATTTATTCTTAATGGGAATGTTTTAATTTTGTCTCAGATCATCTGATCATATATTACTTAATAAAATTAGCATTAATTTCAAAAATACATCTCATGATTAAAAGGATGTTGCAGTCTATTTGGGGGAATGTAGAGACTGTAAGAACTCTGAGCTTTATCTTCCCAGCATATTTGTCTTCTCAGCAGCTAGTAACTGACTAGCTTGGGGAAAACAAAGAGGGAAGAGTATGGAATTTTTATAGTTTGTGTATCCAGGTTCTGCTAACTAATGCTGGGAACAGAGGAGGAAGAGAAGGTTGAGGGCAGAGGAAAGGAATGGGTTGATTTTGGCAGATTGTACATTGAGGATGTTCAGCAAGTAATTGGTGTCATTGCTTGAAATCAGGACTAGCACTTGAGTAGCTAACCAAATGAGTGAGTAACTGATGTGAGGAGACAGAGAAAAGCATTCAGGCCAAGTCAAAATTTTAGGTCAAGCAGACAGACATCTAGGAAAAGATTTATCCTGTAAAGTGACATAGTTTATAAGCAAATAGAATTTTGAGGAGACAATGTAGGCAAAATATTAAAAATTTAAAAACTTCAAAACTAGAGAGACCTGAAATGGCATCGGAGTACGCAGACACACAGACTCCCAGCTCTCACCATTGAACTGGCTTAAAAATTCATTTAGGAACAATCATCATGAAAAACCAACTCTGGACTACAAGAACAGCTCTCAAAAACCAAGGAGCACAGAAGAAGCCACACCAAACCTGATAGGGAGTGCTGGAATCTCCCCTGCTTACAGGAACAAGGGGTGGGGTGAGGCTGAGAGCCCAGAAGGGTTTTCACTCCAAGGAAAAGAGCAGAAAATACTGCTCACAGCACTTTGCCTGGCGACCAGAGAATCAGATGTGTTGATATGGCTGGCTTGTCTTCCAGAAAGAAAGGAATGAGTGAGACAGTTGGTGAGGGCCAGAGAAACGCATGGGACGACCTGAGAAGCTGAATCATCCAGTGCTGGAGGTGGCCATAGCTGGGGAAAGGGCTTATCCTTCCACAAAACAAAATACTAAAGTGGTTCTGGGTCACAGATCTCCAGACATCTCTTCAGCTCCAATCAGAACAACAAGACACAGCTGAAAACAAGAAGTGGGAAGGAGGGGCAGTAACTCAGGTCTCCATAGAGATCTGTGAAACAGCTCCCACTAGTGAAGCTGAGAAAATTCCATGCCCCCAGAGAAAGTAATTGACAGATAAGGCCTTCAAAGTCTCAGGTTATACCTACTGCATTCCGGATACAGTTTCAAATAAGCCCCCTGCTGAGAGCAGTAAACAAGACTATCACCTGTTAAAAAAACAAACAAATCAAGACTTCAAAGTGGCCCAAATCCAAAAGTGGATTACAAATAATAGCTGATGCCAACCCAAGGATACATAGAAATAACACAATTGCAAACTGGAGGCAGACAACACCAATCCTAGACTCAACCAGCTCTACAAACAGTACACAAAAACACACAGACAGAATGAGAAGACAGAGAAGTGCAATCCAAATGAAACCACAAGAGAAACCTCCAGGAAATGAACTGAGTGATATGGAAATAACCAAACTTCCAGATTCAGAGTTCAAAGCACTGATTGTAAGGATGCTTAAGGATCTTTGTATAACAAAGGATGGTCATTATGAACACCTAAATAAAGAAATAGCAAGTATATAAAAGGACATTTAAATATTAAAAAAGAATCAGTCGGAGATGACAAATACAATATTAGAAATGAAACCACAATGGAAGGGATTAAAAACAGAATGGATGGAACTGAGGATCAATCAGCAAGTTTGAGGACAAGTGGAATGAAGGCATGGAAGCAGAGAATAAAAAAGAAAAGAGACTCAAAAACTGAGGTAACTCTTATAGAGCTCTGTGACAACATGAAAATAAATAATATCTGCATCATAGGGGTTCCTGAAAAAGAATAGAAAAAACAAGGGATAGGGACTTTCTTCAATAATATCATAGCTAAAAATTTCCCTAAATTAATGCAGGAGAAACTCTCACAAGTTCACGAAGCACAGAGAACTCCATTAAAGAGAAACCCAAAGAAACCTCCACCAAGACACATCATAATTAAAATATCAAAGCTAAGTGATAAAGAGAAAATATTAAAAGCTGCTAGGAAATAAAAGGCTATCGCTACAAAGGAGCCCTCATAAAGATGACATCAGATTTCTCAAAAGAAATACTTGAGGCCAGAAGGGAATGGCAAGAAATATTCAAAGTAATGCAAAACAAGAACCTACAACCAAGACTGCTTTATCTAGCAAGACTATCAATAAAATTGAAGGAGAAATAAAAAGCTCCCCAGACACTAAAAAACTCAAGGAATTCATTAAAACCAAACCAATGCTGCAGGAAATGTTAAGGGGCCAGTTGTAAACAGATCAAAGTGGGGAAAAAAATATAACAAAAGAGGAATACAGCTTTAAAAAAGAAAATGGCAATAAACAACTACATATCAATATTAACCTTAAAGTGAAATGGATTAAATGATCTAATCAAAAGACATAGGGTAGCTGCATGGATAAGAAAACAGGACCTCATATATATGCTGTCTACAAGATACTCACCTTGAAACAAAAGATGCACATAGAATGAAGATAAAAGGATGGGAAAAATATTTTATGCAAATGGAAAAGAAAAAAAAGGTGTGGTAGAAATACTTATATCAGATTAAATAGACTTTAAAATAAAGGCTATAGTAATAGATAAAGAATGTCACTACATAAAGATAAAGGGAGCAATCGAACAGGAAGATATAACCATTAAAATATTTACGCATCTAATATAGGAGCACCTAAATATACAAAGCAGACTATGATGGATATAAAGGGCAAGATCAACAGCAGTACTATAATAGTAGGGGATTGCAATACCCTACTAAAATCACTAGATAGCTCCTCAAGAAAGAAAATTAACAAAGAAACAGCAGACTTAAAGGATATACTAGATCAACTCGATTTAATAGATATCTTCAGAACCTTTCACCCTAAAGCAGCAGAATACACATTTTTTTAAGTGCTCATGGTACATTCTCTAGGATAACCACAAGTTAGGGCACAAAAGTGGTCTCAACAAATTTAAGAAGATTGAAATCATATCAAGCACATTCTCTGATCAGAATGGTATGAAACTAGAAATTAACCAAAACAGAATAACTCAAAAATTCTCAAACACATGGAAACTAAATAGCAGGTTGTTAAATAACAAATGGATTAAGAATGAGATCAAAGAAGAAATAAAAAAATTTGTAGAAACAAATGATAATGAGAATACAACAACTCAAAATTTATGGGACACAGCAAAAGCAGTACTGAGAGGGAAGTTCATAGCACTACAGGCATACTTTAAGAAGCTAGAAAAAGCTCAAATAAACAACTTAACCCTGCATCTAAAAGAACTAGAAAAAGAATAGCAGGGAAAGGCAGAGGTAGTAGAAGGAAGGAAATACTAAAGATCAGAGCAGAAATAAATGACATAGAAGCTAAAGAAACAGTACAGAGGACCAATGAAACTAGGAGCTGGTTCTTTGAAAAGGTAAACAAGATCAATGAACCTTTAACTAGACTCACCAAAAAAAAAAAAAAAAAAAAAAAAAAAAAGAGTGAGAGAGAGAGGACTCAAATAAATAAAATTAGAAATGAGAGTGGAGAAATAACAACTGACACAACAGAAATACAAAATATTGTAAGAAAATACTATGAAGAACTCTATGCCAAAAAACTAGACAACCTAGTTGAAATGGCAAATTCCTTGAAACATACAATCTTCCAAAAATCAAACTGGAAGAATCAGAAAACCTAAACAGACCTATTACAACAAATGAGATCGAAACAGTTATCAAAAAACTCGAAACAAAAAACTTCCTGGGCCTGATGGCTTTACAAGTGAATTCTACCAAATATGCAAAGAAGAACTAACTCCTATCCTTCTCAAGCTATTTCAAAAAATTCAAGAGGAAGGAACACTTCCAAGCATGTTTATGAGGCGAGCATATTTCTGATTCCAAAACTAGGTAAAGACAACACAAAGAAAGAAAATTATAGGCCCATATACCTGATGAATATAGATGCTAAAATCCTCAACGAAATATTAGCTAACCAGATCCAACAATATATGGATAAAATCATACACCATGATCAAGTGGGATTTATTCTGGGGAGGCTAGGCTGATACAATATTTGCAAATCAATCAATGTGATTCATCACATTAAAAAATGGCAGGAGAATAACTACATAATAATTTCAATATATGCAGAAAAAGCACTTGATAAAATCCAGCATCCATTCATGATCAAAACTCTCAGCACAGTGGGAAAACAGGGAACATACCTCAACATGATAAAAGCTATCTATGACAAACCCACAGCCAACATCATACTCAACAAGAAAAAATTAAAAGCAATGCCTTAAGATCAGGAACAAGGCAGGGGTGCCCTCTTTCACCACTCTTATTCAACATAGTCCTGGAAGTCCTAGCCACAGCAATCAGACAACAAGAAGAAATAAAAGGCATTCAAGTTGGAAAAGGAGAAGTAAAGCTATCATTATTTGCAGATGATATGATATTGTATATAGAAAATCCTAAAGTCTCAGTCAAAAAACTACTGGAACTGATAAATGAATTCAGCAAAGTGGCAGGATATAAAATTAATACTAAAAAATCAGAGGCATTTTTATACACCAACAGTGAACATTCAAAAGGAGAAGTTAAGGAAACAATCCCATTCACTACTGCAACCAAAAAAATAAAGTACCTAGGAGTAAAATTAACCAAGGAGACTACTCAGAAAATTATAAAACATTGATAAAAGAAATCAAGGAAGATACAAACAAGTGGAAGCATATACCGTGCTTATGGTTAGGAAGAATAAACATCATTAAAATGTCTATATTACCCAAAGCAATTGATAAATTCAATGCAATACCAATTAAAATACCAATAACATACTTTAAGATGTAGATCAAATATTCCAAAAATTTATATGGAACCAAAAAAGAACACGAATAGCCTCAGCAGTCTTAAAAAAGAAGAATAAAGTGGGAGGTATCACACATCCTGATATCAAGTTATACTACAAGACCATTACTCAAAACAGCCTGGTACTGGCATAAGAATAGGCATATAGATCAATGGAACAGAACAGAGAACCCAGAAATAAACCCACACCTTTTTGGACAACTGATATTTGACGAAGGAGGTAAGAGCATACAATGGAGTAAAGACAGCCTCTTTAATAAATGTCGTTGGAAAAATTGGACAGCTACCTGCAAACAAATGAAACTAGACCACCAACTTACACCATTCACAAAAATAAACTCAAAATAGATAAAAGACTTAAATGTAAGTCATATAACCATAAGCGTTTTTGAAGAAAACATAGGCAGTAAGCTCTCTGACATCTCTCGCAGCAATATACTTGCTGATTTATCTCCATGGGCAAGTGAAATAAAAGACAGGATAAACAAATGGGACTATAACAAACTAAAAAGCTTTTGTGTAGCTAAAGACAATAAGAACAGAATAAAAAGACAAAGTACACAATGGGAGAACATATTTGACAATATGTCTGATAATGGGTTAATAACCAAAATTTATAAAGAACTTTTAAAACTCAACACCAGGAAGACAAACAATCCAATCAAATTATTGGGCAAAAGAAATGAATAGACACTTCTCCAAAGAGGACATACAGATGGCCAATAGTTATATGAAAAAATGCTCAACATCACTAATCATTGGAGAAATGCAAATTAAAACCTCAATGAGATATCACCTCACACCAGTCAAAATGGCACTCATCAACAAAACAACACGGAATAAGTGCTGGTGAGGATGTGTAGAAAAGGGAACCCTCCTGCACTGCTGGTGGGAATGAAGACTGGTGCAGCCACTGTGGAAAACAGTATGGATTGCTCAAATAATTAAAAATTGAATTGCCTTTTGACCCAGCTATCCCACTTTTATCAATACACTCTAAGAACAACATAGAACTGTTCCAAAGGAGAAATGCACCCCCATGTTTATGGCAGCATTGTTCACAATAGCGAAGACCTGGAAACAGCCTAAGTGTCTGTCAGTGGACGAGTGGATTAAAAAGCTTTGGTACATATAACTATGGAATACTACTCAGCCATAAGAAATGATGACATCGGATCATTTACAATAACATGGATGGACCTTGATAACATTGAACGGAGTGAAATAAGTAAATCAGAAAAAAACTAAGAACTCTATGAATCCATACATAGATGGGACATAAAAATGATACTCATAGACATGGACAGGAATGTGATGATAACAGGGGTGCAGTGGGTGGAGGTGAGGAGGGCCAGGAATGAGAGAGAAGGAGTGGTAGGAGGGGAGGGGCACAAAGAAAACCAGATAGAAGGTGACGGAAATCAATTTGACTTTGGGTGCGGGGTATGCAGCATAATCAAATGTCAAAAAAATCTGGACATGTTTTCTCTAAACATATGTACCCTGATTTATCAATGTCACCGCATTAAAATTAATAAAATGTGACAAAAAAACTTCTACCCTAAAGTCAACCGTCTATCACTTAATAGGATGTTTTCATTAAATATGCTATTTATGAAAGTTTATAATGACAAATATAGTTTCTGACAGTGTCTATTATTCTTTTAAAGTATAATTTACTGACCTGTGGTGGCGCAGTGGTTAAAGCTTCAACTTGAAACACTAAGATCACTGGTTGGAAATACTGGTCTTGCCTGGTCAAGGCACATATGGGAGTTGATGCTTCCTGCTCCTTCCCCTTCTCTCTCTCTCTCACCTCTCTCTATAAAAATTAATAAATAAATAAAAATATAATATTAATAAAAATTTTTATATATTATCTAAGTAATGGAAACATAAGAATAGAGAGATCTGGAAAGAAATGCATTGGAAGTTTGCAGTAATTGTTTTGAACGTGAGAATGGATGAGGTGTTTCCTTCCACTTTTCCATATTTTTCAAATTTGTAATGTATAGTACTTTCAAAACCGAAGCAAGTCTCAGAGGAAGACTCTTTACTTCGTCCTAAGATTAACATGGTGACAGTTCTTAATTAAAAAAATATGGACACATAGTAGGCCCTCAGTAGATGCATGAATGTATCAATACCTTCAGAGTAAGTAGGCAGTTGCCTGAGATTTCTGCCCTTAGTAAAATGCCTGCAGTCCTGTCACAGGAGAGGCTCATGTCCTGCTGTCTGCTTTTTTGCAGGGATTGACAAACTGATCTGAATCTAAATCTCTGTTTAGTGACACAAAAATTTTAATGGGCATTTACCTGGGGTTCTCCAGAACCACTAGATGCACTGATTGGCCCCAGAGAAGTTAAGGTTCTCCGGCTCATCTGAAACAACAAAATAGTTGAAATCTGACACTTAGGTTGCATGTGAAGGTGAAGCCTTCACAACCATCAATATTGGTATAAACACCAATATAATACCAAATAAAATAAATAAAATATCTATTCCTATGACAGCCCTCATGGAGTTTCCTTCCTTGCCCGCTGCGAAGGGGCGTGGCCTTCCAGCGCCACCCCACCCCCAGGCTTCCCTGCAGCTTCTGAGGCAGCCTGTACTCCCATGGGGTTGGTGGACCCAGAGAGCAGGATACTGGTCAGGCAGGGATGGAAATGCCGGTTGGAGGGAAGGAGTTTTCAAGTAGGGTAGGGGGGGAGATAACACAACAATCCAGAAATGTTCACAGATCCTGTCTTTGAGTTAAATCTCAACCCTTGTCTTCTGTAAACTATGAAGTAGACTCAGAAGCCTGAGGTTATATGACTAGCTCTTTGTTCTAATTCCTAAGAAGCCAAAAACTTTATTTCTCAAGCCTCACCTCTGCATATGGCCCAACCCCTCAGTATGGTTGGGCTCATTAGGAACGTTGGGTGGAGCAGCCTTATAGACATCCCTCACATTAATTATACACCCTCCAGAGTTTTTAAAGCTCCATTAGATGCATCATCTTTGATGAGGTAAATACAGTCTTGGTTCTTTGGGAAAGTAGATCATTAAATCAGATATTTTTTCCATACTGTGAAAATTGTTTTGAATTGGAAAGTAAGAATATATTATAGTTTGGGAGGATGAAGGAAAGAATTCAATGAAAACCTTTCAATATAATTGGAAGGTAAGAGATAATAGAGGGTGGAGATTCATTCTTTGGTTATGGTTTTTTTCTTTATTGATTTAAAGGTTTTATGAGGAGAATTTCCCATCTGATGACTTCTCAATTTCCAGTCGTGTTATAGCACATACACTCACTGAGTGATGAGTGTGGAGTTATAGGAATGAGAAGTAGTTTCAAGTACTTAGGCAAGAGTATTGGCTACAAAAAAAAAAAAAAAAAAAAAATCATGAAATCTCCACAAAGACAGAGCTCTGTTTTCTTTTTCTTTCTTTCTTTTTTTTTTTTCTGTGACAGAGAAATAAAGAGACAGAGAGGGCCAGATGGGGACAGATAGACAGGAAGGGAGAGAGTTGAGAAGCATCAATTCTTCGTTGCAACTCCTTGCTTGTTCATTGATTGCTTTTTCATATATGCCTTGACTGGAAGGGAGGGTACAGCAGACCAAGTGACCCCTTGCTCAAGTCAGTGACCTTGGGCTCAAGCTGGTGAGCCTTGCTCAAAACAGATGAGCCCTCTCTCACTCTGCAATCCTGGGTTTTCCAACCTGGGTACTCTGGGTCTCGGTCCAATGCTCTAACCACTGCACCACTGCCTGGTCAGGCAAAGATCTCTGTTTCCTTCCATGGTGCATTCCTACTGCTTAGAAGAGTGCCTAGTATATGTCTAGCACTAAAGAAATGAATAGATACTTTTCACCCATTGTTAAGACTGACAATTAGTTGTAGAACATAAATTTATGATGGCACAAACATACTTGTGTGATTTTATGCAAGAGAAATCACCCCTTATTAGAAGATAGCTCTAAAAAGGCAGAGTTGAATTTTTTCAGGCAGGGAAGATGAAAAGAGAATGGTGTAGGTTATTTAAAGAAGAGCTATCAAGGCCTGACCTGTGCTGATGCAGTACATGAAACATTGACCTGGAATGCTGAGGTCGCTGGTTCAAAACCCTCGACTTTCCCGGTCAAGGCATACATGAAAATTGATGCTTCCTGCTCCTGCCCCTCCCTCTCTCTCCTCCCCACTCTCTAAATATGAATAAGTAAAATCCAAAACTGTGAGCTAGAGTTATTTACATTTGGGATTAAGTGATGTACCATGAAATTTCCTTGGAGAAGCAATGAAGACATAAAGTTGTCAGATGGACAAGGAGAATGTGAAAAAAGGCTTATCTTTCCTGAATAGGTTGAAAGATTGGTATACTGAGGGCATAAACTGAAAGATTTTAGTAGAAAGCGTAGCATGTCAGACTATATTTTCAGATGGCAGAGGTATTCCTGATGTCATGTTTTAGGAAATGACCATAACTGAACTAGAATGAAGGTAATGAGCTCTAAGATAAGAAGGGATGACAGTGAGAGGCCAGATTATTGGATGGTCTATCCACATGGATGTTCAGGCCTCTGACTGACTCTTCCCACTTCCAGCTTCTGTCCTGGGACCCACCACGCATATTTCATGTTCCAAGGTCACCATAGTCAGCATTTCTTGCAACTTCCAGTTTCAGGGAATGCAATAACTCTGGACAAGAAGGCAAGAATGGGGTAGAAAGGGAGAGATTGTAGTAGACACCTGGTTTGTTTTTGTTTTTGCTTTGAAAACCAGTTTTTATTCACCTTTTGGAAATAGTTCCTCTATTGGCCCTCTAGAGAACTACCCTCTTACTACCATACCTCCATGCCACCATTTCTTTCTTTTTGGTTGTTTCGATCTCTTTGATGTTTTTCTTACCATTCTATTCTCTATTTAGCAAATAAATAGCTTTGACCTTATGACATGGATATAAATGAGGCAAAACAACCACTTGGTCCCTTTATTCACTTTTGCTTTAGTGAACTGAGTGTGATTTCTAAGAAGAAATCTTTATGTTAGGAAGACTTCTAAAACGGTTGCATTATTTCCCACATCTTTTAATATTTACACATTTGTAATTACTTTTCCCCTTGAGTATAGCCTAAACTTAGTGGTTTTCTTCTGAATCTATCATTGTGATAGGAGCTCATTTTCATTATTAGTTTACAAAGATTGTAACTTTTGTCTTGTTATCAGACTCTCCCCTGACCTGAGGAAGCAAGCTGCTAGAAGACAAGGAAGTGAGAGGGTGATCTCCATCCATCATCCTGCAAGGAATTGATAACCTTAGTCCAATAGGCCTTAAGGAACTGAATCCTGACAACAAAGATATAAATGAGTATACAAGGGGATTCTTCCCCATTTGAGCCTTCAGATGAAACTTCACCTAGTCCCAGCTGATATCAAAATTGCTGCCTTGTGAGAGACCTTGAAGCAGAGAACTCAGGTAAGCCTTACCAGCATCCCTGGCCACAAAGCCTTGAGATAATCACTGTGTATGTTTTAATACAATCTATATTGGGGTACCAATTATACAGCAGTAACCACTAAAACATTTCTAATTTACTGTAACATTGGTGAATGATGTGGTGTGGCTGCAAAGGCATGCAACAAATAAGATGACAGCTTCCCTGACAACATCCCTGGATATACTGTGTTCACACTCAAAGATTAAGCCACATACTCTTATGCTGTAATGGTATCATATTCCTCTACCAAGCCCTGATTAGTTTCTAGATCAGGGGTCCCCAAACTTTTTACAGAGGGGACCATTTCACTGTCCCTCATACTGTTGGAAGGCCAGACTATAAAAAAAAACTATGAACAAATCCCTATGCACGCTGCACATATCTTATTTTAAAGTAAAAAAAAAACCAAAATGGAAGTAGTACTGTATGTGAGCAAAGCCGTTCTTTGTGGCGCCACCACATACAGTACTCCAGGAGATGCATCCTGTGCTCCTCTCACTGACCACCAATGAAAGAGGGGCTCCTTCCGGAAGTGTGGCGGGGGGCCGGATAAATGGCCTCAGGGGGCCACATGCAGCCCGCGGGCCGTAGTTTGAGGACCCCTGTTCTAGATGATGAGTTCAAGGTAAGGCAGTGCTAGGTAGAAATGTCAGCCAGTATGGAGTTAGGAGTTTTAATGATATGGTCATTCTTTTCCTCCACACCCTTTTCTCTCTTTCCATTGCATTTTTCTTTCTTACCATTGCATTCTTTTTAACCCACTCTCTTTTATTCCAAATTCTGCATTGCTATCTGGTTATCAAATCTGCAAAGAATGGCTAGGTGATCTCTTGATCCTGCAATAATGCTATCAAGCCAGGCATTCCAAAGTGATCTCCCTGAGGGTCAGCTCTTCCTGTTTTTCAAGGTGCTCTCACAACTAGGACAATCTCATTACTGAGCTCAAAACTACCCTTCCAAAATAATCACAGCCAATTTATAACAGATTCTGCAGCTGGAACACAATCCTCCCCCACTCACTAGACCCTGCTCTGGTCAACTCTGTTAAGTATCGCACAACCCATCCAAATACACTCTATTCAGTGACTGCTTACCTGTGAAATACTCTGGAATCAGGAACTTTTTCCAAATGAAAATGAGTCATTATATGCAAGAATGTACTTGTATCCCTGCTCTCATTTTTATAGTGGCAAGTTCTCACATTTCCTCTCCTTCATTAAGGGTAAAGGAAAGGATCCTGACCAGGTTGTGGTTCATTGTATAGAGTATTGTCCTGGAATGCTGAGGACCCAGGTTGGAAACCTCGAGGTTGCCGGTTTGAGCGCGGATTCATCTAGCTAGTGAGCGGGCTAATCCAGCTTGAGCTTGGACTCAGCAGCTTGAGTGCAGGGTCACTGGCTTGAGCATGGGATCATAGACATGACCTTATGGTCACTGGCTGAAGCTCAAAGGTTGCTGGCTTAAATCCCAAGGTCACTGGCTTGAGCAAGGGTCTTTGGCTCTGGCTGTGCTGTAACCTCCCTAGTCAAGGCACATATGAGAAAGCAATCAACAAACAACTAAGGTGCCACAACAAAGAATTGATGCTTCTCATCTCTCTCCCTTTCTGTCTTTCCCTCACTAAAAATAAATTAATTGATAGATACATAGATAGATAGATAAATAAATAGACGGGGATAAAGAAAAGAAAAATGGTGAACTGCTACCCCTTGTTATTAAAACTTAATCGAAGGCCGGGGTCGCTAAACTTGGTACACAGGGGGCAAGTTTACTGTCCCTCAGTCTTTTGGAGGGCCAGACTATAAAGAAAACTATGAACAAATACCTATGCACACTGCACATATCTTATTTTAAAGTAAAAAAATAAAATGGGTACAAATACAAAATTTAAAATAAAGAAGAAGTAAATTTAAATCAACAAACTGACCAGTATTTCCATGGGAACTATGGGCCTGCTTTTGGCTGATGAGATGGTCAATGTCCTGTTCCATATTGGTCACTGCTAGCCATAACACCATAACAAGTGATATGATGCGTTTACGGAGCCGACGCATGCGTCCTGCGTCACTGGAAGTAGTACTGTACGTAC
The DNA here is from genome assembly GCF_036850995.1 of Saccopteryx leptura. Classification (NCBI taxonomy): domain Eukaryota; kingdom Metazoa; phylum Chordata; class Mammalia; order Chiroptera; family Emballonuridae; genus Saccopteryx; species Saccopteryx leptura. The sequence goes on along the minus strand of NC_089504.1, from coordinate 45,659,544 downwards.
TACTCTCACTGACCACCAATGAAAGAGGTGCCCATTCCGGAAATACGGCGGGGTCCAGATAAATGGCCTCAGGGGGACGCAGGCGGACCGAGGGCCGTAGTTTGGGGACGGCTGATCTAACGGGGTCTATCTATGGATCATGGTCTATCACCCTGAACAATACCAGGGAGAGAGGAGCTCTTAAGAGCAGATGACTTTTATTCAACAGGAAGAAATTCCAGAAGAAGATTCTTCCTTGTCACTAACCTCAAGACTGAAACATCTCCCTTCCACATTTCCACTTCCAGAACTTTCAGGAGGTCGTATGGGGATATTCTGGTCTTATTGTGCCAGGGTAACTCATCCCAAACTACATCTGTGTATAATTCAGATACTGGGGGTGGATAAAAGACAATTTTAGACAACTTCTGGATTTCAAGGTTTTTTCTCATTTGAAATGCCCTGAAAGTTTTGAGAGTAAGCTTTTTATACTTTTTTTCGTAATGAAGAATTTTCTAATCACAACATCTGAGCAATATCAAGTAAAAGACCCTAGTATAAATATAAGAAGGCCACTGTTAGGCTCTCTACAAGGGTAGACAATTTCTTTTAGACATGCACAGAGAAAATCAATAAGAGCTGAATTAACTTCATTCTTTCCCTGAGCACTCCAGATCTACGGAAAGCCCACAACCCAATACGGTACACAGAGAACCCCAGACTCCATTAGAAGAAACATTTATTGGGAGAATTCAATATTTTTGGTTGTGCTAAGATTGAAATTGAAAGGTTCTCCCCATCAGAGCATGATTTATCTTGAAAACTGTGAAGCTTTCCCAGGTAGAACAAGAGAGCAGCACTCTCAGCTGGCTCTCAGTGCTGTGCAGTGTTAACATGAACTTGGTTTTTTGCTGGAGTGTTTTCTGCCCTTTGATTGTTTCATGGAATTAATCCACTACAAAGATTGCTTTGTCTCTTCTTAGAAAGAAACTGTTCATTCCTCTAATCCTCTGTCCTCAACAGGATGGCTCTTCTTTCTAGCTTTAGATGCCCCTACTTCCAAATCTTCGCTTCCAGATTTCAGGTTGTAGAGGTGAGGATTTTCACTTTCTTTTCAGGTGGTGGTCAATGGTTATTCTGTTAGTGTCATAGCTCATGCTTATAGACCCAGAACACCTACCTCAGCTCTGTGCTGAGCCCACTGTCCTCCTAGTGGACATGCAGCCCCTGGGAAGCTCCCATGTGCTCACTGGAAATACTCTAGGACTGAGTCAGTAAGGACTAGAAGACAAGCTATCAGCAGTAAAGGACCTGTCAATGGGATGGCTTGATCCTGGCATTGCACCATGCTCTCCAATTTAAACTTTAATTCGCAGTTAAGTTTGTTTTCAATTCTGATTATTTAGAATCTTGGGGAACTAAAATTTTTGTTGAGGCAGATTTCATGGTACTATCTACTTTCCTTGAATTGACATTTTTCATTTGGTAGCTTCACGATGTCATAAGATTGTATAATTTAAGAGCACTAGGCCCTGGGTCTTGAGTATTTGTCTGAACATATTCAAGATGGAAAAATGTTCTACATTTATTTCCAGTGCTCTCTGACACTGAATAATTTCTGCTCCATCACTGGAATTCACATTCTTATCCTTGGCTCACCAGTCCTACTAAGCTTCATAGGCACCTCTGGACCACATCTATTCTAATACAGATTCATTTTGACTCAGTTGGTCCATAGCGCTCTGTGAGAGGTGCTAAAAATTTGCCTGCCATGCTCAATGTCTAGACTTCCCTACTAGCTCATGGTTGATTTCATTGTGTGCTGTTTTCTTGGCCCAGTGTCCCGCATTGGAGATCCCGATCCAGGATGGGGTCTGAAGTTGCTGTTCTTATCTCGTTCCCTTAAAAAGATTTAGAATTTTCTTCAAGGGGATTAGAAAACTCAGTTTTTTATTTCTCCCCAGAAATATGGGGTGCTGAGGAGGTAAAGTCAAATTGAGGAAGAATCTATGTTTAGGCTCCTTTCAATATATAAAATTGTATGGATTCAACAACCTTGAGAGGCAGACCACTACTGTGACTTATACAAAGTTTTATAATATGGGCTTCTAGCACCTGTTAGGTTAGGAGCCATGTAAGAAAACTCCAGAATGCCAGTCTGGCTGAAGACTACTACCATTGTGTTTATTGAATTTATGTTTTGCATAATAGTCTGATGATGCTCAGTTGTATGCCACTCTCCAATAGTGACCCCACCTTCATTAATCTGCTAAGACTTCTTGTTCAAATGAAATCTCAGAATAATTTTTTATCTGATTATGATGCATTTTCTTCCATGGAACATTTAATAATTCATTCCCTAAGTGATTTATTGAGTGACACACAGAGTTACTTCCTAGTTCTGAGACAGCCCTCAGACCCTTGACAAGGTAGCATTCTGAGTTCCATTGTGGGCCGTCATGTGGGCTCTTCCTGAATATACACCTTGGATTCTTCCTCATGTCTTTGTTTAGTAGAAACTTCGTTGGGATTCTATCATCCAATCTATGTTGGAGACAGAATTCAGTCTTGGTTCATCCTTGATAGTCTAACTCATTTGGGGATCCATGGACAAGACACGTCATAGTCCCTAATCTTGGATGGGCAAGTAGATAGTAGAATTGAGTGTGCTGGTTGAAGGTGGACTTGTGGCTGAAACTGAATGAAATATAGGGGCTGCATTAGGTACTTGGTTTGAGGCAAAGGTTATAGGTATACTTTGGGAGGGTGAATGAGATGGTAACAAGATAGTGCTATAAAATCTTGATCCTGCAGTTGGACTGCACAAACATTACATATTCCATTGGTAACAAAATGTCATATAGTCAAATGGGGAACTATCTTTAGAACCAGGAGCATATCTGCTAGGGACTCACTGTGCAAAGAGGAAAGACCTCAGTAGACCTGATTCTTGTTCTGACTCAATTTTCCCCTAGAGTCTTGACATACAGGACGTGCTAACAAATGCACAGCTCCTCTGGTTAGCCTCTGATGTTTCAGTCAGTGTGAGGGCTGTGGTGTCCCGTATACAGGAGCCAAACGAATTTGGTGAAATTGTCTGTTGGTGTTCTGACCACATTTGTATGAAAATGGTCCCATGACCTTTTTAAAATTTTTTAAAATCTGAAATGTTGTTCTCTTTCTTTCTTTGTTTTTCCAAGAGCCCTGGAAGTTAAGACAAGGGAAGAAAAGCTACTGCCTCAATGTGCTTGGAAGCAGAGTCTCTTCAGGGGTAGGTCTCTGGCAAATGCAAGGAACATGTTCTGGCTGAAAATCAGGGTGTGTAACGTGGGGAGGAGCAGGTCCATGGAATAACCCTGTGAATAGGAGAACTTTGAAATTGATATGTTTGAATGGTCATTGTTTGTGATTGTTGGGATATGACCAGACAACCCACTATTACTGTCTGTTGATGAGTTCTACCCAATAAGGTTCATTAAGATGGAAATGGATTTAAATGGAGTGGCAGTTAAAGTGAAATCTGGTCAAAGTGAATCAGACAGGGCTGGTCGTAAATGATAACATGCAGATGAATCAGTGGGATTCACTGTCTGACACAGTGTGTTAAGGAGTTGATATTTTTGGGGAAAACAGGGTTTCAAGTGAGAAGCAGGTAGTAAGTGACATAGTGGACTCTGGTTGGATAGGATATGCTCTCTGAATGTATTATTGTTGGAAAGGGGGAAATGCAAGTTCTTGGGGTGGGCAGTAGTCCTCTGAGAACTGGGAATCCTAGGCAGGAGAAGGATCTGGAAGCAGAGTTTGATCAGGTAGTCAATGTGACAGAAAATTACCCTAGGGTATCCTTGCATTAGGGTAGAGAATGGAGGGGTGTACTGGGGAACGTTCAGGGAGTGAAGGTAGCAATAAGTCTCCTAGAAGGACCGTTGGGGAGGCAAGGAACTGAGTGAACAATGGCTTAGTCACAGGAGCTGCGGAACCAAAAGGGACACAGAAGGATTAAAATCTTGCAGAGCCTCTGAGAACAGCAGCTTATTGACCACAGTGGTCAATTACACACCTCACAGGAGGGGTCTGGAGATAAGAGTTAAAAGCAGGTGGTGTCCTGATGCTGGCCCAGGGGGCTGCAGGAGACAGGAGGTATGGAGCTGCAGCCAGGACCAGAGCAAACACGTGAGACACTGTTAGGGCTGGCACAGGTATGGCCTCCCACTGCATCCTGTCTTTTCACATGCCCTACTTTTTTGCTCTTTTATTTCTCTCCCAAAAGCTTTCACATTCTGACTAAGAATTTTTTCTCCCATATCAATACTAGGCTTCACTCTGCCCCTACATGTTCATAGACTGTTATAGGGGAAAGCAGGGAGGAAGGGGGTAATACTTAGTTACTTTTGCAGAAGAGAAAGCATCATCTTCTTTGCCTCCTCTACTTTGTTTTGGTAAGCTCTCTGACCTGTGACACCGGAATAGTGTTCAGGGTAGAATCAAAGAAATCGTATAGGCAGCTCAGTAGAGGGTTCTTTAGTGACACCCTTGGTAGAAGAATGTGAAGAACCGGAAGAATTGAGAGGAAATATCAGATGCTCAATGATAATAACAATAAAGTTCATATATGTATGTTGCATTATTATTCACAAAGAGATTTCATACACATTATGTTACATTCAGAACCATCCTGTGAGGAATATAGGTCAATGTTTACCTCAATGAGGAATCTAATCATCCAGGAAGTCAAAGTAGATTTACATAGTCAGGGGACAGAAGTTCAGACACTCACCAACTGAGATGACCCCCTATTGGACAACACTCATTGCCCAGGCCCATCTAAACTTCATGCCTTGGGACAGGTAGAGCAATGAATCTAAGAAGGGTCTCAGTTTCTGAGGCCTTCCCACGAGCCTCTTCTCTGAGGACTCCTTTTTTTAAGAGGGGCAATATTTAGCAACTGACATCCTCAAGTGTCATGAACATGGGACCTCACAGAAAGACAAAGAGGAGAGACATCGCAAATGCTTCAAAATGTTAATAGGTAAATCTGGATATCGGGTTTATGGTTTTACCATCCATGAAACTTTTCCTCAAGTTTAATTATTTTCAAATAAATACATTTTAAAAATAGACCATGGATTGATTTCCTTCACTTTACAAGAACTTGAGAATTTTTTTAAAAATTTTATTTAGACAATTAAATATAATGGGTGACATTGATGAATAGAGTATGTAGGTTTCAGGTAGACATTTCCATAGCATTTGAGCTGTTGATTTTGCTGTTTACCCATCAAACAATGTCAAATCATCTACCATCACTTGTCACTTTGCATCTGCCACCATGGCTATACCCCGATCCCGAAGTGTGCAATGGCAAGTTTAAAAAATTTGTTTTGATCCTGTCAGTCAAGAAACCTAGTATCCTCTGCATATCTGAAGCCTGTTAACATTCCAGTGTTTTACAAATTACTGGAGAAGGTCACCCCTTTCCTTCAAAAAAAGAATAAAAGACTTTTTAAAATTAACCATAATATAAAACAAAAATAAAAAACAAAATATTTCTAAAAGTTTACTGCATGGAACCCCTAATTTCTTCTTATTGAGTCCACCAGGCCATGTGCCTTCTGGGGTTTTGGGGAGTGAATAGGTTTGCCAGCGCATCCTCTGCTCCGCTAGTCACTTACCACTCCACACCTGCATTTCCATCTTCCAGAACGTGTTGACGTTCTTTGTCCTATACTCTGCCCTTGTTACTCTCAAATACTTACTTTAAATCCTTGTTTTAACAACTTTGTTGAAATATAGTTCACATACCATACAAAACACCGTTTAAAGTGTATATCATGATCTTAGTATCTTCACAAATATGATCACCACAATTGATTTTAAAACAATTTCATGACTTAAGACAGAAACCTTATAATCTTTAGTTTTCACCCCTCTCCTCTCATTCCCCACAGCCCTAAGCAACCACTAATCTCCTTTCTGTTTCTCTAGTTTCCTCTGTTTGGGACATTTCCTATGAATGGGTCATATGTGATCATTTGTGACTTGTTTTATTTGCTAAGCATTGTTTCAAGGTTCATCCATGTTATAGCATGCACTAATATTTTTATTGCTGGAATATATTACATTGTGTGGCTAAACCATGTTTCACTTACCCATTTATCGGTTCATGGACCTTTGAGTTGTTTCCACCTTTTACTATTATGAGTACTAGTACTATGCGCATTTGTTTACCATATTACAAGTTGACATGTTTCATTTGTCATGTATGTGTACTTAGCATGGAATTACTGAGTCATGTGGTAACTGTATGGTTAACATTTTGATGAAGTACCAGACTATTTTCCAAAGTGGCCGCACCATTTTTTATTCCCATCAGCTGTGTATGAGGGTTTCACTTTTTCCACATTCTCCGCGACACATAATATCTGACGTTTTAATTCTGACATTTGTGTTTCTGTGTGTGTGTGTATTGCTATCTCATACTGTTTTTGACTTGCATTTTCTTGATGGCTCGTAATGTTGAGCATCTTTTCATCTAATCTTTTACTTTTATTAGCATTTGGAGAAAAAAACAAACAAATGCATCTGAACTAAGTAAGTCATTTTGATGTATGACAGAAGAAAAAATTCTAAATATTTAAAAACAGAAATTGTGATGCCAATTTTCTACTTTTTTACTTCTGAACATTTAGCTGGTTAGTACAGCTAGCTACTGTGTGGTTAAGGAACAGCAACATTGAGCACTGTTGCACTGAATTTACTCTGTAAGATTACATCTCGCATAGAGTTGAGAGAAGATCTCCCTCGAATGACTCCTCAGCTGACTGAAAGGCAGAGCAGAACTGACTGGTAAAACCTTTAAACTCAGTGCTTATTCATCACCAGTGCTGTTTACTATTTTAAGGGGTCTTTGTGTTACAACACAATTCTGTTTTTACAAAAGTGATGGAACCCAAATTTTGGTGTAAGTTGAATCAAACCTTAGCCTAAGTCACTTACCTATCCAAACAAAGTTGAAAATCATAATCCAGAACATCAAACCACAACTAAGCCCAGAAAAAGGAAAAGGACAAAACACAGTGGATTGTACACTGTACTGCGTATTCTTCCATCACGTACAACCAGACTGGTTCGCCCACATAGTCTGTAAGTATGACGCAAAAGACATAAGTGGAAACACGTCTCAAATTTTTGTTTTTATGAGAGTGAGTGTCGTAAACTCGAAACGTTGTATGTCTAGAATTTTGTAACCCAAAGACCCTTTGTATTTTAAAATTGAAATGTATTACACATACCAAATGATGTTTGTGAAAATTGAGTGAGGATACATGGGAACATATGGTGTTTTATCTGCTCTTGTGCTTGTTTAAACTTTTTTGTTGTTTAGAAGTTAAAAAAAATAAAAGGTGTTAGGTGCCTTATAAGGAGGGGAAGGGGCAAAAGGATACTTTTCAAGGGGGCACTAGTCCATCATGACTAGGATTTACCTCTCCTCATTCCAAATGTTGATTTCAAGAAGTGTCAGTTTTCTTAAGATTGGGAAGGAAAACTCTTTTCATGTAACAGGACAGAACAAGGAAAGGAAGAAGGTGAAAGGAGGTTTTTTTTTTTAAGTTTTTGGTTGAACAGTTCCCATCTCAAGGCTTCTAGCTCCTCTGCGATTAGTGGTCCAGCACATCTGTTTAGCAACTGGAGATAGACTCAACTTGAGGTGAGATTTAAACTGGATTTGAGTAGCTTTGGAGAGAGAATAGACTAAGGAAACAGGGACCTAAGCTCCATTTGTCTTGTTCACATGTTCATAAGCATGGGATAATTGCTGTGGAGTAAATTAGTGATCTTCATATAGTTCTTGACTGCCAGTAGTATCTAATGTATATTTAACCCAATAATGACCAGTTACTTATAGAAAGACATTTCTTGAAACACAAAGAGCTGAAATTTTGCAGTCAGGAAGGAATAAAGGGGAATGAAAAACATCCATTTGTAGTGAATATTTTTACAGGTTGGTTACCTGACAGACCATAAAGTCCTTCTTGGTAAGGAGGGGACATAAGAACTTAATGCACTGACAGGTAGTAATTGTAAAAATGAATGACCTTGAGTTGTATGTTAATAAAGGGGCATATGTGCTGGAAAGCTAGAGGATGAATTCAGAGGGTAGAATGTCAGACTTTGTATTCACAAGGTCCAGATGGCAAATATGTTCCTGGTAATAAGCTCAGCAATATGGCCGTAACTACACCGGAGTGCAAGTAACGGACCCTAAGACGTGATGAAGGAGGATCTGGCAGACTGGAGTGTTGGCTGCTTGTTCCACGAGGATTTGAGAGCCCTCCACTGCCTCCAAACCACTGCCAGGTCATTGACTTGGGCTCCATTTACCTTTTGTCCCTCCCAACTTTCACAAAATCTGCATTTTTTCTGGCAACTCATGATTCAGACATTGTAGGGTCAATGACATAACTCTGGACAAAAGATACAGGTGTGATTGTGAGAGAGAATTGTGCTAGACATCTGTTTTGTTATTTTTTTTTCTTGATATTCACAAGGCTTCCTGGAAAAACGACCTGAAGTGGTCGCTAGGATACTCATTGCATTTTTGTGTTTCAGCCTATACAAGTAAAGGTGACTTCCCTGCAGACTCTTAAAATAAAGGTGACTCTCTGTGCAGGTTTGATCAAAGGAAGCATTCCATGGAGGTCCAGGGTGAACCCCCAAACTTCTGTGACCCTGGTGCATAGTCTGGAACTCACCTCTTGTTCATGAGCTGCAGATGTCCTGAAAGATGTATTGTGTCTCCACCAAGGCCATGAATATCAAAGGTGACATATCCATACTGATAGGTGAGATGTACACAGTAAGGGCACTAGCATGTTTCCATCAAACATGAATGGAAAGAAGGCACCAAGATCACCTTCCCCAAAGATAAGATGTTTCAGTACTCAAGGAGCAGCCCACGACTCATTGGAGTAAGGTGTCAGTGTGCAGTGCAGTGCTAGGATCTGCTGGGGCAGGAGGAGCTCAGATCAGACTGAGGAATTTGGGAGCAATACACGATGACAGTGTGTGGTTGATTGGGCATAAACCTGTTTTCAACCAACAAGATCTTTTTATTTCCTCTGCATTTGGTATACTTTATCACTTTGGTCTCTTTTCTTTACTTTCAGCTTTAGTATACTCTGGGAGGTAGGTGGCTGTCTAGTCAACATTATCCCACCAGTAGCTGAGTCATGGTTCTTCTCAGAGAAAGAAAAAAAATGTCATCAATCCAAAAGCCTGAAGAACTATCCAGATACAGGAAGTACTTCCCCAAGGTTACTTCCAGGATGCATACTTTAGTGTCTAGTTTACAGATGCTTCCCCAAATCACTAACATGACCCATGAGATAAATATTTAAGCAGCACATATGCTCTTCCCAGACCCTTCCTGAAACAGCCCAGGAGCCACCTCAGCGACATCCCCCAAAACACACTCAATTGGGATTCACCCCCTGTGAGATACTCTGATCACTGACATTTAAATAATGATTAAGTAATTGTCTCCTTCACTGATATTTTCTGAGAAATATTCCTGTCCTTGATCCTCTTCAGATAGGAAGGCCTGCCTTCTACTGCCCTGAAGGGCATAAAGCATTCCCTGAGGGGGAGGTGGGGGCTGCTATACATGTTCGGGCTCAGCTACAAGGTGGGAGACAGAGCCCATCTCAGCCTCATCGGGGAGGGCAGTAGCTTGTAGGGGAGGTCACATGATAACTGTTTCTCAACAATTGTTCCTGGGGGACTTGTCACTTCGGGTGCCAAAGAAAGCAACTGTAGGAGGTGAACTAACTGCTTGCTTTTTCTAAACTCCGAGATACCTCAAACCCAGGTCCTTTACATGGTACATTGAAAAGACATCACTATTTTTAGTTGAACATTTATTAGTGGAAAACCATTATTTCAAAAAGAATACATTTTTTCGGGTTGAGAAGTTTATTTTCTCTAGAAATTCTGTTGAATTGTTATATGTCTAAACAATAGACGGATGTTGACCCTAGTGTTTTTAGCAGTGGGGAGAAAGGCAGGGGGCCTCTGGACAGCATGAGGCCCACAGTTGGGGCTTGGATGGGGCACAGGGCCTCCATGGGGCACAGTTTGAGGGTGCTTCTGATAAAGTAACTGGTCCTTTAATGCCACAACTTTCTCGGGTTCTCTGCCTACATGTCTAATTTGTCTACTACTTGTAGAACTCTGGTCAAAAAAGACAGCTGCTTGGTGGCAGGACTTGGTATTTGTCACTTTACATTGGGGAACCCTGGGGTTGAAAGGCTGCCCCTGGACTGGCCCGGCCCGGCCTGCACTGACGCATTCTCCTGAGCATTTCATTGCGGAGGGAAGTGGCTCTTGCATGCCAATGCTACATTTTCTCCTCTAGGATCTTACCAATGTCTGCCATGAGTTTATGAACTTCTGTCTTTCCAGGAAAGGCAGCTGTACTTTTAACTGGGCCTCTGCTCTGGGCTGCTAGAGGAATGCTCTTTTCCTGCGAGTATTCTTGCTTTTTGAATTTTGTCCCTGGATGAAACCATTGAAAAAAGTGTTTTATTTTATTTCTGAAAATGCTTTCAGGAGGAGGCTGTCCCTTCTGAGACAGAGTCTGGGGACACTTGCTCCCAAGTGTCTTCTCTAATGCCATGTCCCAAGTAGGAAGTCTCTTTCTTTGTGGTTGGGGTGTTCCCAACCCTGCATTTCCTCCACCATGCTGTCCTGGTCTGGGGCTCACGTTCTTTACAGCTGGTGGGAAATTGTTGACCTGGCACAACCCTAACACATGCTTAGGGTCCCAGGGCTTCTGATGCTGCTTTGTACGGACTCCTCTGTCCTTCAATTGGACACGCAGCACCTGGGACATTCCCGTGTCCACACTGGAGACACGCTGAGCAGGGGTCAGGGATGCTTTCTAAGTCAAGCTGTGTGAGTCATGGGACATGTCAGTGCGTGCCCTTGGGCCTGGTGGTGCTTTATAGTCTCTAGGTTAGAACTTAACTCTGCAATGAATAGGTTTTTAACGTCTGATTTAGCATCTTGGAGAATTGATACTTTTACTGGGGAGCTTTCCGAGGTTAAAGTAGTTAGTTTCTACTTTAGTTTTGTTCACATTTATCTTTTGGGAGGTGTTCGACCTGTTGGTTGTGAAGACGCCACTAGTTCTGGATTGAACAGTATTGTGCTCTTCAACCCTGGACACATTGGGCATTGAAACGTTCTGCTTTTTTAATCTTTTTTATCTGATTCATTTCTCCTCTATCATTGGAATTCACACTCTTGTCCTTTGGCTCCTGTTCAGTCCCAGCCAAACATTCGTGTAGTTTGTGGGGTGACTGTTGACTATTGGAGAATGTCTCTGACTTTCTTTGAAAACAATATGATTTGTGACAGGCAGAAGAGTCTTACTGGCATCCCAACTGCTCTGAGCCTCCACTGCCAGCCCGTTGTGGATACCTGAGGGTGAATGTCTCAGGATTCTCTGTCCTTCCTTGTCCACAAGTGGCATAGCAGCTGAATTTCCTATTTTCACTTTGTCTCTGTAGAGGGTTTTAGAGTCCACCTCAGAAGTGAGGTGGTTGAAGGAAGAAGAATTGTAATCAAACAAGGCATGTGAGGAAGTACCGTTCAAGTTAGTGATCTCAATGGATTTAAGAGCATTCTTGGAAATACCCCATAACATGCTCATATCAAAGTTGGTAAGATGGGCTTCCTGCACTTGCCGTGCACTGGACACAGGGAGGGAAGCTCCTGGGATATATCCAAACTACAGTCCTCACCCAATGATGGTGGGAAAATTCTGTTTTCTCTTGAGTTGGGACTTCATAGAAAGTTTTGATTGATATCATTCCGTGAACTACACACTATCCCAGGGAGCCTATCCTCATTGATTTCATCAAAGTTCTTGTTCAAATGTACATTCAGGAAATTTTCCTGTTGTCTCTGAGTCTCAGTCTGCCTTGAATTTTCCTCTGTTAGACTTATCAGGGAACTGTCTGGGTTTTTCTTAGAGTCATATCCCACATCCTTAAAGGAAGACTCTTGATTGAAATCACATTGTGCCAAGGTGGAAGGCAAGGAGTCTATGACAGGAGGTTTCTAACAGGAAATGTCTCAAATTAGCAGGTTTAATGGTCAATGCTTTGAGAGCCAGAAGTGGGAACAGCACCAGGGCTGTCTGGAGATGAAATCTCCAGACCAGGCACTGATGGGATGTTCATGGATTTGGTTTGAGTCACAGTTAAATTGAAGTTTGGTGGTGGTGAAATAGACAAGGCTGGTTTTACGTTACGATCTTTGGAATTCGTTGCCTGGGCCAGATCTGGAAAGGGGTTGATGTCTTGGGTAATGGAAGAGTCAGTGTCATGTGGTGGCAGAGAGTAAACAGCTGGTGATGGTGATAGAAAGTCATCTAAGTGGGTACTTGATTTAGGAAAGACAATGGAAGATGGTGGTGGAAAGGCTCTAGCAGAGGAGATGGAATTAGGTCTCCTGAAGGGACAGCAGAGGAGGCAGGGGACTGAGTGAATGATGGCTCAGTCACAGGAGATGTGGAAGCCAAAGGGGATATAGAGAGAGTAACATCTTTCTCAGCCAACGAGAGCAGCACCTGTTCCATCTCTGCAGTTGCGTTATTACACACCTCACAGGAGGGATCTGGACATAACATTTGACGAAAGTGGGTGACATCATAATGCTGGCTCAGGGGGCTGCTGGAAACAGGAAGTACAGAGCTTCAGCAAGGTCCAGAACAGGAAAAGGAGGACCTACTGGCCCCAAGGGAGCACCTAAAGCCTGCTGCCCCTTCCCATTGCCCCACATCCATGATTTCACAATGTACTCAATGCCACTTACCCCAAGGCCTTCCCTCTCATTCCTGTTCCTATGACAACCCCCTCCCATGATATGGAAGGCTGCACTGAATCCCTGAAAGAGCATAGATTACTATAAGAGAATTAGGAAAGAAGAAGAAAGAGTAGTCACCTCTTAGGGATAGAAATCAGCACCCTTTTCTCCTCTTCTCTGGTGGTATATGTGACCTGGGAAAATAGGACAGGGGGTTATATGTGGAGAAGGTAGCGGCACAAGTGTTACAGAAGAGTCTCTTTATTGGAGATTGTAGGCATATTAGAGTCTGAAAGCCCCAAGAATCAGTAGACAGGGTCAAATGGTTAATGATAATTAATAATAAGATTCCCATATATAGGTTGCTTTTTTTATTAATTTGAATGGGGTGACATTGATAAATCAGGGTACATATGTTTAGGTTGCTTTTTTTTATAAAGTGCTTTCACATATGTTATCCCATTTGATGGTAAAAACCAGTCTGTGGTGCAGAGAAGACAGTGGTTATAACAAAGTGGAAACTGATAATCTGAAATCAAAGTACTTTCATAACGTCAGGAGACAGAAGTCTGAATCTCAGCATCTACTGGGCAGTACCCCTTGCCCAGGTTCATCACTGCTTCATCCCCAGGGCCAGCAGAGCAGGGGAGCTGAGAAGTGTCCCAGGTTCTGACTGTCTTCCCATGAGCCTATTCTCTCAGGTCTCCTTTTTATGAGAGGGAATGTGTCAACAGCTGCTATCTAGAAATCATGAACCTGGTGCCTCATGGGGAGGAGAGAGAAAGGGACCCCTTGTAGAGCCCAGACTCTTACCTTCCGGTGCCCCTCCTTTCCTTCTCCTCTTAGCTCTGCCCTGATGCTGAGAACAAAAGTGAAGAAAGAGTGACTAATCTTTCACTCTCCTCCCTAGGAAATTTACCAATGAGAGTATGACTAATTAAGAGAATTTTGTGTTCCTTCATGATTTCAGTTTTTAAAAATGTAAAATGCTTTCAATTTTTGGTTCTTTGAAACTTCAGAGAAGGATTTTGTCTATGAGGTTCATACTTGGTATTCTCAGTTAAAAGTCTTCTGATCAAAGAGGGTATAGAATCTTAGGTCAACAGTCACATCTCTGCTCCCTAATATGGGACCCTGTAACCCCAAACAGAGCTCAAGCTGCAGCCCCTGCTCAGAGGCTCTGAGAGGCTCAGCACACTACCCTCCTGATCAGCCCAGCACAGAGTAAGGCCTGTCAAGTGAGGTGTGGCATGGGACTATGACTCGTCATGAAGTACAAGGGAACTCTGATCTCTTGCAGTGATCCCAACCTCAGAGTAACCCAATTCAGAGCCAGGAAAACACTGCTTAGAGTTTTATTCAGGAATCCTTAACCACACCCAAGATGGTCTATGAACTTCAGATGCTAACCTGAGGCCTCCCTGAACCCCTGGCCCTGCTTGATCTCTTCCCCTACAGGAGTGATGATGTTCTAGTCTCTCCTCAGAGGTCCCATCCTAGGTGTCTCTCAGACCGAACCAAACTCATTTATAAACATGGAACTAGAAATGAAAACAATAAAAGCATTTCTGCAGGAGCTCACTCAGGGTTCCTTACCTTTTGAGTGTGTTCATTTACCAAGAACGTTGTGGGTGATGGAATCCCCACCAGGAAACAGAAGAGGGGGAGTAGCAAGCATAACACACAGAAGTAAATTAGTCTACAGTTACTATCTAAAGTTCCTGAGCATAAGCTCTGATAAATATCTAGAAGGCTATTCAGAAATAAGCTGAGTAGCATTTTCCAAATGGCAAATCTACCTGAGGCAACTGAGCTCTGACAGTGGGAACCCGTACTTTATATCTAGGCCTGCATCACAGAGCACTGAGCAGTCACAGAGGGCTTCTAGTGGGCTGGGAGCAGGCACACCTTCAAGGGGGTGTGTCCACAGCTCCTGCCCATCCAGTAGCCCAGAGGATTCCTCCACCCATCTTGAGCTTCTAGGTCCTTCTGCCCCAACCCTTCCATGGTATTTTCCAGGGCACCTTATGTCATATGTATTTACCTTAATGAATATCCTTCTTGTTCTATATGTAACCCCATAGTTACATGAGTTCCTCTTTAATGTTTGGGGTCCTTGGTGGGTCACCAGGTCCACTACCTTGAAAGTCTGAAATACTGCCTGTAATTTTTGTTTGTACTCAAACATTTGCTCTCAGAGTCATATCTGTCCTTAAATCTGTTTTCCCTATAGAATGTTTTTGCTTTACATGAACCTGCATACAGAACTTAGAGTTATGTTACATGTATTTAATTCTGTGAATATCAAATATTTATTGTTTCAGTAACTTATAAATGAATGATAAAAGTTTAAAATGCAGTCTTTCCCAGCAATACATTCTTATTTATTTTATATATATCTAACCCTTAGGTTTTGTAATAAAGCTCTCCCCAGGGCTTGTCAGGCAGCCATGGATTTGGTCGAAGTGGTGGTTGGTAAAGTGAGATCCCCATACAAGCCTATAATGTCTTGCCCATTGGAGTTCATCACCACACACAAATTAGTCCAAGATTACTGACTACACTGGTTATATTGTCTCCAAGGAGGAGTATTTTCTAAAAGCTCTACTGGAATAATGTGCTGCTATTGAGGAGGCACACTGAGATAAGTCATTAGGTTGGTTTCTCACAGGTTCTCAGTTTTCCAGGGACAGTGCTCATTGTAGTCTCACTCCCTCCTCATCACAGTCCCTGGGATGAGCCACGTAGGTGTGTCAGTTTTCAGGATACCAAACAGGTTGAAGAAGAACACATTATGGAGCAAAGTCCTTTCTAACTGCATTGAAACCAGTAACTGTATGATGCCCTTCATGATTCACACAGCAAACTGTTCCTGCGTTCTACTATGTAGTGTTTCTAGCAGAAATATTAACCAAATAAGGCCTTGTCTTTGCCCTCAGATAGATTTTAGTGCCCTAAGTGAGTCCTGCAAACAACTCTGATGAAGTGATGAGAAGTAGAAAGATGTAGGAATAAGAACACAAGACACAGATAAAGAGCAGTGAACTGCTCTGCCAGGAGGGAGACGGGAGAGGGGTCAGGGAAGACTTCAGAGTTGGTGCCAACTGAGATGGGCATTGTAGTGTTTTTCCCTTCCTCTTTCTTTGTGTTCTTGCCATATTTCTTCAACTCCTCTTCCCTATATAGACTTTATGTTTTAGAGAAGTTTTTTTTGGCTTAAAGTAAATATAGGAGAAAGTGCAAATTTGTCATGTGCCCCCTGACACCCCACCACGTATACACCACTTCCCACACTATCAATATCCAGCACCAAAGTGGTGCATTTGTTGCAAATGTTGAGCCTACACAGACACATCATTTTCACTCAAGGTCCGTAGTTTACATTAGGGTTCACTCCTGGTGTCATGTGTCATACATTTTGAGGGTTTTATCAGTGTATAATGACATGTATTCACCATTGCAGTATCATACAGAGTAGTGTCATAGGCCTTAAAATTCTATTCTCAATCTTTTCATCCTATTCTCTCCCCCACACCTGGTGACCACTGATCTATTTACTTTCCCTGAGTTTTGCCATTTCCAGAATTTTATCTATTTGGAGTCATAGATTGTGTGCTCTTTTCAGATTAACTTCTTTCACTTAGTTGTATGCACTTAATATTTCAGTACCTCTTTTCATGAGTTAATAACTCATTTCTTTAATGCTGAGTAATATTGCAGCATCTGGCTATACCCTAGTCTGGTGATTCATTCACCTTGGATATCTTGGTTGATTGCCACTTTTGTAAATAAAGCTCCTATGAACTTTCTCGATTTTTTAGTTTACTTTATTGAGAAATAGTTCACATACCATTCAATTCACATAATAAAATTGTACAATTTAATGAATTTTGGTGTATTTATGAAGATGTACATCCATTGGCACAATCAATTCTTTTTAAAATTTTCTTTTTTATTTTTTAATTTAGAAAATTAATTTTAGCAGGGTGACATTGCCAGAATGTGCAATTTAGAGCGTTTTCATCACCATAAAGAAACCGTTTTCTTTAGCTTCTCCCCTTCACTCTTCTTATTTCCCCCATCCAGGTTACCACTCTTCTACTTTCTCTGTAGATGTGTCAAATCTGAACATTTCATACAAGTAGAATCATATAATATGTGGTCTTTTGTATCTGACTTCTTTCACTTGCAGTATATTCAAGGCTTCTTTCTGTTGTAGCAATCATCATTAGTTCATTTGATTTTTGTACAAAATAATTTATTGTATGTATATACCAAATTTTGTTTAAACTTTGAACATTGGGTGTTTCTGCTTTTTGCCTATTATGAATATAGCTTGTTTGAATCTTCATGTACATGTTTTGATCAGGATGTATGTTTTAATTTTTTGCTTATTTATTTCTGCACTAATCTAAGGTGTTTTGTCAAAGCTTGTTGCTTTCTGAAAAGTAGATAGTATAACCATATTAAATTCTTTTTGCAGCGATATTTTAGGGTACTATATGCAGTTTTGTTAAATGATGGGGGTCACCAATTTGTCCGCCTGCCAGTACTCTCAAAATTAATAATACATTGAATCAGCAGGAATGACGGTGATGCGTGATGCTTAACATTTAAAAATAATGCACACAATAAGTTCTCAAGGTCCTATGCTTAGGAAGTCTGAAGAGGGTGTGGGTAGAGGAAGTGCAGTGCAGCCAGAGGGAACATGAGCAAATCTGTAACATATATAAAAGGACACGTCTGGTTACAATAAAGCAGAAGGTTTGTGCCTAAGCATGAGAGTAGTGAAAATTAGTCTATATATTAGAAGGGGATTCAATTTTGGGAAACAGTGAAAGGCATTTAAGAAGCCTTAACCTTATCATGAGGACAGTGAGCAACTAAGATTTTTATAACGAAGGAAAAAAGGCATAACCACATCTCTGTTTTGGAATATGATTGTCAAAAGAGAAGATGATTGCAAGGTCATAGAGATATAAGCAGATTAATCACTGTGTCACAGAAGAGTCTTTTCCCTGGCAGATGATAGAAAACCAATTGAATTCTGGACTAAGCAAATATTGTACCTTATTGACTTACATATCTCCCCAGTATGGAGTAGACTCAACTCTGACTCATCATCCCCCGCTTCTGTTTTCTCAGTGCCAACTCATTCTCATGCCACTTGTCCTGTGGTCCCAGGATGGCATCCCGGCAGGATAAACAGAATTGTCCCAGTGTTCTCAACTAAAATCCCAATAGTTCACTGAATGGGACCAGTTGAAGTAGTAAGAACACCCTTGATATCAGAACTGGGAACCAGAGAATACTATTGGTCTAGTTGTCAGTGTTCCTCAGAGTTCAGTCTGTGGACAAATGCCTGTCCTCACATTTTTATTATTATCAGCAACAAGCTAAGTGTAGAAGTAAAAAATGGTTAGAAACTTGTATTGAAACTTGACACAGTAATAGTAAAAAATTGAGGGCTGTATTTTTTTGTTATTGTTCCATGCATCATTTTTTCCAGTGATTCATTTTTATTGTATTTTACACAATGTCAGCCCACAGCTGACGGGGGTATTGGGGATGGAGTTGTCTTGTTCTTCCAGAAGTTTGAGAAACCATTGATTCTCAGTATATGCTCCATTGAGAACCCCAGGTGAGTTAGCTTTCTGGAAGCATAAAGGGTGACTTTGAGGAGGTCTTCCCTGTCTATGTTAGAGGGGGCAATAACAAATGTCCACTGTCATCGTGGGACCTAATTTGGGGGGATAGACACTCCCAGACTCGCTTTAGCTTCCATATTTTCTCATGTGTTCTTTCATGTTGACCTGCCCTTATTCAGAGTCCTTGGTAAAAGTTTACTCTGCTTAAGCTTTGTGTATGGCCATTATAATAGGCTAAACAATCCATGCGTCTTCATCTATCCTCCCATTGGAACTTTTATTACTAGAATTAATGCATTGATAGCTGTCCTAAGCCTTTGAGAGAAAAGCAACTTTGAGCTGAACTAACAGGGGTGCTGACTGATGGGATCTGATCCTCATTCCCAGGCTCTTGGCGCTGAGTGTGGAAACTGCAGAGCCTGGCAGAGGTCTGAAGGGGACACGCATGGGACAAATTTCAGGGATCTAAGTTTCCCATTAAAATACATTTCAGAATATTGTTTTAGGTTAACTTCTAGGGTAGTCATATAGAAAGGAAATTTGTGTAGCAGTTTGGCCAATACTGCCTTTCCATTCTCTTTAAATAAAATGGAAATAAAAGCACAATTAAAAATACAATTACAAAAACAGAATCTGAAAGAACCTTTGCATTCAGCTTTTATTTAAAACCCAAAGGTTTAAAGTTTTGCTGGAAAGCAGCCTGTGTTTACAATCTCCCTGCTCACAAGGGCTAATGCAGGAGAGGACTGAGGAGCCTGCTCTGCTCAGAGCTGGAAGTGACCCTGGAGAACCTCTAATCTGGCTTTCTCATTTCACAAATTAAAAATAAACTCAATGCAAATTATTTCTTTTCTCTTAAATCCTATGTGTGAGTGTGTGTGTGTATGAGTGTGTGTGTGTGTGTGTGAGTGTGTGAGTGTATGTGAGTGTGTGTGTGTTTTCTCACAAGGCCTGATAACTTAGTGTCTGTACAGTTTTATAAATACTCAGTGTGAGATCTCTTTCCTTCCAGGGCCCTCAGTCACCTTCCAGTGAGTATAAAGATAAATACTCAGAAAGCTCTAAATTTCATCCAGGACTGCCTCACAATGTGTAATTTTTGCCTAAGTAACTTTACAACCAATTGACATAGTGATGCATATATTGAAAACTGAACGAACTTTTGATATATATGCAATACCTTCAGTGATCCTTGAGATCCCTACCTTACTCTAATAAACAATTGCTGAAAGCAGGTGTAGACATGCAGACACAAATGTGCATCGACTCCAGCAGTGGATCTTAAACTTACCATCATTAAAAAAAACTGTGTCCTTCCTGACCTCGCACTCATTTCTTAGCCCACCGCAGTCTGCCTTCTAGCCCGACCCCTCCACTGAAGCGTCACTTGTCAAAGTCACTAACAACCTCCTGATAGCTAGACCTTGCAGATACTGCTCCTCCTTTCTCTTACTTGCAGCAGCTCTGAATTACTTAGAAATACTATCTTTCCTAAACTTCCATCACTCAGTAGTCCCATGGTTTTCCTCCTGTGTGTATTCAGTTATAAGACCCTGTATTGGATTTGCAAAGGCACCCAAACACAACACTCCCAGACTGAATTTGCAGTCTTTCTCTGCATTTACCCTTTTCTTGGTATGTCCTACTTCAGAGAAAATGCCTCCTGCATGCATATGTGCTAAGGCAAAAGACTCCAGCACCATCTTGGAATTTTGCTTCTCCCCAGTGCCCAATCTGTCAGCCTACCACCAGTCAGTCAGTGCTGCTTATCACAGTCCCTAGGTAGTACTTAAATAGTTCTTTTCTGCCTCCTTCCTCAGACTTCCCCACTCCAAGTAGCCAACTAAATAATGGGATAATCTTAGTGACCTTATGCCTCTGAGCCTCAATTTGCTGCTTTGGAACATAATAGTTAGAATGAACACCAAGTTTCTTCCTTCTCTATAGTCTATGATTGTAACAAATTGAAACCAAGAAAGTGATGAGGGAAAAATTACTTCTAATACTTAGGGAAACCCCTCTCTTCCTCCATTTAAATTAGTCACTGGGGTGACCAGGATTATGCTTTATATCCTCCCGCAGCTCTGCTCTTAAGGACAATTGCAAGGTAACTTACAATAAGACCCTTTCTTTTAAGTAATTCCTCAAGCCACATTTTGACTCTAGACAGTATTTTATAGTGGATTCTAATGTTGCTAAGAAATTTATCTAAGTTTGTTAATTTGTCTGAAAGCTCCTATTTTTTTAAATATGGAGAAAATAGTCTCATGGAAAAATTTAGTCCATCTTTGTTGAATAATTCTGGAGTATGTGTGTGTGTGTGTGTGTATGTGTGTGTGTATACACATATATAAATTGGATTACAGGAAGAATTGATGGAGACTGGGAGAGAGGGTCAGTGATGAAAGAATTTGGTTGATTTCTTTGCAGTAGGAAGATCAAATAAAACCTTATAAACAATGTGTAAAGGAGTCAGATCAGAGCTTTATCTGAAAGGATACCCAAAAGCAGACAAAAAAAAAAGTTAAGTGACACAATGTGGCAGGTTTCATTAATGAGTTTAATAAGCATTCATTTTAACCTTTTGAACATTGAGTTTCCTTCATGCTTGCTGAACCACAGGAGTGAGTTATTTTTCAAAAAATGAAATTAGTTCTAGTTATAGTTTTATTAACTTAAAATCATGTTTGTTTCATATCCAATTCATGGAAACAAGAATAACATACATTTGCCTTTTTTTTTTCCTGAAGTTGGAAACGGGGAGGCAGTCAGACAGACTCCTGCATGCGCCCGACCGGGATCCACCTGGCATGCCCACCAGGGGGTGATGCTCTGCCCATTCGGGGCGTTGCTATGTTGCAACCAGAGCCATTCTAGCGCCTGAGGCAGTGGCCATGGAGCCATCCTCAGCACCCGGGCCAGCTTTGCTCCAATGGAGCCTTGGCTGCAGGAGGGGAAGAGAGAGACAGAGAGGAAGGAGAGGGAGAGGCGTGGAGAAGCAGATGGCGCTTCTCCTGTGTGCCCTGGCTGGAAATCAAACCCAAGACTCCTGCACTCCAGGCCGACACTCTACCACTGAGCCAACCGGCCAGGGCCACATTTGCCATTTTTAAATGTTGCCTTGCACAGTTTTGAAATAAATAGATTGTACTCTGGATGGTCAGGAGGCATGAGGACATACATGAACGTTTGTACTACTCAAAGGGTTAATGGGAATAAAGGAGGATTGCCAAGTGAGGAGAAGTTGGGAAACTCAGAGGCAAGAGTCAATAAAGGAAGGGGTCTTTTCCACCCTAAGGATTCATTTGGTTCTGAAGTCTGCTAGTCCATCTGATTAAGGCCTGGTGTGGATAGCATATATTCTCTAAAAGGAGCATCCATCAAAGGGAGAAAGGTGTGGCATCTCTCTCCAAAGCTCATTAGCAGATGAAAATGTGTCACTGCATTATGCTGGTTAAGGGTTAATTTTTTTTTTATAAATAAATTTTTATTTTAATGGGGTGATATCAACAAATCAGGGTACACATATTCAAAGAAAACATCTCCAGGTTATCTTGTCATTTAGTTCTGTTGCATACCCATCCCCCAAAGAGAGATCGCCCTCCGTCACCCTCTATCCAATTTTCTCTGTACCCCTCACCCTCCCCTTCCCCCTCTCCCTCCTCCCCTCCCCCCACCCCCCGTAACCACCACAACTCCTATCCATGTCCCTTAGTCACGCTTCCATGTCCCACCAATGTATGGAACCTGCAGTTCTTGTCTTTTTCTGATTCGCCCATTTCACTCCGCACAATGCTATCAAGATTCCACCCTTCTGCTGGAAGTGATCCGTTGTCATCATTTCTTCTAGCTGAATAGTATACCATGGTGTATATGTGCCCCATGTTCTTTATCCAGTCCCCTATTTTTTTTTTACACTGATTGAAAGCCTTTAAGCAAACTTTTGGCCAATACAGCAAGAATCCATAAAAGAGTAGTGTCCTTAACATGTTCACCAAGAAATAAACCCACAGCTCTATGGACAACTTATATTTGACAAAGGAGGTAAGACAATACAATGGAGTAAAGACAGCCTCTTCTACAAATGGTGTTGGGAAAACTGGACAGCAACCTGCAAAAAAATGAAACTAGACCACCAACTTACACCACTCACAGAAAAGAAGGATTAATTTTTTAATTCCAGGAATGGAACTCTCCTCTGAGTGAGTAGGCCTTCACATACAAACAGACCCACACTAGATGAATAAAAGACAAAATTACTCTAACTCTGCCCTCCACCATCCCAAGACCCAGTGGGATAGAAAGGGGAGGTTCTCTACCGAGGAGGGAAGTTAAAGGTTGGAGTTTTTCAGCTATGCAAGCATAGGTGCCACTAATGGGAAAGAAGTGTGATGTCATCTTACTGGCACACTGAAACCTTAGGAAATGGGGTTCCTCCAATTTGGTCGTGGAAAACAGTACTTCCAGCAGCCAAACACAGCAGGGAAATAACAATATCACACACTAGATGAGCAACCTCTTACCTCTGACCCCACCAGGCATATAGTGTTTGGGCTTCTACCATTTATTGGGATATCTGGGTTCTGGCCCTTTGAGAAATGCCCAGGCATTCTAGGACTAGGCTTTGCAGGCAAAAGTAGCCTATCAGTCCCTTTAAAATATATAACTAACAGCTATCTATAATTTTATATTTTAAATATATTGTTGTGGCTTCATTTGAAACTGCTATGTAGTAAAGTTGCACCAAGTAGCTTTAAAAGTTCAAAATAGTTACTTTCAAACTCTTTTATAACAACTGAAAAGAATATATATATAAAATATTTTTATGATAGACCAGTATATGCAGACATGCACAAAACTATTCAAAAAGTTTTATGAAATTCTAGTGACCTTTGTTACATATAATATTCTCTATTATCTATTTTATTTTATTTTGTCATTTTTTGTTATAACTGACTAGCTTGTTATAACTCCCATTGTTACTTGATAATCCACCAAACCTGTCAGGTCCTGCAGTTTGAGAAACATTACTCTAAAATTATAGGTTCCAGATACTCTGGCCATAGTCTGGTGTTCATATTTAAAAAGACTCATAAAAATTTATTATCAAAAAGTTGTATTTGCTAAAGAAAACTTATTCCCCCTAAAGAGCATTGATTCTGAGACTGGTGCAGAGAAAATTCAAGATGCTCCTGTCAAGTGTTGTATGAAAAAGTAAAAAAATGTCCAAAGAATGATGGAGGTATGTCACAACTACCCAGTGGCCAATTCGAAGTGGCTTTCACTTGGAACATCAGAACAAATATTGATTTTAGAATATAATTAACAAAATGAAATAGGAAATGATGAGCTCATCTGAATATGAATGAATGAATTAATGAGAAGTTGGAAGAATAAAAATATATATATATAGTCTCAAAGTGCCACTACACAAAGTAGTAACAACAAAGAAAAAAGAGAACTTCATAGTATAAAAGTCTGGAAGATAACACCTTAATAAAGTCATTACGTTGAAACTATTGTAATTAATAAGGGGATTAATAAAAATCAAGAATTAACTGATAGGATGAAATAAAAAGTAAGCATCACTTGTGTGCTATTCTTAACAAAGGCAAGGATTCTTAAACTAAATCTGAGGAAACATCAAACACACCCAAATTTAAAAAACATACTACACAGTAGTTGGCTTATAATATTTAACACTTACGGAAACCAAGCATCAACCTAAGAACTCTTCCAGATAATAAGAAACCACCTTTTGTTATAAAACTTTTCATGATATTTTTATACTATATGTATTTACTTCCTATTCAGGAAGTTTATTAAATGTTTTAAATGCAAACTGTTTTCAAAATGTGAACAGTGTGACCCAGAAATTCTATTTCTAGGTATAAGCACTCAAAAATATGTACAATGAGACATATAGATAGATGTTCCTGGCAGCATTGTCTGTAATAATGAAATATGGGAGACAAATGTACAGCAATCTGAAAAAAAATTCTGAGTATCAATTGAAAGAAAAACTATACGGCAGTTAAAATAAATGAGGTGCATCTATATATACTACCATAGGTAGAGTGACGAGATATCTATTTAACAAAGGAACCATTCTGCAGACAATATGCACAATATGATACCATTTGATGTCAGATCAATAAACTACATATTTTAGGTCAGTGCAGTACAGAATGCACACCCAACAGGTAATAGTGGTAACAGAGGGTTTATCTTCCAGGAAGAGAGGATCAGCAGGGGTCTTTACTTTTATATGTATTTCTTAGTTTTTCAATTACAGTTGACACACAATATTATCTTACTTTCACGTATAAAACATAGTGATGAGACATTTATATAACTTACGAAGTGATCACCCAGAGAAGTCTAATACCCATATGACATCATATATAGTTATTATGTACCAGTGTTTTCGAGTTTTTTTGGTAGATACCCAGTAGAGGGATTGATGGGTCATATGGTAGTTCTATTCTTAACTTTTTGAGGAACCACCATACTTTCTTCCATAATGGTTGTACTACTTTACATTCCCACCAACAGTGGATGAGGGTTCCTTTTTCTCCACAGCCTCTCCAACACTTGTTATTACCTGTCTTGTTGATAATAGCCAATCTAACAGGTGTGAGGTGGTGTTTTATTGTAGTTTTGATTTTACATTATTCATTATATTCTCTTATGCTTTACATCCCTCTGACTATTTTTATGACTGCCAATTTGTGCTTCTTAATTTTCTTCAACTTTTTTACCCATTCTCCAATACCCCTCCTATCTAGCAACCATCAATTTGTTCTCTTTATGAATTTGTTCCTGTCATGTTTGTTTATTGTGTTTTCTAGATTCCACCTGTAAGTAAAATTATATTAACATTTGTCTCTCTCTGTCTTATGTATTTCACGTAACAAAGTACCCTCTAGATCCATCCATGTTGTCACAAAAGTCAATATTACGTTTGATGTCTGAGTAATATTCCACTGAATGTGGGTAAACATATGTGTGTGTATGTGGGTCTCTCTCTCTCTCTCTCTCTCTCTCACACACACACACACACAGACACACACACACACACAAACACACAAACACACACACACACACATCTATTTTGCCCATTCATCTATCGATGGACACTTAGGCTACCTCTATATCTTGGTTATTCTAAATAATGCTCCAATGAATATAGGAATGCATATATATTTTTGATTTTTTTTAATGAAAAAAATCACTACCCAGAAGTGGAGTTGCTAGGTCATATGGCAGTTCTATTTTAAATTTTTGAGGAATCTCCATAGTGTTTTCTATAGTGGATGCACCAATTTACATTCCTACCAAGAATACACAAACATTCTTTTTTCTCCGCATCTTTGCCAACATTAATTATTTGTTGACTTTTTGATAATAGCCATTTTAACATGTGTGAGGTGGTATCTCGTAGTAGTTTTGATTTGCATTTCCCTTATGATTAGTTATGTTGAGCACCTTTTCATGTGTATTAGCCATCTGTATGTCAGGTATATGTAATCTAAATGGGAATGATTATTTTTGACCTAGATAATCTGAACATATATTACTTAATATAGTTAAAATTAATTTCAAAAACATATCTCATAACTTAAAGGAACTTGCAGTCTATTTGAGGGAATGTAGGGGACTGTGAGAACTCTGGCATTTCTCTGCCCAGCATATTAGCTCTTCATATCAGGTAGTAACTGACTAGCTTGGGGAAAATAAAGAGTGAAGAGTATGGAATGTTTATTGTTTGGGTGTCCAGGTGCTATTGATTGATGCGGGGAACAGAAGAGGAAGAGAAGTTTGGGGGCAGAGGAAGATAATGAGTTGATTTTAGGAGATTGTACATTAAGGATGTTCAGCAAGTGGTTGGTTTCATTGCTTGAAATCAGAACTAGCTCTTGAGTAGCTAACCACATGAGTGAGTAACTGATGTGAGGAGGATGGAGGCAGAGAAAAGCATTCAGCCCAGGTCAGAATTCTGGGTTTAGCAGACAGACATCTAAGAAAAGTTTTATGCTACTTGGAATAAGATAGTTTATAAGCAAATACAACTTTGAGGAAACATGTTAAGCAAAATATTAAAATTTCAAAAACTTAGAAACCACCCCAAAGTCAATCTTCTATCACTTAATAGGATGTTATCATTATATGTGCTATTTATAAAAGTCTATAATGACAAATATATTTTATGATAGTGTCTGGGATTTGCTGTTCTTTTTAGTTTTTTTTAAATTTTTTAAAGACTTTATTCATTTTTAGAGAAAAGAGAAAGAGGAAGAAAGAGAAGGGGGAGGAGCAGGATGCAACAACTCCAATATGTGCCTTGACCTGACAAGCCCAGGGTTTCAAACCAGCGACCTCACAATTCCAGGTTGATATTTGATCCACTGCGCCACCACAGGTCAGACATGTGTCTGTTTTTCTTAAACTATATTTTATTTAAGCAATGTAAACATAAGAGTAGAGAGATCTGGAAAGAAATGCATTGGAAAGTTAACAGTAATTGTTTTTTTTTTTTTTTTTGAAGATAAGAATTTATGAAGTTCCTCCTTCCACTTTTCCGTATTTTTCAAATTTGCTGTATACTTTTGAAATGGAAGAACATCACAGAGAAGAGATCTTCTCCTCATCCTAAGATAAATATGGTGACAGTTCTTAATTAAAAGAATGTGGACACACACACGGACACACACACACACACACACACACACACAATGTGGACACATAGTAGGCCCTCAGTAAATGCATAAATGTATCAATACTTGCAGTGTAGGCAGTTGCCTGAGATTTCTGCCTTGTAAAATGCCTGCAGTCCTGTCACAGGAGAGGCTTATGTCCTGCTGTTTGCATTCTTGCAGAGATTGACAAACTGATCTGAATCTACCTCTCTGTGTAGTGATATGAGTACTTTGATGGGCATTTACCTGGGGTTCCCAGGAACCACTAGATGTACTGATTGGGCCCAGAGCAGTTAAAGCTCTCTTTGGCTCATCTGAAAACAAAATACATGAGATTTAAGACGTAGGTTCTTAGTGCAACACCAGGCAGCCAGTGCAAGGTGAAGTATTAACAGTAATCAATATTGGTACAATATTTATTACTATGACCACTTCCATGGAGTCCCCTTGCATGCCTGTTGAAAAAGGGGTGTGGCGATCAGGCACAACCCCGCCCCTAGTCCTCTGTGCAGCTTCTGAGGTAGCCTGGACTCTCATGGAAGTTGGTGAACAGACAGAGCATGAGTCCGGTCAGATGGGGATGGAAATGATGGTTGGAAGGATTTTTAAAGTAAGATAGGGGAGAGAAAATGTGACAATCCAGAAATGTTCATAGATACTGTCTTTGAGTTAAATATTAACTCTTGTCTTCCATAAGCTATGGAAGTAGACTCAGAAGCCTGAGGTTATATGTCTAGCTCTTTGGTCCAGTTCCTAAGAAGCCAAAACCTTAATCTCTCAAGCCCCTGGCTGTGACCCCTACCCTCAACATCAATGGCTCCTTGGCCATGTTGAGTGGAATACTTGGCGTAGCCTTCCCATGGGCACCCTCTTCCGCCCCCATTGCTTATACTTCCCTCCAGAGGCTCCTGAACTCCACTAGGTATATCAGCTTTGATGTGGAAAATAGTCTTGTTTCTCTGGAAAGGTAGATCATTAAGTCAGATATTCCACAGTGTGAAAGGTGTTTTGAATTGGAAAGCAAGGCTATATAGTACCATATGTGGATCAATGAAAGCATTCACAGGAAACCTTTCAATATAATTGAAAGGAAGGAACTAAGATAAGAGAGGGTGGAGGTTATGTCTTGCTTTTGGTTTTATTGTTGATTTAAAGTTATGATGAAATGTTCTGATCTGATAACTTTTCATTTTTCTATAATGTTCTAACTCACATGCTCAGTGATTGAGGAGTTGGGAGTTGTAGGAAAGTAGAATAATGTTGAATCCTTTGGCAAGAGAATTGACTACAAAGACAATCATAAACTATCTACCAAGGCAGGGAACTCTATTTCATTCAATAGTGTGTCCCTAGTGCTTAGAAGAATGCCTACCGGTACATAGAATGAACACCTTTAATTCAGTGTTGGGACTGAAAATTAGTTATAGAACATAAATTTATGGTGGCACAAACTAACTCGTGTAATTTCATTAAAGAGAAATCAGCCCCTTATCAGGAGACATGTATAAAAATGTCAGAGTTGAATTTTTTCAAGCAAGACAGATGAAAAGAACATGGTGTAGGCTGTTTAAAGTAGAGATATTTAGTTTTGAGGTTAAGTGATGGACCATGAAGTTTTCCTTGTAGAAGAAATAAAGACAAAAGATTACCAAATAAACAAGGAAAAAGCATAAAGAGGTTTGTAGTTCCTGAATAGGTTGAGAGATTGGCATACTGAGGGCATAAGCTGAAAGATTAAAGTAGAA
Source organism: Saccopteryx leptura (assembly GCF_036850995.1). Lineage (NCBI taxonomy): Eukaryota > Metazoa > Chordata > Mammalia > Chiroptera > Emballonuridae > Saccopteryx > Saccopteryx leptura. The sequence continues at coordinate 45,630,603 of NC_089504.1, read as the reverse complement.
TATTGGGCTATATTTTCAGATGGCAGAGGTATTCCAGATGTTAAGTTTTAGGAAATGGCCATAACTGAACAAGAATGGAGGTAATGGGCTCTAAGATAAGAAGGGACGACAGTGAGAGGCCAGATTATTGGATGGTCTATCCACATGAATGTTCAGGCCTCTGACTGACTCTTCCCACTTCCAACTTCTGTCCTGGGCCCCATCCTACCTTTTTCCTGTTTCAATGTTTCCATAGTCAGCATTTCTTGAAACTTCCTGTTTCAGAGAATGAAATGACTCTGGACAAGAAGGCAGGAATGGGGCAGTGAGGGAGAGGGCTGTAGTAGACACCTGTTTTTTGTTTGTTTGTTTGTTTGTTTTTGAAACCAGCTTATGTTCACCTTTTGGACATAGTCCCTCTATTGCCCCTCTGTTGCCCTCTGGAGAACTACCCTCTTACCACCCTTACCTCCATGCCACTTTCCTTTCTTCTTTGGATTCTCTGATATCTTTGATGTTTTCTTACCAGAATGCACTCCATTTAGCAGTTAAATAGCTTTGACCTTACAACATGGATATAAATGAGGAAAAGTATCCACTTGGCCCCTTTAATCACTTTTGCTTTGGTGAACTGAGTGTGGTTTCTAAGAAGAAATTATTTTGTTAGGAAGACTTCTAAGAAATTTGCATGATTCCCACCCATTTTGATAGTTACATCTGTGCATACTCTTTCCCTTGAGTATAGGCTGGTCTTAGTGATTTGCTTCTGAATCATTATGTAAGGTAAACATGATAGGATAACATTTCCATTATTAGTTTAAAAAAATATTATAACTTCTGTCTTTTTAGCAGACTTTCTCCTGACTTTGAAGAAGCAAGCTGCTGTATTGGAGAGGCCTAGATGACAAGGAACTGAGAGTGACCTCCATCCAATGGCCAAAAAGATACTGAGGACCTCAGTTCAACAGGCCTCAAGGGACTTGATCCTAACAACAAATACATAAACCAGCACACAAGTCAGTTCTTCCCCAGTCAAACCTTCAGATGAAATTGCAGCCATCCCCAGCTGACACCAAAATTGTCATCTTGTGAGAGATCTTGAAGCAGAGAACTCAGGTAAGCTTGCCTGCATTTCTAGCCCACAAATCTGTGAGATAATAAATGTGTGTTTTTAAGGTACTCATCATTGGAGTACCAGTCATACAGCAAGAGATACTAAAACATCCTCAATTCACTATAGCCTTAGTCTATGATGTTGTGTGTCTGTGAAGGCATTCTGTAAATAGGAGGACAGTCTCCTTGACAACATTTCTGGAGATACTGTCTTCATGCTCAGTGATTAGTCCACATACTCTTATGTTGAAATAGTATAATAGTCCTTTACCAAGTCCTGACTAGTTTCCTGGAGGTGAATTCATGACTTGTAATGATGAGGTCCTTATTCTTGTTGATTTTTCTTCTTCTTTTTCTACTCCATTTACCGTGGCTGTTTTATTACTTTATTTATTTTTCTTTCCCCCAAATTCTGGGCAGCTTTCTGTCAGCCACTCCTGAAAGAGTTGGCCAGGTGATATCTTGGTCTTGCAATAATACTATCAAACTAGGCATCCTCAAGAGATTTCCATGAGGAGGAGGAAGAGTATGTCCTATTTTTCAAGGTGCTCTCACAAGCTGAAAGACTTCCTCATTGTCAAGCTTAAAATGTGCCTTCCAGATAAATTCACATTTCACTTATAACAGATTTATCAACTGACCCACCCACTTCCTATTCCCTGCCCTGGCCAATCCAGTGTCCACAATCCCACTATCCATCCATACACACCTTTGTCCTTGACCACCTGCCTGTAAGATACTCTGGAATAGCAACTTTTTACAAGTGAAATTAAGTCACTGTTTTTCATGGAAATATTTATATATATGATTCTTTTCAGAACTACAAGTTCTCTCCTCCTTCCTGCTTTGGTAATTGTAGAGAAAGCAAAAAATGGTGACTGCTACCCACTTTCATTCAAGTAAGGCATGGGGTGGGAAACATGGCTTTGCCCCCCAAACTTCTTGAAGGAGAGAAGAGCTCTTAAGAGCACATGACTTTAATTTAGCACCAAGAGATCCAAGAGGAATATTTCTCCCTACTACTAACCACATAGCCCAAATACCTTCCTTCCCTACTTCCAACTCCAAAACTTCCCGGAGGCAACAAGGCTGTATTGTGCCAGAGTATCTCATTCCACTCTATACCCTTACATAATTCAGGATGTAAAAGAGCAGATAAAAAGACAGTTTGAGCCAAGTTCTGGACTTTAAGTTGTTGTTGTTTTTTGGGGTTTTATTTTCACTTTAAAAAGGTCTAAAAGTTGTTAGAGAAAAATATTTGTACTTTTATTTTTATTTTTGAAAAATAAAATATTTTAAACACAGAACATCTGAGCAGGTTTCAATAAAAGACCCCAAAGTAAAACTCAGAAAGGTTCTTTTAGGCCCTCACAAGGGGAGCAAATTTCCCTAAGAAACAGAAGGAAATCGATAAGAGCTGAGTTAACTTCTTCCTTTTCTTCAGCAAAGTCCAAGGATAAGAAAACCCCACACCTCAGTGTAGTACACAGAGCACACTAGTCTCCATTAAAAGAAGCATTTATTAAGACGGACTCAATATTCTTGAATGTGCTAAATTGAATTTTAAAAAATTGTTCTCATCAGAGGATGAGTTATGGTGAAAACTGTGTTTCTTAATAATAAGTGAATAATTTCTTACATGAAATCTTTTTCCTTTCAGTGTTGCAGAAGTGTTTTCTGTTAAAAGAGTCAAATTTCTGAACACATTGCCTTCATCAGGGGTGAGGGTGGTCAGTGGGTCCTGGCATAGTAGATGTATGCAGGTGGCTCTTGCATAAGGCACAGATTCCCTAGAGTGTTGGGAAATGGCATTGACTCTGGCATAATAGCTGGACCTTGAAGGCCACAACTTTCTGGGATGTCTGATTCTGACTCTGTTATTTATAGCACTTTGAAGACAACTTTGGTGAACTGTGACAGCTTCTTGTTTACAGCTCTGGATGCTTGTTCATTTCTTTTGCTATGGATTGAAGAGAGCCCCATAGTTGGAAGCCCTACCTAAGCCTGATGTTCCTTCTTATGTTGACTTAACTCCAAGGTCACAAGCTTATACCTACATGTCAGTTTCTCCTCTAAGAATTTCCCAGTGCCTCTCATAAGCTTATAACTCACAAAGATTACTGCACTTTCATCTGGGCCTTGGTTCTATACACACATTGACATTGAACTTGGCTTTTTCCATGAAAGTTTCCTGCCCTTTGAGTCTCTTGTGGAATTGATGCACTGCAAAAATTGCCTCAACTTTTTTCTAAAGTAACTATTAGTGGGGAACTGTTCATACTGTGACAGAGACAGGAAAAGGCCCTCTAATCCTCTGTCCTCAACAGGGTAGCTTTTTTTTTTTTTTTTTTTTTTTGGCTTTAGATGTCTGTACACTTGAATCCTCACTTCCAGATTCTCCTTCTTCAGAGGCCAGAGTTGTCACTCTCTTTTCAGCTAGTGGGAAATGGTTATCTGGGCACTTCCATGGGACATGCTTAGAGACCCACGACTCTTGCCTCAGCTCTTTGCTGATACCACTGTATTCCAAGGGGACTTACAGACTCTCGGAAGCTCCCGTGTCCTCACTGGAGATGTCTAGGACTGAGTCAGTGAGGATGTGGAAGGCATGCTATCTGCAGTAAGGAATACTGTCAGCAGAATAACCTTGAGCCTGGCTTTGCTCTTTAACTTCAAACTTTAACTTACTAAGGAGCTCTTTTGTCAGCTCTGATAGTTTAGAATCTAGGGGAACTAAAATTTTTGATGAGAGACATTCAGTGGTCAGAGTAGATTCTACTTCACTCGTATTGACATTTATCATTTGAGAGCTTCCAAACAACAAGATTACCAAGGTGTCAAAAGATTGTGATTTAAGAGCACACAGTTCCTGTACCTTGAATATCTGTCTGGACATGTTGGACATGGAAAAATGTTTTAAATTCTTTCCCAATGGCCTTTGCCACTGAATCACTTCTGGTTTATCACTGGAGTTCACATTCTCTTTCCTTGCCTGTGTCCAGGCCTACCAGGCTTTGTGGGCACTTCTGGGCTGTATCTGTTGTCTAGTACAGTCTCGGTCTGACTCACTTTTTATGGTGCTGTGTGGGAGGGGATGAATGTCTGTCTGCCATGCTGAATTGTCTGGATGTCCACAGCAAGCTTGTGTTTAATATCAGCATATGACAGTTTCAGTTCTTCCCGATTCTGTACTGCCCAGAGATGAGGAAATTGAAAGAGAACAGTCCAAGATGGAGACTGAAGTTGTTGTTCTCAGCTTGTTTCTGGAAAAGTTTTGGCACTTCCTTCAAGACACTTGCAAAAACTCCATTTTTGAATTCAAACCCCAGAATGTGTAGGTGAAAAGAAAGCAAACCTCATATTGGGGAAGAGACCATGTTTTGGTTTGTCTCAGCATATAGAGTTTTATGGATTTAATAATCTTAAGGGGTAGGACTCAACTTTGACTCATGCAAAGTCTTAAAATATGGACATCTCGCCCGTTTCAATTGTTGGAATCAAGAAAAGAAAGCTCTAGAATGGTAATCTAGCTCTAGAACTTACCATTGTGTTTTCTTTTTAATTTGTGTTTTTCATGTTTGTCTGAGAACTCCAAGAAGAAGGTGATGTGTTGTCCTCAACCAGCTATAACAGTGGTTCTCAACCTTTCTAATCCTGTGACCCCGCAATACAGTTCCTTATGTTGCGGTGACCCCAAACCAAAAAATAATTTTGGTGGCTACTTCATAACTGTAATTTTGCTACATGATATGCATTATGTATTTTCCAATGGCTTTAGGCGACCCTGTGTTTTGGTCGTTTGACCCCCGCCGGGGTCACGACCCACAGGTTGAGACCCACTGAGCTATAACCAGCACACTCACCTACGGTGACCCTACCCTTAGTGATCTGGCATAACTTCTTTTATTATTATTATTATTATTATTATTATTATTATTATTATTATTATTCAGTGAGAGGAGGGAAGGCAGATAGACTCCCATATGTGTGCCAACTGAGATCCACACATCAAGCCCACTAGGGGGTAATGTTTTACTCATCTGGGCATTGCCTCATTGCTTAGCAACCAAGCTCTTAGCACCTGTGGCAAGGACATGGAGCCACACTTAGCACCTGGGGCCAACTTGCTCCAATCAAGCCATAGCAGCAAGAGGGGAAGAGAGAGAGAGAAAGGTGAGAAGGGGAGGAGTGGAGAAGCAGATGGGCACATCTCCTGTGTGCCCTTACCAGGAATCGAACCCAGGACATCCACATGCTGGGGCAACACTCTACCACTGAGCCAACCAAACAGGGCCAAAATTTCTTATTCAAATATAATCTAAGAATGGTTTTCATTTGATGTGGTCTGTGTTCTTCCTTGAGACATTTACTAATTCATTCACTAAGTGACTCATTGAGTGACACATAGTTATTTTTCCGACTCTGAGGCAACCTTCAGACTTTTTACTAGGTAGCATTCTAAGACCCTTTGTGGGCTGTCTTCTGCGCTCTTCCCAAGGGAATACCCAGAATTCCTTCTCATATTTGTGCTTAGTCGAAACATGTTACATTATAGCCATGTTTTATTTACCCATTCATCAGTTGATGGATGTTTGGGTATTTAAAAAAATTTATTTTGGTGGGGACACTGCTTAATAAAATACAGATTTCAGGGGTACAATTCAATAATAAAACACCATCTGTATATTACATTGTGTGTTTATCACCCCAAGTCAAGTCTCCCTACATCAGCACCTATTCCCTCTCTGCACTCTACTTCTTCCTCATAACCCCTTTCCCTCCTGCCATTCCCACACTGTTGTTTGTGTTCATAAGGCTGTTTTTACCTCTTTCTCTTATGGTACTGCTATGAACAGTTGTTTACCAGTCTTGATGTGGGCATGTGTTTTCATTTGTGATGAGTATATATAGAGATGGAATTGTTGGGTCAAATGGCAACTCTATGTTTAACATTTTGAAGAACCCCCAGACCTATTTTCCAAAGTGGCTGCCCAGTTTTCATTCCCACCAGCAGTGTGTGAGGATTCCACTTTCTTCACCTTTTCATTGACACTTATTATCTGACTTTTTGATTCTAGCTATTTTGTGCATATGTGTGTTTGTGTGTGACTGTGTGTGTTGCTATTTTTTTTTTAATTTTTAAAGACTTTATTCATTTTAGAGAAGAGAGAGAGATAGATAGATAGAGGGGGGAAGAGAGAAGGGAGGAGGAGCAGGAAGCATCAACTCCCATATGTGCCTTGAAAGGGCAAGCCCAAGGTTTCGAACTGGCAACCTCAGCATTCCAGATCGACATTTTATCCACTACGCCACCATAGGTGGGGCAGTGTGTTGCTATCTTACAGTGTTTCTGAATTGCATTTCCCAGAAGGGTAAAGATGCTAAGTATCTTTTCATCTAATCTTTTACTTTAATAGTATTTGGGGTGGGGGAATAAACAAGTGTGTCTGAGCCACTGTTTTAAGATATTTTCACATATAACAGGAGAAAAATGTTCTAAAAATTTGAAAACATATAGCAATGCCAATTTTCTAGTTTTCTACTTCTGTACTTTCTGCAGAGTAGTACAGTTACTGTGTGATTAAGGAACACTATTGTGCCTTCTATTTACCCTGTAAGATTACCTCTTGCACAGAGTTGAGAGAACTCACTCAAATGACTCCTCAGGGCTGACTAAAAGGCAGAGCAGAACTGATTGGCAAAGCCTTTAAAGCTCAGTGATTTTTTGTCACCAATGCTGTTTACATCTGTAATGTGTAAGTGTGTCCACATAATAGCTATTAACATTATACGAAGTGAAATAAGTAAATCAGAAAAAAACAGGAACTGCATTATTCCATACGTAGGTGGGACATAAAAGTGAAACTAAGAGACATTGATAAGAGTGTGGTGGTTACGGGGGGAGAGGGGAGAGGGAGAGGGAAAGGGGAAGGGGGAGGGGCACAAAGAAAACTAGATAGAAGGTGACAGAGGATAATCTGACTTTGGGTGATGGGTATGCAACATAAGTGAACGACAAGATAACCTGGACATGTTATCTTTGAATATATGTATCCTGATTTATTGATGTCGCCCCATTAAAAATAAAATTATTAAAAAAAAAGAAATGTGAGAGCTTTGACATGGGCACATGGCATATGTCTGCAAGATGGATGGTAACGTGTTTTGATGGGCTTTTTCACTTTATTGTATTACAAAAATGGGATATAATACACATGCCAAATGATAATTGTGAAAGTTGAGTGAGGATGCATGGGAACATATATTATACTATCTGCTTTTGGGCATGCTTATGAATTTCTATAATAACAAGCTTTTAAAAAATAAAATAATTTGGGTACTTCAGAAGGCCAAAGGAGATCTGGCCAGGGTGCATCATTTCATCAAGACAAGAATTTTTCTATCTCTCAACCCAATAAGGTGATTTCAGGAAGTGTTGCTCCATTGAGATTGGGAAGGAAACCCCTTTCCTTTGTAACAGGAAGGGAAAAGGAAAGGAAGAATGTTAAAGTTTTCATTTTTCAAGTGTTTGGTTAAAAAGTTCCTATCTCGCCCTGGCCGGTTCGCTCAGTGGTAGAGTGTTGGCCTGGCGTGCAGGAGTCCCAGTTCGATTCCCAGCCAGTGCACACAGGAGAAGCGCCCATCTGCTTCTCCACCCCTCCCCTCTCCTTCCTCTCTGTCTCTCTCTTCTCCTCCCACAGCCAAGGCTCCATTGGAGCAAAGTTGGCCCGGGTGCTGAGGATGGCTCCATGGCCCCTGCCTCAGGTGCTAGAAAGGCTCTGGTTGCGACAGAGCAACGCCCCAGATGGGCAGAGCATCACCCCCTGGTGGACATGCCGGGTGGATCCTGGTCGGGTGCCTGCAGGAGTCTGACTGCCTCCCTGTTTCCAACTTCAGAAAAAGACAAAAAAAAAAAAAAAAAATTTCCTATCTCAAGGCTTCTAGGTGCTCTGCGAACAGTGCTCCCACACATCTATTGACCTGGTGGAGATGGACTCAGCTTGAGGAAAGTGAAATTTGAAATAGATTTGAGTAGCTTTGAGGAGAGAATGGACTAAAGAAACAAGGGCTTAAGCTCCATCTGTTTTGTTCACATGTTAGTAAGCATGAGATTATTGTTTGTGGAGTGAATTAATAATTTCCAAGTAGTTTTGGGGCGCCAATAGAATTGCTTATGAGATTTAATCCAACAATGATCAGTTACATACAGGAAGATATTTCTGGAATACCACAAAGTTGAAATTTTTCAAACAGGAAGATTAAAGGGGCCTGGAAGGGGCTCGTTTGTAGTGGAGATTTTTAAATATTAATTTAATAAACCATCAAATTTACCTTGGTGATGGAAGGACACAAGAGCTTCAAGAGCTGATAGTGAGCAAGTAGAAAAACAAATGACCTGGAGTTGAAAAATTAAGAGGGGCACTTATGCTGGAAGGATAGGGGAGGAGGTCAAAGGGTGGAAGGTCAGACTGCAGTACTGTATTCCAGATGGCAGAGGTGGTCCTGGTAACAAGTCTACAGTGAGGCAGTAACTGCACTGGAGTGGAAGTAAAGGACCCTAAAATGAAATTATGAAGAAATAGAAGGCTGTTATTGGGTGCTATATAAACATGAAGGTTAGAGCCCTATACTGCCTCCTCACCAATTCAAGTGTCCTGCTCTGGACCCCATTTCAGCTTTTTGTTCTACCCGGCTCTCCTGGTCCGGAGCTTCTGGGGTTCACATGTTTTACATCTCGTGGGAAATTGTTGACTTGGCACAACCCTAACACATGCCTAGGGGCGCAAGGCTCCTGCTGCTGCTGCATATGGAATCCTCTGTCCTCCGATTGGACATGCAACACCTGGGATGCTCCCATGTCCACACTGGAGACAAGCTGAGCAGGGATCAGGGAGGCTTTTAAATCGAGCTGTCTGAGTGAGTCATGGGATATGTAAGTGCATTGGCCTTGGGCCTGACGAGGCTTTCTGGTCTCCGATTTAGACTTTAACTAGCAATGAAATGCTTCTTAAGGTCTGATGAGTTAGTTAGTGTCTTGGAGAACTGATATTTTTTCTGGAGGGTTTTTGGTGGTCACAGTAGTTCGTTCTTTAATTTTATTCACATTTATCCTTTGGGAAGGTCCTGGCTTATTGGTTGTCACGGTGTCACTAGTTTTGAATTGAAGAGCATCAAGCTTCTCAACCCTGCATACATTAGGAATGGGAACAAGATCTGTTTTCTTTTAATCCTTTTTCCCTGACCTATTTCTATTCTATCACTGTAACTCACACTGCCATTTTGGCTTATGTCAAGTCCTCGTTTGCCTGGCAGGCAGTTTTGGGGGGCTAATGTTTGCTATTGCAGAATGTCCCTGACTTGTTTTTGCCAATGATATTGTTTGTCTCAGGCAGAATGACTGTCTGGCATACTGAATTCTCTAAACATTTTCTGCAAATTAGTGGCAGAGGGTGACTTTTGCAGGGTCCCTGTCCTTCTTTGTCCACAATGAGGTGGCAGGGAGAGGATGATTCAGGAGAGTGGCTGAATTTGCTGTTCCCAGCTTTTTTCTATGAAGGGATCCAGAGTATCCATTAAGGGTCAGGAAGTCTCCAGATTTGGGGTCTAGCTCAGAAATTACATTGTTTGAGGAGAAAGAGTTGGAATCAAACAAGGAAAGGGAAGAAGTACTTTTCAATTTAAAGATCTCTATGGATATGAGAACTTTGCTGGGAAAACCCCACAACATCCTTGTATAAAACTCGATAAGATGGGCTTCCAGCATCTGCTGTGCACTAGACACAAGGAAGAGAAGCTCCTGGGACATATTCAGGCAGCAGTCCAACCCTTTGAAGTTGACAAACTTCTCTGTTTTATCTCGAGGTGCAACTTCACAGAAAGTGCTTCATAGCGTGCCTTGAGCAATTCACCGTCCCAGGGAGCCGGCCCTCATCTATTTCCTCAACTTCTTTCTCAAATGGACTTTCAGGGCATTGTTTTTAATTAATTTTACTAGGGTGACATCAATAAATCAGGGTACACATGTTCAAAGAAAACATGTCCAGGTTCTCTTGTCAATCAGTTATGTTGCACACCTATCACCCAAAGTCAGATTGTCCTCCGTCACCTTCTATCTAGTTTTCTTTGTGCCCCTCCCCCTTCCCCTTATCTTCTTCCTCCCCCCCCCCCCGAAACCACCACACTCTTATCAATGTCTCTTAGTCTCACTTTTATGTCCCACCTTCGTATGGAATAATGCAGTTCTTGTTTTTTTCTGATTTACTTATTTCACTTAGTATAATGTTATCAAGATCCCACCATTTTATTGTAAATGATCCGATGTCATCATTTCTTATGGCTGAGTAGTATTCCATAGTGTATATGTACCACATCTTCTTTATCCAGTCTTCTATTGACGGGCTTTTTGGTTGTTTACATGTATTGGCCACTGTGAACAATGCTGCAGTGAACATGGTGCTGCATGTGTCTTTACGTATCAATGTTTCTGAGTTTTTGGGGTATATACCCAGTAGAGGGATTGCTGGGTCATAAGGTAGTTCTATTTTCAGTTTTTTGAGGAACCACCATACTTTCTTCCATAATGGTTGTACTACTTTACATTCCCACCAACTGTGAATGAGGGTTCCTTTTTCTTCACAGCCTCCCCAACATTTGCTATTACCTGTCTTGTTAGTAATAGCTAATCTAACAGGTGTGAGGTGGTATCTCATTGCAGTTTTGATTTGCATTTCTCTAATAACTAATGAAGATGAGCATCTTTTCATATATCTGTTGGCCATTTGTATTTCTTCCTGAGAGAAGTGTCTGTTCATGTCCTCTTCTCATTTTTTTATTGGATTGTTTGTTTGTTTGTTGTTGAGTTTTATGAGTTCTTTGTATATTTTGGATATTAGGCCCTATCTGAGCTGTTGTTTGAAAATATCATTTCCCATTTAGTTGGCTGTCTATTTTGTTGTCAGTTTCTCTTGCTGAGCAAAAACTTCTTAGTCTGATGTATATAGTCCCATTCATTTATTTTTGCCTTCACTTCCCTTGCCTTTGGAGTCAAATTCATAAAATGCTCTTTAAAACCCAGGTCCATGAGTTTAGAACCTATGTCTTCTATGTACTTTATTGTTTCAGGTCTTATGTTTAGGTCTTTGATCCATTTTGAATTAATTTTAGTACAAGGGGACAAACTGTAGTCGAGTTTCATTCTTTTGCATGTGGCTTTCCAGTTTTCCCAACACCATTTGTTGAAGAGGCTGTCTTTTCTCCATTGTGTGTTGTTGGCCCCTTTATCAAAAATTATTTGATCATATATATGTGGTTTTATTTCTGGACTTTCTATTCTGTTCCATTGGTCTGAATGTCTATTTTTCTGCCAATACCATACTGTTTTGATTGTCGTGGCTCTATAATATATTAATAGTTTGAAGTCAAGTATTGTAATGCACCCAGCTTCGTTCTTTTTCTTTAGGATTGCTTTGGCTATTCGGGGTTTTTTATACTTCCATATAAATCTGATGATTTATGTTCCATTTCTTTCAAAAATGTCATTGGAATTTTGATGGGAATTGCATTAAATTTGTATATTGCTTTGGGTAATATGGCCATCTTGATTATATTTATTCTTCCTATCCAAGAGCAAGGAATATTCTCCCATCTCATTATATCTTTTTCCATTTCCCTTAACAATGGTTTGTAGTTTTCATTATATAAGGGGATTATTTTTTTGAGTTCGTTCTCAAATGGTTCATTGTTAGCATATAGAAGGCTATGGACTTCTGTATGTTAATTTTGTATCCTGCGACCTTACTGTATTGTCTTATTGTTTCTAGTAGTCTTTTTGTGGATTCTTTGGGGATTTCAATGTATAGGATCGTATCATCTGCAAAAAGTGATACCTTTACTTCTTCTTTTCCGATATGGATGCCTTTTATTTCTTTGTCTTGTCTGATTGCTCTGGCCAGAACCTCTAGCACCACGTTAAATAAGAGTGGAGAGAGTGGACAACCCTGTCTTGTTCCTGATTTAAGGGGGAAAGCCTTCAGTTTAGTGCCATTTAATATGATGTTAGCTGATGGTTTATCATATATGGCCTTTATCATGTTGAGGTATTTTCCTTCTATACCCATTTTGTTGAGATTCTTAAACATAAAATTGTGTAGTATTTTATCAAATGCCTTTTCTGCATCATTGATAAGATCATGTGGTTTTTGTTCTTTGTTTTGTTGATATGGTGTATTATGTTAACCGTTTTACGTATGTTGAACCATCCTTGAGATTCTGGGATGAATCCCAGTTGATCATGATGTATTGTTTTCTTAATATGTTCTTGTATTCAATTTGGTAGTATTTTGTTTAGTATTTTAGCATCTGTATTCATTAGAGATATTGATCTGTAGTTTTCTTTTAATGTGCTGTCCTTGCCAGGTTTCGGTATGAGGGTTATGGTGGCCTCATAAAATGTGTTTGGAAGTATTGCTTCTTCTTCAATTTTTTGGAAGACTTTGAGTAGGACGAACTCAAAAAATAATCCAAATCTTCTTTGAACGTTTGTTAGAATTCACTAGTATAAACGCCTGGGCCTGGACTTTTATTTTTGGGGAGGTTTTTAATAGTTTTTTCTATTTCTTCCCTACTAATTGCTCTATTTAGGCTTTCTGCTTCTTCTTGACTCAGTCTAGAAAGTTTATTTTGTTCAGGAATTTATCCATTTCTTCCAGATTGTTGAATTTAGTGGCATAAAGTTTTTCATAGTATTCTAGAATAATTCTTTGTATATCTATGATGTCCATAGGTGATTTCTCCTCTTCTATTTTGGATTTTGTTTATATGAGTTCTTTCTCTTTTTTCCTTTGTAACTCTTGCCAAGGGTTTGTCAATTTTTTTTATCTTTTCAAAGAACCAGTTCCTTGTTCTATTAATTTTTTCTATAGTTTTTCTGTTCTCTATTTCATTTATTTCTGCTCTGATTTTTATTATCTTTCTTCGGCTGGTTTTGGGTTGTCTTTGTTCTTCTTTTTCCAGTTCCTTAAGGTGTGAAGTTAAGTGGTTCACTTGGGCTCTCTCTTGTTTGTTCACGTAGGCCTGAAGTGATATGAACTTCCTTCTTGTCACTGCTTTTACTGCATCCCATAGATTCTGATATGTCGTATTGTCATTTTCATTTTTCTGTATATATCTTTTTTTTTGTATTCCTCTGAAGCTGTAAAGGGGGAGAGATAGACAGACTCCCGCATGCGCCCGACCGGGATCCACCTGGCACGCCCACCAGGGGGCGATGCTCTGCCCCTCCGGGGGGTCGCTCTGTCGCGATCAGAGCCACTCTAGCGCCTGGGGCAGAGGCCAAGGAGCCATCCCCAGCGCCCGGGCCATCTTTGCTCCAATGGAGCCTTGCTGCAGGAGGGGAAGAGAGAAACAGAGAGGAAGGAGAGGGGGAGGGGTTAAGAAGCAGGTGGGCGCTTCTCCTGTGTGCCCTGGCCGGGAATCGAACCCGGGACTTCTGCATGCCAGGCCGATGCTCTACCACTGAGCCAACCGGCCAGGGCCTGTATATATCTTTTGATCTCTGCGCTTATTTCTTCTTTGACCCATTCATTTTTTAAAAGTATGTTGTTTAGTTTTTACATTTTTGTGGGGTTTTTTTCCTCTTTTTTGCAGTTGAATTCTAGTCTCAAGGCTAGATCAGAAAATATGCTTGGTACAACTTCGATTTTTCTGAATTTGCTGATGTTGTTTTTGTGGCCCAACATATGGTCAATTCTTGAAAATGATCCATGTACACTGGAGAATAATGTATACTCTGTCACTTTGGGGTGAAATGTCCTGTAGATGTCTATCATATCCAGGTGCTCTAGTGTTTTGTTTAAGGCCAATATATCTTTATTGATTCTCTGTTTGGATGATTGATCTAGAGCTGTCAGCGGTGTATTGAGGTCTCTAAGTATGATTGTATTTTCGTCAGTATTTGTTTTTAGGTCAATAAGTAGCTGTCTTATATATTTTGGTGCTCCTTGGTTTGGTGCATATATATTAAGAATTGTTACGTCTTCTTCATTCAGCGTCCCTTTAATCATTATGAAATGACCATTTTTGTCTTTGAGTATTTTGCTGTCTTGTAGTCAGCATTATCAGATATGAGTATTGCTACACCTCCTTTTTTTTGGATGTTATTTTCCTGGAGTATTGTTTTCCAGCCTTTCACTTTGAATTTGTTTTTATCCTTGTTGCTTAGATGAGTTTCTTGTAGGCAGCATACAGTTGGATTTTCTTTTTTAATCCATTCTGCTACTCTGTGTCTTTTTATTGGTGAGTTTAATCCGTTTACATTTAGTGTAATTATTGATACTTGTGGGTTCCCTATTGCCATTTTATACATTGCTTTCTGTTAGTTTTGTGTCTTGTTTGATTATTCTCTTTTGTTTTTCTATCCTTTGTTTTTGTTTGGTTGTATTCCATACTTCTTTCCTCTGTTGCTATCTTTTTAAATCATGGACTTCTGCGGTGGTTTTTTCAAGGGTAGTTACCATTAAGTAATGAAAAGGGTTTATATCCTATTCATAGTAATGCACTATCTTGTGAGTAATTCTGTATTCCATCGTCCTTTGCTACTGTTAATTTCCATCCTCTCCCTTTTTTTTGTTTATTTTGTTGTCACAGTTTAAATTGGGTTTTATTGTTTTCTTGGTGGATCTTTTACTTGTGGTTTTGTTTTGTTTTGTTCTTTATTTCTTGTTGGAAAACCACCTTTAGTAATTCCTGGAGTGGGTGTTTTCTGATGATAAATTCCCTCATCTTTTCTGTATCTGTGAATGTTTTTATTTCTCCTTCATATTTGAAGGATAGCTTTGATGGGTATAGTATTTTTGGCTGAAGTTTCTCTCTTTCAGGACTTTAAGTATTGGGGTTCACTCTCTTCTAGCTTGTAGAGCTTCTGTTGAGAAATCCAATGATAATCTAATGGGCCTTCCTTTATATGTTGTATTCTTCTTTTCCCTGGCTGCCTTGAGAATTTTTTGTTGTTGTTGGTTTATGCCAATTTCATTATGATGTGCCTTGAAGTAGGTTTGTTGGGGTTAAGAAAACTTGGAGTTCTGTTTGCTTCTTGAATTTGAGGCTTTAGTTCTTTCCACAGGCTTGGGAAGTTCTCATCTATTATTTGTTTGAATATGTTCTCCATTCCGTTTTCTCTTTCTTTTCCCTCTGACATACCTATTATTCTTATGTTATTCTTTTTGATGGAGTCAGACAATTCCTCTAGGGCTATCTCATTTTTTTAAATTTTTGAGTCTCTTCTTCTCTCTGTTGTGCCTCAAGTTGCTTGTCTTCTATTTCACTAATCCTACCTTCTATCCAGCCTGTTCTATTAGTTAAGCTTGTTACCTTGTTTTTCAGCTTGTGAATTGAGTTTTTTATCTGTTTGATTTGTTTTTATAGTTTCAATTTCCTTGGTAATATATTCTTTGTGTTTGTTGAGTTGTTTTTTGAGCTCCCTAAACTGCCTTTCTGTGTTTTCTTGTATATCTCTGAGTATTTTTAAGATTATTATTTTAAATTCTCTGTCATTTAGCTCCAAGGTTTCCAATATATTAAATTTTTTATCCATAGATTTTTCCTCATCTACCTGTGCTACCTCTCTATCTTTTGTATCCATGATATTTAATTTCCTTTTTCTTAATGGCACCTGAAGGTGGTTTTGTTGGTAGTATTAATGAGAATTAATAAAGAATATAAAGTTAAAAAATAAAAATAAAAAAGAATTAAAAAATTATTATTCCCCCCCCCCTTTTTTTTCCTCTCTTCTTCTCTCCCCTCCTTCTTGAGAAAATCTTGTGGTGAACTGTGAATTATATTGTGCTAAATAGAACAAAAACTACCTATAATGGAGGGCCTGAGTTGGGGAGAAGTGATAAAGGGACAAAAAAGTGGGCATGAACTCACAAAATGCAAAGAAGGAAAAAAATTTGGGTCAAGAATAAAATGAGTTGCTTTTACGTGATGGATGACTAAAAGATATGATGAGAGAAATAAGAGGGAAACAGGAAAAAGGGGAAAATAATTAAAAAATTACTATCGTATTTAGTGGAGCAAGAACTAAATAAAATGGAGAGCCAGGGTTGGGAGCGCTGCTAGTGAGTTAAAAAAGCAAAGTAAAAAACCCCAAAGCACCACAAAGAAAAATTTGGGTCCCAGATAAAATAATTTGTTCGTGATTGAGGATTGAATGAGAGGAAAAGAAAAGGAGAAAAGAAGAAACTAATATAGAGGGAGAAAAAAAAGAAAGAGGAAAACACAAAAAGAAGAAAAAAGAATAAAAGGAGAGAGAGAGAGAGTTAAGGGTTTTGGAGAGCAACCCTCATAAAGAGAAAGGAAGAAGAAAGAAAAGATAATGGGAGATATAACAGTTATGGGTAGTGTAGTTCAAGGAGAGGAGTGAGTAAGACCAGCAGAGAATTAAAGGACCAAATTGGAAGAGGAAGTAAATAATCAAGACAAGAAGAGAAGAGGAACAAACCAACAAATATAATGAAATGGGATAGGTTATAAAGTCTGTGGATTATTCTTGATTTTGAGAGGTTATCTTCTTACTTTTTCTTTTCTCTCCCTCTTCCTGGTTGGTGACTCTGTACCCTGGGTTCTACCCCTGTGGCACGCTCAGGTAGAAGTTTGCAGTTGATAAGTCTCTATGGCGATGTCATATATTGGGCTTCAGTCTTGTTGGCAGTCGAGGCTCATTAGCATTTGCAGCCTCTGCCAATGAGAGAGTCCGTGTTCCTGAAGCCTCTCTCCTAGTCTTTCCTTCCTGAATTAGTAGCCTGATGATCCAGCTATGGGGTTGCTGCTGCCTCTGCCTGGAGAGTAAGAAGCTCAAAGAGCTGGCAAATCCCCACTCTATTCCCACTCAATGCAGGGCTCTGGGTAAGGCTCAATCAGTCAGAGCCCCTAGCATAATCAGGCGGGGCTTCCGCCCACACAAAGACCTCTGACTCTGGTACTCTGTCCGGGAACACAGGCGCCCACTCCCGGGGGAATCTCTTGACCACTATCTGCGCTTGCCGACCAGGATATCCGGCCAGCCTCCTCTCACTCCCGGTGAGGCGCACCTTCTGCACGGAAAAGTTCGAGAGTAGGGAATTTTGCTCCTGTTCCCTCACCACGTGCTGCTTTTTGGGGCTCAGGGGCGACCCTGAGACTCCAGTTTTGGCTCACACAAAGGCCTCTGACTCTGCCCCTCTGTCCAGGAACACAGGCGTTGTTGGGCAGATAAAATGTATTATGCTCACTTTGTTAAAGTGGCACTGCCCACATGGAGGCCGTTGCCCAGGTGATATTAATGTGTGTCTCTGTGGGCAGGCAGAATCCTTGTAGCCTGGGGCTTGGTTTTGGGATTAAGCCTTTCCCACCCATTTTGATGTGGGGTGGTACAATCCAATCATGCCTCAGAGAAGTGACTTTGTATTAGAGACTTCCCTATTTTGTATATTGGATTAAAGGTTTTGAATCTACACTATAAAATGGGGGTAGAACGAGAGCTTGCGCTCTTGGTTTCTGGGATGATTAGCATGAGAAAGCAGAGGGAGCAGAGCAGAGAGCAGTAAGAGGCCATGTGGTCAGGAGAAGTGGCCAAGATGGCGGAGTATTGAGTGAGAGGCCAGCTTGTGCAGTTTGACGCTGGAGAAGGAAGAAGATGGGGAACAGAGGTGAATAAGTCTGGTGAGCTAGAAACCTTTGATTCTAGGAAACTCGGATAAGTCAGTAGCTTTGTGAGCACTGAATGTGAGTGGGTTTTGGAGCCCAGTGTGTGTTTTTACTTGCCCGCCGGGTGCAAGCTAGAATTAAAGATGACAGCCCATCAGTTCTTGGCTCCGTTGTTTCTTTACCGACTGTCCGAATCCAATGCGAACCTGCATGGGCCAGAAGGCGGCTGTAGTGACCCTGGCCTTGGCTTCTGGCCATACAGGCGCCCACTCCCTGGGCTCTAGGAGGAATCTTTCACTCACTATCTGCACGCGCCGACCAGGAGATCGGGGCAAGTGGCTGTCCCTAGTGCCTTTCTTTGTCTGGATTTGGCGCGAGCGTTAGCTTGTGTTGACTGGGTTGCCACAAGCACAGTTTTTCCTCGGCTTGGATGTCTGTGCCACAGCCTGGTTTGGACGTTTGGGCCGCAGTCTGGTTCTATTCACACCCTATGCCCGCCTTAGTTCCTATACTCTCAGTTCCCAGTGAAATCAGCCCTTATTTAGGTTAGTGAGGAAGGCGCAGTGTTTCTTCCTCCTTATTTTTTTCGGGGTTGATTATATATTTAGTCAATTTTTCACTCAATCATACCTTCACATTTACTGTGGAACTTCTGGAGGCTCCAAGGATAGATTTTTCTGTCTCTGGTTGAAGATCTTGTTGAATTTTTGGGAAGATTTATCGGTATCACTCCTAACGGCGCCATTTCTCTGACGTCACTCGGCATTTTTTTAGTTGTCTCTGACTTACACCAAACCCTGACACCATTGAATTTTCTCCTGACAGACTCATCACATAAATGTCTTTGTCTTTCTCAGAGTCATACTCCACATCTTTATATGGAGAGTCACTCAACAGGTGGTCTTTTGGGCCGCCTCTGGGCTGTGTTCCTCACCCCTGCCTGCATCTTCTCTACCTAAAGCATTCCTGAGCTCCTCCAAAAGAAGCTTCCTGGTTGGCTCAACCCAACACTTAGATTTCTGCTACTTTGACCCTTATACACAGAGATTCATGAAAGCTTATAATTTTTCTTTGACTCAGATATCTCTGAACAATCATGTGGAGGCCTCATCAGTGACAGACTCATGGACCCTGCAGTGCAAGCCCCACCGGTATTGGATGAACCTCTTTCAAAGGTGATGTTCCAGTTTCTCCGGAAGTTCACTGCAGAGAGGACACTCTGTAGGAGGAATGGAGACTGAAACACATGACTGGGTGGGGTGGGAGGGGTGGAAGGAGAGTTGAGAACTGAAGAATAAGTCTTCCTGAGACCGTTGAACCATAGAGTGGAAACCCCACAAAATTTTCTGGTTCTTCTATAACACATTCTATTCCAGGTATTGAATTTCAGAAGAGGTGGGACAGTCAGATTCATTCCAGGGTCTATGGAAATATACCACACGGCTCCTAATTTGGTGTATAGAACCTGATGGTAGAATTGGGAGTGGGAATTGAACGGGGGTCTGGTTCAAATATGAGTGAGAAGTGAGGTCTGAGACTGGGAGAAGTTTTGAGGCAAGGGTTGAGGCTGGACCTCAAACAAGAATGGAGGTAGAGGATAGGGAAGTACTTGGAATTCTTGGACTGTGGATGTATTGGAGATTTTATTAAAAATAAGGATTTATAAATAGTCACCAGAGATATGATCACCAGAGTATAAGGACTCATTGTCTAGGGAAGGAAGACCTCTGAAAAGCTGAGTAAGTTTTTGCTCTAACTTGTCTTCCCAGGTCTTAAGACAAGAGTACAGTAGATGTACATGCAGCTCCTTTGGTTTGCCTTTGCTGCTGCAGAAAGAAAGGGTGACTACTGAGCCATACTTATCAGCAATGAAATTTAACATTTCCCCTAAAGAATTTAGTGTAACTTGACCTAAGTGGTTTTGGAAAGGATCTTTATTATTTTTCCACATAAGGAAATCACCCCCCTTTTGCACATATCTTTCCGGGAGTGTGAGTATACCAGGTCTAAGAAATGAGAGGTTTCAGGATCTACAAGTTTGACCCGAGGGTCTTCTCCAGAAGAGGGATTTGTAAAATTGAGGGAAGAAACATTTTATTGAAATCACATTGTGCCAAAGTGGAAGGGAGCAATTCTTTGGCAGGAGGTTACTAATTGAAACAATGTGAACTAGACACGTTTGGGTGGTCAATGCCTTGCGGACCATAAGTGGACACTGCACTAGTGTCGTCTGGAGATGAACTCTCCAGAACACGCTCTGATGAAATATAAATTGATTTATATTGAGTCACAGTTAAAGTACATACAATCCAGTATTGGTGAAACAGACACGGTTTCTGATACATGGTGATGAATAACTGATTCTGTAGGACTCACTGTCTGGGACAAACTGGGGAAGAGAATGATATATCCTGGGTAATGGAGGAGTCAAGAAAGATGGTATGCAGGATCAGAGGAGCTTCTGGTTGGACAGCAGCAGCATCACTACTAGTAACATGTAGTGAAAAAAGGGGTAAGGCAAGGGGTTAGGGTAGACAGTGGTCAACTGGAAATTCGTTCTAGATGCAGAGTTTGATCTAGTGATGAGGGTGACAGAAAATTACCCAAGGGAGTCATTGGGTTGAGACAGAAATTTTCAACTCTTTTCATCTCATGGATGAACTAGACACACATAAACTAATTACTAAAATTATGTGTGACACCAAAAAGTTGCTTTTTGGCAATGTAACCCTTCAAAAAAAACATAGGTATAAGATGAGAAAAGTAGCTGATTGATCGCAGTGGTTGTTTCTTACATGCATCACAAGAGGTGTCTTTATATAAGAGTTCACAAAAGTAGGTTCCTGTGTGTGTGTTGCTGCATTTATAAAGCCTTTCACATACATTATCTTATATGATGGTCAGAACCACTGTGTGAAGCAGAGAGGACAGTGGTTTCACAAAGAGAAATCTGATCATGCTGAAGTCAAAGTACATCACAACATCAGAAGACAGAAGTCTGACTCTTGACATCCACTGGGCAGCATCCCTTGCCCAGGTCCATCACTGCCTCATCCCCAGGGCCAGCAGAGAAGGGGAGCTGAGAAGTGTCCCAAGTTCCAACTGTCTTCCCATGAGCCTCACATGAGGGCTTTTTTTTTTATGAGAGAAACTCTGTTGAGCAACTGACATCATAGAATCATGAACCTGGTGCCTCATGGGGAGGAGAGAGAAAGGGACCCCTTGGGGAGCTCAGACCCTTACCTTCCAATGTTCCTCCATTTCTTCTCCTCTTGGCTTTGAACTAATGCTGAATATTTAAGAGTATCACTTCCCTTACTGCCCTTCCTAAAAACTCAAACATCCAGAATTCAGGAATCAAATGACTCTATTTTAATTACTAGAACTATGCGTTCCTTCTTTTTATCGAGTTTTATAGCTTTAAAATGTAATATTACCTTCCTGAAAAACTCAATGAAGGATTTTGTCTATGGTGCACACTTGATATTCTCAGAAGTCTTCTTCTCAATGAGGGCATGTAATTGGAGGCGTACAGTTGCATCTCTGCCCCCTCAGATGGGATCCTCTAAACTGAAATGAAGTTCAGGCTGCAGCCCCTGCTCAGAGGCTCTCAGAGGCTCAGCACTGCTCTCCTGATCAGCCCAACAAAACACCTTGGTCTGGTGATGCCTGCATGGGACTATGACACATGATGAAATGCTGGCTAACTCTGATGTCCGGCAGAGTTCCCAGAGGCTGCAAATAACTCTTTCCAGAACTAGGAAATGACTGAGTTTAGGATTTTAGCCAGATACCTTCTTATTACCTTATTTTTCTCAGAACCTTACCACAGCCTGGTCTTTTCTTTCCTTGGAAAAATGAGGTTCTAGTCTCTCCTCAGCCATCTCATTTTAAGTGTCTCTCTGACTGAATGAAACTCATTTAGAAATGTAGAGGAAAAATGGTAAAAACAACACAGAACCTCTATTGTGGCTCGCTAGGGTTTCTTACATTTTGTGTGTATTCATTCAGTTTTCCAGAAGTTGTTATGATGGAATCCTCACAGGTAGCATAAGAAGAGAAGGAATAATCACAGCCTACATAGGCAAGTGAAGCAGGGGTCATTATTTCACACTGTTGAGCAGAAGTCAGGCACAGTTTAGTAAGGCTATTCTGAAATGCAAAAACATTCTGTTCTATGGATTTCATTTTGAGATTCACAGAGCTACCTGAGCAAAATGAGCTCTAAGAGTGCAGACTCTTTATTGTAAGGTCTTCATTACAGAACACTGAGGAGTCTTAAAGAATTTTTGAGGATGGGGGAAGGGATACCTTTGATAAGGTGTGTCCACAGCCCCTCCTCAACCCTCAATCCCAGAAGATCCTTCTACCCATCTTGGGCCTCCAGGCCCCTGTGCCCTACTCTGCTATCCTATTTTTCAGTCAGCCTTTTATCATAGTATATATTTACCTCAGTGAATATTCTGCTTGTACTGTTTGGTTAACCAGATATTACCTGGGTCCCCATTATGTTTGTGAACTTGACTTTGATCTCTCTTTACCTTGAAAGTCTAAAATAGTCCCTGGGATTGTTTTTCTCTACCCAAATATTTATGCTTAAGTACATATCTGTCCTCTAATATGTCTTTCTTATAGAACGTTGTTGCTTCACATGAACCTGGATACAGAACTTAAGAGATCTTTGAGCTTCCTTAGTTTTGTGAGTGTTGAATAGCAAATTTTAGTTCTTTCAGTAAGTGAAATGAATAATAAAATGATACTCCTCCAGGCTATAAATTCACCTATTTTACATATACCTAACCCCACAGTTTTCTAATAAAGCTCTCCCCAGACATATCAGGCAGCTATAGAGTTGGCCAAGGCGGTGATTAGTAGAGTGAGATCCCCACACATCCTCATGACACCTTCTCAATTGAGGTCCATTACCACACAGCAGTCTGGTCCAATATTTCTTGCTGCACTTGGCTACACTGTCTCCAAGAGTATTTCTCAAAACTCTACTAAAATAACACGCTGCTTTTGAGAAGGCACATTTGAGATAAGTCATTAGGTTGGTTTCTCACAAGTTCTCAGTTTTCCAGGAACAGTCTTCAGTGCTCTCTCACTCCCTCCCCACCACTGCCCCTGAGATGAGCCATATGGGTGTCCCAGTTTTCCCAATACCAAAAAGGTCGAAGAAGAACACATTATGGAGCCAAGTCCTTTATAACTACATTGAAAACAGTAGCTAAAAGATGTCCTTCATCATTCAAATAGCAAACTTTTTTTTTTTTTTTTTTTAATTTCTGAAGCTGGAAATGGGGAGAAACAGTCAGACAGACTCCCGCATGCGCCCGACCGGGATCCACACGGCACGCCCAAGAGGGGGCGATGCTCTGCCCATCCTGGGCATTGCCATGTTGCGACCAGAGCCACTCTAGCGCCTGAGGCAGAGGCCACAGAGCCATCCCCAGCGCCTGGGCCATCTTTTGCTCCAATGGAGCCTTGGGTGCGGGAGGGGAAGAGAGAGACAGAGAGGAAGGAGGGGGTGGGGGCTGAGGAAGCAAATGGGCATTTCTTCTATGTGCCCTGGCCGGGAATCGAACCCGGGTCCCCCGCATGCCAGGCCGACGCTCTACCGCTGAGCCAACCGACCAGGGCCCACATAGCAAACTTTTACTGAGTTATACTGTGTAGTGTTTCTAGTAGAAATATTAGCAAAATAAGGCCTTGCCTCTGCCTTCAAGGCCATTCTTAGTGCCCTAAGTAAAATCTGTAAACAATCTGATGAAATGATGAGAACTAAAAAGATGTAGGAATAAGAACACAAAAAACAGATAAAGAGCAAGTAACTGCTCTGCCTGGAGTGAGTGGGGAAAGGGGTCAGTGAAGACTTTAGAGTTGGTGCCAACTGAGATGGGCATTGTGAGGTCTTCCCCTTCCTCTTCCTCTGTGTCCTGACCATTGTCCTTCTTATCTTTTCCTTCTTTAGAACTTAGTTTTTGGAGCAGATTTAGTTTTTTTGGGGTTTTTTTGTTGTTGTTTTTCTGTTTTTGTTTTTGTATTTTTTTGAAGCTGGAAATGGGGAGGCAGTCAGACAGACTCCTGCATGTGCCCGAACGGGATCCACCCGGCATGCCCACTGCGCAAACTGGCAAGGGCCAAGCAGATTTAGTTTTAAAGCTAATGTAGCAGAAAGTGCAGTGGTGATCCATGTTAGTAAGCATGGCATGATTGTGGAATGAATGAATGATTTCCAGGTACTTCTGAGGTATTAATAGACTCTTTTGTGATAATTAACCCAAGAATGATCAGTTACTTATACGCAGTCATTTCTGGAAAAACACTTAGTTGAAATATTGCCAGGCAGTAAGAATCAAAGGGGTCTGGTAGGGGCCCTTTTATAATAAAGCTTTTTAAATATTGGTTACCTGATAGACCATCAATGTTTTCATGGAAGCGGTTGGGGGACACAAGTGCTTCAGGAATTGAAAGGAAATAAGTGGAAAAGTGAATGACTTGGAATGGAAAAATGAACAAGGGGCATAGATGCTGGAAGGATAAGGGAGGAGGTCAAAGGGTGGAAGGTCAGACTGCAGTACTGTATTTCAGATGGCAGTGGTGTTCCTGGTAACAAGTCTACAGTGAGGCAGTAACAGCAATGGAGCGGAAGTGAAGGACCCTATGGGGTGATGAAGAAGGAACATGGAGGCTGGGGTTTTGACTCTTACTCCATATGAATGTGAGCCCTCCACTGCCTGTTCATTACTTAAAGTTCCATGCCCTGTGCTCCATTTAACTTTTTTGTGCCTCCCAAGATTTTCACAAAATCTTTTTTTTCTTTCTTTCTTTTAACCCAAGCTTTAGACATGGTAGGATCAGTGACATAACTCTGGGCAAAAGATTCAGGTGTGATTGTGAGAGAGGATTGTGATAGTCATCTGATTTTTTGTTGTTGTTGTTGTATTTTATTGATGTTTTTTGTTTTTTAAAACTCAGGATTTCCAAGGTTTACTGGATAAACTACCTGAAGTGCTCATTAGGATGCACATTCCATTTTGTTTTGTCTGTACAGATGCAGGTGACCTCCTTGCAGACCCCTATAGTAAGGTTGGTTAAGTGTGCAGATCAGGACAAAGAAAGCAATCTATGGAGGTCCACAGTGAGCCTCCAAATATCTGTAACCCTGATGCATAGTCTGGAACTCACCTCTAGTTATGAGCTGCAGGTGTGCTGGGGAGATGTATTATGTCTCCACCAAGGCCATGAATATCAAAGGATTCATCTCATCCTGATAGGTCAGATGTATACAGTAGGGGGACTAGTATGTTTCCATCAAGAATGGATGGAAGGAAGGCACCAGGATCGCCTTCCCCAAAGACAAGGATGCCATGCTCCATGACATCCCTGCAAACATTGTTTCAGTGTTCAAGGAACAGCCCCACGCCTCGTTGGTGTAAGGTGTCAGTATGCAGTGCGTGCTCGGATCAGCTGTGGCAGGAGGAGCTCGGATCAGATTGAGGAAGTTGAGAGCAAGATAGGAGGACCCTGTGGGGATGATGGGCAAGAACGTGTGTTCCACCAGCAGGGTCACCCTTTTCTTTCTTCATTTGTTCTTACTTTCTTGCTTAGTCTAAGGCCTTTTTTCCTTATTAAGCTTTATTTTACCCCGGGAGGTAGGTGACTGCCTGGTCAACATTCCTCCCACTAATAGCTGAGTCATGATATTGATAAAAAAAAAAAATCATCAATCCAGCAGCCAAAACAACTATCCAGATACAGAAAGTACTTCCCCAATGTTACTACTTCCCAGCATGCATACTTTAGTGTCTAGTTTACAGATGCTTCATCACTAACATGACCCAGGAGATAAATCTTTAAGCAGCATGGATGCTCTTCCCAGACCCTTCCTTAAAAAGCCCAGGAGCCACTGCAGGACATTCTCCCAAACACACTCAATTGGGACTCATCCCCTGTGAGATCCTCTGATCACTGACTTCTCAATACTGATTAAGTTTGAATTGAAGAATTTTGAGCTTCTCAACCCTGGATACATTAGGAATGGGAACATGATCTGTTTTCTTTTTATCATTTTTCCCTGACCCATTTCTATTCTATCACTGGAATTTTTACTCTGCCATTTTGGCTCAGGTCCAGCCCCCTTTTGCCTTGTGGGCTCACTTTCTTTGCAGCTGGTGGTCAGTTGTTGACCTTGCACAAACCTAACACTTGGGTCAGGAGCCCAAGGCTCCTGCTGCTGCTCTACAAGGACTCTACTGACCTCTAATTGGACATGCAGCACCTGGGACACTGCTGTGTCCACACTGGAGACATGCTAAGCCGTGGTCAGGGAGGTTTTGTAAGTCAAACTGTCTTGAGACATAGGACATAGCATTGTGTTGGCCTTGGGCCTGGCTAGGCGTTCCTTCCCCTAGTCTAGACTTTTATTATGCCATGAGGTGCTTCTTCAGACCTAAATTGAGATTTTGGTGTACTGATATGTATTCTGGGGAGCTTTCAGTGGTCACAGTAAGTGTGCTCATTAGGCCCTTACTCTGAAATTGTTGGCTTATTGGTTTTTAGGATGTTGTCCTTTCGATTGAGGAGCATGGAGCTCCTCAGCCCTGGACACGCTGCATGGTTGTGACACTTTGAGTCTCTTGCTTGTGTCCAGCCCCTGTTTGCCTTGTGTGCAGCATTGGGGTGGGGGAGTGTCAGCTACTGGAGTATGTGGGGCCTCCTCTGCCAGCCAGTGGTGGATATCAGAGGGTAGATGTCTCATGGTCCCCCGTTCTTCCTGGTCCACAAGTGAGGTGGCAGGGAGAGGAACTTTCAGAATGGCAGCGGACTCACCTATTTTCATGTTTTCACCATGAAGAACTTTAGAGGCTCCTATAGGGGGTGTGAAGCCCCCAGTATTAGAATCCACCTCAGAAGTCAGATGATTGGTGGAACAAGATTTGGACTCGAATGAGAAAAGTGAGGAAGTACCTTTCAAATTAAAGATCTCTGTGGATTTGAGAACTTTGTCAGGAAGACCACTCAACATCCTCCTATGAAACTTGGAAATATGGACTTCCAGCATCTCCTGGTTCATATTTGGGCAGCCATCTGGGCTCACTGGGAGTGGCAAACTTCTCTGTTTTATCATGAGGTGGGACTTCTCAGAAAGTGTTTGATTGATTGCCTGCCACAAACTACACACTGTCCCAGGGAGTCTATCCTTATTGAATTCTTCAAATTTGTTACTCAAATGTATGTTCAGGGCATTTTTCATTTGTCTCTGCTCTGACACCAATAAATTTTCACCTGACTGACTCATCAGGGGACTGCCTAGGTCTTTCTTAGAGTCATGCCCCACAGCCTTAAAGAGGATTCTTGATTAAAATCAAATTGTGCCAAGTTGGAAGGCAAGGAGTCTATGACAGGGGTTTCCCAATAGGAACCATCTGAAATTGGCAGGTTTGGATGGTCAGTGCCTTGCGGGCCAGAAGTGGGCACGGCCCCAGGGCTGTCTGAAGATGAGCTCTCCTGGACACTCTCTGATTCTATGTAAGTGGATTTACTTTATTTCGTGGTGGCGAAATAGACAAAGCTGGTGGTACGTGAGTATCTGTCAGATTCACTGGCTGGGCCAGATTTGACAAAACGTTTATGTCTTGGATAATTGAGGAGTGAAAAAAGATGGTACGCAGGGTCAGAGGGGTTTCCTCATTCTGAGCATCAAAAGCTTGGTTTGAGGAAGGTTCCACTGGGAATTTGGATTCCAGGGAAGAAGGCTCTGGTAGAAGAGAGTAACTAAGTCGTGGCGATAATGGAATATCATGTAAGGAAGCTACTGAGTTATGAGGGGTAATGGATGCCAGAGATGGGAACGGCTTGGACAGAGGAGATGGCATTGGGTCTCCTGAAGAGATGGTTGAGGAAGCAGGAGACTGAGTGAATGATGGCTTAGTCACAGTGGCTGTGGAAGCCAAAGAGGACACAGAGAGGGTAGCATCTTCTTGGGCCAATGAGAGCAGCAGCTGTTCCATCTCCGAGGTTGTGTTATTACATACCTCACAGGAGTAGTATGGCAGCTGAGTTACCAGTTTTCATGTTCTCGCCTTGAAGAGTTTTAGAATCCACTACGTGCTCACATAGTGTGTGAACCTCAGATGGTAACCTCAGTTTTCCTTTAACCTGAAGCCTTGTCTGGTCTTTCTCTATAAGAGAGAAATGTCCTAGACTCTCCTCAGATATCTCATTTTAGGTGTCTCTCTGACCAACTGAACTCATGTATAAAGTTTGAGCTTCACTGTATACATGAGACGCCCCACTTTCTCCTCCAGGATCTTACTGACAGCTTTAACAATGTCTATTTTCCAAAAAAGGCAGCTGTACTTTTACTGGGCTCTCTGCTCTGGGCTGGTATGGGGATGATCTTTTCCTGGGAGTATTCTTGCTTTTTAAAATTTGTCCCACTATGAAGCCATTGAAAATAGTTTTATTAAACTTCTGAAAAGGCTATCAGGAGGAGGCTGTCCCTTCTGAGACTGGGTCTGGGGACACTTGCTCCCAAGCATCTCTTCTCATGCCACGTCCCAAGTATGAAGTCTCTTCCACCGAGATTGGGATATTCCTAACTCTGCATCCCCTCTTCCAGGATCTTCTAGTCTGGAGCTTGTGGGGTTCACATGTCTTACATCTGGTGGGAAATTGTTGACCTGGCACAGCCCTGACACATGCCTCGTGGCCCAAGGCTCCTGCTGCTGCTCCATTCAGATTTCTCTGTCCTCCGATTGGATACGCAGCACCTGGGACACTCCCTTGTCCACACTACAGACATCCTGAGCAGGAGTCGGCTGTCTGACTCATGGGACATGTCAGTGCGTTGACCTTGGGCCTGGTGATGCTTTCTAGTCTCCGATTTAGACTTGAACTCAGCAATGAGGTGCTTCTTAAGGTCTGATGAGTTAGTTAGTGTCTTGGAGAACTGATATTTTTTCTGGAGGGTGTTTGGTGGTCAAAATAGTTTCTTCACATTCACATTTCTCTTTGGGAGGTTCCCAGCTTGTTGATGGTCAAAACGTCACTAGTTTTGAATTGAAGAATTTGAGCTTCTCAACCCTGGATACATTAGGAATGGGAACATGATCTGTTTTCTCTTTATCATTTTTCCCTGACCTATTTCTATTCTATCACTGAAATTCATACTCTGCCATTTTGGCTCAGGTCTGGCCCCCTTTTGCCTTGTGGGCTCACTTTCTTTGCAGCTGGTGGTCAGTTGTTGACATTGCACAACCCTAACACTTGGGTCAGGAGCCCAAAGCTCCTGCTGCTGCTCTACAAGGACTCTACTGACCTCTAATTGGACATGCAACACCTGGGACACTCCTGTGTTCACACTGGAGACATGCTAAGCCGTGGTCAGGGAGGCTTTGTAAGTCATGCTGTCTGAGACATAGGACATAGCACTTTGTTGGCCTTGGGCCTGGCTAGGCGTTCCTTCCCCTGGTCTAGACTTTTATTATGCCATGAGGTGCTTCTTCAGTACTAAATTCAGATTTTGGTGTACTGGTATGTATTCTGGGGAGCTTTCAGTGGTCACAGTAGTGTGCTCGTTAGGCCCTTTCTCCGAAATTGTTGGCTTATTGGATTTTAGGATGTTGTCCTTTGGATTGAGGAAAATCGAGCTCCTCAGCCCTGGACACGCTGGGCATGGTTGTCACACCCTGAGTCTCTGGCTTGTGTCCAGCCCCTGCTTGCCTTGTGTGCAGCATTGGGGAGGGGGTGTCGGCTACTGGAGAATGTGGGGCCTCCTCTGCCAGCCCGTGGTGGATATCAGAGGGTAGATGTCTCACGGTCCCCCGTTCTTCCTGGTCCACAAGTGAGGTGGCAGGGAGAGGAGCTTTCAGAATGGCGGCGGACTCACCTATTTTCATGTTGTCGCCATGAACAACTTTAGAGGCTCCTCTGGGGGGTGTGAAGCCCCCAGTATTAGAATCCACCTCAGAAGTCAGATGACTGGAGGAGGAAGATATGGACTCGAATGAGAAAAGTGAGGAAGTACCTTTCAAATTAAAGATCTCTGTGGATTTGAGAACTTTGTCAGGAAGACCACTCAACATCCTTCTATGAAACTTGGAAATATGGACTTCCAGCATCTCCTGGTTCATATTTGGGCAGCCATCTGGGCTCACTGGGAGTGGCAAACTACTCTGTTTTATCATGAGGCGGGACTTCTCAGAAAGTGTTTGATTGATTGCCTGCCACAAACTACACACTGTCCCAGGGAGTCTATCCTTATTGATTTCTTCAAATTTGTCACTCAAATGTATGTTCAGGGCATTTTTCATTTGTCTCTGCTCTGACACCAATAAATTTTCACCTGACTGACTCATCAGGGGACAGCCTAGGTCTTTCTTAGAGTCATGCCCCACAGCCTTAAAGAGGATTCTTGATTAAAATCACATTGTGCCAAGGTGGAAGGCAAGGAGTCTATGACAGGGGTTTCCCAATAGGAACCATCTGAAATTGGCAGGTTTGGATGGTCAGTGCCTTGCGGGCCAGAAGTGGGCACGGCCCCAGGGCTGTCTGAAGATGAGCTCTCCTGGACACTCTCTGATTCTATGCAAGTGGATTTACTTTATTTCGTGGTGGCGAAATAGACAAAGCTGGTGGTACGTGAGTATCTGTCAGATTCATTGGCTGGGCCAGATCTGACAAAACGTTTATGTCTTGGATAATTGAGGAGTGAAAAAAGATGGTATGCAGGGTCAGAGGGGTTTCCTCATTCTGAGCATCAAAAGCTTGGTTTGGGGAAGGGTCCACTGGGAATTTGGACTCCAGGGCAGAAGGCTCTGGTAGAAGAGAGTAACTAAGTCGTGGCGATAATGGAATATCATGTAAGGAAGCCACTGAGTTATGAGGGGTAATGGAGGCCAGAGATGGGAACGGCTTGGACAGAGGAGATGGCATTGAGTCTCCTGAAGAGATGGTTGAGGAAGCAGGAGACTGAGTGAATGATGGCTTAGTCACAGTAGCTGTGGAAGCCAAAGAGGACACAGAGAGAGTAGCATCTTCTTGGGCCAATGAGAGCAGCAGGTGTTCCATCTCTGAGGTTGTGTTATTATACACTTCACAGAAGTAGTCTGGACACAACATACAGCGAAAGCGGGTGATATCATTATGCTGTCCCAGGGAGCTGCTGGAAACAGGAGGTACAGAGCTGCAGCCAGGACCAGAACAAGGAAAGGAGGACCTACTAGGCTGGGTGGACCACCTGAAGCCTGCTGCCCCTTCCCATTGCCCCACAGCCATGACTTCACAATGCTCTCAACACCACTTAACCCAAAGCCTTCACTCTCATCCCTGTTCCCATGACAACCCCTCCTACAATATGGAAGGCAGCACTGAATTCCTGGAAGTGCGTAGAACATGCTAAGTAGGGATCAGGAAAGAAGGAGAAAGACTAATCACCTCCTAAGGACAGAAATCAGTGCCTTTTTCTCCGCTTCTTCCCTCTGGTGGTACCTGTGACCTGGGGAACCAGGACAGTGGGTTATAGCTGGTGAAGGTAGCAGCACAGGGATTACAGAGGAGTCCCTTTATGGGAGACTGTAGGCATATTACACTCTGAAAGCCCCAAGAATCAGCAGATGAGGTCAAATGGTCAATGATAATATTGAAAGCTCCCCAAGTGTGTTGCTGCATTTATTAAGTCTTTCACATACATTATATTATTTGATGGTCAGAACCACTGTGTGAAGAAGAGAGGTCAGTGGTTACACAAAGAGGAATCTGATCATGCTGAAGACAGAGTATTTTCACAACATCAGGAGACAGAAGTCTGACTCTCGACATGTACTGGGCAGCAACCCTTGCCCAAGTCCATCACTGCCTCATCTCCAGGGCCAGCAGCAGAGCAGGGGAGCTGAGAAGTGTCCCAGGTTCCGACTGTCTCCCCATGAGCCTCTCATGAGGGCTCTTTATAATGAGAGAAACTGTGTTGAGCAGCTGACATCATAGAACCATGAACTTCATGCCTCTTGGGGTGGAGAGAGAAAGGGACCCCTTGGGGAGCTCAGACCCTTACCTTCCAGTGTCCCTCCTTTCCTTCTCCTCTTAGCTTTGTCCTGATGCTGAATATTTAAGAGTATCACTTCCCTCACTTCCCTTCCAAAAAACTCAAACATCCAGAATCAGGAATCAAATGACTCTATTTTAATTACTAGAACTATGTGTTCCTTCTTTTTATCGAGTTTTATAGCTTTAAAATGTAATATTACCTTCCTGAAAAACTCAATGAAGGATTTTGTCTATGGTGCACACTTGATATTCTCAGAAGTCTTCTTCTCAATGAGGGCATGTAGTTGGAGGCGTACAGTTGCATCTCTGCCCCCTCAGATGGGACCCTCTAAACTGAAATGAAGTTCAGGCTGCAGCCCCTGCTCAGAGGCTCAGCACTGCTCTCCCGATCAGCCCAACAAAACACCTTGGTCTAGTGATGCCTGCATGGGACTATGACACATGATGAAATGCTGGCTAACTCTGATGTCCGGCAGAGATCCCAGAGGCTGCAAATAACTCTCTCCAGAACTAGGAAATGACTGAGTTTAGGATTTTAGCCAGATACCTTCTTATTACCTTATTTTTCTCAGAACCTTACCACAGCTTGGTCTTTTTTTTCCTTGGAAAATTGAGGTTCTAGTCTCTCCTCAGCCATCTAATTTTAAGTGTCTCTCTGACTGAATGAAACTCATTTAGAAATGTAGAGGTAAAAATGGTAAAAACAACACAGAACCTCTATTGTGGCTCGCTAGGGTTTCTTATATTTTGTGTGTATTCATTCAGTTTTCCAGAAGTTGTTATGATGGAATCCTCACAGGTAGCATAAGAAGAGAAGGAATAATCACAGCCTACATAGGCAAGTGAAGCAGGGGTCATTATTTCACACTGTTGAGCAGAAGTCAGGCACAGTTTAGTAAGGCTATTCTGAAATGCGAAAACATCCTGTTCTATGGATTTCATTTTGAGAATCACAGAGCTACCTGAGCAAAATGAGCTCTAAGAGTGCAGACTCTTTATTGTAAGGTCTTCATTACAGAACACTGAGGAGTCTTAAAGAATTTTTGAGGATGGGGAAAGGGATACCTTTGATAAGGTGTGTCCACAGCCCCTCCTCCACCCACGATGCAGAAGATCCTCTACCCATCTTGGGCCTCCAGGCCCCTGTGCCCTACTCTGCTATCCTATTTTTCAGTCAGCCTTTTATCACAGTATATATTTACCTCAGTGAATATTCTGCTTGTACCGTTTGGTTAACCAGATATTACCTGGGTCCCCATTATGTTTGTGAACTTAACTTTGATCTCTCTTTACCTTGAAAGTCTAAAATAGTCCCTGGGATTTTTTCCTCCACCCAAATATTTATGCTTAAGAACATATCTGTCCTCTAACATGTCTTTCTTTTTTTTTTTAATAATTTTATTTTTTTTAATGGGGCGATATCAATAAATCAGGATACATATATTCAAAGATAACAAGTCCAGGTTATCTTGTTGTTCAATTACGTTGCATACCCATCACCCAAAGTCAGATTGTCCTCTGTCACCTTCTATCTAGTTTTCTTTGTGCCCCTCCCCCTTCCCCTTTCCCTCTACTTTTTCCCCCTCCCCCTGTAACCACCACACTCTTATCAATGTCTCTTAGTTTCACTTTTATGTCCCACCTACGTATGGAATAATGCAGTTCCTGTTTTTTTCTGATTTACTTATTTCACTTCGTATAATGTTATCAATATCCCACCATTTTGCTGTAAATGATCCGATGTCATCATTTTTTATGGCTGAGTAGTATTCTATAGTGTATATGTACCACATCTTCTTTAGCCAGTCATCTATTGACGGGCTTTTTCGTTGTTTCCATGTCCTGGCCACTGTGAACAATGCTGCAATGAACATGGGGCTGCATGTGTCTTTCTTATAGAATGTTGTTGCTTCACATGAACCTGGATACAGAACTTAAGAGATCTTTGAGCTTCCTTACTTTTGTGAGTGTTGAATAGCAAATTTTAGTTCTTTCAGTAAGTGAAATGAATAATAAAATGATACTCCTCCAGGCTATACATTCACCTATTTTACATATATCTAACCCCACAGTTTTCTAATAAAGCTTTCCCCAGACATATCAGGCATCCATGGATGTGGCCGAGGCAGTGATTAGTAGTGTGAGATCCCCACACATCCTCATGACACCTTCTCAATTGAGGTCCATCACCACATAGCAGTCTGGTCCAATATTTCTTGCTGCACCTGGCTACACTATCTCCAAGAGTTTTTCTGAAAACTCCACTAAAATAACACACTGCTATTGAGAAGGCACATTTGAGATAAGTCATTAAGTTGGTTTCTCACAGGTTTTCAGTTTTCCAGGAACAGTCCTCAGTGCTCTCTCACTCCATCCTCACCACTGCCCCTGAGATGAGCCATATGGGTGTCCCAGTTTTCCCAATACCAAAAAGGTCAAAGAAGAACACATTATGGAGCCAAGTCCTTTATAACTACATTGAAAACAGTAGCTATAAGATGTCCTTCATCATTTACATAGCAAACTTTTACTGAGTTCTACTGTGTAGTGTTTCTAGTAGAAATATTAGCAAAATAAGGCCTTGCCTCTGCCTTCAAGACCATTCTTAGTGCCCTAAGTGAAATCTGTAAACAACTCTGATGAAATGATGAGAACTAAAAAGATGTAGGAATAAGAACACAAAACACAGATAAAGAGCAATTAACTGCTCTGGCTGGAGTGAGTGGGGAAAGGGGTCAGTGAAGACGTTAGAGTTTGTGCCAACTGAGATGGGCATTGTGAGGTCTTCCCCTTCCTCTTCCTCTGTGTCCTCACCATTGTCCTCCTTCTCTTTTCCTTCTTTAGAACTTAGTTTTTGGAGCAGTATTAGTTTTTGGGGGGGTTTGTTGTTGTTTTTGTTTGTTTGTTTGTTTTTGTATTTTTTTGAAGCTGGAAACCGGGAGGCAGTCAGACAGTCTCCTGCATGTGCCCGACCAAAATCCAACGGGCATGCCCACCAGGGGGCGATGCTCTGCCCATCTAGGGTGTTGCTCTGTTGTGACCAGAGCCAGTCTAGCGCCTGAGGCAGAGGCCACAGAGCCATCCTCAGCACTGGGGCATCTTTGCTCCAATGGAGCCTTGGCTGTGGGAGAGGAAGAGAGGGGCAGAGAGGAAGGAGTGGGGAAGGGGTGGAGAAGCAGATGGGCGCCTCTCCTGTGTGCCCTGGCCGGGAATCAAACCCAGGACTTCGGCACGCCAGGCCGACACTCTACCACTGAGCCAACCGGCCAGGGCCAAGCAGATTTAGTTTTAAAGCTAATGTAGCAGAAAATGCAGTGGTGATCCATGTTGTAAGCATGGCATGACTGTGGAATGAATGAATGATTTCCAGGTACTTCTGAGGTATTAATAGACTCTTTTGTGATAATTAACCCAAGAATGATCAGTTTCTTATACGCAGTCATTCCTGGAAAAACACTTAGTTGAAATATTGCCAGGCAGTAAGAATCAAAGGGGTCTGGTAGGGGCCCTTTTATAATGAAGCTTTTTAAATATTGGTTACCTGATAGACTATCAATGTTTTCATGGAAGCGGTTGGGGGACACAAGTGCTTCAGGAATTGAAAGGAAATAAGTGGAAAAGTGAATGACTTGGAATGGAAAAATGAACAAGGGGCGTGGATGCTGGAAGGATAGGGGAGGAGGTCAACGGGTGGAAGGTCAGACTGCAGTACTATATTTCAGATGGCAGTGGTGTTCCTGGTAACAAGTCTACAGTGAGGCAGTAACTGCAATGGAGCGGAAGTGAAGGACCCTATGGGGTGATGAAGAAGGAACATGGAGGCTGGGGTTTTGACTCTTGCTCCACATGGATGTGAGAGCCCTCCACTGCCTGTTCATTACTTTAAGTTCCTTGCCCTGTGCTCCATTAAACTTTTTTGTGCCTCCCAAGATTTTCACAAAATCTTTTTTTTTCTTTCTTTTAACCCAAGCTTTAGACATGGTAGGATCAGTGACATAACTCTGGGCAAAAGACACAGGTGTGATTGTGAGAGAGGATTGTGATAGTCATCTGATTTTTTGTTGTTGTTGTTGTATTTTATTGATGTTTTTTGTTTTTTAATACTCAGGATTTCCAAGGTTTACTGGATAAACTACCTGAAGTGCTCATTAGGATGCACATTCCATTTTGTTTTGTCTGTACAGATGCAGGTGACCTCCTTGCAGACCCCTATAGTAAGGTTGGCTAAGTATGCAGATCAGGACAAAGAAAGCAATCTATGGAGGTCCACAGTGAGCCCCCAAATATCTGTAACCCTGATGCATAGTCTGGAACTCACCTCTAGTTTATGAGCTGCAGGTGTGCTGGGGAGATGTATTATGTCTCCACCAAGGCCATGAATATCAAAGGTTTCATCTCATCCTGATAGGTCAGATGTATACAGTAGGGGGACTAGTATGTTTCCATCAAGAATGGATGGAAGGGAGGCACCAGGATCGCCTTCTCCAAAGACAAGGATGCCATGCTCCATGACATCCCTGCAAACATTGTTTCAGTGTTCAAGAAACAGCCCCATGTCTTGTTGGTGTAAGGCGTCAGTATGCAGTGCGTGCTCGGATCAGCTGTGGTAGGAGGAGCTCGGATCAGATTGAGGAAGTTGGGAGCAAGACTGGGGGACCCTGTGGGGATGATGAGCAAGAACGTGTGTTCCACCAGCAGCGTTGCTCTTTTCTTTCTTCATTTGTTCTTACTTTCTTGCTTAGTCTAAGGCCTTTTTTCCTTATTTCGGCTTTATTTTACCCCGGGAGGTAGGTGGCTGCCTGGTCAACATTCCTCCCACGAATAGATGAGTCATGATATTGACCAAAAAGAAAAATCATCAATCCAGCAGCCTGAAAAACTATCCAGATACAGGAAGTACTTCCCCAAGGTTACTACTTCCGAGGATGCATACTTTAGTGTCTAGTTTACAGATGCTTCCTCAAATCACTAACATGACCCAGGAGATAAATCTTTAAGCAGCACGTATGCTCTTCCCAGACCCTTCCTGAAATAGCCCAGCAGCCACCGCAGGACATCCCCCCAAACACACTCAATTGGGATTCACCCCCTGTGAGATCCTCTGATCACTGACTTCTCAATAATGATTAAGCCACTGTCTCCTTCACTGATATTTTCTGAGAAATATTCCTGTCCTTGACCCTCTTCAGATAGGAAGGCCTGCCTTCTACTGCCCTGAAGGGCATAAAGTATTCCCTGAGGGGGAGGTGGGGGCTGCTATACATGTTCGGGCTCAGCTACAAGGTGGGAGACAGAGCCCATCTCAGCCTCATCAGGGAGGCCAGTAGCTTGTAGGGGAGGTCACATGATACCTGTTTCTCAACCATAGTTTCAGGGGGCCTTGTCAATTTGGAAGCCAGAAAATCCAACCAGTAGGAGCTGAACTAACTCCTTCCTTTCCCTAAGCTCAGGCCCTGAGATACCCCAAACCCATGCTCCCAACAGGGTATACAGAAGAGAAACAACTATTATTAGTTAAACATTTATTAGAGCAAAACAATGTTATCCACATTGATTGTCCAGTAGGAAGGAATTATTTGGGGTGGGAAATCTTTTTCTCTGGCAAATCTCTGTTTAAATGATAGAGACTGATCTCTGAACACTGTGCCTGCAGTGTTGATGAGAGCAGCAGGGTCCCTGGGCAGCTTGAGGACTGCAGGTGGGGCTTCTATGGAGCACTGGCCCCTCATGGGGCACAGGTTGGGGTGCTTCTGATAAAGTAGCTAGTCCTTTAATGCCACAACTTTCTGTGGATGTCTGACCTGACGATTAATTTCTCTACTATTTGTAGAGATCTCTGTCCAGCAAAGACAGCTGCTTGGTGGCAATACTTCGAATTTATCACTTTACAGGGGGGAGCCATGGGGTTGACTGGCCGCCCCTGGACAGGCCCAGCCTGGGCCCGCAC
Organism: Saccopteryx leptura; assembly: GCF_036850995.1. NCBI lineage: Eukaryota > Metazoa > Chordata > Mammalia > Chiroptera > Emballonuridae > Saccopteryx > Saccopteryx leptura. The sequence continues at coordinate 45,592,832 of NC_089504.1, read as the reverse complement.
TGCCACCTTCTCCTGAGCTTTCCAGAACTTCACTGTGGAGGGAAGCGGCTCTTGAGGGCAGGTGACATCTGTAGCATGCTGATTCCCCACTTTCTCGTCCAGGATCTTACTTACACTTTTTACAATGTGCATCGTCCCAAAAAAGGCAGCTGTACTTTTAACCGGGCCTCTGCTCTGGGCTGGTGTGGGGCTGATCTTTTCCTGGGAGTATTTTTGCTTTTTAGATTTTGTCCATAATGAAGCCATTGAAAAAAGTATGCTATTAAATTTCTGAAAAGGCTTTCAGGAGGTGTCTGTCCCTTCTAAGACTGGGTCTGGGGACACTTGCTCCCAAGCATCTCTTCTCATGCCACGTCCCAAGTAGGAAGTCTCTTCCACCGAGATTGGGATATTCCTAACTCTCCATCCCCTCTTCCAGGATCTTCTAGTCTGGAGCTTGTGGGGTTCACATGTCTTACATCTGGTGGGAAATTGTTGACCTGGCACAGCCCTGTCACATGCCTAAGTGGCCCAAGGCTCCTGCTGCTGCTCCATTCAGACTTCTCTGTCCTCCGATTGGATACGCAGCACCTGGGACACTCCCTTGTCCACACTACAGACATCCTGAGCAGGAGTCGGCTGTCTGACTCATGGGACATGTCAGTGCGTTGACCTTGGGCCTGGTGATGCTTTCTAGTCTCCGATTTAGACTTGAACTCAGCAATGAGGTGCTTCTTAAGGTCTGATGAGTTAGTTAGTGTCTTGGAGAACTGATATTTTTTCTGGAGGGTGTTTGGTGGTCACAATAGTTTCTTTTCTTTTTTTTCTTTTTTGTATTTTTGTGAAGCTGGAAACGGGGAGAGACAGTCAGACAGACTCCCGCACGCGCCTGACCGGGATCCACCCAGCATGCCCACCAGGGGGCGATGCTCTGCCCATCTAGGGTGTTGCTCTGTTGCGACCAGAGCCATTCTAGCGCCTGAGGCAGAGGCCACAGAGCCATCCTCAGCACTGGGTCATCTTTGCTCCAATGGAGCCTTGGCTGCGGGAGAGGAAGAGAGGGGCAGAGAGGAAGGAGTGGGGAAGGGGTGGAGAAGCAGATGAGCGCCTCTCCTGTGTGCCCTGGCCGGGAATCAAACCCAGGACTTCGGCACGCCAGGCCGACACTCTACCACTGAGCCAACCGGCCAGGGCCAAGCAGATTTAGTTTTAAAGCTAATGTAGCAGAAAATGCAGTGGTGATCCATGTTGTAAGCATGGCATGATTGTGGAATGAATGAATGATTTCCAGGTACTTCTGAGGTATTAATAGACTCTTTTGTGATAATTAACCCAAGAATGATCAGTTACTTATACGCAGTCATTCCTGGAAAAACACTTAGTTGAAATATTGCCAGGCAGTAAGAATCAAAGGGGTCTGGTAGGGGCCCTTTTATAATGAAGCTTTTTAAATATTGGTTACCTGATAGACCATCAATGTTTTCATGGAAGCGGTTGGGGGACACAAGTGCTTCAGGAATTGAAAGGAAATAAGTGGAAAAGTGAATGACTTGGAATGGAAAAATGAACAAGGGGCGTGGATGATGGAAGGATAAGGGAGGAGGTCAAAGGGTGGAAGGTCAGACTACAGTACTGTATTTCAGATGGCAGAGGTGTTCCTGGTAACAAGTCTACAGTGAGGCAGTAACTGCAATGGAGCGGAAGTGAAGGACCCTATGGGGTGATGAAGAAGGAACATGGAGGCTGGGGTTTTGACTCTTGCTCCACATGGATGTGAGCCCTCCACTGCCTGTTCATTACTTTAAGTTCCTTGCCCTGTGCTCCATTAAACTTTTTTGTGCCTCCCAAGATTTTCACAAAATCTTTTTTTTTCTTTCTTTTAACCCAAGCTTTAGACATGGTAGGATCAGTGACATAACTCTGGGCAAAAGATACAGGTGTGATTGTGAGAGAGGATTGTGATAGTCATCTGATTTTTTGTTGTTGTTGTATTGTATTGATGTTTTTTGTTTTTTAATACTCGGGATATCGAAGGTTTACTGGATAAACTACCTGAAGTGCTCATTAGGATGCACATTCCATTTTGTTTTGTCTGTACAGATGCAGGTGACCTCCTTGCAGACCCCTATAGTAAGGTTGGCTAAGTGTGCAGATCAGGACAAAGAAAGCAATCTATGGAGGTCCACAGTGAGCCCCCAAATATCTGTAACCCTGATGCATAGTCTGGAACTCACCTCTAGTTTATGAGCTGCAGGTGTGCTGGGGAGTGTATTATGTCTCTACCAAGGCCATGAATATCAAAGGTTTCTTCTCATCCTGATAGGTCAGATGTATACAGTAAGGGCACTAGTATGTTTCCATCAAGAATGGATGGAAGGAAGGCACCAGGATCGCCTTCCCCAAAGACAAGGATGCCATGCTCCATGACATCCCTGCAAACATCGTTTCAGTGTTCAAGAAACAGCCCCATGTCTTGTTGGTGTAAGGCGTCAGTATGCAGTGCGTGCTCGGATCAGCTGTGGCAGGAGGAGCTCGGATCAGATTGAGGAAGTTGGGAGCAAGACAGGGGGACCCCGTGGGGATGATGGGCAAGAACGTGTGTTCCAGCAGCAGGGTCACTCTTTTCTTTCTTCATTTGTTCTTACTTTCTTGCTTAGTCTAAGGCCTTTTTTCCTTATTTCGGCTTTATTTTACCCCGGAAGGTAGGTGGCTGCCTGGTCAACATTCCTCCCACTAATAGCTGAGTCATAATATTGATCAAAGAGAAAAATCATCAATCTAGCAGCCTGAAAAACTATCCAGATACAGGAAGTACTTCCCCAACGTTACTACTTCCGAGGATGCATACTTTAGTGTCTAGTTTACAGATGCTTCCCCAAATCACTAACATGACCCAGGAGATAAATCTTTAAGCAGCACATATGCTCTTCCCAGACCCTTCCTGAAATAGCCCAGCAGCCACCGCAGGACATCCCCCAAACACACTCAATTGGGATTCACCCCCTGTGAGATCCTCTGATCGCTGACTTCTCAATAATGATTAAGCCACTGTCTCCTTCACTGATATTTTCTGAGAAATATTCCTGTCCTTGACCCTCTTCAGATAGGAAGGCCTGCCTTCTACTGCCCTGAAGGTCATAAAGCATTCCCTGAGGGGGAGGTGGGGGCTGCTACACATGTTCGGGCTCAGCTACAAGGTGGGAGACAGAGCCCATCTCAGCCTCATCAGGGAGGCCAGTAGCTTGTAGGGGAGGTCACATCATATCTGTTTCTCAACCATAGTTTCAGGGGGCCTTGTCAATTTGGAAGCCAGAAAATCCAACCAGTAGGAGCTGAACTAACTCCTTCCTTTCCCTAAGCTCAGGCCCTGAGATACCCCAAACCCATGTTCCCAACGAGGTATACAGAAGAGACACAACTATTATTAGTTAAACATTTATTAGAGCAAAACAATGTTATCCACATTGATTGTCCAGTAGGAAGGAATTATTTGGGGTGGGAAATCTTTCTCTTGCAAATCTCTGTTTAAATGATAGAGACTGATCTCTGAACACTGTGCCTGCAGTGTTGATGAGAGCAGCAGGGTCCCTGGGCAGCTTGAGGACTGCAGGTGGGGCTTCTATGGGGCACGGGCCCCTCATGGGGCACAGGTTGGGGTGCTTCTGATAAAGTAGCTAGTCCTTTAATGCCACAACTTTCTGTGGATGTCTGACCTCACGATTAATTTCTCTACTATTTGTAGAGAGCTCTGTCCAGCAAAGACAGCTGCTTGGTGGCAACACTTCGAATTTATCACTTTAGAGGGGGGAGCCCTGGGGTTGACTGGCCGCCCCTGGACAGGCCCAGCCTGGGCCCGCACTGCCACCTTCTCCTGTGCTTTCCAGAACTTCACTGTGGAGGGGAGCGGCTCTTGAGGGCAGGTGACATCTGTAGCATGCTGATTCCCCACTTTCTCCTCCAGGATCTTACTAACACTTTTTACAATGTGCATCGTCCCAAAAAAGGCAGCTGTACTTTTAACCGGGCCTCTGCTCTGGGCTGGTGTGGGGCTGATCTTTTCCTGGGAGTATTCTTACTTTTTAGATTTTGTCCCGGGATGAAGCCATTGAAAAGAGTATGTTATTAAATTTCTGAAAAGGCTTTCAGGAGCAGGCTGTCCCTTCTGATACTGGGTCTGGGGACATTTGCTCCCAAGCATCTCTTCTTATGCCACGTCCCAAGTAGGAAATCTCTTCCTTAGAGATTGGGATATTCCTAACTCTCCATCCCCTCTTCCAGGATCTTCTAGTCTGGAGCTTGTGGGTTTCACATGTTTTACATCTGGTGGGAAATCGTTGACCTGGCACAGCCCTGTCACATGCCTAGTGGCCCAAGGCTCTTGCTGCTGCTCCATTCAGACTTCTCTGTCCTCCGATTGGATACGCAGCACCTGGGACACTCCCTTGTCCACACTACAGACATCCTGAGCAGGAGTCGGCTGTCTGAGTCATGGGACATGTCAGTGCGTTGACCTTGGGCCTGGTGATGCTTTCTAGTCTCCGATTTAGACTTGAACTCAGCAATGAGGTGCTTCTTAAGGTCTGATGAGTTAGTTAGTGTCTTGGAGAACTGATATTTTTTCTGGAGGGTGTTTGGTGATCACAATAGTTTCTTCACATTCACATTTCTCTTTGGGATGTTCCCAGCTTGTTGATCGTCAAAAAGTCACTAGTTTTGAATGAAGAATTTCGAGCTTCTCAACCCTGGATACATTAGGAATGGGAACATGATCTGTTTTTTTTTTTATCCTTTTTCCCTGACCTATTTCTATTCACTGGAATTTTTACTCTGCCATTTTGGCTCAGGTCCAGTCCCCTTTTGCCTTGTGGGCTCATTTTCTTTGCAGCTGCTGGTCAGTTGTTGACCTTGCACAAACGTAACACATGGGTCAGGAGTCCAAGGCTCCTTCTACTGCTATACAAGGACTCTACTGACCTCTAATTGGACAAGCAGTACCTGGGACACTCCTGTGTCCACCCTGGAGACATGCTAAGCCGTGGTCAGGGAGGCTCTGTAAGTCAAGCTGTCTGAGTCATGGGAGATAGCGTTGTGTTGGCCTTGGGCCTGGCTAGGCTTTCCTTCCCCTGGTCTAGACTTTTATTATGCCATGAGGTGCTTCTTCAGTTCTAAATTCAGATTTTGGTGTACTGATATGTTTTTTGGGGAGCTTTCAGTGGTCACAGTAGTGTGCTCGTTAGTCTCTTTCTCTGAGATTGTTGGCTTATTAGTTTTTAGGATGTTGTCAGTTGGATTGAGGAGCATCAAGCTCCTCTGCCCTGGCTATGCTGGGCATGGTTTTCACAGTCTGAGTCTCTGGCTTGTGTCCAGCCCCTGCTTGCCTTGTGTGCAGCATTGGGGGGCGGGGGAGTGTCGGCTACTGGAGAATGCAGGCCCTCCTCTGCCAGCCCGTGGTGGATATCAGAGGGTAGATGTCTCATGGTCCCCGTTCTTCCTGATCCACAAGTGAGGTAGCAGGGAGAGGAACTTTCAGAATGGCAGCTGACTTACCGATTTTTATGTTGTCGCCTTGAAGAGTTTTAGAGGCTCCTCTAGGGGGTGTGAAGCCCCCAGCATTAGAGTTACCTCAGAAGTCAGGGGATTGGGGGAGGAAGATTTAGACTCCAATGAGAAATGTGAGGAAGTATTTTTGTATTTAAAGGCCTCTAATAATTTGAGAACTTTGTCAAGAAGGTACCACAATATTTTTGTTTTAAAGTTGGAAATATGGTTTTTCAGAATCTGTTGTGCACTGGACACAAGGAAGCAATGTTTCAGGGATGTATCCAGACAGCAGTCCTTACCCATCGATGGTGGCAAACGTTTTTGTCTCATTTTTGAGTGGGACTTCATAGAAAGTATATGCTTGACAGCTTGCTGTGAACTACGCACTGTCCCAAGAAGTCGACCCTCATTGATTTCCTCAAGTTTTTTGCTCTAGTGTACATTCAGGACATTTTCCTATTGTCTCTGACTCATAGTCTGCCTTGAATTTTCTTTTAACAGGCTCATTAGGGAACTGTCTGAGTCTTTCTTAGAATCATATCCCACATCCTTAAAGGAAGGTTCTTGATTGAATCACATTGTGCCAACGTGGAATGCAAGGAGTCTAATACAGGAGGTTCCCAACAGGAAATGCCTGTAATTGGCAGGTTTCGATGGTCAATGTCTTGTGGGCAAGAAGTGGACAAGGCACCAAGGCTGTATGGAGATGAAGTCTTCAGAACAGGCACTGATGGGATGTTCATGGATTTGGTTTGAGTCACAGTTAAACTGAAGTCTGGTTGTGCTAAAATAGACAAGGCTTGTGGTGTGTGATGATCTGTGGGATTCAGTGCCTGGGCCAGATCTGGAAAGGGGTTGATGTCTTGAGTAATGATATCCACTATTGTTAGGAAAGGTGGTATTCAGAGACAGAAGGATATCCTCGTTCTGAGCATCATTTGGAGGTAGACGGGGAAAAGCAAGGGTTTGGGTTTGAAATTTGGATTACAAGGGAGAAGAATCTGGTAGCACAGTCTGACTTGGTCATGGCAATTATAGAAAATCACCTAAGGAGGTCACTGAGTTATGAGGGGCAACGAAGGACAGAGGTGGGAATGGCTCTGGCAGAGGAGATGGCATTAAGCTTCCTGAAGGGGCTGCTGAGGAGATAGGAAATAGTGAATGATGGCTCTGTCACAGAAGCCAAAGGGGACTCAGAGAGAGTAGCATCTTCTTGGGCCAATGAGAGCAGCAGCTGTTCCATCTCTGCAGTTGCCTTATTATACACCTCACAGGAGAGGTCTGAACACAACATTTGACAAAAGTGAAAGATATCATGATGCTGGTCCAGGAGGCTGTGGGAAACAAGAAGTACAGAGCTTCATCTAGGACCAGTACAAGGAAAGGAGGACCTGCTGGCTTGGGGGGAGCACCTGAAGCCTGTTGTCCCTTCCATTGCCCCACAGCCCTGACTTCGCAGTGCTCTCAATACCACTTACCCCATGGCCCTCACTCATCCCTGTTCCCATGGCACCGCCTCCCATGATATGGAAAGCTGCTCTGAATTCTTGGAAGAGCATAGAACACTATATAGGAGAATCCAGAAAGAAGGAGAAAGACTAGTGACCTCTTAAGACAGAAATCAGTGCCTTTTTCTCCTCTTCTTCCCTTTGGTGGTACCTGTGACCTGGGGAACCAGGACAGTGGGTTATAGGTGGTGAAGGTAGCAGCACAGGGATTACAGAGGAGTCCCTTTATGGGAGACTGTAAGCATATTAGACTCTGAAAGCCCCAAGAATCAGCAGATGAGGTCAAATGGTCAATGATAATATTGAAAGCTTCCCATGTGTGTTGCTGCTTTTATAAAGTCTTTCATATACATTATCTTATTTGATGGTCAGAACCACTGTGTGAAGCAGAGAGGTCAATGGTTACACAAAGAGGAATCTGATCATGCTGAAGACAGAGTATTTTCACAACATCAGGAGACAGAAGTCTGACTCTCGACATCTACTGGGCAGCACCCCTTGCCCAGGTTCATCACTGCTTCATCCCCAGGGCCAGCAGAGCAGGGGAGCTGAGAAGTGTCCCAGGTTCTGACTGTCTCCCCTGAACCTCTCTTCTCAGCTCCTTTTTTATGATAGAAACTGTGTCAAGCTGCTGACATAGAAATTGAGGAACCTGGTGCTTCATGGGGAGGAGTGAGAAAAGGACCCCTTGGGAAGTTCAGACTCTTACCTTCCAGTGTCCCTCCTTTCTTTCTCTTCTTGGCTCTGCCCTGATGCTGAGAACAGAAGAAAATAAAGTGACTAATCTGTCACTCTTCCCCCTAGGAAACTCAGACATTATTTATCCAAAAAAGTATGACTAATTAATGAAACTTTGTGCTCCTTCATTTTATCAATTTTTAAATACTAAATGTTTTAAGATTTTTCTTTCTTGGAACATTTGAATAAGGAGTGTGTTTATGAGGTGCACACTTGATATTCTCAGAAGTCCTCTGCTCAGTGGGGAATGTAATCTGAGGTCAACAGTCACAACTCTGCTCCCTCAGATGGGAGATGTAAACTTAGAACAAAGCTCAGCCTGCAGCCCCTGCTCAGAGGCTCTCAGAGGCTCAGCACTGCTCTCCTGATCACCGCAACACAAGACCTTCATCTTCTGACACCTGACATGAGACTATGCCTCATGATGAAGTACAAGGAAACTCTTGATTTCTTGCAGAGACCTCAACCTCAAAGTAACCTTATCCACGGCCAAAAAAATCTCTGTATGGCGTTTTGTTTGTTTGCGTTTGTTTTGTTTGGTTTGGTTTTGGTCAGGAATCCACTACGTGCTCAGATAGTCTGTGAACCTCAGATGGTAACCTCAGTTTTCCTTTAACCTGACGCCTTGTCTGGTCTTTCTCCTTAGGAGAGTAATATCCTAGTCTCTCCTCAGATATCCCGTTTTAGGTGTCTCTCTGACCAACTACACTCATTTATAAATGTTGAGCGAGAAATGGGGAAAACAATAAAATCTCTATTGGGGCTCACTCAGAGTTCCTTACCTTTTTTGTATGTTCATTTTTTCTTTTTTTTTTTTTGTATTTTTCTGAAGCTGGAAACGGGGAGAGACAGTCAGACAGACTCCCGCATGCGCCCGACCGGGATCCTCCTGGCACGCCCACCAGGGGCGATGCTCTGCCCACCAGGGGGCGATGCTCTGCCCCTCCGAGGCGTTGCTCTGCTGCGACCAGAGCCACTCTAGCTCCTGGGGCAGAGGCCAAGAAGCCATCCCCAGCGCCCGGGCCATCTTTGCTCCAATGGAGCCTTGGCTGCGGGAGGAGAAGAGAGAGACAGAGAGGAAGGGGGTGGGGTGGAGAAGCAAATGGGCGCTTCTCCTATGTGCCCTGGCTGGGAATCGAACCCAGGTCCCTCACATGCCAGGCCGACACTCTACCGCTGAGCCAACCGGCCAGGGCCTGTATGTTCATTTTTTAAGAAGGTTGTGGGTGATGACAACATCACATGGAAACAGACCAGGAAGCAGAGAAATCATAACACACAGATTTAAATTAGGCCATTGTTACCTTTTCAAGTTCCTGAGCAGAAACTCAGATAAAGCTCCAGGACACTATTCAGAAACAGGCTGAGTTACATTTTCTGACTGACAAAAATGACAAAGCTACCTGAGGCAACTGAGCTCTGACAGTGGGGACCCATACTATATAGCCAGGCCTGCATCACGGAGCTCTGAGCAGTCACAGAGGGCTTCAAGTAGCTTGGGAGCAGGCACACCTTCAAGGGGGTGTGTCCATAGCTCCTCCCCCACCCGCAGCCCACATCTCTCTACACAACTTGGGCCTCTAGGTCCCTCAGCCCTACCTTGACATGCTATTTTCCAGCCCACCTTATGTCATATGTATTTACCTTAATGAATATTCTTCTTGTCCTGTATGTAACCCCATAGTTACCTGAGTCTGTCTTTAATGTTTGGAGACCTTGTTGGGTCACCAGGTTTACTACCTTGAAAGTTTGAAACACTGCCTGGAATTTTTGCTTGTACCCAGACATTTACTCTCAGGATCATATCTGTCCTCAAAATCGTCCTTCCTATACAATGTTTTGGGCCTACATGAACCTGGATACAAAACTTATTTTACATGTATCTAGTTCTATGGATGTCAAATATCAGATTCTCATTGTTTTAGTAAGTTATAAAGGAATAATAAAAGTTTAAAATGTGAGCACTCCCAAGAATACATCTCACATATTTTACATATATCTAACCCCTAGGTTTTATAATGAAGCTCTCCCCAGGGCATGTCAGGCAGCCATGGAGGTGGCTGAGGTAGAGGTGGTTGGTAGAATGAGATCCCCACACCTGCCCATGACATTGGGGTCCATCACCACACACAAGTTGGTTCCAGATTACTGACTACACTTGAATATATTGTCTCCAAGGAGGAGTATTTTCCAAAAGCTCCACTGGAATAATGTGCTGCTATTGAGGAGGCACATTGAGATAGTCATTATTTTGGTTTCTCTCAGGTTCTCAGTTTTCCAGGAAGAGTCATTAGTGCTCTCTTTTTCCCATCATCATCTCTGTCCCTGGATGACCCAGTATTCAGGATACCAAACAGGCTAATGAAGAACACATTATGGACCAAAATCTTTTCTAACTAAAATGAAAACAGTAGCAATAAGGTGTCCTTCATCATTCACACAACAATCTTTTACTGAATTCTACTGTGTAATGTTTCTAGTAGGAATGTTAACAAAATAAGACCTTGCTTCTGCCCTTAGACAGATCTTAGTGCCCTAAGTGAAACCTGCCAATAACTCTGATGAAGTGATGAGAACTAGATAGATGTAGGAATAAGAACACAAAACAGATGAAGAGCAATTACCTGCTCTGCCAGAAGAGAGAGAGGAACTTAAGGGTCAGGAAAAACTTCAGAGTCAGTACCAGCTGACATGGGCATTGTGGTATCTTCCCCATCCTCTACCTTTTTACTCTCATCCTCTTTCTTTTTTTTTTTTCTTCTTTAGACTTTATTTTTTAGAGCAGTCTTTGGTTCACAGTAAATATAGCTATTAGTTCCCATGTGCTCCCTGACACCCCACCACACATATCACCTTCCCCACTATCAATCAACGTCCAGAACCAGAATGAGACATTTGTTACAAATGATAGACCTACATGGACACTCAAAGTTCATCGTTTATATTAGGGTTCACTCTTGATGTTGTGTGTCATATTTTGGGGGTTTGGATCAGTATATGATGACATGTTTTTGCCTTTGTCATATCATACAGTGTGGTGTCATTGGCCTAAAATCTTCAATGCTCTGCTTGTTCTCCCCATTGTCCCTTGTATACCTGGAGACCCCTGATTTTGTTCTATCCCTAGAATTTTATCTAGTTAAAATCATACCCTGTGTGCTCTTTTCAGATCAGCTTCTTTCACTTGGTAATATGAATTCAAGATTTCTCTGTTAATGGTGAAAATAGACCTTGCTTCTAGAGTTGTGATGAAAAAAATTTTATTCAGTAAGCAAAGTCAAAGTCAAGTGGGGCTTTTGCCCAGCATCCTTGTACTACTGTAAGGGTGTGGGGGGTCTACCACAGGACTAGCTACATGCCAGGGGAGAAAAAGCTAAGGGGAGACTCTGAATTGCATGACCACAACAAACTACGGGGAAGAAAAGGTGCCTTGAAGGCAAGATCCTGATTAACAATGCTTATCTCCAATACTTGCTCTGTCAGTTCTGCTCCTGGCTAGGTGTCCAGGACTTTCAGCCCTGATGACCCATCAACCTTGCTCGCTCATGTGTGTCTAACTGTCTGCCACACGTCCAGGTCTCTTCATGGCTTAATTGCTCATTTCTTTTTAATGATGAATAATATTCCAAATGTACCACCATCCAGTTACTCGTTCACCTTGGTTGATTGCCCATTTTGGCAACTGTGAATAAAGCTCCTATAAACTGTCTCTCTCCCTGTTTCTATGACAACCCCTTCCATGATATGGAAGTCTGCACTGAATTCTTGTAAGTGCATAGAACATGCTAATTAGGGATCAGGAAAAAAAGAAGAACTAGTCAGATTTTAAATATAAAAATCAGCATCTTTTTCTCCTTTTCTTTCGTCTGGTTATATCTCCAACCCAGGAAACCAAGAGAGTAGGTTATATGTGATGAGGGATGAGTTTCTTTGTGGGAGATCATTTGTATACTAGACTCTGAAAACCCCACTAGCCAGTAGATGAGGTCAGTTGTCAATGATAATATTAATAAGTGTCTTGTGTGTGTGTTGCATCATTTATAAAGTGTCTTCACATATGTTATCCCATTTGATGGTAAAAACCAGTGTGTGAGGACAGTGGTTACAACAAAGAAGAATCTGATCATCTGAAGTCAAAATATACTGCTCACAAAAATTAGGGGATATTTCAAAATGAATATGAAGCTATAAAATATCCCCTAATTTTTGTGAGCAGTATAGTTCCACAAAGTTAGAAGTAGAAGTCTGACTCTCGACATCTACTGGGCAGCACGCCTTGCCCAGGTTCATCACTGCTTCATCCCCAGGGCCAGCAGAGCAGGCGAGACTCTCTCATGAATGCTTTGTTTTCTGAGAGGAACTGTGACTAGCAACTGACATAGAAATTGTGGACCTGGTTCCTCATGGAGAAGATATAGAAAAGGTCACCCTTGAAGAGTCCAGTTGGAATAAGCAGGACCTTGCCTTCTGCATACTACTTTTTCTTTTCTTCTTGGCTCTTTACATATACACACACAATTTCTTTCACTTCTCTTCCTGGGAACTCAAACATTCATGATTCAAGAATCATAAATTTAATTACTAAGACTTTGTCTTTTTTTTTTTCTTTTCTCATAGTTTTTTATTTTACTTATTTTTTAATTGAATTTATTGTGATGACACTCTATGGAATTGTAAAGGTTTCAGGTCCACAATTCTACAACATATCTTCTGTACACTGTATTGTGTGTTCACTACCCCAAGTCAAATCTTGGTCAAGGCTTCAGTTGTACAGTTTTTTACAGTACATCTTCTGTACACTGTATTGTTTGTATACCACCCCAAATGAGGTCTTGGTCCATCACCATTTAACTCCTAAGCCTTCCTCCAATTCCCACCACCACATCTTTTCTTGGCAATCAACAAACCATTGATCATATTCGCGAGTTTTTCTCTTTTAAGTTGTTTTTTGCTCAATGCATCCACCCTTTCTTCTATACCCACCCCCTGCAAATACAGCTGTCAGCCTACTCTCTATAAGTCTGTGTCTAGTTTGCTAGATAGCTCATTTGTTATTAGACTCCACATGTAAATGAAATAATATGGTACTTTTCTTGCTCTGACTGGCTTATTTCACTAAGCCTAATGCTCCCCTTGTCCATCCATGTTGTTGGAAAAGGCAAGATTTACTTTTTTTTTAATGCTGGGTAGTGTTCCTTTGTATAAATGTACCAGAGTTTTATTGTCCACTCATCTACTGATGGGCACTTGGACTGCTTACAAATCTTGGCTATTATAAATAATGCTTCAATGAAAATAGGGGTGCATACATTCTTTCAAATTAGCGTTTTGGATTTCTTCAGATAAATGCCAGAAGTGGAATCACTAGGTCAAAAGGCAATTCTATTTTAATTTTTTGAGATAATTCCATGCTGCTTTCCACAGAGGCTGCACAGATCTGCATTCCCACCAACAATACATAAAGGTTCCGTTTTTACACATCCTTGCCAACACTTTTTGTTTCAAAATTTATTGATGATAGCCACTCTGACAGGTATGACGTGATATCCAGTTGTGCTTTTAATATGTATTTCTCTGATGATTAGTAATTTTAGCATATTTTCAAATGTCTATTGGCCATCTTTACGTCCTCTTTGGAGAAGTGTCTACTTAGGTCCTTTGCCATTTTTAAAATTGAATTTTGTTATTTTTTGGTGTTGAGTTTTATAAGTTCTTCATAAATTTTGAATATGAACCCCTTTTCAGATGTATCATTGGCAAATGTTTTCCCAGTCAGTGGATTGTCTTTTCATTTTGTTAATGGTTTTCTTTGCTGTGCAAAGTATTTACTTTGACATAGTCAATTTATTTATTTTTATTTGTTTCCCTTGCTTAAGGTGATAAAAAAATAGCTATAAGAAATGTGTTTCTTCTTTTTAACAATTTTTATAGCTTTAAAATGTAATATTATCTTCCTGGGAAACTCAAAGAAGGATTTTGTCTATGGGGTGCACACTTGATATTCTCAGAAGTCCTCTTCTCAATGAGGGCATATAATTGGAGGCGTACAGTTGCATCTCTGCTCCCTCAGATGGGACCCTGGAATCTGGAATGAAGTTCAGGCTGCAGCCCCTGCTCAGAGGCTCTTAGGCTCAGCACTGCTCTCCTGATCATCCCAACACAAAGCCTTGGTCTACTGATACCTGACATGGAACTATGACTCATGATGAAATGTTGGTTAACTCTGATGTCCTGCAGAGATCCAAAAATGTCTAAATATCTATCCAGAACTAAAAAATCACTGTTTGGGGGATATTAGCCAGATACCTTTCTGTGATCTTGAGATTATAACCTTAGCTCTCTCTGACCTCTTAGCCCTGCCCAGTCTCTTTCCCTAGAAGAGTGATGTTCTAGTTTTTCCTCAGAAATCTGATCTTAAGTGTCTCTCTGACTGAATAAAACTCATTTAGAAATGTAAGACTAGAAATGGTAGCAAAAATAATGAATTTTTGTTGCAACTTGTTAGAGTTCTTTACATTTTGGATGTATTCAGTTTTCCAGAAGTTATGATGATGGAATCCCTACAGGTAGCATAGGAACAGAAGGAATAACCACAGTCTACACAGGCAAGTGAAGTACGGGTCAATATTTAATGTTAAGCAAATGTCAGGCACACTTCAATAAGGCTATTCTGAAATTCGCAAACATTCTGTTTTATGGATTCCATTTTGAAAATTGCAAGGCTACTGAGGAAACTGAGCTTTAAGAGTGCAGACTCTTGACTTTATTGAGAGGTCCTCATCACAGACCACTGAGGAGTTCCAAAGTGTATTTGAGGGTATAGTTTTGTGAATGCTGAATATCAAATTTTAGTAGATTAATTAAGTTATAAATAAATAATAAAAGTTTAAAATGTTACCCTACCAGCAATACATTCACTTGTTTTACATATATCTAACCCCTAGGTTTTGTAATAAAGCTCTCCCCAGAACATGTCAGGCAGCCATGGAGGTGGCCGAGGTGGTAGTTGGTAGAGTAAGATCCCCACACAAGCCCATAACATCTTCCCAATTGGGGTCCATCACCACACAGATGTCTGGTCTCAGATTTCCAGCTACACTTGTTTATAGTGTCTCCAAGGTGGAGTATTTTCCAAAAGCTCTACTAGAAGAACACGCTGCTATTGAGGAGGCACACTGAGATAAGTCATTAGGTTGGTTTCTCACAGGTTCTCAGTTTCCAGGAACAGTCCTCAGTGTTGTCTCACTCCCTCCTTATCACAGTCCCTGGGATGAGCCTTTGGGTGTCGCAGTTTTCAGGATACCAAAAAAATTGAAGAAGAACACATTATGAAGCAAAGTCGTTTATAACTGCATTGAAAACAGTAGCTGTAAGATGTCCTTCATCATTCACACTGCAAACTTTTATTGAATTCTACTGTGTAGAATTTCTAGTAGAAATATTAACAAAGTAAGTCCTTGCCTCTACCCTCAGGATGGTCTTTGTTCCTTAAGTGAATCCTGCCAACAATTCTGATGAAGTGATGAGAACTAGAAAGATGTAGGAATAAGAACACAAAACACAGACGAACAGCATTTAACTACTCTACTAGGAGGGAGAGGGGAAAGGGGTCAGGTAAGACTTCAGAGTTGGTGCCAACTAAGATGGCATTGTAAGGTCTTCCCCATCCTCTTCCTTCTTGTGTTTGTCATCATCCTCCTGCTCTTGTTCCTTTAGACTTCATTTTCAGAGGAATATTTGCTTCACAGCAAAAAATAGGAGAAAGTGCAAAGTTCTCCTGAGCCCTTTGACAGCTCAGCACACACATACCACCTCGTCCACTACCAACATCCACATATAAAGTGGTGCATTTCTTACAACTGATATACCTACATGGACACATTATTTTCACTCGAAGTCCAGAGTTTTCATTAGGTTTCACTCTTGGTGTCATGTGTCATACATTCTTTGGGTTTGGATCAATGTATGATGACTTGTATTCACCACCGTAGTGTCATATGGAACAGTGTCATTGACCTTAAATTCTGTGTGCTCTTTGTGTTCTTCCCAGTCTCCCCCCAACACCTGGGGACCGCTGATCTTTTTACTGTCCCCTGAGTTTTGCCATTTCTAGAATTTTGTCTAGTTGGATTCATATACTCTGTACTCTCTGTAGATTGGCCTTTTTCACTTAGTAATAAGCATTTAAGATTCTTCTATGTCTTTTCATGGCTTAATAGCTCTTTTCTTCTTTTTTTAAAAAATTTTATTTATTTATTCATTTTATAGAGGAGAGGGGGAAACAGAGAGAGAGAGAGAGAGAGAGAGAGAGGAGAGACAGAGAGAGAGAAGTGGGGGAGGAGCTGGAAGCATCAACTCCCATATGTGCCTTGACCAGGCAAGCCCAGAGTTTCAAACCGGCGACCTCAGCATTTCCAGGTCGACACTTTATCCACTGCGCCACCACAGGTCAGGCTCTTTTCTTCTTAATGCTGAATAACCCTCCAGTGCTGGATGTCCCACAGCTCAGTTATTCATTCACCTTGGGCATCTTGATTGATTGCTAGTTTTGGCAACTGTGATTAAAGCTTCTATAAACTGTCTCTTTTTAGTTTACTTTATTGAGGTATAATTCACATAGCATTCAATTTGCATATAAAAAATGTACAATTCAATGGATCCTACTATATTTATAAAGTTGTGCACCCATCACCACAATTTTAAAACATTTTAATTACTATACAGAAACACTGTTCCCTTTAGCCTCTTAACCCTTACTCTTCTTACTTCTCCACCAGAGGTGGATTTAATGGCAGGCACACTGGGTACATGCCTTGGGCCCTGATTTCTGAAGGGCCCCATAAAACCCTGACTTTATACTTTTTTCTACTGACACCAGGTTTGGTTTCATGTGCACAATTTTAACATTAATAGTACATAATATTTTTTATTATTTAAAAATATAGTTAATACGTATTTTTATTTTCCCTGTCTCTCTCTCTCTTTTAAGGGGCCCAATATTTTCTTCTGTGCCCGGGGCCTCAACTGACCTTAATCCACCTCTGTTCTTTATGCTAGATTACCACTGTTCTACTTTCTTTGTAGATGTGTCAAATTCTGAATGTTTTACAGACATAGAATTATACAATATGTAGCCTTTTGTATCTGGCTTCTTTCATTTAACATATTTTCAAGGTTTGTTTCTGTTTTAGCAAAAATTAATGCTTTATATTTTTGTAAAAAATATTTTATTGCATGGATACACCAAATTTTGTTTAAACATTAATCAGTTGAACATTTGATTGTTTCTATTCTGCCTATTATGAATAAAGCTGGTATGAATATTTGTGTACATGTTTTGGTGCAGATGTATGTTTTTATTTCTTTTTTATTTAGTTTTGCACTAACTTAAAGTTATGCTTTGCCAAAGCTTGTTGCTTTCTGAGGTATAGTTTGTGTAACCATATTAGACTTTTTCTGAAATTATTTTTTTTGGGACTAAATGCTGTTTATATTAAATATTGGGGTCATCAATTTACCCTTCTTCCAACACTTTCAAAATGCCATTGAATCAGCAAGAATGATGTTGATGCATGATGCTTAACTTTCAAAATAATAAACATTTGTTTTCAAAGTCTCATTCTTAAATAAATTTAAGAAAAACGCAACCTGAATAGCCTTTTCATTCAGCTTTTATTTAAAGCCCTCCAGTTAAAGTATTGGAGAAGAGCAGCCTGTGTTTTCAATCTGTCTGTCTACAAGACGCAGGAGAGGACTTGAGGTGCCTGCTCCACTCAGAGCTGGAAGTGACCCTGGAGAACCTTCTAGCTTGACTTTCTCATTTCACAAACTGAAAAGTGAGCCCAGGGCAAAATTATTTCTTTTCTACCTAATCCTTCATTTTGTGTGTTTTTGTCTGTGTGTGTGTGTGTGTTTTCTTTCTGCATGTGCATTTGTGTATGTTTTCTCAGAAGGTTTGATAACTTAGTGTCTCTACTGTTTCAACAATTTAGATACTCAATATGAGACTTCTTTCTTTCTAGGGCCCTCAGTCACGTTCCAATATACAGATAAGTACTCAGAAAGCTCTAAATTTTATCCAGTACTTCCTTATAACCTTTCATTTTTGCCCAGATAAACTTTACAAACAAATGAGATACCTTTTTTGTGTGTGAAAATCTAACAGAAATATACTATATGTTTTTATGCCTTCTGCAATAAAATAAGCTTAATGTAACATCAGCGTATGTTGATGATCCAAGCTTTTCCACAAATATAATAACTGTGGTACTCCAGGAGCAGGTGAGACAGTCTTGGACATAGACTCAATGTGCATGGAGTCCAGCAGTGACCCTAAGCCTGCCATCAATAAAAAAGTCCATCACTTGTATGTTCGGTGTTTACTTCTTTTTCATATGAACACAATCTTTGTTTATCTAGTACACACACATAGGAAAAAACTGACCTCTGATGGAACTGTCTTGTTAGATACAGGACTACCCTTAAGAGTAATGTAGTTTAGGTCACTTTTATCCCTTCAAGGGGCTAGGGAACTACAGGGATGAAAGGGAATAGAAGTAATGTTTGGTAGGTACTCATATGTGCCCTAAATGTTCAGTTATTTCTTAACTATTCTGTGTGGGGAAAAATAGATTTCTCATTTTACAGATAACAAAACTAAATATTAAATAACTTGCCCAGGACCACAAAGCTTAAAAGCAACAAAGTGAAGATTTATTGATATTTTTTTAGATGGAGAGGAAGGGAGAGAGAGAAAGGGAGAGAGTGTGTGGGAGAGAGACAAACATCAATCTGTTTCTGTATATGTCCTGACCAGGGATCAAACCAGCAACCTCTATGTATCAGGATGATGTTCTAACCAGTTTAGCTATCCAGTCAAGGCAAGAAAGTGAAGATTTGAACTAAGCTTGAACCAGAGTCTTTGGGTCTTGATCCCTGAATCTTCTCCTTATCATACAGCGTGTAAAAAATCTACTCCTATCATTTGCTGTGTAAAAAACCACCCCAAAACTTACTGGCGTTAAACAATGAACATTTTTTTGCTCGTCATTCTGCAATCTTAGCTGGGTGATTCTTATGTTACTCTTGCCAATGGTCCCTTATGTGGATTCGTCCAGCCTGTAGGTCAACAGGGGCCTGGACTTAGCTGGGGCACTGGGATGGCTGGGCTATCTCTCTCTTATGTGTCTTCTTCCCTGATGGCCTCTCCATGTAGCTCAATCACAGTAATAAAATCCTTTTACATAAAGGTAGTACCCTTTAGACCCTGGAGGTAGAACTTCTTAAGGCTTACACCAAAACTGATACTGCATCGATCTGCCACATACAGTTTGTTAAAGTACATCACAGTCCCAACTCAAGTTCAAAGAAAGAGGACTATCCAAGGGTAAATACCGGGATGTGGATCATTAAGGACCAACAATGTAACCATGATCACCATAATTTTCAACACTGGCATCACCAACTGGAAAGATTGCCATTTCTTCTGTCACTTACACTTTACTTGTATACAGTTTTATTCTCTTCTCTTGTTTATTTCTCCACTTTCTCCTGCCATTTCTTAGCTTTTCTGCAGTGTAACTGGACTTCTTGAACCACCTACAAATGTAATATGTCCTTGCCTTCAACTCAGAGAAGTGACCAGTCACAACATGTCAACTCTGTTCTTGTCAGCCTTTGCAGTTCAAGCGTCATATTTACAAAAATTCCTTTGATTTGGTTGTTTTGTTCGGATTTTACATCTGTGTTCAAAGAGGGAAGTCCAGTTTAAAGAAACATTATACATCACTGCATTAGTTGGCAATTTATATGAAGACACTTAAACACTTTACTTTTGTAAATAAAATCTAGACTCTATGATACCCTCTTCAGTTTTACCTGTAAGAAGGCAGGCTGTCCAGTTCAATGGCCAAATCAACAAGTCAATGTTGACCATGTTTTACATGCTTTAAATTTCTTTAGCAGGCATTTACCAGGACACAGAGAGAAAGAGAGTGTCAGATAATCCCCAGCATTATAATTTTAGTTCACAGCAGGTTGTCTCTTACATGAAGCTTAAAGAAGATCATATTGTTTTCACTAAATCATTCAACCTGGCTTTCTGCTGTCCAGAGAGATCCAAGAGAACCAAAATGTAATTGGGGCCGGGAAAGCAGGCTGTACAGTGACCACCAGCACAAGGAGGGCAAAGGAAGTGAGAAAAATCACTTTCAAAGCCCAAGGTGAAGATCTTTGCAGAAAGAAATGCTGAGTTTCCATTTAAAATATTAAGGAATTAAAATGAAAGTTAAAATCAAAGTTTCTAAATCCATCCACTGACAGTGTTTATCATTGTTTCTTTTATTCTGCTCCCTGAGGTCAGTCACTGTATTTTTAATGGTTGTATTATATCTCCAGCAGATATTTAGGGGCAAAAGTAAAAACATAAAAGAATAAATTGAATTTGTTTTTTTATACATTTATGTAAATTGCATAAGTGAAAGAGGCAACTGAGAGAAAATGTCTCTCTTACTATTTTAGATGAATACATTGATTTTAATCTTACCTGTGCTATGTTGTCACAAACATCAAAAGTTGATTTAAAATGTACATAAATTCATACTTAAATTATACATAAATTCATTACAACCCTTATAATGATCTAACTAACAGTCTATGATAATTTTTAAGTTTTTTAAAAAACTTCCTTTAAAAAATATTTATTGATTGATTTCAATGAGAGGAAAAGGGAGAGAGAGGGGGACAAAGACATTGATTTGTTCCTGTATGTGCCCTGACCGGGGATTGAACGGGCAATCTCTGTGCTTCAGGACAATGCTCTAATCAACCAAGGTATTCGGCCAGGGCAATTTTTAAGTTCTTAGAAAGAAAAAAATAGAAAAATTTATTAAGAAAAATTTTGAGGCCCTGGCCGGTTGGCTCAGCGGTAGAGCGTCGGCCTGGCGTGCGGGGGACCCGGGTTTGATTCCCGGCCAGGGCACACAGGAGAAGCGCCCATTTGCTTCTCTACCCCCCCTCCTTCCTCTCTGTCTCTCTCTTCCCCTCCCACAGCCATGGCTCCATTGGAGCAAAGATGGCCTGGGCGCTGGGGATGGCTCCTTGGCCTCTGCCCCAGGCGCTAGAGTGGCTCTGGTCGCGGCAGAGCGACACCCCGGAGGGGCAGAGCATCGCCCCTGGTGGGTGTGCCGAGTGGATCCCGGTCGGGCACATGTGGGAGTCTGTCTGACTGTCTCTCCCCATTTCCAGCTTCAGAAAAATATAAAATAAAATAAAAAGAAAAAGAAAAATTTTGAATGAAGAATCTGAGATAGGGCTAATGACACTATATATTTTAATATCTTACAAGGCTATGATAATTTAAATAAAACAGTACTAAAAGAAGAAAAATATATAGATATAAAAAACATACTAGATAGTTCAGAAATTAAGTTTGTTGTATATAAAAATTTACTAGAAATTAAAAATCACCGCACCAGAAAGGAGGAACTATTCTTTGCCTTGTATAGCAATAGCTGGGTAGGAACTTCAGGGAAATAAAATTAATTTAAATCCAAACCTTCATAATGTAGAACAAAATAAATGCCTGATATGTTAAAAAATTTAGAAGAGACTTTTCCA
This sequence comes from Saccopteryx leptura, assembly GCF_036850995.1. Lineage (NCBI taxonomy): Eukaryota > Metazoa > Chordata > Mammalia > Chiroptera > Emballonuridae > Saccopteryx > Saccopteryx leptura. The sequence goes on along the minus strand of NC_089504.1, from coordinate 45,571,449 downwards.
AATGCCCATTAAAACAAGGTGTTATATGTATGAATTTAAAACCAAGGATGACTTTCTAAACTTAACATCCTTTCAAGAACTCATAAAGTAAAAGATCAACTGATCATATTACATAAAATTTGAAACTTCTATTTTTTAAAAAAAGTACCAACAGAAATTTAAAAAAAAAAAACCAGCAGACTGGGAAAACACATTCAGAAATTATTACAAAAGTTAGCCTCTTCAGAAAAGAACTTACTTTATTACCACAGGAAGAGTAAAATTTTACGCTTCTTATTTGTTGTTAATTTTTTCTGTTCATGGCCTTTGTTTAGGGCAGCAAAATTAATCTTTCCAAAAACTACATTTTCTATGACATTTCCTCGTTACAGTAGTAGAGCAAATCTCGGTTGCTTATCATTCTCTGATCTTGGTTATTTCAGTGCAACCTTCATATACTCAACATATTCATACACCATCTGTGCCCAATATTTATGTAATACTTTTTTAAAAAACTGTTTTACTTACATTAAATTTTTCAACAAATAGCTTTGATGAAATTGGAAGTTTTATATAGATGAAATTAAAATATATAATACAAATTTAAAAGCATGAATATGTCTGCCTGAAAATTACCCATGCTACTGTAACAATTAATTTTAATGTGTTAGCTTGGCTATGTTAAGGTGCCTCATTATTTGACCAACCACCAGTCACTATTTCGATTAGAGTGTTTGTTAGACGTGATTACCATTTAAACCAGTAGATTCTGTTAAAGGCCTTGAGAAAAAAGAAGTCCCCTGAAGAAGAAAAAAAAGCCTTCTCCAGAATGCTGCCTTCAGATTCAAGAGGGCAACATAAACTCCTGGGGAAATTTTCAGCCTTTTGGCTGCACTGCAGATATTGAGCTGACCAGTTTTCACAATAGAATGAGCCATTTTTTTTTAAATAAATCTCCATCTCCCACCATTTTCTCTCTCTTGCTCTCTATCTTTGTCTCTCTCCGTGTGTGTGTGTGTGTGTGTGTGTGTGTGTGTCTGTGTGTGTATACAGAGCTAACCTATTGGTTCTGTTTCTTGAGGACCCTGACTCATACCCTTACCAGCCTTTGGGAACACTGATTTTCCAAAACACATTCAAATATCCTGCCTTAGATGCCAATGTCCAAGTTAATCTGGTTTCTCCCTTCTATTCCGAGTTCCTTTTATGCGACTTTCCAATGCACACTCTGCTTTACTCCATCTGGTCACCTCACACCTCTGTGCTCTGGACTCTGCTGAGAATGCCTTGATGTGATGTCTCCCCAGTTCCTGCCTTCAAGGGCTAAATCAATTGCATCATGAGTTGCTAAGGAAAAGTAAAAGGTAAAATAAGAGTATCACTTTTAGAAATATGTAAAACCAGCTTTGGAAAGTACGATTTTATCTCACATGCCAATGTTGACTCATCAATGGTGACTACTTGAACATTTCAGGCAAGATTCTTAGGCTCTGAGAGATCACAGTGATGTATTAGTGACTCATCAATGGTGACTACTTGAACATTTCAGGCGAGATTCTTAGGCTCTGAGAGATCACAGTGATGTATTAGTGATGTCTGACAGGAGAAGAGTGAGAAGGGGTCAGAATGGAAATAGCCTGATACATATTTGTCACCTCTGTCCTGGCTATTTAGGAAACTAGCCAGAATATTTTCTTGAGCCTTTTCCAATGCCTACTCAAACAAGGTATTGGATCTGTGAACATTTTGAAAATACTCATTTATATTTCAGCCATTTCTCAGATTTACATCTGTAGGGAAAGTCAAACAGGAACACTCAAAGGAGGTAGAAAGAATACAGAGAACAGGCCATATTTGCTTCCCAAAGCCTCCTTTCTCATGTAATGCCAAACATCAAGGCAGACTCTGCCTGCTGGGATGAGTGAGTGGAGTACAAGTACCCTAGCATGCCCACTTAGCCACCCCTTGGCCAGGCTGCTCAGCACCAGATACTAGGCATCCTTCTAAATACTTTTGGGAGCTCATCACTTATGAAAATTCTCTTGGGGTAAAAAGTTGCTTTGGTCTTTTCTGCACATCCCTGTCTTCCCATCACTAGATTGCTGCAATGAGAACAGAAGCAACCCTTTGTAGCACACCCAGATGAGAGTTTGCCCTATTGACATTTTTCTGAAAATCAACCCAAAATTGTCCTGACTCTAAAAAAAAACACCCTCTTACATCTAGTTTTCAATTCTTCTTTTTTATAGTCCTTAAGATTGGGAATGGGGGAACATGATTATTTATACAGATGAATTAGATTACTTTTATTTATTCTGTACTTAAGCACAGAATATTCTCAATAAGGCTACAATAGGCACTGAAGATATAAAGAGAAATCATATTCAACCATGCTTTCAGGGACCTCCTACCTTCATTGATAGTCATAGAATATATACAATCATTTCTTAGCCAGAGCAGGCAACCTTTTCTGTAACAGGTCAGAAAGTAAATGTTTTCAGCTCTGAGGGCCATATGTTATCTGCAATGGTGGGATTCAAAGTACTGAACAACCGGTTGTCTGCCCTGATGACCATTTTAAGTAAAAAATGATACACTGTGTACAGAAAGGTAGTTTATTATTTCATGCATTTAATACTTTAATAAGAATAATAGAAGCATACAAAACTAGATTATGAGTTTTAAAATATTAATAAAAATATTAAATAATACCTGACAAAAACAATAAAACTATTATTTAAGATATTTTCATATTGCTTCTTGATTGATGTCCTCACTTGCGATTTTTTTCACCTATGGACAGAATGAACATTACTACTGGTGCTTAGAATACTCTGTTGCGCAGATGAATGTTAAAAGAGAATAAGGAATGTACATTTGTGATTTCCACATTGGGTGACTGTGCAGGTGACCAGCTGAGAGAGAATCCAGATTACAAGTGCCATTTTAACAGCCAGTTTGCTGAACTCAACAAAAAATTAAGTCTTGGTTCTGCTGAATCAGTGCATACTGGCAGAATCCCACCACTGGCTTTCTGTTGCAGCTACTCCATTCTGCTGTGGTAGTGCAAAAACAGCACAGTCAGTAATTAAATAAATGGGAATGGCTGTGTTCCAATAAATATTTATTCACAGAAAAAGGCTGCTGGCCAGATTTGGCCCTTAGATTGTTGATCCCTGACTTAGACTCTATTAGACAAATTAGTACCTGCGATGAGCATCTCTCAGAGGAGGAGGTTTAAAAAAAATGAGTAAATTAGACTTCAGTTAGTGTGACCACTTGAATAATCAAAACTTTATTCCTTGTTTGTGATGTTTTAGTTTATTAAAATTCCAAATAAGATCAATGACATCTCTTGTGAATATGTTAGGAAATAAAGTAGTTATATTTAATAACAAAATGGCTTTATTTATTTAAAAATACATTTTTTATTCAGTGGGAGGAGGAGAGGCAGAGAGGCAGACTCCCACATGTGCCTCAATCAGGATGTACCCGGCAAGCCTTCTACTAGGTGATGCTCTGCCCATCTGGGGTATTGCTCCATTGCTCGGCAACTAAGCTTTTCTTCGCACCAGAGGCAGAAGCCATTGAGCCAACCTCAGTGCCCAGTGCCAACTTGCTCTAATCAAGCCATGTTGCAGGAGGGGAAGAGAGAGAGAGAAGTGAGAGGGGGAATGGTAGAGAAGCAGATGAGTGCTTCTCCTGTGTCCCCTGACAGGGAATTGAACCTGGGACATCCACACACTGGACCAATGCTCTACTACTGAGCCAATCAGCCAGGGCTAAAAATATTTTTAAACAAGATTTGCCACAATAACAATTCATTCAATGAGGAACAATGCCAAACATAAAAAATGATGCAACAGAAATCCACAGGGCAGAGTGGAGAAAACTCTAGAGGGAAATAAGAAAAATCTCACAGAATGTCTGCAATGGAAATGTGCCCCTGTCAGGCCTAGAGGTCTTAATTTTTAAATCATCTTGGAAAACTACCCTCATCCCAAAATCTTAACAGAGGCTATCTTATTCATGTTCCCTTCAGTAACTAGAAATTGATTAAACAATGAGGCAAATAAAGAAATCTGGAAAAATGATGTAAGTTCAGAAAGCACTATTTTTTTCAATTATCAATGTTTTATTTATTTCATCCTTTATTATTTTATTGCCTATTTTAAAAACTTATTGGGATGACACTGATTAATACAATTATATAGGTTTTAAGTGTACAATTCTATAATACATGATCTGTATATTACATTATGTGCCCACTACCCCAAAATCAAATCTTTTACACTATATATTTGACCCCCTTCACCCTTTACTACCCTCCCTAACCCTTTTTCTTCTGGTAACCACCATACTATTCTCTGTGACTCTGAGTTTTTGTTTCTTTGTTTGTCTTGTTTGTACATTGTGAGGTTTTTATTGTTTTTCAGTCTTATATCCCATATATGAGTGAAACCGTATGCTTCTTGACTTTTCCATTTGACTTATTTCACTTTGCATGATATTCTCAAGATCAATCCATGTTGTCACAAATAAAGCAATATATTCATATTAGGTACACAAATATTCCAATGAAATCCTGACCTTATGAAAAGAACTTGTTTCCAAAAAGTTGATTTGCAAAGTTTGTTGTAACACAAAGGCTTTGGGTAGATAGTGCCATCAGCTCAACTCCTATGGGAAAACAACTTATTTCATACAGTTTATTGCACTGTCCCTCATGATATCATTAAATTTTACAGTGTCCCGGAGGTTAGGGAGAAAAGAACTCTGCTATTGTCAAAACAAACTCCAGGTTCAGCTACAGTCAGTAGTACAATCATTGTCATAATTTACAAAATGACTTTCATTTCTAGAGGCGACAACAGAAGCAAAACTGAGTGACAGGCCCCTGGGCAAACTTCAGTTCCATATCATTGATGTTCCTGCTCTATCCCCAATGCATGTATTTCTTTTATACTTGAATCCTTATCAAAACATCCCAGATACATCAGTTGATAACATTACTATATTTCCTATCCACAATTAGACATCTACATTTTCAAAGAGGACTCTTAAAAACCAAAAGGTTTTTAAGGCCAAAGAAATGATTCTGTAAAGTAAGGTTTCAAACATTATGGGTGACAAAATTACTTTTTGGATAAGGCAAGTAGGTTATTCTGAAACTAACCTTGATTATTAGCTTCCCAAACACTCATGAAGCAGTCTTTGTTGATTAAAATATTTGTGGATAACCAGCTGTCCACTTACTATATCAAACACGTTTCTCACAATTTTAACAAAAATTGTTGCCATTATAAACTATATATAATAGATTTGGTTAACTCATTTTTTCTCTAAGTGTGTTTATGTAAAACCTCACTTTCAAGAATCTGAAATCAAACAAGAACCACAATCTCTTAACCACTTAACTCTATTTATTGCATAGTGTTAGCTGCTGGGAACACTAAGAAATATAAGCCATGGTTCCCATCTTGAAAAAGATTGCATGGTCAAAACAAAAATAAATAGTAAAGCAAATCATCATTTGATCAATATAAATCCCCACAAAAATGCAATAACACACTCACCAAAATCACTGTTTTTCACTAGTTTCCCACTGCAATTAGAATAAAGACAAAACTTTTAACAGGGCCTGTGAAAACCCCTATGCTTTATGACAGCCTTTTTCTGTAGCCATCAGTCTGCTTGCTCTCTCTGCTCCAGAGTACTATCCATCTTTCAGTCTCTTGTGCTTACCATACTTCCCCCCAATACACACACGGCCTTTGAACATATATTTTCCTGAGTCTGCCCTTTCTTCCTAGATAATTCATTTTCATTATTAACACTCAGGTCAAGTATGACAATACCACCTCCAATATATACTTTCATTGCACTCATATCCTTATATTTCTTGATATCTTCCACCATAGTGAGTCTTTTATTCATTAAACATTAATATATTTCCCTCTACTCAAAGCTCCATGAAAGCAAGGATCATGTCTAGTTTCTGCTAAGCACTGAATCACTAAATGCTTAGCATATAATAGAGGTACAATAGATATTTACCTGAACAAATGCATTAATGAATGAATGAATATTTAGACTAATATAAACAGATTAATCCTTATATTTTTATTTAATAATAATTATTTCAAAGTTTAAAGGTCACTTAACAAATATTTATGCAGTTCCCACTCTCTCCCTGGCACTCTGCTGGGCACTGAAATGAAGAGATAAAGACATTGTTCCTATCCATACTGCCACTAAGAGATACAGATGAATGAATAAACAATTCCAACATAACATGCATGACAGGTAAGGAAGATCCAAAGTGCAATAAAAATACAGAGACCAGAATGGACTCTGACTGTGGAAGTTGAGGAAGACTCAAAAGGAGTGTTGAACTCTTGAGGAAGAAATAAGAGTACAATGAGCAAAATGACGAAAGAGGGCATTGCATATGTAAAATGCAATGTGAAAAAGGTCAAAAGATTTGAAGAGTTTGGTATACTCATGGAAGAGCAAATAATTTAATACCACTGTGACTGACAGGGTGTGGAAAGGCAATGACTTAAAATGGGATGGAAATTGTAGGCTGAGGTGAAGTGATGGGACATGATAACATCTGAGCTAAGAACAACACAGCCAGGTGGGACTAAATGGCACTTACTGGAAGGTATAGAAGGTTTGGGAAAGTAATAAAAATGAGAAATATCTTCATGGGAATGATAAAGGATACTCAGGAATCAGGGGCTCCCTTTCTCTGTTCACCTTTCAAAAGCACACTATGTGTAGGACTGTGCTTCCCACACTTCCCTCATGACAACAATCATGTGGCTGTTAAAATACATATTCAGGAGACATAGCCAAGCCCCCAGCATCGGCATCCCTGGAGGAGAAGCCTGGAAATCGGAATGTTTACCCAACACCCTGGGTCACTCCTATAATCAAGGAAGCTTGAGAAACGTTCTCAAGGGGACCTCCCATTCCACCTTCAGGTAAGACTCATCATCCTTTCCCCGCACTGTCCACTGGCCTGCCAGGATGTGTGTGTCCAAGAAAATATCAACTTCAGTTAACAAGTGGCATAATGACTTTTTCCCCCAATACAATAAGAAAATCTATTGTGCTACACAGAGAGAGTACAAGCATAATCAGCATATCATTGGGAGAATTGCACATGTTGCTCAAGGAGAATTTCAGCCAATTATGCTCAGAAGGGAGAGAAAGCAGTAAGCGCAGAGGGAAGAAAGTCAGTGAACCTCTGTTAGTGTGGTGACTATGGGTGATTTCTCGGGCCTCCAAATCCACTTGCTTCTCCCCAAGTGACTATCAACAGAATTATCAGTTGAGGTCCCAAGAGTTGTGGGGCTGACTACAGAACAACTGAAATTCTTCCAACCCTTAGTAGGCAATGGGGAAAGATACATACTGCATAGCACAGCCCGCCTCTGAGTTTATCACACCCTCTGTACTGGGAACAAACTGCACTGTTGAGGTATTAGAGTTCGGAATCTGAGTTGCTCATACTGTAATCATTTGGAAAACAACCTTTTATCTAGCCCACACACTTTCTGGGAGCTGGGTCACCCCTTGACTATCCGTGCCTACAGATAAAAATGGAAACTTGGTGACTGCAGGCCTAACCCACTGCTGATGGAAGGCTCCTGCCCTTCGCGGGGATCCAGCTGGGTAACTGCCTCCAACCTGGGAACTCATTGAAAAGCATTGAATTGTTTATATAATTTCCTTCATGGTTTTAGCTAAGTCGTTTTGTATATCTGTGCCTCAGTGTCTTCACCTGTGATTCATCACGAATGTTACTTTTTAATCTGTATCATATAATACTATAAAAATAAAGTATGTTTTTAAGAATTTGCTTGACAGGATATCAAAATCATTTGTTGGTATAAGACCATATTTAAACAGGAGCCTTTTATTCCAGAGGGCAAATATATATAATCAATTGTTTTTCTCACTTTTAAATTGAATTAAATGAAGCTAAATTTACAATAGGCACTATGTTTGAGGCGATAACATACGGCTAGGAAAGGAGGGGTTTGTTCAACAGCAGACCCCTGAGAAGTAAATATGCTATGTCTATATTTTACTTTCCTTCCTAATGACATTTGAATATAAGATAAGATGCTCATAATAAACAATGACTTCTCTTCCCAAGTGTTGTATGGCTGATTGGTTAAAAGAGATGTTTGGGAAGTAGAGCTCTGGAAATGAAGAATGAAAAAAAGTAATTTCTGAGAGTTACTGAGCTGTAGGTGGATTTCTAAAAATACCAGAATTTGTACTGGGTCGGCTAATTAGACGTATTTAAAGGAGGATCACTGGGAAATGCCGAGCATTGCTTTATAAATGGCCATCTTTAAATTTTACAAATATTGTGTCCAGTGACAAAATAACCCATGAGGTTTTCCAAAGTTTCTTGCTTTTTGGTCCAAATGAATTTTTTCAGAGTGTTTACAAAGATAACTATAAGAATTATTTATAAAAAAATAAAAGAGAACGGTCATGTTCAGAACCCAAGTACAAAGATACCTGATGTATGACAAAAATGAAAGTCCAAGGCATGGGGAAAGAACGGTGATTACAACATAGTGCTAGAACAACTGTATATCCACAAGCATGAAGATGATGTTGAATCAAAGGCTTTAGATAAAAAATAATTCATGGTGTGCACTTGGCATCTCATCTTATAGAGCAGTGCTCCTCAAACTGTGTGTGGCCCATGTACCATCTGCATCCAAGTCACCTGGGAGATAGTTAAGAATACATATTCCTGGACCTGTCTTGAACTTGATGATTCTCTGAGAATAAAATGTAAAAATCTGTATTTCTATCAAACTCCTTACATGGTTTTTAGTACCCTAAAGCTTGAGATTCACCAGCAGAGTGTTTTGCAATTGGGAAAACAACTCTCTGAATCCCATCTTTGCCTGTTGTGGGCAAAGTAATCAATCTGTCAGCATTTCAGTTTTTCCATCAATGAAGTGTTGACAATAATGACCTCACAAGTAGGTTGTGATGATTAAATAAAATATTGTATATATAGTTGTCCTTATCTGATACATGGTTTTACCTTTCATGGTTTAATTGCAGTCTGAAAGTATTAAATGAGCCTGACCAGGCGGCGGCGCAGTGGATAAGGCATCCGACTGGGATGCTGAGAACCCAGGTTTGAAACCCTGAGGTCGCCAGCTTGAGTTCAGGCTCATTTGGTTTGAGCAAGGCTCACCAGCTTGATCCCAAGGTCGCTGGCTTGAGCAAGGGGTTACTCAGTCTGCAGTAGCCCCCCCAGTCGAGGCACTATGAGAAAGCAATCAATGAACAACTAAGGCGCTGCAATGAAGAATTGATGCTTCTCATCACTCTCCCTTCCTGCCTGTCTGTCCCTATCTGTCTCTCTCTCTGTCTCTGCCACAAAAATAAATAAATAAATAAATATGAAAATATTAAATGAAAAATTTTATAAATAAATAATCCATAAGTTTTAAATTGCTTGCTGTTCTGAGTAATGTGATGAAATCTCATGCAGTCTCGCTCTGTCCTGTTGAGGGTGTGAATCATCTATTCTACCAGAGTGTTCACACAGTGTCTGCCACCCAACTGTTAATCACTTAGTAGTCAACTCAATTATCAGATCAACTCTTACAGCATCACAGTGCTTGTGTTGAAGTAACTCATATTGCTTAATTATGGCCCCAAAGCACAAGAGTAGCAACGCTGGCAATTTGAACATGTCAAAGAGAGGCCATAAAATGTATGTGCGCATAGGAGAAAACATAGTATACACATATGGTTCAGTACGATCAGCAGTTTCAGGCATCCCCTGGGGTTCTCGGAATATATTTCCTTCAGATGAGGGCACTACTGAACAGTGTTCATCATAGTCCTCGTTTACTCAGTAAATGTAAGAATTACCCTGCACGAGAAATGAAGTGCCACTAACAAAAATTTTAATTGTAAACTCCTACATCATTGCATGTAAGGACAGTACTTCCACCTGTGTGTCAATATGCTGGGACAAGACGTGGAGGTGGGAGACAGATATTGGCGATCCTGTCCCTCTGTCCCTCTGTAAACCTAAGATAATGTGTGTGTTTTGTGTCTTAGTTTTCAACAAAAAAGTGTAAAAATTAGAAAGATATATTTGAAAATTAAAAAAAAAAAAGTTATGAATTAAAAATTTAAAGAAAATATTTTTGTACGGCTGTGCAATGTATCTGTGTTTTAAGCTAAGTGTTGTTATAAGAGTTGAAAAGTTAAAAAAAATTACAAAGTTTATAAAGTAAAACCATTACAGTTTTTGAGGAAAGAAAAAACTTTGTAAACAAATTTGGTGTATCCCATGCACACAGTGTTTATGAAGTCTGCAGTAGGTTACAGTAATGTCCTGGGCCTTCACATTCACTCACCACCCACTCACTGTCACCCAGAGCAACTTCCAGTCCTGCAGGCTCCAGTCACAGTAAACGCTGTACACAGGTGTACCATTTTAAAATCTTTTATACTGTATTGTACCTTTTCTATGTTTAGATGCATAAATACTTACCATTGTGTTACAATTGCCTATAGTATTCAGTACAGTAACATGCTGTGCAGATCTGTAGCCTAGGAGCATAGCTGTGCCATACAGCCTGGGTGTGTATAGGCCATACCATCCAAGTTTGTGAGGTGCCCTCTGTGATATCTGCACAGCAAAATCGTCTAACAAAGCATTTCTCAGAACCATCCCCATCTCTAAGGAACACACGACTATATATTAAACTAAAGCTGTGCGCTTGTTGTTTTTCTGATGCCTCCGTGAGTTGACAACTAATTCCGCTGTCTCCATCCCAGTTGCTGGGGCCACTTTACTAGAATGCACTTTGTTCTCCTGCTAGTTCTAATCTTCAGACCCATGTTCTTAGATTAGGAAACTAAATTTCACACAAACCCTGGGCCCTGTTCTAACATGAAGAAGAAGAGGGCAGCTCCTCCTGCACGGTAAATTGCACCATGGGCGATGGTTTGGCACCTCCCTGGGGCAGTCCCATTTAGGGCTGTGTCTTACCGATAGAAGGGTAGATGTGGTGCATTGTCTTCTTTTTTTAATAGATGTTTACCTTTCTTTCTCGAGGCTTAAAAAATGTGTATCATTTATTAGTTTATAATCATAGAGTAAACCATTTTTCTGTGTATATCCTGATGTCTGTTTTGCAATGGTTATGATAATGTATTAGTTACTAATTTACTATTTTCTAAATGATTATACCCCTGATTTCTTCAGACAGTGCTGATTTTAAGTTGTTTCATTATTTGTTTTACTAATAACAATTATATTAATTATATTAGTGTATTATGCTAATAATATTTTATGATATACTTTATAAAACAGTCATTTATTTATATTACATAATAAAATAAGTGTATGTAACATATAATATTTTTACTATATATACAGTGTATAACTAAAGCTATATGAATATAAATTCAGATTATAAATATCTATGTATAAATATCTATGTATATAAATTATATATAAATATTTGCCCAGATAGATGGATAGGAAGGTAGCTTTTACTATGGTAAAAAATTAAGCTCCAGATCTGACTGGTTTAAATTACAAAAGTTTATTTCTTGTTTACACTCAATTTCTAACATGATTGGTAAGGGATTCTGTCCCACATCATTGTTTGGGGTTCCAGATTGAGCCACCTTATGATGCCGCCATCTCAACATGTGGCTTTCAGAGTAGCTGGTGAAAGAGAGGAAAGGCTGGAAAACTCACACCTTCTCTTAATTGCCTCCAACCACACATGCCACATGGAATTTCCATTTAAACCATCAGTCAATTCTAGTCACATGGCTTCCTCCTAACTGCAGAAGAGGCTGGAAAGTACAGGGAAGTATCTGGATGATTTGGTGAGTATTACAGCACCTGCCACGGTAGTAACTAACAGAGCTGACGAACAGTGCAGTAGCCTGCACCGCCACACTGGAATGGCAAGGATGCCTATGTCCTATGGCATTGGAGTAGGCAGCTCAGCTTGCATCTTCTCCCTCTAACCATCCCACGAAGGAAGCCCACCAGACAAGGCAACCCTGGAAGCAAGGAGGTCATGTATTACTGGTAGGGGTGAGGACTAAAGAGTGAAAACATTATACGGAGTGAAATAAGTAAATCAGAAAAAAAAAACTAAGAACTATATGAACCAATGCATAGATGGGACATAAAAATGAGACTCAGACATGGACAAGAATGTGATGGTAACAGGGAGTGGAGTGGAGGGGTGGGGAAGGGGCGAGGAAGAAGAGGGAGGGAGTGGGGGGAGGGGAGGGGCACAAAGAAAACCAGGTAGAAGGTGACGGAGGACGATTTGACTTTGAGTGAGGGGTATGCAGCATAATCAAAGGTCAAAATAATCTGGAGATGTTTTCTCGGAACATATGTACCCTGATTTATCAATGTCACTGCATTAAAATTAATAAAAATAAGATAAAAAAGAGTGAAAATAAAATCATGCAATGGGGAGAACCTCCTAGAACTAACAGATGTACCTCTTGAGAGAGCCAGCATTTGAACACCTACCACACAGATGGTACTGAGGCCAAGCACTGTTAGTCAGAAAAGCAGGGAGCAAATAGCAAGGAAGAACTGCAATCATACACCCGATTGGCAGGTCCTGATCCTTTGCTCCCTTCTTCCTTCTCTTGACATCTGACATCACTGAAGTTGGGCTTTGCAAAGAAAGGAGAATAAATATTCCAGAATAAAACCATTTTTCTGTTAATCCAAACTCCAAGATGGAAATAGGGAGGAAGAGCAAATGAGCACATATGTGTCATGTGTGTGTGCGTATACATGCAGACACATACGTACACACACTTTAGTGGTCTTAGAATAAAGCTTCATTGTCCATGAGGAAAGGAACGCTCTAAATCAGATATGAGGTTGAAATTTTAAATTGAACAAGACAGTACTCTTGTCATCTGAAGAAGCAGACTGATTTCCCTCCACACAAAAACAATGTGGCTGTGATATAGCATGATGATAGCAAACACATACAAATAGCAACAGGATAGCAAACGGTGGTGCGATTCAGTTGGTTTGCACCATTTGGGGAGAATCAATACCTAATTTTTTGTTGAAGTTTGGTGAAACGGTTGTTAAAATGGCACTTGTCATCAAGGTTCTCTCTAAGTTGGGCGCCTGGGCAGCCACCCAATGTGAAAATCACAAATTTACATTACTTACTCTTTTTTAGTGTTCATCTGCACACCAGCGTATTCTAAGCACACATAGTAATGGTCATTCCATCCATAGGTGAAAAAAATTGCAAGTGAGGACACCAATCAAGAAGCAATATGGAAATATCTTAAAGAACAGTTTTATTGTTTTTTGTTAGGTATTATTTAATATTTTTTCATTAACATTTTAAAACTGTCTTATAACAATCTAGTTTTGTGTACCTCTTTTATTCTTCTTATTTAACTATTAAATGCATGAAATAATAAACTACCATTCGGTATATCATTTTTTTAAACTTAAAACAGTTATTAGGGCAAAGAATCAGTTGTTAAATTATTTGAATCCCACCACTGGTTCTAAAAATTGATCACTTATATAATTGGGGTCTCTGGACAGAACAGGGCAGGCCCTTCAAGCAAGTTCAAAACTGAGAGAGCCAGTAAAGGGACTGCCTGGGTTTTTACTGTGGTCCAGGAATGGGGCCAGGTGAGAGTTTGTTCACATGTGTGCAGGTCAGGGCTTATGTGATTTGAATCTCCTCTCTAGCACCAAAGGATGAAGCACCAGCCTTTCTTATCAGCTAGCCCAGATGTAGGGCACAAATGGTGGAGTAAAGGTAAGGCTTAAGAGTTATTG